>NW_025333873.1:0-625000 GCF_019186645.2 Phyllostomus hastatus | reverse complement strand
CAAAACTCATTAATAGAAAGGAATAGCAAATAATCAAATTGATTAATAAGAAAACATCTTTTTCTACCTTAATAGTTGCACTCACATATAGTGAAACCCTATTAAAATGACATTCTCAATTTAGAATGAATTACATGGTTTATAGAACAGGACTGAAATGTATCATTATTTCTTGAATGAAGAAGCGACTTGCCAAGCAAAGAGCAGTATGCATGAAACTGCTGGAGGCTCATTTCATCCATTTCATACGTTTTAATAGCATCCATTTATATATATTCAGTTTATTGATCGATAGCAAGTGATAATAAGAGTCATCTATTTATTAAAGCGCATCCAATAGGGATCTCAAGATGGTGGAGGAGTAAGTGGAAGCTTCACTAACCTTCTCCCAGGACCAATCAGGAATTACAACTGAATTGTAGAGAAGTCATCCTGAATAACCAGCTGAACACCAGCTGGAGAGAAGCCTTGTAACCAAGGACAGACAGAAGAAACCGCTTCACCACAGTGTGACTACCAGGGAGTGCAGGGGTGTGAGAGGGCTGTCTGGGCTACAGCACCAAAGCAGGAAAGGAGCTAAAATAACACCCAGCTGTGAAAAGCAGCAGGGTTTCTGTCCACCGGGGCAAGACAGCTGGAGATGCCTCTGACAGGGCCAATGCCAAAATTATGTTGGCAGCCACTGACCCTGGGCTCTGGCAGAAGGAAAGCAGAGTAGACCAGAGACACTTGAGGAGAATTTGGAGCTGGTGGCTCTGGGAAGAAAACAGAAGGAACAGCTGCCAGATCCCTGTGCTGAGTCATCCCCCACACTGCGGAAGCCATCCTACTTGGGCACCGCACTCCGCTCCAAGTGGCATCAACCTGAGGGGAACCAATAGCTCTTCCCTGTGGAGCTTAAACTGGGTTGCTGAGTATCGCTTGAGGCTGTATTACTGATTAGTTGAACAACTAAGGCAGATCACTGGGAGCTCTGAAACTTCAGCTGACCCTCCCCAAGGCCTGGTATGGATAAAAGCCCACCTTGGTGTGCCACCTGGTTATTCCTGAACACAAACAGGTTGACCAGAGCAAGTCACAAGCAGCATCTGACAAAGGCCTACAAAATTAAGGATACAGAATTAGTATCCAGAAATTAGTTGAATCCTTATATGGCAATAACGATCTAACAGAAATGGAAATTTGGAAAACAGTTCCATTCATGATTGTTTCAAAAACAATAAGAACTAGGAATAAACCTAACTAAGGATGTAAAACACCTGTACTTGGAAAATTGTAAGACATTGAAGAAAGATACCTATAAGTGGAAGCACATACTATGTTCATGGATGGGAAGAATTAACATCATTAAAATGTCCATACTACCCAAAGCAATCTATAGATTCAACACAATTCCTATCAATATTCCAATGATGTATTGCACAGAACTAGAACAAATATTTCAAAAATTTATATGGAACCACAGAAGGCCCTGCATAGCAACAGCGATCCTGAGAAAGAACAAAATTGGAGGAATCGCACTACCTAACATCAAACTATACCATAAGACCGTAGTAACCAAAACAGCATGGTACTGGCATAAAAACAGACACATAGATCAACGGAACAGAATAGAGAGCCCAGAAATAAACCCACACCTTTATAGTCAATTAATACTCAACAGAAGAAGCAAGCACATACAACAGACTAAAGGTAGTTCATTCAATAAAGTGTGTTGGGAAAATTGGACACATACCTGCAGAAAAATGAAACTAGACCACCCTCTTACAGGACACAAGAATACAAGAATAAATTCAAAATGAATCAAAGACTTAAATATTAGACCTGACACCATTAAAATCATAGAAGATATAGACAGCAAAATCTGGGCATTGCTTGTAACAATATTTTATCAGATATAGCTCTCCAGGCAAGGTAAACAAAAGAAAAAATAAATAGATGGGACTACATCAAACTAAAAAGGTTTTTTTGCACAGCAAAGGAAAACATCAACAAAATAAAACGACACTCCACAGAATGGGATAACGTATTTGCTGATATATCTTATAAGGGGTTCATATCCAAAATTTATTAAGAACTTACAAAACTCAACTCCAAAAGAACAAACAACCCTATTAAAGCATGGGCAAAGGACCTGAATAGACACTTCTCCCAAGAGGACATAAAGATGGCCAATGGACACAAGAAAAGATGCTCTATGTTACTAATCATGAGAGCAAAGCAATCTAAGATTTTCACAATGAGATATCCTCTCACACCGGTCAGGATGGCTGTCATCAATAAGTCAACAAACAGGAAGTGCCGGTGACCATGTGGAGAGAGCGGAACACTATTGTTGGTGGGAATGCAGACTGGTGCAGTCACTATGGAAAAGCGGCATGGAGACACCTCAAAAAAGTAAAAATGGATCTTCCTTTTAGATCCATTGATCCCACTTTTGAGAATATGTCTGAAGGAACCCAAAACACTAATTCGAAAGAACATAAGCAACCCCATGTTCAATGCAGTGTTATTTACAATCGCCAAGATACGGTAGCAGCCCCAGAGTCCACTAGCACATGAGTGGATAAAACAAATATGAGACATTTACACAATGGAATACTACTCGGCCATTAAAAAGAAGAAAATTTTACCCCTTTTAACAATAAGGATGGACCCATTGTGCTAAGTGAAGTAAGCCAGTCAGGGAAAGAAAAATACCATATGATTTCACTCATATGTGGAATCTAGTGAACAAACTGGACAACAAACAAAATAGAGACAGACTCGTAGATAGACAGCAAGATGACAGCTAAGCAGGGGAGGATTGGGGGGAAGGACTGAGCAAAAAGGAAAAGGACTCATGGACATGGACAGCAGTGGAGTGATTGTGTCGGGAAGCGGGTAAAAGGGGACTAAATGGTAATGGAAAAAATACAGTAAAGATTTTTTTAATGTTCAAAAGAAGACAATAAATAAGCAACAAGCCAGTGAGCTGGGGGAAGAAACAAAAATAATCAGTACATCCAATAGGAAGTATTATTTCCAACCTGATACCAGCAGTTTTCTTCTACAAAGTACTCTTAAAGCAATGAAAATGCCCTTGAAGAAATCTGAAGTGGAAAATACTCCCCATTCTTCCACTTAATCCAAAGTAACGAGCTCTTGAACGTCCTACCCTCAGTGATGAGTGGCTATAGAATAAAGGTTTAGTTGAAGGATTTTCTTGGTTTATAATCAAATCCAGTATATCAGTGTATTCTGGCATATGGATCATAGATTCCATATATCCCTTCAAAACCAGTATTCAATATTTATGATAAGCATTCACTAGTGATTAAATTTTTTAAATATTTTATTTATTTTCAGAGAGAGGAAAAGGGAGGAAGAGAGAGAGAAACATCAGTGTGTAGTTGCCTCTGGTGCACCCCCAACTGGGGACTTGGCCCGCAGCCCAGGCATGTGCTATCTGACTGGGATTTGAACCAGTGACCTTTAGGTCCACAGGCCAGCACTCAATCCACTGAGCCAAGCAGGGCGACTGCTGGTTAATTTTTTAAGGATAATAGTAGATGTATCTCATAAAACTTATTCAAGAATTATTCTCAACACTCGAAAACCTACTTTTTGTGAGATGAAATTAATTAATGATCTAGGTCTCAGCTCCTTTAGGGAAGAGAATTACTTTTTTTTTTACCACTAATGGCTCATTTTTATTTAATGTTGCCTGATTTGACCTTTCTATAACTCTACATAACAAAATTAAATATTTTAGGCTAGTGTTCCCTTTCTCTAAAAAGTTTTTCCTGGTCAATCATATTTGTTATTTGAAAATGAAGGTATATTTTACATTTATACTGAGAGGTTTGTTTTGTGTGACAAAGCTGGAGTAGGTTAAAAAGGAAAGTTGTAAAACTGCCATCGATTTTGAATCTCCTGGACTTGCATATTAATTTCATGTCAGTCTGCTTGCCTGCCCCTCCTCTCTTCACCCACCTTTCTGTCGTCTTGAGCTCTTTCCAGCTCACATACGTGGAGAGCCGAGAAATGCAGGGCTATTTCCAGTTGTCTGGATTACCCAAGGCGAAATGAAGTTTTAAACTTTATTAGGAGAATGCCAACACTGTTAAGAGGATCTCATACTGAAACTTCAGTATTAGATTGATTATGGTTTTTCTTTTTAAAGAAAGTCACATTCAAGAAAATATTTTCCTGTGCTTGGTAAATTGTTTAATTACTGGCAGAACAAATTATTTAGAATTTAATATCACTTTTTTAAAAGAGTGTCCCTAGCAAACTAAATCAAAAATTTGACTATACTAGTTAAATCTTAGTATGGCTTCAAACTTCATTATGAAAATTTTTTAAATTCTGGCAAAATGGCATATCGCCCTTATATTTTACTTGGGGTTGATCTAGTTGGGGAATTGAAAATTTTGCCTAACACAAATTTCAAGGAAATTTAAGCTGGCCTTCTCATGCAGCATTGCACTCAGCTGTTCTTTTAATCGGTTGGACAATGATGTGAATTTTCAAGTCTCAATAATTAAATTGTTTTGGCTTCTTACTCAGCCGAGCTCCCTCCTCTTTCTCTTGCCTAAGGCATAAGCAGCACCACTGAGACACCCTGGCCATACAAGGCTCCCTGTGTTTCACTGCGACTTCTTCGTCCTCTTCCAGTTCCGTGCAGGAGACATTTCTGTGACGCTATTTTAGAACAGTTTTGTGTTTCATCAGAACACATAAAATCCTAAAATTTTGGTATTCCGTGACTCTCCAATTTGTTTTATTTCCCCCTACCATCATTAAAAATAAAAAATCTTATGCAAAGACTAGAATAGGTTTTATATTTTAATACAGTTTTAATAATTTCACCCTAGGTTTTTAGGACCTGAAAACTCAGGATACGGTAGGGGCCTGCCGTTTTTCATTATAAGCCTTGTTCTGCCATCTGATTTTTTAAGCTAAGTGTACACATTATTCTAATAAAAATTAAGGGGAAAAACCCAAACATTTCATAAACTTGTTTATGACAGATACATATTTTTCCCTGTATTCACATGGTCCTACCAGTTCACCTAGTTTTTCCCCAACATTTTATTATGAAGAATTTTAAACATACAGCAAAGTCCAAAGAGGTTTACAATGAACACTCTTCACTTACCATCTAGATTCTATCCTAAACATTTTACTCTTCTTGATCACATATCTATCTGCTAGATAATTGATTAGTTGAACATAATCCTTGATTAGATCTCTTTTTTGAATTCCTTTTTTCTTTGGCTTAATTTTCTTAATTCACATCAAGTTGTATTCATACTTAGCTCTTCTCCAGCCAAAGAAATGAAGCCAATTGTATTGGATATTTTTAAAGGTGTCTCTAAAAAGTTTATGCTGTATTGGAATCCTGTTATATAATTCTCAAGTATTGTAACCAAGCATAAAATAAGCATTATATACATATATGTCCCCCCATAAATCATGAATTTAACCTTGATTATACTAGTTTTCAAAAATGATTGCCTACAGATTTTATGGTTTGTCTTTGACCTTTTTCCTCTTCTTTTATGTTTTTTAAAGATCAGTCTTATAGTCT
Source organism: Phyllostomus hastatus (assembly GCF_019186645.2). Taxonomy (NCBI): domain Eukaryota; kingdom Metazoa; phylum Chordata; class Mammalia; order Chiroptera; family Phyllostomidae; genus Phyllostomus; species Phyllostomus hastatus. The sequence goes on along the minus strand of NW_025333873.1, from coordinate 619,425 downwards.
TTTTGTGATAAGGGGTTTATTGGTATCTTCTATTCCCTGAAACTTAAAGACAATCAGTTTTCATCTTATTGTCTGGAATACACTCGGTGCTTTCCACTCAATCTCCCTCATCTTTTACCGTCCTTCTCTCTGGGTACTGCCCAGTAATCGTTACTCTTGGTGTACAGCAGCCCTCCTCGCCTCTGCCCTGCTCGAGTGGTTGCCCATTCCTTGTCTCTCGCTTAGGTCCATCCTTCCCCTGCCTTCCAGAATAGACCCAGCTTTAGTTACTCTCTCAAGTCACTAACGTACTGAGTGAAGGTATGTGCCGGCACTCACTGGAGCCACACAGAGATGCCTCCACCTTATCGCCGCTCTGCTGAAGTTAGTCTCGGTGCCTCTTGAGAACAGCGGGCCCATTCCCGCCCAGAACAGTAGCCCTTGTTTGCAATGCCTCTCTCATCCGTCCCTCCTGTTTCATTCTCACCTGGCATCCCCCAGCACCCAGCTATTTGGAGCTTTTACTGACCTCAGTCGGTACATTAAAAAGTAATGCATGCTAAGTGAAATAAACCAGTCAGAAAGACCAGTTTCATCCGTGTGGAATCTGGGGAACAAAATAAACTAACAAACAAAACAGAAACAGACTCATAGATACAGAGAACAGACCGACAGCTGTCAGAGGGGAGGCGGGTTGCGGGGCCTGGTGAAAAAGGGAAGGGAGTAAGCAAAGAAGGAAAACAACTCACAGACACAGACAACAGCATGGTGACTGGCAGAGGGAAGGGGGTGGGGGGGCGGTAGAAGAAGATGCGGGGATAAGTGGTGATGGAAGGAGACTGGACCTGGGGTGGTGAACACACACTACAATGTACAGATGATGTGCTGTAGAGTTGTACGCCTGAAACCTATGTGATTTTATTAACCAGTGTCACCCCGATGAATTCAATGAAAATGAAAGAAAAAATAAAACTAATGTTAGAAAACTTTACTTACTCATTTATATCAATGTGATATTTATACCAAGGGTTTTAAATAATAGGTCTGCATAGTTTTCCAGAAGGGAGCCTGAATTTGGGGATTCTAAATTTGAATGTGGCATGTTATCACTTTTCAAATATTTTTACTGCATGCCAAGAACTGTTGTAATATTTCTGGGCAATTTTTCAACACCGAGTTGCTCAGCGAGTGGAGATCATTTCTGAAGTGGTAAGGCAACCAAAGCAGAACGCTCACTTCACTTCGGTATATTATTTCTTTTGGTTAAAGACCAGCAAGGCCAAGATGGTGGGTTTAATCCCATGTGGGCCACTTCGCTTCCCACCAGCACATACTTTCCATATTCACGCGAATGCGACTCGTTCAGCACAGACCCATTTATCATGGTCAGTGGTACAAGCTTTGTATCCCAAGGTTAGCAAATGCAGAAAATAATACGTGTCGATGAAAGTATTTAAGTTATTTGGCAAGGTTTCTGTTCTTGTTTCAGTGCGGTGCCAGAGACATACCAACAGTGATATAAATGTTGCGCATAAGTTCTTTGTAAATAGGCTAATTCAGTTGGTACAGCAAGTAAAATAGTTGTCAAACTCTATGAATTTCAAAAATGCAGAAGGAAGAAACAGCGTGAGGTTTAGAACAAGACGTGTTTGGGGCCAGCGTCAGCAGTGAGCTGTGAGGATGAGTGTAAGCGATGCGGGGAAGGGCAGCGGCCAAACCTCTCTCGTTAGGTTGCAGGGAGCGGTCCGTCCTTGTCCACCCAGCTTCTTTCCCAGAGGGGTCTCTGGTGCTACGGTAGTGAGGTTCAAACAGACAAGTGGAAGACGTGTAGGGTTTTCATCAGGAAATAATGGGCTGATAATGTGTCTGAGAGACATTATGCTTGCAGCTGTGTTAACAGTACAGCGAAGTAGATTGCTGAGCTTTTAAAAGCCTTGAACACTTCTCTGCTACTGTGGATCTCACTGGATCTTACCATCAACTTGGAAAGTACCCCTCAGGGGAGTCTGTGGTTCATTCCTTCTGCGCCAGACAACCAGGTCCAAAGGATTTCAGCTCCAAAGTTAGAACTTGGAGGATTCTTTCGTGATGGCAGTCTTTGGTAAAATGGCTGAAGAGGTGAGGTTTGTTTCAGAGCTCTCCCCACCTGCCCTTTCTGTGCTCCCCGCCCTTGACCGAGGTCCTGCTGGTCTTCGGCCTTCTTAGGCATTACCCTGGACACTCACGCACCGGGGGTGGTTCTGTCCCCTGGACTTACCCGGGATCATCACACAGGGTCTCATTCTTTAAGAGCTTTTCATAATACAATTAATGCAATCCACTGTTTCTCCCAAATGCCTTTCTTCTTCCTTTCTGTGTATTATGCACATTCTAACGTGGGAAGTTCAAGCATCATGGCCACCTGCGAGGGAGGCTTTGATGGCACACTGGTCTCTGCGTGGTGCTCCTCCAATCACTGACTCCCGTGTGAGGTCAGCCCTGGTCTCACATCCCTTGTCTTTTGATTTGATCATGTATTTGGTTTTTTTGAAGAAAATTTTTTTTTGTTTATTGATTTGAGAGAGAGAGAGAGAAACAACCTTGTGAGGGAGAAACATCAATTGGTTGCCTCCTATATGCATGCACCCTGACTGGGGATCGAACCCACAACCTTTTGGTGTGCGGGACAGTGCTCCACCCAACCGAGCCACCTAGCCAGGGCTGATCATGTATAAATTTAAAAGAAAAGTAAGATCTCTAGAAGTGGAGACTATACAATTTTCTATCAGACACAGTAAAACAAACAATTGAAAAAGAGCATTTCAATTAAGAAAGAGTTGAGCTAGAATCCTAATTCCGTGTCTTCCTAGCTGTGTGTCCTTGGTGATTTACTTATCACTTCATTGTTAACTGAAGATCATAAAGATTTACCTAGTACTTACTGTGTTGTCTCAGTGAAATAATATACATACAAGAAGCTTAGCACTAATATATAATGTAAACCATATTAAGAAGCAAAATATGTAAGAAACAGTACCTGGCTCAGAGTAAACACTTAAAAGATTATTTCCTGAAAGTTTTAATCTTTGCCACAGGGAATAAATTACCAAATAAATTATTCAAGAAATGGTCCCAAGTTCTTTTTAAAACACATGAATATCTAGATGGACAAATCCTAGTGAGTATACATTACAGTGAAAAAAGGAAACTGCCACAGATCATAGTCATTATTAAACTTCACAACACCTGAAACAAAACAGAGATCCTAAAAGCTTCCAAAGAGGGGAAATAACATTCAAAAGATCAAAAATTAGAATAGAATCACATTGTCCAAAGCAATATTGGTAGAAAAAGTGGAGGAAGTCCTTCAGTTTGGGGAAGAAAAATGGTTTCCAACTAAGAATCCTGAATATACCTGCCTTCCCAACCAAGTGAGAGGCCAGAATAGACATTTTCAAACAGTCGTGATCTCAAAATTGACCTGTCATGCGCCTGCCTGTGGGGGCTACTGGAGGCTGAGTTCTAACAATAGAAGTAATCCAAAAATGAAGAGAGGGGATACAGGGAACAAGGAAAACAACCCAGGGAGGGGTCTCCAGGAGTGTGGTAGAAGGTTCGGGATAACGGCTGTGCCACGGACCTTGGCGACTACCGTCCTGTCGGAGCAGGAGTGTGGCGGGTTCCCGGAAGAACGTCTCCTAGTGACAAAACTGATGGACCGCCTGATGTGCATGGATGTCCTGGAAAGAGGTTCACCCTCCCAGCTCAGTTCGGGTATTAACTAGTAGCAGGTCTTTAGAAAATTACGCAGGAAGAACAATGAGGACATATTAACTCCAGGGGAAGGTAGCAGCACTGCAAAGCTGCTACACAACTATCCGTTAATATCTGCCTCATGATACAGTGTAGGCACCAAACACTAACCTTACCCAGATCTGTCATATAACTAATTTGGGACTATAGAGGAAGGGAGATACAGGGAGAAAGGTAAGAGAAAAATCTTATTTTTCTTGTAGTAGGAAGCTGATAGATAACAGGAAAAGTGAAAAAAGAATTAAGACATATCAGCATATTATTTAGCTATGTGGAGGTCAATATAATAACCAGTTTAAAAGGTTGGAAGTGGTTATCTTTGGGAAGTGGCATTATAGATGAGGAGGAAATTGTGCAGGTGGTGGCTTTTTAAAAGATTTTATTTATTTATTCTTAGGGTGAGGGAGGGAGAAACATCAATGTGTGGTTGTCTCTCACATGCCCCCTACTGGGGACCGGGCCCACAACCCAGGCATGTGCCCTGACTGGGAATCGAACCAGCAACCCTTTGCTTCATGGGAATCTCCCAACCAGCTGAGCAGTGATTGTCTCTTGTGTTGATCAGAAGCCACGGCAGACATCGCTGATGCTCCCCTGCTCTCATCCCTGGGCAAATGCAAGCACACTGTTCCCAGGCACGCTCCCAGCTAGTCGGGGCCATGGGACTAGCTCTGGCCTAGACAGAGCAGCCGTGAGGTGTGTCATCTCTGGGCTCCCACGGTGTGACCCTTCCACGCCTTCTTCATGTGTCTCAGCAACCGAGAAGGGACAAGGACAAATCACAGTGCATCCAGCAGTCTGCAACCTTTCCTACATTCTTTAGACTCTGACTCCTTCACTTAAAGAGGAGAGGAGTAAAAGGAGATTTGGCAAACTTCTCTAAACCTTCCAGGCTGTGCAGGCCGTGTGGTTACTTCTGCAGCTGCGTAGCTCTGCTTGTTGCAGTGCAGGGAGTGCGTGGGTCTGTGCTCCGGTGAGACTTCGTTTTCAGACACCAACATTTGAATTTTATGGAACTTTCATGTGCCATATATTTTTACTGTTTTCAATAATTTGAAAATGAAAAAGAAACCATTCCTCACTCACAGGATGCACAAACGCAGTGGACCTTGCTCCTGGGCCTCGGGCTGCCCCTGCTGTGAACGTTCCCAGGACCGCGAGCACAGAAGCTCGGGAGCATCTTTTTAGAGGACAGAACTGCAGCTGAAGAGGGGGAGTCAGGGGATCGATTTCAGCCTCAAGGTTCCGACAGTTTCTACAAATTAGAGCTGCCTGTGATGAAAAAGGCCTCCTCAAGGTGTCCCTCCGCTGGCAGTGGTCACAGGGAGGTGGGAGGGGGCACCAGGTTTGACCTCACCGCCCCCTTTGAACTCTTACGTTCTCAGTCCTGTATGTAACACAACTTACGTGGGTCATTCCGGCAGAGCCGTTCTGATGTCCTCCACGGGACAGTCGCTTCCCACAGGTTTTTGGACAGTTCTAGGAGACGTCAGACGTGTGTGTTGCCTTAGGTATTTTAAACTAAGCATTTGTGGTGCCAGGGCTTGCAGAGACTGCTTGCTGGCCTGAACATGTTTGCACACAGCAGTCTCTTCTCATTTAAATTCAATCCTAATTTCCCAGCATTCCCTAGCCTAGACTGGCTGAAGGTGTAGACTTCATTTTCATCTCATTAGACCACCTGGAAGCCGAACTCAGTAAGTAATCTCGGTGTAAATCGTCTGTCTGCTTCATTAAAATGTTAATTTCATGGGTTTAATTTCCTTTGTAAAGTCTTGCACTCATTGCAGGACACTATATGCAGATTTATTCTAAAGAAGACCAAATTGCATGTCTCATTTTAGTATATTTATTTATCTAGATTTCTGTGTATTGCCATTCCTAGGAATTGCTTTTGTGTTTCTAAGTGTTCAAATATCTAAAATCTTTAGATATTTAAGGCAATTTCAGCCTAACAAAATAAGTTTTAAAAGTAATTCTGAAAGCAGTTTTCCTTATCACCGACATACCTTCCACCTTTTGCTCCCTGTAGCTCCGAAGCTCCATCTTTAAAAAAGGAAAGATTCAATTGCAGCTTCAGTGAATGATCAGAATGAATCTAGATGGTGCCAGGTAGAAAAAAATGGATGAGCAGGATCTTTTGTATCCTATCGTGTCCTCTGAATTATCCTTTATGTTCCGAAAGTGCCCATTTAAATACCAGGTTCACATTTTCACTCCCCACATCTTACATTCCGACCGACCAGGAGGGAAGGGTAACCGAAAGAAACAGCCCAGCGGCGGCCGCTGCCCTGACAGGAGCAGGGCATCTCCCTGTCAGGCCTGCCCGGCCATCACAAAGGCCGCACTGCGGCGGGTGGGGTGGGGTGGGTTCAGATAGGAATGCTTTCATGTGCCCAGACCCAGTGGGTCGTGTGCCCAGACCCGGTGGGCAGCTGGGACTTCTTCTTTCACATGTTTGCCAGTGCCCTTACATCTTGCTGATTTTCCTCGGAACTGTTCTCTCCTTTTAAGTCTCCTTTGCTGGCTTCCTTTCCTTTTCTGGTCTCCAGGGAAAAAGCCCTTCCCCAAAGTCTGGCCCCTGCTTTTGGCTGTCCTCTCATTGTAGTAGATTCGTTTCTCCCTTAGGGTACACCTGCACGCCCGGGGCTGCCCCTCTCCTCCGTCCCCGAGGTCTGTCTGGCTGTGCTCCCAGGAAGTGGAGCGGACAGTTTCATTCATGTCTGTCTCCTCAAATACGTCCAATCCCAAACTCGCCTTCTTCCCAGCGTCTCCATTTCCGTTCGCTCAGTGACGCCATCCTTGTGTGCTCTCAAGCTAGACATGTTCCGGGAGGTGGCCCGCAGAGAGTTCATGTAGAAAGGCAAACCTGTTCCTTTTGGTGAACGCCAAATATTGTCTTGTACCAGGCCAGGTGAAGAGTTACGGTCTTCTCAGACCAGGCAGATCCAGAAGAGTCTATTCTGTTAATAATGACCCGGAAATTACTGCTGGTCCTCGGTTGTGTCCCCTCAACTCCAGCCACAGCTCCACGCGGACATTCGTGCTCATGAGGCCCGGGGTGGGGGTGGGGCGTTAATTTGACCAAGACTTTGTAAATCATTTGAAGTTTTTATTAAAATGAACATGATTACTCTGAAATTGCGCTTGGCCAAGCCATCACCCCAGGGCTGTTGGCTGCAAGTAGACCTTCCCTGGTTACTTTTTAAAATAGCTTAGCAAGCCGCACTGCACTCCGTTTCCTGGGTGAGTGGCTCGTGCAGCTCCTCCTCGGGTGTACGACCGAGGTCCAGACACAGCTGGGGTGACAGTTCAGATGCAACAGAAAAAGGAGCACCGACTTTCTGGCCAGTCCGACGCCAGCATCACCAGTTCATCATGAGTTAGAGACACATGTGTTTAAATTCATTATTTTAAGACAAAGTTAAATATGTTTCATTGACATTTCAGCGAAAATGAATGTTAACAAGGCTGAGATAGTTTGTTAAGCCAGTTATGACAGTTATCCATTTATTTAGCAAATATTGATTGATTGACTAAATTGAGACAGCATTGAACCCAGTGCTATTGGACATACAAAAGTGTCACAATACCCATTACTCTTGAGAAACGAATACAGCCTTATAAAGTTCTTGCTGAGTTCATGCGTTTTCAAAAACAACGAAGAAAGTCTGAGATGAAAAGCTTCCTGCTTCTGTATGGTTCAGTGATGAATTCCTAACGTCTGTGACAGTTTTTGAAAGTCTCAAGTGTTAATTTTCATTTCTGTTCTCCCATTTCCATAGGAGTCTAGAGCTGATTCTGAGACTCCTTTTAAGGCTTTCTAAACACGAATAGGATCAAGAATGATGTCTTCTCAGGGAACTAGTCCCACCCCCAGAGCAGGGACAGCTCAGTTTGACTTTGAAACTGGCTTTGACCTTGGCACTTAGGGCAGGATTCCACCCACACACACACACACACACACACACACAGTTAAGTGAGAGTAAATTGTGGTGCAACAGTACATGAGGCGAATTAGCCGTAGAATAATTGAGCTGTTTTCTGAACTGAAAGATACACCAGAATGAGTTTAGCATTCACTTTAAATATGCAAACTAGTGTTTCTGAGAGGGTCTTATTGAATTTACTCTTGCCGTCAAGTTGCCTTTCCTGACTTTCTCAGTGTGTGCAATATTTATATATTTATGGCAGTGGTTAAGAAAGATAGGTGACATCCAGAAAGACTTTGAAGACAGACAAGTCAGAGAGACTGGAAGTCATACCGTGACTCTAGCTGAGCCAACTGTAACAGAGAGAAAAGGAAATATTGCCCCAAGAGTCACTGATGGACTTTCGTAAAAATGATGAATAGGAGCAGCACCAGGAGGAAAAAACCAGAGGCAGAGATAAATGAACCGCAGGAGGACATTCCTTTATACGGTCATTCTCCTCGCAAACCTGTAGTTTTCTCTGTCAGGCTGGATATAAAAGATACTTAGTAAAAGAGAGTTTATTCCTATTATTAAATAGAAAATTTACTCTAAGCAACGTAAACTCACTGGAATAAAAGATAACCTCGTTCGCCCCAGGAATGGGATAGATCGTACCAGATCTCACTTTTTTGCAGGTCGATGAAGGAAGCATTTAAAAATTCACCTGTGAGCCATAATTCTCTCAAATAGAATTAGGTTTTCATAGCCATACCTAGAAGAGTAATGGAAAATTTTCCATCTCAGAACCATATGCAAGAAAACATACCGTAATTCAGTCCTTTTCCATTGGACACATTCTCAATTAGAACAGCGTGTTTCTTCTGCTGTGGGCAAATGTTGATTAATTGGTGTTTTGTTTGTAATATGTTTCAGAAATGGAAAGAATTTCGGTTATATTTGCAGTGTAATTAAATTAAGATATTTAAGTTTGTCTAAAAGGCTTTTGCTGCCAAACTTAACATATTGAGAGGCTATTAAAAAGATAATGTAAAGACCGATTGTATTCGTCCAGATTTTAACTTTTGAAAATTGCGCTTATTGGGAATGCCAAATGACAGCGTGGGGGCCCGGCCCCCGTGCCTCTGTGCAGTGGGAAGAGCTGACTCAAGCTTGGGAGGCAGGAAAACTGGCTTCTAAATGCAGTCCTTGTATTTAGCCAGCTCTAAGCCTCTTTGAAAAATTACTTAATCTTTCGGATCTTCAGTTTACTGAACTGAAAACGAGACACACTGCACTGGCTCCCATCATGAAGTTCTTGAACCCAACCCCAGGGCTGCAGAGTCAGACTGACTAGGTTAGAACCACCCCTCGCCCCTGATGGCTCTGTAGCCTCAGACAAAGGCTGCAGCCTGCTTGGGTCTCCAGATCCACTCCTTGGGGTTAATTGTGTTGAATAAAATAATAGGAAAAAATACCTACATACTGTTGGGCATCCAGTGTGTTTCACTCTCTCTTTTCTCTTAGTCTTCATAATACAGAGGAATCATGTCTCTAACAGGTATTTCTGTGAATAGTATGTTCATTCATAGCCGTGTGGAGAATACAAAGATGATAAAGACATGCAGCTTGCCCTTGAGGAGTATAATCTAGTCCAAGAGATATGATTCTGACACAAACACTTAATAAAAACCGGGAAAACAGTGAGCGCCGTGAGAAAGGCTCGCATAAAGAGCCGTGGGATCCAGAGAAGGGGGGCCGTGTGTGTATTATCATCGGACCCCGAGTTCGGGGCACTGGGAGAAGAGGAAACAGCCTCGGGATGTTGTAGTCATTAACGCCAGCTGTGGAGATCTGCGCGCAGGAAGTGGCTGGTATCCCTCCGGGCTCGCATCGGTTTGTACCGAAAGATAATAGATCCTGAGGGACTTGCTGGGAAGGGCACCTCGTTGCCTCTGAGGCAGTCATGCCAGAGGGCCTGGCTTGGCTTTAATTACGAGGGAACCTCAGGGGAGCCACCTTGAGAAACCACAAAACAGCCGTTAACATTAGTTCCTGGATTGATCCTGAACCAGAAAAGGGATAATAGTGGAACAGTTGGCAAAATTTGAATAAAGTTTGATTCGCAGATTAGCTGATAGTGAAGTATCGATGTTAATCTGGTCTTAAGTGTTCCATGTTTGTACAAAACGCTAACCATTGGGGAAAGTGGGTGAAGTTTACTGAAAGTCTTTTTAGTACTTTGCAACATTTTTTATAAGCCTGAAATTATTTCCAAGTAAAAGTTGAAAAAAGAGAAGAAAGATAATAGATGCTCACATAGTATAAATTCTTTCAAGATTAATATAGCTGAAGTAAAGATCTGTTTTAGACTTACATGTGAGAATTAAGGAAAGCTAAGTGGTCACTGCAAAGCTGTTCCTAAATTTTAAAATATGTTGACAGGTTTCACTTGACTCACAACTTGAAACTAAAACGATGCACATAAACACCAGAAAGATCTAAATAACCTTGTCCTCAGGACCTGCATGCAGCCCTCCAGTGTAGAGCAGGTGTCACTGGCCGGCACAAACCACCTCTCCCTGTCCCGGGAAGCGTGCTGTTAACGTCTCAGCGCTTCCCTGGCAGTGGGGACTGGTGCTGGGATTTTGCTTTGCGTATTTTTTGTTAGCTCTTCCTTTCTAAATATGCTGTTATTTCTGTAGCTAATACAGAGTAGCTAATTTAGATTAAGGGGGGTTAGGGAGGCTGTTATTTTTAACGGGCCGATTTCAGTTTTTCTAGTGTTCATTAATTATTTATGAATATTTTATTACTTAATGAAGACCTCAGATTCAGAGGATCGAGTTAATCGCACTCCTCAGTTTACAGAACAGTGTCTGTCATGGGTCTCGGGCACAGCTTCTCTTTGGTTTCGTTGCTTGTTCTCCATCCCACTCTGCCCCTGTACCCTACTCACACTTCCTCCCCCTTCCACAGTCGTCATTCTTACACATTTAAGGTGCACCTTTTTGCTTCTGTGAGTTCCTGTAAATTTTTGTTTTGTTTCATGTTTCTATGTTTTCAAGTTTACATAAGTAGGACTGGTATGGATCTTGTTCTATTTCCGCTTTCTCACTTAGCATTTTGCTTTTAAAATACGTTCATGTTGTTACGCATATTTCTAATCCTTGGCTTCTGACTACTGCCTTCTCCGAGGTGTTTCCTTTCCGAGTTTCAATTACTGAGGCTCCCAAAGACACCCAGGCAGCCGCCAGCTCTTACCATCATGGAAGAACTTGCAGCAAACATCCCAGAGATGCTCTCTGTACCTGTGTGATCATTTGTTCAGGGTGCGTGCCCAAGAGTGGAACTGCTGAGTCATAGGGTTAGGTCACTTCCGTTTGACCAGCTCCGAACCACTCTCCAAGATGGTTATCCCCTGGAAACTCACACTAGCCGTCCACCAGTGTGTCTTCACCCCTCGCTCCTACCAGCGCTTGGTATCACTCAGTTCTGCTTCTTGCCAGTGGACTATGGGTAAAGTGATGCCTTGTTGTTTTAATTTGTTTCTGGTTACAAAGGATTTTCATGTGCCTGTTAGGTTTCTGGGTTTCCTCTTCTACGTTCATGTGGAAAATAGTACAACAATTAACACATAATAAACTTCCACATACTCACAACCGGAAACCTACTTTTGCCCCACCCCTTGTAGCTTCCAGTTTTTTATGGAGATTATTCTAGTGATGTATCGATTTGCACTAGTTCTTTTGTGTTCTGGATTTCAACCCCTTGTTGAGTGTTACACATTGTAAATGTTCTCTTACTCTATTACATATCCACTGAACAGAAATTCTTAATGTGAGCCCTGGCTGGCGTAGCTCAGTGGATTGAGCACGGGCTGCGAACCAAAGCATTACAGGTTCAATTCCGAGTCAGGGCACATGCCTGGGTTGCGGGCCGGGTCCCCAGTGGGGGCCACATGAGAGGCAACCACACATTGATGTTTCTCTCTCTCTCTCTCTTTCTCCCTCCCTTCCCAACTCTAAAAATAACTAAATAAAATATTTTTAAAAAATTTTTTAAAAAGAAATTCTTAATGTGATCAACATCATACATTTTTTGCCTTATAATTTATGCTCTTAGAGTTTTTTGTTTTTTAAGAAAAGTTTTGCGACTTGATCACAAAAACAGTCTCTGTTTTCTTCAGTCGACTATCTAAGTGCATTTTACATGTAAGTTTTTATCCATGTGGAACCCTCCTGTAAATGTGTGTGTCGGTGTGAGGGCCCAGTTTTATTTTTCTCCAACACTGTATTTACCATCTGTCCCTCTCTCACTGATCTGTGAGGTCACCTTTGTGTCTGTTAAGTTTCTACCTACCCATCAGGATGGCTTTGAACTCTGTTCTGTTGCATTCGTTTTTTTTTTTGTTTTTTTTTAAGAGATAGACTCGTAGGATGTTTGTTTTTCCGTAACTACTTGATTTTCCCAGAATTTACTTACAACGTTGAAGTCCCTGTTTCATCTGAGTGTCAAGAAACTAGTTTGTGCACGCGCATGCTAAACCGGAATCGCGACCTTCCCGCCGTGAGAGCTGGTGGGCCGTTCGGGCCACCGTGACCCTGCCGCTCTGCGAACTCACTCGCCGCACTTTTGTGTGACACTCATGTCGCTTCTCAGAGTTTTATGTTGACTTTTATCATTTCACGTGTTTATTACTTAATTTTTCATGTGTTCAGATCTTGTGTTTGAACTGGATTGTAGACTTCCAAAGCGCAGGGACTTCTCCCCATCCGGACTCCCCCACGGCAGCTGCGTCCGGTGCAGGATCTGGGGTCACCACGTCCCTGCGGTTCGGTGAGCGCTCACCGGACTTGCCGTGAGCGCCTGTGATTGGCTGCGTTGAAAGCGCCGAGCAGAACTGGGGGCACCGAAGGGCGGCAGCTGCCTTCCGGAGGGGGTAGGTGGGCCAGACGCACGGTTTCTCCGGCACCGGCACCGCGTGGCCGCAGCCACACCTCCTGCGGCAGTCTGCTTCTTAGCGACTGTGCAGTTGGTTACATCTGAATTTCCCCGTATTAGGATAGGTTTTAATTTACCAGTTCTTTTCTTCTTCCCCCATTTATTTTTAGTAATTGCATTTTATTTAGTTTTCCGTAATGAGCCGAGTGAAAATCGGTTGTGGTAAATAAATCATGTGCGGGGGAAAGCAATACATGATCATTAGAATTCCGCTATCATTTAATTAGGCATTCCATTATTGAATCGGTGTCTCTGGCTTCTCCTGGTCTCTGGCTAATCTCGAAACAAATCCTTCTTTGTGGACAAATATTAGCCCGTAATAATTAGAGTAGTCATCTAAGCTAAGGCTTTTCATTAAATCTCTTTCTGATTAAGATAGCTCCCCAAGTACAGGCTGATTTAATTTCATATGATTTATCCACTTTTGTATTAAAGTCTGCTGGAAATTGTTTCTACAGCAGAGGATTAGGAATATTAAGGCCATCTCTGTGGTCACGGATCTTTTTTTAACTCCTTGGACTTGACCGGTTTTGCCTCCTCACCTGTTTCCTTCTTTCTGCTTTTCCTCTGGTTTTCGATGACGGACACTGAATTCTGTTCCTGGTCTTTTCCCTTCTGTCTTAATCAGTTTCCCCCACACTCCTCCCCCCTTTACTTGGCCCAGCCGCACCACTTGCTCGTACACTTTCCAGCCTTTTTCTTCCGACCCTTTTGTCCCGGTTTTTGTGTTCATGTCTTGTCCGTTTCATCCTTCTGCCTTCCCCACTCTGTGTGCGTGAGTTTGCTTTACTGTCTGCACGTGAATGACTGAAGCTACGTGAGTTAGTCATACGAAGTCAAAGAATGTATTCTAACTTGCTACAGCCAAAATACCTTGACACTATTTTTTGTGTGACATCAGGGAAGTCCATTATGAGCAGAGAGGACGAATAGACATTCTCAGTTGAAGAAGAGCGGGGATGCCAGGGGAGGGGGAGGGCATTTCTGCCCCCTACGAAACACTCTCTTGTGAGGGCAGTGGTACGCTAGGAACCTGAGGCAGCGGTGGGGCGAAGGCCGGCGGAAGGTGTTCCGAAGTCAGGCCTGGGCGCTAAGGACCTCAGACCAAGTCAGGCTGAGACTCCTAACAGGTCTGGGCAGGGATGCAGGGGCTTGAGCAGCCGTGTCCGTCAGCAGAGGGGGTTGTCAATGGGCCGGTTAGGAGGGCGCAGGAGCTGAGAGGGGGGAGATCTGTGACTGGGGAGAAGCTGCGGTGGCTTGGGAGGAGACTCCCCACCCCCACCCCGGGAAGAGGCCAGAGCAGAAGCGGGAGGGTGGCTGTGTTAAGGGAGGTGGCCACTCCCAGTGGCAGAGTGCGGTCTGCATGGATGGCAGTGCCAGCTCCGAGAGAGTGTTTTCCAGCTATTGGGAACCTCACGGTTCTCAGGGACGGAAAGGAAAAAGTAGCACAGTGGAGAATGACAAGGTGTTGGCTGAGGAATTGGGAGTTCTATTTAAAGACGGGTTTTTGAGAACTGATGAGGAAACAAGTGCCCCTGCAGTGGTACCTGACTTGAAGAGGAGGCTGCGTCCCAGCATGCATAATGAAGTGGCCTCCTCATCAGGGGGAAGTGATGGAGACAGTACTCGGTACTGCAGTTCAGACTTCCAGGTTAAAGACGTTGGCAAATCTGCCGTAAATAGAAAGTATTCAGGCACCTGTGTAAGGATTTAGAGTCCTTATCCCAGTCAGTCGTCCCAGAGCCCCATGAGGGGAGGTACTGTTGCTGTGCCCGTGAACAGATGGGGCTCAGAGTGCACGCGTCAGGGTCATGGCCGATAGGGGGCAGGGCCAGGAGCTGTCTGCCCCCACCTTTTGTTCCAGGAGGATCCAACTGACACAGAAGGAAAGAGGGGGAGTGTTCCTGGTAGGAAACAGTGGTATTTACAGTGGTATTTTCTCTGACAAAGAAGACGGTGCTGTCTGAGCCTTATAATAGCAGCTGATTTTAAGTGGCTCATGCGTGCCCTTTTATTCTGAAGCTTGAAGGTGTCTTATTCATTGGTATTTTTAGTCTAAATCTGTCCAAATCTGTCCATCCAAAACTGTTCCTCAAAGTGTACTGAGTGGTGCCGATTCGTCACGCTTCTTATTAGCCACCTACTATTATTATATGTCAGTGTCAGAGGGTCACAGTGAGTAATTGTGCAGTTACCAAATCCAACTTTTATCCAAGTGGGGTAATTTTCTTTTTTAATCTTAAAAACAGTGCACATATCTGAGAAACATGCTAACCTCTTACCTGAGTGTTCATCATTTTCCTTTCATGCAAAGCATCCTAGATTACATGCTACTTTATCTAAAACAATAACATATTATATTATTAATATGCAGTCAGATTTATGGATCTGGGTGTGGCTAATAGAAAATAGGCTTAGAATTTTTAATTTTTTAAGCAGGCATTAAAATGAGATCCAAAAAATTACATTTTTGTATATTCAGCATACATTTAATTATGGAACGGGGAAAATTTCTGTTCTTATCAAAATTTGTAGATCACTTTGGGTTAAAAATAAATTTAATAGCTTACGTCTCTTTTATCCTGCCACTGAACTATATACTTGGATCTGACCTTCAGCAGCCATGGGCAAACCAGGGTTTCTTCCCTCGGTTCTTTCATCTTAAACACACAGATGTGTCTGTCTTTGGCTGTGGCCCATTCCCAGGGAGCTCTTCACATCGGGCAGGATTCTCCCAGTAAACACGGGCTCCACCTGACAAGCCTGGAGACACTCCCTCCGGTAGTTACATTTGCAAATTCCAATCATATCTTTTCCACTTCTCGTGGTTAATGACATATGATGAACGTATTGAGAATCCCCTCAGCTTCAGTCCGAGACTAAAAATTAAGATCTGAAACACACGCATTGAGCAAGTGCTCATTCTGTCCCCCCAGGGAGAAAAGAAAAATCTGGGGACCCCAGTGAGCATGGTGGTCCCAAGGGAATGGTGGCTTCACACAGTAGTCGTACAATATGAGCCTTTCCACACTTACCGTATCCGAGACAGAACAGGTCCTGTCCAAACCCGGATCAGCAGGTGACAAGGGTCCAGACAGCATTAGATTTGTAATTTAAACTATGCAAAGCAGTGAGATCTTTTCAAATGGCTTTTACTGAGGGTAGCCACTTCATTTGCATATTTAAGTGGATTATTTTCATACTAAAAGATTTAAAGACAGTATAAATCCTTTGCAGTTGCAAGGATTTCTCTTTTCTGAATCTTTTAGTTCCACTATATATTGGTAAATGAAATAAAGGCACATCTCCGCTTTTGAATATTCATTTCATTGTTGTCCCTTACATGTGAACCAAGCCCGGGTCAGCCACACCAACCCCTTCCCTGTTCTCCTCCTAGGGGGAGGCCAGCACTACCCCAGGCTAGAGTCCCTGGGGCCGGGGTCACTGCAGGGTGAGAGGAGGAGTCAGCTCTCCTGCTGGCAGTGCAGAGTTCCCTGCGGTGCTGAGTGGTCCGGAGACCTTTGTTTACTTCAAGAAAAGTTTGAAAGTTACCAAGACAGCCAACTGGCTCCCTCGTGGATAAAAACCTTCCTCCATTTCCTCCTCTTTGGCTCTGGTGTTTCTGCCACTGCCTGCTCTTCGTTTCTTGCCTGCCCTGCCTTGTGATGACCCTCAGGCCACTCTGCCTGCCTCTCTTGTCCTTGGTCCTCTCTAAGCCATTCTTGTCGTTGCCCTCAAGGCAAATCTTGCTAAAATGAAACCATCTGATCCCTTTTCTGTTAAAACTCCTGAAGTGGTGCTGCACCATCTGAGGGGCTCCTCTGCCACCTACAGCGTGGAGTTCAGACTCCCGCTGAGTTCAGACTCTCGGTGAGGCCTCTCCTGTGTGCCTGCATCCTGCTGGTGGGCTCTGCGCTCGCTGGAGGGGAGGCGCACTCTGCCCCTGGGCAGCCTGCTCCCTCCCCCTCCCTGCCCCTCCTGGTGCTCTGTGGTCTGTTTAGGGCTCTGTGCCTGCCTGTCTCCCTGGTTCGGTCCCAAGCTCCTGAGCGAGGTCAGCCCCCCCCCCTTTGTCTCCAGCATCGAGCACATGACTTTGCTGGAAACACCTCCCAGGTAATGTATCTGCACGTACTGAGGATGATGGTGATACCGAGCCAGGGTCTTACTCGGACCTCCTGTGGATATGTTTTTAAAAATTAAAAAATCACAAAGTTTTCATGGGTTTCTGACCATTTCATCAGGTCGGATTCCGAATTTTTCTTCCCATTAGCTGTCATGGTAATATTGGGTTAAAAATGAGAAAGCATGTGTTTTATTTGGAGAGAAGGGTGTTTGAATAGGGACCTCGAAGCATGAATCCTATTGGTGTAGAAGGGCTGGTCCTGTGCCCTTTTATTCCTGTCTCAGATCCGACTTAGGTGCTTATTTAAGTTCTAGAATGCAGATTACTGCTTGTACAAATGAGGATGATTGCTTTCTGAAGGTCCCTGTGGTCATTTAGCACGCAGGTGAGAAACCCCCAGTGACTGGTAAGTGCTGACCCAGGTGCCCAGGAACACCAGTCTTCACAGCCCTGTCTGCTCCTCACGGTGCACTGTGCTCCGACTCCCCCTGGCTCTGGCCCTGCCTGCAGTGTGAATCAGCCCTGCTGCCTTCTCTCTCTTCCAAACCTAGGCAAGAACCTGGACGCCGTGCACGACATCACGGTGGCCTACCCGCACAACATCCCTCAGACGGAGAGGCACTTGCTGCACGGCGACTTTCCCAGGGAGATCCACTTCCACGTGCGCCGCTACCCCGTGGACAGCCTGCCCGCGGCCAAGGAGGACCTGCAGCTCTGGTGCCACAAGCGGTGGGAGGAGAAGGAAGAGCGGCTGCGCTCCTTCTACCAAGGGGAGAAGGATTTTTACTTCACCGGACAGACCATGATTCCGCCTTGCAAGTCTGAGCTCAGGGTCCTTGTGGTCAAATGTCTCTCTATACTGTACTGGACCCTGTTCAGCCCTGCAATGTGCCTGCTCATCTATTTGTACAGTTTTGTCCGGTGGTATTTTGTCATCACCATTGTCATCTTTGTACTGCAAGAGAGAATTTTTGGTGGACTGGAGATCATCGAGCTTGCATGTTACCGTTTTTTACACAAACAGTCACAGCTAAATGCAAAGAAGGGTGAGTAAGATCAGGTTCACAGTGTAACAAGCTTGGGAGTACTTGGGAAGTGTTGTAAGCCTTTGCAAACCAAGATGCGTTTTTGCATGACGACGTCAAATATTTCTTACTACCATCATTATTTGTTAAAGATACTTTGCACTTAGTTTTGTGAGAAAATACTGCTACACACATTTTTTTCCTTAAATCTCTGAATGTAATTTCAGCACGCATAGCGGGGAGCAATCGCTGTGACCTAACTCGGGCCAGAGTATTCTCAAACAACCGCCAGGCTGTTCACAGACAAGGCACACACGAGATTTTCCCGGGGCTCTGTCCTATTTCCTCACTGACGCCCAGCCCAGACGCAGACCTGGGCTTCCGAGCACCGGCCCAGCTCAGAAGCTGGCACTCAGCTGTCCTCAGTCAGGGTGAGGGCCCCCCTCTCGCGCCCGCCCTCCCTTCCTCCCTCCCTCCCTCCCAACTCCTCTGTGTCAATCACACCACCGCATCCTTCCTTAAGACCAGAAAACAGACGTCTCTTGTCCTTAAACTGACCAAACGTTTTAACAGGAAGACCACCTGTGCCCTTTGCTCACGTGGAAAAGAAGACCTGGACGCGACTCGGGGCAGCCTCAGGCTCCCACCTGGAAACCTGAGCTTGAAGTTTTAAAGACAGGAATTAATATGTTTCAGTTCTACTTAATCTCGCATGCCTAGTGCTGGCGTCTTCACGGCGTGTGGGCAGGTGTAGCCCCTTCTGTGTTAAAGACAGTAAAAACCACTTACTTTTTTAAAGGAAAGCATGGAACATTCTGTTATTGCAGTCAGAAACTCTCCTTTGAAGTTGTGTCTTTTGAAATATTTCTGTGAAACCTGCCCCGAAAAGGAAGGGGAGTGTGTTTTCTCCGCGCGAGTGGCGCCCTCCCTCCCACCACTAGAGCAGCAACAGCAAAGCAGCAGCAAAGTGGCGCCTGCAGACGGGCGGCCGCGGCGCCCTGCCAGTCAGCCCTCGCAGCCCCCGCAGCGCTCACCCTGCGAAGCAAACGAACGCAAAAGCGGGTCCTTCTTTTCCAGTAATGGGGAGGGAGTCTCATTTTTAGTGCCAGGCTTCCTCCTTCAATAGTAAAATTTAAACATTCCTGGCCAGTAGTTCACCTACATATATAATCCCTGTTATTTGGAGTCAGTGGAAAATCCAGCAAACCAACGGCGCCGACCTCCTGCTGAGGCACAAAAACTGCGTGGTCATTTCCACCCTGCGGAAGGCCGGGCTGCTTTTTTGGTGACGTGACGAGGATGCTGGTCAGAGCAGCAGAAAATCCGAGGCCATTAAAAGTCTTTAGCCGTCAGCAGACCTGCCAGCTGCACTCCCGCCTGCACCAGCCTCAAAGCCACTAACTGCTTCCTGCACTGCTCTGGCCTGAACGCCTTCCCCTGCGTTACATCTCATTTTTGCTGCACACTGACTTTGACCCAACAGTGGAACGCGAGTTGCCGTGAAAGGTGAGCACTTTGTGAGCTGAACTTACCGGGCAGCTTCTCTCAGAAAGTGCTGTTTCCGGCAGTTGCTGTTGACACGCCGCCCCTGTCGGAAGAGGACTCACCAGCACTTCCACCCCACGCGCCCGCTCACAGGTAGCTGCACCCTGGAGGCTGTTTGTAATCCTGCTGGGAGCTACTCATCGGTTATTAGGGACATCTGCTGCAAACGCAGCTGTAGGACGATAGGTTTTTTAGGGTGTATTTTTTAATTTTATTTTTTTCTTAATAAAGGAGGTTTGTGATTTAGGTTTCTCTCAGACCTCCTTCGGTTAAGTTTGGAAACACAGAAACAGTCTTAACGCCCAGGAATGCATCTGTCCTGGACGCAGGAGGAGAGCCGGGTTCCCTGCCCCGCAGGTGTTCCCGCTGAGGCCCGCCCTTCCTCCCGCCTCGCAGCCCACAGCTCACGGTCTGCGTCCTCTTTCCCTGTCGGAGCGGCACGAGGGAGCATCTTTTCTCTTCAAAAATGTTTTCTGATCATGTTTTATTTTAAGATAAAACGCAGACTTTTTTTTTCCTTACCTACCCAAAATTCATAAACACTAACACTGGGGAATGGAGAGAGGATGTGCTTCCTATAAGAATTAGAAATAACGTCAGAAAGAAAAAAGTTGCTTATGTGTTTTCCTACACATGTGTACTTTTCTTATTTTAAACAAAATTTTTGAAAGGAATAATGCAGTTCATGACGCGAACGCTATCTAAAGTCGGTAAGATGGTATCGGGAGCTAAGCCAGCTTCAGCGCGGCCATGGGCCTCAGCAGGGGCGCCTCCACGCCTTCCGGCCAACGCTGCGGACTCGGCTGCTGCTGGACGCACTCCTGACGCCCGCCAGGCCTTCGGAGGTCGGCTCACAGCCCTGCGTCCGATTGCTGGATCTTTACCGTGCGGGGATTTTTTAAAATATATTTTATTGATGATGCTATTACAGTTGTCCCATTACCCCCCTTCACTCCCCTCCACCCTGCACACCCTCTCCCACCCACAATCCCCCCCTTTAGTTCATGTCCATGTGTTGTAAGTTCTTTAGCTTCTACATTTCCCATGCTATTCTTGCCCTCCCCCTATTTTCTAAATACAGCGAGCGTGGTGGATCTAGGACCTAAACCCTCACACTGAGAACAGGACCCCGCAAGGAGGGGCGCTGGTCAGGTCGCACGTTCTCCCAGCAAACATCTCCCACGAAACCAGCCACAGGCGCTGGGAGGTTCGGGAGGAGAACGCGGTGAAAGGCTAAAAAGAGAAACAGGTGGTAGAGCCTTCAATGTAAAACTACGAACATCCTTCCCTGTTCGTCACATGTTAAAACACAGCCAGGGAAAGTAGCAGCCTCCTCCCCAGTCGCTGGGAAATCGGTTCCTCCCGCAGCGCCACGCCAGAGACCGCACGTGGTGGGGCGGAGCCTCGGTGCTTGCCTCGCCAGGACTGTGCGCCCTGGCCGCGACCATCACGCCCGTGCGTGTCCGCTAGAGACCCTGGTGGAGGGAGACTGTTGGTGTTCAATTGTTTACATTTCTTTATATAAATAATGTGCTTTCAGTGCCTTAGTTACAGGTCCCTTTCTTTTACTTGTTCCAAGAATTCTGCAGCGTGTTTCCTGGCTGAAAGTCTCCTCGCTGCCCTCGGGGAGCTGTTCATGGACCGCTGGGCACTGCGGTAAACACTACTTCTGATGCCGTTTGGAGAGGGGCGCGCGGCGCTGAGGCAGCGGCTGCCTTAGCGCCCTTAGGTGTGAACGCCAAGGGTCTAGTCACGGGGGGCACCAGACTTGGTACGGCCTGAAAGTGGTCCTGTGCCAACCTTACGTTTTTATTTCGGAAGAGAATCTTAGTTTTGGTAATTTGTTTTTTAAAGGATCATTATGTGCAAAACACCAAATTTTAAAAATAACTCACAGAATGGCCTTAGTTTTCAATGTCCACTGGTATGTTTGTGAGTTGTGCTATCTGTAATGTAAACCCCAGAATAAAGTGGAGCAAACTGAATGGAGTTTACGTGTGTGGTGTTTCTGTCTTTGCAGGGGTGACGGTGTACTTTGTTTCTCTGCATTGTTCTAGCCTTACAGTATGCAGCAGTCCAAAAGCTAGTCAGTCAGAACCCTTTCAAAGATGTGTTTTAAAAAGTGTCTGAGCAAGGAGGGAATGTACTGCCTCCCTAACGGATGGTCCCGAGGTCACAGCTGGATTCCGGGGTAGTGAGTGTCACCAGAACCTGATCGCCTTCCCTCTCTCAGCTCAGCCCGGAGAGCAAGTTCACGGCTCCGCGAGAGCGGGGATCTCACAGTCACGTCAGCCTCACTAGCTGTACGAGGTGAATGGGGCCCTATGTACGCCCCCTGCCCCCTGCTACCAGGGCTTGATCTACGAAGCAAATCTTGAACCCACACCTGAAAAATGTATAAAAATGTACATAGCGAACAGACACATGCACACAAAAATCATGGAACTGAGGGGTAGCAGGATACAATGCCCCAAACCGCGTCTGTAGGAGCTCAGGGCACACCAGTCCAAAACAAGCCACTTTGGTATAATATTTTGAGCTGTAGGCACTTGAGAAACAGGAAGTACTGGGAGAGGCTCTCACTGCTGAACTCCGTCCGCTTACCTGCCTAAACTAGACGGATCCTCCAAAAGGAACTCAGCTGCCATCAGTCCCCTCCCTGGGAGTTTTGTCAGCCAGGGAAGGCTGACGCTGTCACAGGAGAGGAGACCCGAGGCCCTCCTCACCCCCAGACAATCTTGGCCACAAACCATCAGACCTGCCATCTCTTCCAAGGGCCCATTCATTCACCTTTCCTAACAGTCACTGGCTCTCCCCTAACAGGCCTACTTCCCCTTCCCCTATTAAGATGGAATTTAATCCTGACTTTGAAGTCACCTTGGGGAGTTACTCATTTTTTCCTGGGTTTCTCCCATGTATACCTGAGGGATACATGTCAATAGACTACTGTTTGTTTTTCTCTTGTTAATCTGTCTTTTATCACAGGGGGCTGAGTCAAAGAACTCAGAAGGGCAGAGGGACAATTATTTCCCTCCCCTATGTAACCTATTCTTACAAGCTCTGCGAGGCCCCACTGTCTTTGGTTCTGCCGCAAGCACCTGGCTTGCAAGAGGCACTCTGTGGGGAACCCGTGGAGCCGTGCTCCGGCAAAGGGGCGCGGGGGCCAGAGGCGCACAGACCTGCGGAGCCCGTGTCGAGGGCTGGCCCGTCGGGCTGCCGGGGTTTCTACATTCCATTCACTCGAGGAGTGAGAGGAGAGCGTAGTCTGTCTAGCTAGCTTCCACTGGCCTTCCATGCCACTCATTTCACCGATCAGTTTGCACACGGGGCTTAGCGCACCCCCCTGTGGAGGGTGGGTTTCCGATGAGGGTGCTTCCAGTGCCGGTCAGGAAGCCCCGGGGGGTGCACAGATGCTACTCTGCACACAGACAGTGCCGTCCTCGGGTGGGAACAAGTTAATCACTAAGAGACACTTGGGCGCTCCAGGCTGTGCCAACAACTTGCAGGATCCACGAGTAGCCTCTCGCCTGCAGCCCCTTCAGCCCCCCACCCTCCCAGGTTCAAGTCCAGTGGGAAAGAGCCAGAAAGGCTGCTTCCTCGGTGGCGTGACAGAAATCCTAAACTGGGTTTCAGTGTTTGTTCGTTCCCGAACTGCGTATTTGCCCAGAAATACAATGGGGGTTACTCGCTGCTCCCCAACCCCAGCCAGGGGTGAGGGGCAAGTGAGGGATGCATTTCCAGAAGACAGTTAAGGTCATTTTAAGAAAATAGGATGAAATGCTGCAGGTGGCCAGATGTCCACCTCAACTGTGGAACTTCCCAGCCCCCCAGCGGAGTCGGGAGAGCATCAGTGTGGCTTCCAGAGGGTCCCTGACCTCTGCTCAGTGCGCCACAGAGCAGTTGGCAGCTTCTCTCTCCACCAACACTGGGCTGCACCCAGACACCCTCACCCACAGTCGGTCACCTGCGTCCGTCAGCTGTCACCTGCACCGGCTCACCCAGATGTACGCACTACAGTAGCGGAAGGAAGCATTTTTCTTTCCACGGGCAATCTGTTCCAGTATAAAGGCTGCAGCTCTAACGCCTCTCCCTGTCGGCTGCTGCACTTTCTCTCCCAGCGCTGCGGGCCCAGAATCCTGCCGTGTCACCCATTCCTCCCTCACCTGCCTGGACAGTCAAGGTGTCGCCCACCTGGGCCCTCCTTTCCAGGGGCAGCTCATCCTTCCTGTCGTATCAGTTCTGGCAGGCCCGCGACCCTCCCCTCAGCGTTCCCCGCTCCCAGGCCTCCTGTGTGCCAGTCTCCATGCTGAGGCCCCAGCTGGTCCCACCACGGCCCCCAGATTAATCAAGGGACCCCTCTTCTCACACTCCCAGTGGTTTCCTGCTGTCAGGTGGCCCGCACCCTACCTATCCCAGCTACTCCCCAACCCAGCCCAACCTCAGACCCCGGATGTGCCCAGGTGAGGTGAACCTTTTTGTATCAACACAACTGACTCAGCAAATCTCGTCATTGCCCAAACCTCGTGTGCCCCTCTCCCCCCTCGCTCATATCCCTCACCTGTGAGAGGTGCCTCCTCCACCAACCCAGGTCTAGTCAAATCCCACTTTCCCTCTGAAGCTTCTCCACATCGGTCCAGCTGGCTGTGTCCTCCTGTCGTGGTGATACTCCTCGGCCCCTCCCGCCAAACTGCACTGCGCCCTGTGTGGCGTTACAGTTAGTTTCCAGTCTTGTCGCCTCAGCCGGATGATAAGGCTCTGGAAAGCGAGGATAAGGATGTCTCAGGTTTCTCTGGTCCCAGCGTTCAGCCCAGCACCTTAGTCATTCTTTTTGCACAACAAATTCCTAACAGCGATTCCCTGGAAGCCACTCAGAAAGGATCCACTCTAACCTAGGTAGAGCTGGGTGCAGAGATTTACAAATTCAAACAACGACAATGACAAAAATGGAGATGCAAACCCATCCACCCCTAGAAAAATAGACTTTTTTACAAGAATCAAATTATGTTTGACTAATAATATGATTTACCAAAATATACTAGTATGTGAACTTCTAACAGTAAAAACTTGGCTCAGCATGTGCTTTATT
This sequence comes from Phyllostomus hastatus, assembly GCF_019186645.2. NCBI lineage: Eukaryota > Metazoa > Chordata > Mammalia > Chiroptera > Phyllostomidae > Phyllostomus > Phyllostomus hastatus. Next base: position 594,960 of record NW_025333873.1, on the reverse strand, counting down.
CTTAGTCCTTCCTGCTCACATACACACTTTCCTTCCCTCCAAAACAAAACAAAACAAAAACCCATAACACTTGAAGAAACAGCACCTTGTAGGTCTGAAGCCACCAGACAGAAACGAAGAAGGTGAGTAAGAGTGGATGTCCTGTCCTGCCCAAGGCAGAGGCCTATGTCTGGCGCCAGAGTGTGGGTGCCCCAGGGCTGGCGGCCACCGGAACACAGCTGGCCAGCAGAGGGCACCGGCCCTGGGGCTACTTTGTCCGCTGCACATGGCTAAGTAGGAGTTGTGACAGCTGGTGGTGCGGCTTCCAGAAACCAGTGTAAAACGACAAATGACCACGCCCACAGTGGAATTTTCCATCCCGAGGGCTGGCAGGAGGCAGGGGCTGAGAGAGAATGCATGGTTGTCGTGGACGTAAGTAGCTAGGGCTTGGGAAGTGTGTTAACAGAGCAGCGGAAAACCCAAACACGGTGCTTAGTTACAGTGAGAACGGAAAGAGATGGTCTGCAGACCACGAGCAGCACGGCACACCCGAAATGCAGCTGTGATTTGTATCGTGGCCATTTGGAAATTGTAATGAGCCATGGAATGCGAACCCTTCTCACTGTCCCCACACAGGCACCAGTGAGCAACAGGCAGAGAGTTTGCAGTTGGCAGAGCGCTTTCTCAGACGTTCTCCACAGTATGACAGCATGAACCCCAAAAGGGGTTAGGGGCATCCATGCCCAAGATGACTCAGCTCCTAAGTGGGTGAGGCAGGATTCAAACTCACAACCCCATGTTCCGAGTATTCTGCCATTCAACTCCAAACACTTCCACACGGGCAACAACGACTAGTCTTGGGAAGACATGCGACAGTGAGGAGGCGCCGTGGTCCTCTACTAAAAGCTGACTTGGGGTAGCTTCCTGACTGTGGGATCTTAAGCAAAACCCCACAGCTGGCTTTCAGTCCCACATCTGAGAAATGGAGGAAATGCCCACGGGCCGGCCTCCTTCCGTCACAAACGGCTATGAGATTCAAATCAAAGAATGGGTGGAAAAGGGTGAAGTGTTCTCAGCAGTCTTCTGTAAAATTCTTTGATAGGGCCTGGCCCCTTCCCATCCCCACGGTGGGCATGTGTCCTGCGTGGGACAGAGCACCCAGTGGACCCGTATGCCCCACCCTCTGGTCACACAGTGTCTGGGAACATCTGACCCCTGGCGCTGATGGGACAATGGGTGCCATGGGCCTCGGCCACCAGCCAGCCCTGATTCTGGGCCCGGCCCTTGTGCAGGGGAGTGGAGGGCAGAAGCTGCCCATTGTTCTGCCTAACACCACTCCCATTTGGACATTGGCAGCCCCCACTCATGGCTCCTACCCTTGACCTTCATTTCTTCCAGCGAAGAAAGATGACGCACTGGCTCAGCCTCTCCCACCATTGATATTTTCCTTCCCAGGCTCAATGGGAAGATTGTGGGGTTATTTCCTAAAAAGTAAATGGGAAGGACGTGGCTTGGTCGAATGACAGCCTCCCACAGTGGAAACACTGATGGCATTTCAGGCCTCCACATACTTGAGTAAAGACAGGAAGGGAATGAATGAATAAACCGTGTGGCTATCTGGGGAAATGCTTCTCGGCAGAAGGAGCCACAGGGCAAAGAATGTTGAGGCAGGAGTGTGCGCTTTACCCAGATCCCCCAAACCTCCCCATCGTGCGGAACCAGAGCGCAGTCAGCACACCCAAGAAATGAACATGGGAGCCATAAGACGAACTACCTTACCGAGCACGCTCCCGTTTTACAGGCACGGGGGAAGGTGAGCAGCATCACTAGTCGTCAGGGGAATGCCCATGAACACCACAGGAAGACACCACAGGTGTCAGGGCGGCAGTCACCAAAAAGGCAGGAGATAACAAGTGTTGGCCGGAATGTGGGAAAGGGGAACCCTTGAGCACTGCTGGTGGGAGTATAAACTGGTGCAGCCACTCCAGAAAACAGTAAGGAGTTCCCTCAAAAAATTAAAAATGGAGCTGCCGTGTGACCCAGCAACCCCACTTAGGAAAGCGCTGCCTCAGCGAGCTGCACCCCCATGCTCATCGCAGCATCGTCGACGGCCAGGACATGGGAGCAACCTGAGTGCCATTGAGGGTGCACGGGTAAGGATGTGAGGTACACACACACACACACAGGCACACACTCACAAGGAGATACTGTGCAGCCATAAGAAGAAGGAGAGTCTGCCTTTCATGACAACATGCGTCGTCATCACTGAGTGAAACAAGTCAGACAGAGAAAGACAAATACCGCATGACACTATGTGGTGACACCACTTATCTGTGGCATCCAGAAAAGCTGAACTCACCCAAACAGAGAGTACAGCAGTATTTGCCAGAGGCTAGGGACTGGGGAGATGGGAGGTGTCGGTCGGAGGGCACAGCCCCAGCTGTAAGCGAAGTAAGATCTGGGGGTGAATGCGCAGCGTGGTGACCGTAAGGAACAATGCTGCATTATATGCTTGCAAGTGGTTAGGAGAGTAGATTTTAAATGCTACTGCCACACCTGCACACACACACGCACATCAGCATTATGTGAAGGGATGGAAATCTTAACTGGCCTCAGTGGTAATCATTTTGCAATATATACATGAGTATTGAATCATCACGTTTTATGCCTTAACCTTGTATATGCTATACGTCAATAATACCTCCATAAAGCTGCAAAAGGGAAGATCGCAAGGCAGACAAGCTCCAGCCAGCAGCTCAGGTCTGCTCGCTCACTCACTCCACCAGCGTGTACTGAGTCTCCTGGGGACATGAGTGTGGGTGGGGTTGGCTGTGGCTCTGCAGCAAAGCTACGGAGGTGCAGAGTGATGGGGGGAAGGGGACGCAGGGCCAGTCCATGCAGGGCCTTACAGGTTACAGCATAATGCACGTGGAGTGGTGTTTGCGCACTGGAGAGGGGGCACAGGGAGTAACGATCTGGTTTGTGTTATGAATAAAGAGATCCCCTAGTGCAGCATGAAGGGTGGGTTGCAGGAAACCAGCTTATCGATCAATTCAGGGGAGGCCACTGAGCTGAGGCACCTGCTGTTCACCTATGAGGAGCACCAGCATCTCACCCGCCCTTACCCTTTGCCAAACCTGCTCCAGAATCTCTTCCTTAGATTCCTCATTCTGTGGCCTGGTGATGTCACCCATCTTCCCAGCCATCCAGCTTCGTGCTCCATGTCAAAGGTCTGCTCTGTGCAGACTCAGGCAAAGGCATGGGTTGTCGACAGGGCTCTCGGGCCCCAGACCCTGCCCTCGGACCCACAGCTGGTCTCCACCCCACCCACTGATGCTGGAAGTCCTGGGGACAGCACACGATGGCTAGCATCTCTGAACTTCTGGGCAGTCTTGGGAAACCAAAGGGGAAAGACATGTTCTCACTTGCAAAGTCTTCAGGGAGGCCATGGGGTACCGCAGAGTGGGCTTCAAGGCTGGCTCCTTTCCCAGCTTCGTGCTCAAGCCACTACTGATAGAAGGAGAAGAGTCCTGATGCTCAGGGATTCACAGCATGTGACGAGCTAGTCCTGGCTCTGCTCCTCTGCCCTGGTTTGCACCCTTGACCATTCACGACAGCTCGCCGTCTGGTGACTAACAACTCTGTCCTTCCCGAGACCTTTTCCAGGTCAGTAAAACTCAGGCTAGAGCTGCCGGTCTTTAGCGAAGACTCAAGGTCATGGGTGGGACTTGCAACTTCCCCGAGGGCAGCCTGGTGCTAGGAGGAGGGCACGTACTCTAGACACAGGCCAATCTGGGTTTAACCCCAACGTCATCATGGGCCTGCTGCTTGAGCTTGGGTGAAGCACAAAGCTGCCTAAACTTCCTGAGCCTCAGTTTCCCCAACTGGAAAATAGAGATGATAATTCCCAGCTTGGGGCCACCAGAAGGATGATAAAATGATAACTGTGAAACACGTGATGAAAAAATGCCACTCCCTGCCCCTACCTTTTGGTAGCTCACACGGGCTCTGGATTTTCCATCTCAAGTTTTAGATTTAGCCCTACAATGAAAACGTGGACTGGGAGCATTGGAGAGGTTAGTTTAAACTGAACATATGCAATATTTCCCCTCCCCCGCAGCTTGCTTCTGGGGAAAAGCAGTGCTTTGTGGTCTCTTCCTTTCCTTTTCGTCTTTATTAGCAAAAGCCGGAGCTGATGGTAAAATTGGCACCAGAGACGGCAGGCAACTTGTCCAAGGACACACGCGGCAGCGACTTCTCCTGAGCTCCCCCGTGTGCCAGGCGTCCTGTCCCTTCGACATTCTGTCCCACCCCCTGCTGGGACAACACCCAGACACCCTACACACAGAACTACGGAGGGGGACTTTCAAAGGCCACTTAGGGAGGCTGACCGTGTGTACGTGTAGAGAATTTTCAATCGGTACCTTCTCAACTAGAGAAGTCAGGGCCTTAGGGACAAGAAGATGATGGGTGATGGTTAAGTGAAAACAATATCATGAAAGGTATGGTTGGATAGGCTGCGTGAACGTGTTCAAGAAAGAAAGCCTGAAAGGGAGAGGAAAAGACACGACTCCTCTCCACAGCGGAGAATAACCTTTTGGAGCCTATTGTGTCATCTGGTCAACCAGCTCACACTCTGGGTGTTTCCAGGTAGTGAATGTTGACTCTCCCTTTTATGTGAGGCTCCCAAGTGGTCTGACAACTATGCTTTGGTATCATTTCAGCCCAGGGTTGCAATTCTTTTAATTTCTTGTCCTGGTTCATCTGAACTGTAGCACAGTCCCGACACTGAAAAGGGCACCTGCAAAGAATATGTAAATGGCAGGAAGTTGGGGCTGATAATATGCATGACTCCTCTGGCCCATGTCATGGTCACGGACAGCGGGCTGTCCCTCCCAGAATGTCAGTCACACAGCCCTTCATGGGGAACACATCCAAGTCAGTGTCCTTCACTTCTCTGAGGGTACAGGGGGTCCTTCTGAAACGCACTTGGTCTTCCTCCGATATACACATTCCATGCGGTTCATTCTTACTGCACAGTTGTGAAAAAGTATGCAGTTGATCTCCAAAGCAGCTAATTGAGATCTAGAACATTCTTGAAATGAGTGGTCTGCACAGAACACAGGCCTCCGATCCAAGAGCTGTGGTCCTGCACGAGTTAGTTCAGGACTCACGAGGTCTCTCTTCGGGTAAAGCTGTGATTAGTGGAGCTGGGGGCTTAGCCAGTAAAAGATCATGAAGCTGTTCCTCCTCAGATGTGTGGCCTTGGGTCGAAGTTGACCCCGATCTGTCACACTGCCCAAGAAGTCCGGCATGAGGTGAGGGGCGGGAAATTGGAGGGAGAGCTGAATTTGATTAAACCTCCTGGGCCTATGGGAACCCTTAGGAAGGAGTCTTTGAAACAATAACTAAACCCTCTAAAGCGAGGATTAAGGATCCCCTCCCAACCCCAACAGAAAACAGCTCTTCAGCTCGCAGAGACGGAGAACTTCAGAGGAGACAGAGACCCCCATGAGGGGGAGAGGGGTAGAAGAGTGGGGGGCGGGAAGCAGCTGACTACTTGTGTTCTGCCTTGTTCAAGGTGATGATTCCTAATGAGCAAGGAGAAATTGGGTAAGTTCTTGTGCAGCCAGTGCCTTGACCTTGAGGAGAAGGGATAATAAAACAATCCAGGAAGGTATCTAGCTTCCCATGTAGAGCCATGACCTTTTATGAGATTACAGAGGCTCTCACTATGGAGACCAGATTACTTTCTTGGGAGGAGAACCTCCTTCATCTTGGCAATGTCAAGGCCAAAGTTATGGGGGAGAAGCCTGGCAACTGACCTTCTCCTGAAGGAGGAGACGCAGGGACTGGCTTTGACCCTGAGGTTAGTAGACTCGCCCCAAGGGGCCGGCACGGTTGGAGTTCCACAGCAGATACTGCAAATGGGGTCCAAGTCCTTCATTTGTCCACGACTGGGTTGTGATTCCATGTCAGCAACGAACCAGCTTCTTGGCTCAAAAAGGAGAAGACTCCATTGTCACCAGCCAGCTCCTTCATTGACCATCAGCCCGTCTGTGACCATTCAGGAACTCCCACGAACTCCCAAAGCCACCAAGTCGGGGCTCAGGTGTGCATGAAGAGGCAGCCTCCTCAGGCCTTCCTCGTGGGTTCCAGCCCTGCCCCCCACCTTTCCCCCAGCCCCACCCCCTGCCACTCTGCACTCTGTTTGCCGACACCCCTGCCCAGTACCTGCAGATGAGGCCCAGACTCCTGGTCTGCCATCCTCATGGATTCTCTAGCCCCTTTCTTGTGGTTGTAGCCCTTGAAGCAATTTGCGTGTTTCATCTCCCCAGCGGATTGTAAGCACCTCGTGACCAGGACTCCTGGCTGGTACCTTTGTGCTCTGCAGCGCTTAGTACGATGCTCCACACGCAGGAGGCACTTAGAAAGAGCTTGTTGAAGGACAGGTCTGAACGCAGACTTGGGATGCGAGCATTTGCTACGGGTGCGGGTCCCTCTCTCTCCTTGGGAACTCCTCCGCCCGTGAGTACAACCACTACATAGTGGCCCATTATCGCTTTCCCTTGGTGCTCACAACGATGCTTCTCATCTAAATGTGAACCGAGCACATGGGTGAAGGGAGAATCGCCCTGGTGGGTGGTTCTGTGTCTTCCTAGATGCTCAGTCACATCTAAACGGCCCACGTGACTGTGTCCGTGCCCGGGCCCAGCAGCCGCACACGGCACCGGGGCGGTGAGAACAGGCCTGTGGGCAAAGAAGTGAGCAGAGCTGCCTCCTCCTGAGGGCCCCTCTGGAGGCTGCTGGAAGCTCAGCCCCGCATCTGGAGGCCATTGACACCCGGCTCACACCTCCCGGGAAGCCAGCCCACCTCCCTCCGCTGTGCTCCTGTCCTTCCTGGCTGCTGGGGCCCACATTCCTAGCCCCTCGGGGTCACGAGGAGGAGCAGGCTGTTGATTGGAATGAACTGCAAGTCCGCTCTCGTGGTTCCTCTGCACCTGCTCCCTCCTGGGCCCTGAAGCCAGCCGTTTCCACAGCAAACAGTTGTAAAGAGCCAAAGGGGGCCGGGACCTCAGGTGCGGGCGGCGGGTGGGGAGTGAGTGCAAACACTCGGCCAAGGCCCGTTTTCATGCAGATGTTTTTAGCCATAAACCGGGGTGGGGGCACCGCACAGCACGAAGCGGGCCGGGCTACTCACGACAAGGCCTGCGAAGAGCATTAGGCGGAAGCTCAGCTGGTGACTCAGAGCTTTCACAGGTGCTGATCTCCACGCCCGGCAAGCTGGGGTGGGGCTGAGCGCTGCAGGCCTTGGGGACGCTGGGTGTGCGGCCCAGGAGGCAGGCCCTGGGTGTGCAGTGGATTTGGGACACCAACACCCCAAATTCCCAAACACACACTGTGTAGCTGTGTTAGTGCACCTCCCTCCATTCCGATTAGCTCGATTCCTGAGCTGTCCATGGGGCGGGTGCCGACCATGTTCACAAATGAGACGCAGAGGCTTTGCCTAAGAGTCCCCGCTGTGCGGGGAGCACAGGCACACACAGCAAGACAGTGCCTTGCGCCAGGACAGGGCCGCAGCGTGCGCGGGGAGCGTGAAGCAGAGAAGGTCGGAGTAACTGGACATGGGGCCGAGGCAGGGGGGCTAGGTGACCCTTCCTGGGTGGCTAGGACTTGGACCGATGTCGAAGGGGCCAGACGGCTCGAGGAGCAGCATCCGCAGGGGTGGGGAAGTGTGGCAGAAGTGGCCCGTAGCCCAGTATCCTGGAGTGTGGCACGATTTTGGGCCCTACGCAGGGAGGGCTGCGCCGGGGCGCTGGTGCTGGAACGTAGGTGAGATCCAGTCAGAGGACGTTCCGAAACGCCGGACCGAGGAAAATTTTCAGTGCTTCAGATGTGAATTAGTTACCAACTTTCATCAAGTAGGAGGTTTCATAAACAAAGCCGGGTTCTTAGGAAACTCCAGGAGGGCCAGCAGCTTGGGACCTCGGCTCCCTTGTGGCTCTGCCTAGCTGTGGCTTAGTGGTGGCCGTGCCACGCAGGACAAGCATTCTCAAATAATCCCCAGTCCCCACCACTCCCTAGTGCATCCACTCACCCCCAGCCTGCTTCCCTCCTTCTTGTCACCCGTCTGCCCTCCGTGGGTCTGCGAGTTTGTGGGCTTCGCCACAGATCCTGCGGAGATGCCAGCAAAGGCTGGAAAAGTGCCACCGAGACTATGGGAACTATGTCAAGGCTAGTGCGTGGGCTCCCAAAAGAGCCCTTGTGGAGGAGAAGGCCCGAGAGAGGCCGAAGGGAGAGCGTGGAAGGAAGGGGAAGACTGGGAAGACGGGAGTGAGGGCAAGGGAGGGGTGGGAGCGAACCCCAGGATTTCAAGGCCAGGATTTGGGGCAGCGGGGGAGTTGCTGGAGGAGGAGATGCAGGGGGCGAGCTGGGCTCCGGCAGAGGGTGGTGAGCTGGGCTCAGGTGTGTGGACTTTGAGGTGCTGGGGCAGGGGAAGCCCCACGCAAACCGGCACACACCAGCCTTGGCGTGCAGGGCACCAGAGACCCAGCTGGGGGACCCTCGGCAGAAAGGTCAGGGAGCACCCTGCAGAGGCAAGAGGCGGACTTGAACCTGATTCCTCATTTCTCCCCTGGCAAGCTCGGCTGCTGCCTGGGAAATGAATCACCTAATCACGACTCGTGTTCTGAGGACATCTGCCAGGAAAGGACCGTCACTCCATCAGCACATCCCTGAAAGGATGTGTCACTCAGAGGCCAGCTCAGTGCCCACCACTGTTTTCCAGGCAGGGCGGGAGCAGTGGGCGTGGGCCAGGCCGAGCTGCGCCTCCCTCTGCCTGAGTCACAGGGAGTGATTTTGTCTCCAGTTGCTCTGAAGTTGCTCTCCTGGGGGGCGGGGACAAGTCAGGCCCTGAGTCGTGGGAGCACGGGCGGCAGATGAGGGCCGTGACTCAGGGCTCTGTTCTTGATTGGAAGCAAGTTAGAGACCAGGTCTGGGGCACCCAGCCTGCTGGTGACTGTCCCTTAAACAATGACATGGTGACTGTCACCTGGAGGACTTCTCAGTTCAGAGGGCCACACATATTCCCCCACTGGATCCCAGTTTTGGATTACACCTTCATGTGCGTGGTTCTTTGGTGACTGTCTCCACCCAGGGCTGGATTCTGTGACAGCAGGGATGGGGTGCACCCTTAGCATCCAGTGCATTTAAAGTGAGCAAATGAGCAAGTGGCTCCCTTTGGGGTGAAGGTTCAGTAGAACGTGTGGGTGGGTGCGTGAAACCTGTTTGCACACACGAACAGGTGGGACAGAGTAGGTTTGTCGCTGTTCGTGTAGAAAAGGAGACAATAATTAATAAATGACAATACAGGAAGAAACTCTGTGTTTCACACCCTTATAACTGTAAACCTCCTTTTATCCCTCCCTGTGTATGCCGTTTTCTGTACAGAACGACTTTGAAAGACAAGTAACTCACAAAACACTGGCAATAGAGCTTGCTTCCTGGACACGTGGCTGGGGAGAGGAGTCTGGGATAAGAAGATGTTTTCAGTTTCTCTCTCTCCCCACCCCGACCCTGGCCTTGGCTTTTACAGCATGGCTCATGCTAATCACAGGGTTCCACAGCTGTCTTGGGAGGGCATCTTTCCTGTCTGTCTGTCCAGCGTTGGCCTTGCGCCCAGTGGGGCTGCTGTTCCATGTTTGGCCCTTGGAGTCTGCTCTGTGCTGGGTGGACTCCCCGCGTGGGCTTGGGGCTGCTGGTATGAGCCCTGGTCTCTTGGGTGTTCTGTCATTCTCGAGGAGATAAAGGCCTGCCAGGGATCCAGCCCTGGAAGTGGAAGGGCAGGGAAGGAGCAGAGCGAGCACCGTTTCTGAGCGCAGACCCAGGCAGACGGGGGATGTAGTCAGGGCTGAGAGGGGTCGGCGTCCAGCCTAGAGAGCGGTGGCAGGGGGTCCACTGTGAGCCGCGGTGGCTCCTGCTATGGCCAGTGTCCTGACTGGTCCTGGCGGGCAGGGCGGGGGCTTCCGCGCAGGGGTCCCCGCCTGGCTGTGCCTTTCTGTCTCCAGGGACAAGGATGGACGGCTTGTTTGCCCACCGATCTTCCCCCTGCAGTTCATGGTATGTCATTCTACCTAGCAAAGCTTTCAAAAACAAAATTAAATGAAAAAGCAATGTGCATATAGATATATAAACCCATTTAGCTCTGACAGAAACGAATCTGAACATATCAATCATCTCACTAAGTTTGAAAGGATTAAACTTGCTCCTTTTAATAGAAATTGTTGGATTGGTTGGAAGAGAGAAATAATACTATATTCTGTTGGCAAGAAATATATGAGAAACATAAGGGATCCAAAGAAACGTATTTAAAATATAAAATATAGAGATGCCAAAGGATAAAAGTGAAAAGATGGAAGAATGTATACCAGTGAAACGCTTGCAAAGGGAAATCTTATGTAACAATAGTCCCACCGGAAAAACAGCCTAAAGCATTTCAGAGAGGAACTGGCAAGTCCACAGTCACAGTGAGTCACTTTCGCACGTTCCTGGCACCATGGTCAGGCCGTAAGGACAAGCCACAGGTAGGGATGCAGAGGACCTGCCAGCTTCAGTAACAAACATGCTTTCAAAGTAGAATTCGCCGCTTACTCGTCAGAGAGTACAAATTCTTCTCAAATGTGTTTAGAACAAATTGTACTGTTCTCAGTTCTTTTCTCTCTCTCTCTCTTTCTTTCCATCTATCCACCCACCCACCTATCACTATCGGATATTTATAAAAATTGGCTGTGTGTGAACCAATCAAGCTTCCACTACTGTCAAAGGACCAGCGTCACACAGACCATGAGCGAGAAATCAGAGATGAAACATAACATGAAACCTCTCACGTATCTGGAAATAAACACAGGCACAACATACACGTCTAAATAAGTCATGGGTAAAAGAATCAAAACAACAGCTAGGAAACTATTATGGTTTAACGACAGTAAAAAATATTACATCAGAACCTCGTGGAATGCAGCTAAGCTAGAAGTTACAGTGGGATCTAATACTGATATTAGGAAATCAGAAGACTGAAGATACCTGACCCAAGAGCAATACAATCACTTTAAGTAGCGAAGAGAAGGAAAGAAATGATAGCATTACGAGCAGAAATGAATACAATACAACAGAAATGTATGGTATAGAGAATCAATCAAGCCCATATCTGGTTCTCTGAACAGATAAATAAAAAAATCTCTAGCAAGGAAAAAAAAAAGAGGCATGCACAAATATACAGTACTAGGAAAAAAAAGGTTAAAAATGAGTATTACTAATCATTTTATGTGAATAATTTAAAATTATAGACGAGATAGATCATATCCTAGAGAAAATATTTAGTATGGTTTAATGAGAAATATAAAACCTGAATTTTCATTTAAATAAATTAAATTGGTGACTAAATAATGATTTTTAAAAAATAAAAGAAACATTTAGATGGCTTAATAGGCTAGTCCCTCCCCACCCTGCACATACAAAATTCCACAGCTAGATATACCCTTTTTTAAAGCACAAATTGTCCTAAAACTGAGATGAGCTCCTTAATGAAACCAGTAAAACTTATCATCAATACAAGGAAACAAGAAAAAGGAACAGAAAATTATAGCTCAATATCACTTATGAACATGGTTGCAAAAATCTTGAACAAAATATTAGATTAAAAATTCATTCATGTCCTGCCTGGTGTGGCTCAGTGGATTGAGTGTGGGCCTGTGAACCAAAGGGCTGCCAGTTCGATTCCCAGTCAGGGCACATCCCTGGGTTGCAGGCCAGGTCCTCAGTAGGGGGTGTGTGAGAGGCAACCACACATTGATGTTTCTTTCCCTTTCTTTCTCCCTCCCTTCCCCTCTCTTTAAACATAAATAAATAAAATCCTTTTTAAAGAATTAATTAATGTATAAATGAAATTATATTTTATGACCAAGGTTAGCCCAGGATTTATAAAGGTAAGTTAGTATTAGGTAAGGTATCAGTATACTTTATTACATGAAAATATGAAAGAGAGACAGCATGTTGTTATTTCAAAAGATGCAGAAAAAAGACTTGCTAAGCTTTGCCACCCACTCATAATAAAAATGATCGGCTGCCTCAGAGAACGGAAATCAACCTAACCAAGTTTCTGCAATATCTCATAGGTGAGAAAGGTCAGTATTATAATGATGTTATTTATCTCCTAATTAACGTATATTTTTAATACAATCCTAATAAAAAGCCCCCCTCTTTTTCATGAAAACTGACAATAGTTTGTAGAATCTAATTGAATAAACGAAGGACCCGAAATTGCAAAGGTACTTGGGAGAGGAAAGGGTGAACTCTTGGCCAAATATCAAGATTTATTAAGTTATAGTAACTAAACAGTGTGGTATCGGCACGTGGGTAGAGCACTAATCAGGTGGAAACTAGAGATATTTCAGGAGTGTCATTACAAGTCAGTGGCAAAGTGGTGAAAACATTTGGTTATCTAAATGGAAAAAACTAATATTTACTTCCTCTTATACCAAAAAATAATTTCCAGATGCATTAAAAGATTCAAATGTGAAAAGCAGAACTTTAAAAGTGTTATAAATCTTGTATCACATTGAGACAGGAAAGAATTTCTTAAATCAGCCACAGAAAGCACATACTTTAAAGACTGCGAATTGATTCTATTAAAATGAACTCTTTCTGTTGCTCAAAAAACACAAAATTAAGGCAAACACAAGTGATGTGTTGGGGGAAGATATCCTCAAACCATTAACCTGAGAAAGAATATCCAGAATAAAGAACTTCCACAAGTCAATGAACAATAATACAGCTTCCCAAATGAGCAAGAGAGGAAACCTAAATGGCCATAAGTATATAAAAATACACAGACTTTGTGTGTTGAGACGAATGCCACCTGAGACCACAAGATACTCAATTTGCAACAGATTAGCAAGAATTTGAATTCTGCCCGTTCCACGGGTGGGTGAGGATGTGAAGGAAAGACAACTCAAAAACCCTAATGGTAGAGGCATAAATTGATACAAAGAATTCGGAGAGCAAGTTGGCTTTATTTTATAAAATTGAAGCTGCACTTACTCATGCCCTGACCCAGCGATCCAGCTCCCAAGTGCAGGTCCCAAAGAAACTTTGTACATAGGCACGAGGAGGCATGAAGGAGATTGGGAAAAAACAACAACAACAAAAAATCAGAGCCGACCTCAATGTTCATCCCTGGGAGAATGGGTACATTAACCGAAATAGCTCATTTACAGCAGTAAAAATGAATCAAGCATGTCACTCTTTAACATGGATGGGTCTTGAAAACACAAGGCTGAGTGAGAGAAGGCTTCCTGGTTCCTGGGCTGCAAAGCCCGAATCTGCCGCTTACCGACCGACAGGTATTAATGCCCTCCCAGAGATTTGGTGTGAGAATGAAATGAATGAGTGTTTGTGAAGAGGTTGTGAACAAAACACTATAACCAAGGAGAAAGGTTGATGAGAGAGAGAGAATAAAGTGAGATGGGGGAACAGGCGTGGGGCGCGTCCAGCAGAGTCTCGGGGCAGACCCCGGGACACATCGCCTGGCCCACCCGTGTCTCCGGACACAGAGTGCCAGGGAGAGACCTCACTCTCCTGCCCCGTCCTGTACAACGGTCCGCAGGCCGAGCTGGGGCCAGGACCTGGGCTTTGCACATAGTAAGTGAATTCTAAAGTGTGCTATTATCAGCACCTTGAATAAGCCACCTCCCTGAGCCCCAATTTCTTGCCTATAGAATGAGTCTGTTACACCCCACAGGGGGAATTTGAGGATCAGTTGAGAGAGTTTGCAAAAAGCACATCGTGAGTGCGGGGTGGTCCCTTCCATTCCCCGGCCACTGTCATTTCAGAAGGCCAAGCCCTGTAGCCACCAGGTCTGTCTTAGGGGAGCAGGAGCCACTGTCCCTGGAAGGCACTGTGCTAGGCAGGCCAAAGTAAAGGCCGGAGCAAAGGAGCAAGAACCGTCTTTGCCTGCCTGGATCCAATGGGGGAAAGAGTATTATTGCCCCTTAGCGCCTCCCGCCCGCCATGTGGGATGAATCCTGGGCACGGAGGCACGAAGCTTGGGTTTTGGCCCCAGGTCAGCCTGTGAACCATTGTTCCAGACCGGACAGTAGTCTGAGGCCTCTCCCGGGCACTCTGTGTATTGAGACGGGTGGGCCAGATGGCTCCTGCTGGACCCATCCGGGGCCCGCCCATTCCCCCTCTTCCTCGTTCTAGCCCACTCTCTCTCACCAACCTTTCATTTTGATTATAGTTTTTGTGCTCATGGTCTCCGGAGTGTGCTATTCTCTGGCACAGCCCAGCATATTCATTCCTCCCAGATGCACTTCCCTGCTCCGCCTGGAGAATGGTGATGAAGTGACATCTCCATGGAAACAGATGTTGATCCCACAGTTGCTTAGCAATGTGCTGCAGGATGATGTAAGCCACTCTCTGGTTTCCTGAGGGGCTTGGCATCCTTTGATGTGTCTGTTCTGCTGGGCTGGGATGAGTAGGAGGTTCCTTCGCTTGCTTCTCTCCTTTTTATGAAAAGGAAAAAGCAAAAAGAACTGGAAATTCACCTTCTTTGGGAGGCATGCTATTGGAGGGAGAGCAAGGTGTTAGGAGTCAGAGTTTGAATCAGAAGGAAAACGATAAAGATGGCATGTTCCCCTACAGGCCCCCGGGTGGGGCTGGGGAGCCTTGGAAACTGTCCAGAGGGGGCAGCTGCTGGCCAGAGACAGGGACTCAGGTCCCTCAGTCCACCGAGTGCTGCAGCACCACTCACCGCGGCTGCCACAGCTGCCACCAGAGCAGCCCTAACGTTTGCAGGACCAGGGGCACCAGCACACAGGGAGGCCACCCACCATCTCTCTAAATACTTAAAACGATGAGCCACATCAACAGATTGTTCAGTAAAGTGCATCCTATCCTCTGCCTTTGGCAACTGCAGGCGGAATGGGGCCTCGCCCCCTAACAAAGATGCCCAAGTCTTGACCTCAGACACTTGGGAATGTGCTATATCACATTAAGGTTGTAGGCAGAATGAAGGTTGCTAATGACCTGACATGAGGATGGGGAGGTCATATCACAAATGATGGGTGTGGGCCCCATGTAATCACTGGGGTCCTTGAAAGTGGAAGAAGGAGGCAGAAGACAAGGTCAGGGTGATGCCATGTCAGAAACAGCAGCCTTGAGGAAGGAGGAGGCCACAAGCCAAGGAACACCAACACCCTCTAGAAGCTGGGAAAGGCAAGAAAATGGGTGCTCCCCAAGAGCCCCCCAAAAGGCCTGTGGTCCTGCTGGCGCCCGTGAGACTTCTGCCCAACAAGCTCCAAGACAATGAACTCATGTCCCTGTGGGCCACAGCGGTAGTGGGAACTTGTTGTAGTGACAATAGGAACCCAATACACAATCAAGTCCTGACCACCCGTGGGGGCCGCAGTGGGTCCTCCTGACGGGCTTGGCCCAGGGCCAGGCCTTCTCACCTGGATCGAAGGGCAGGACCAGCCCTACCACTGAGGAAAAGAAAACTCATGTCCTCGCCTTTCCCTCCTTCAATAGCCTTTTCAAAACAAAGAAAATGTCCAAACAAACTAAAGAGCCAAAACCTTGCCCTTAACGTCAAAACCAACTCTCCGGTTAGCAGGAGAAAGGAGGGCAGCTCTTCTGTGCTAGGCAGGCCCATGGCAGGCCTCGGGCCCTCTTGACTGGGGCCCCCTTGCTTGTCCGACTCGACCACTAACGGGCCCTGGCCCCCTTGTGCCTTGGGGTGTCCCCTGCAACACAATGGTGGCGGCAGCAGAGGGCAGGAGGTTGGGCTGTGTGCTCCACGCCTACGCCAGACTCCGCCCCTGGGCCTCACGCAGTGCCTCTCCCCGAGGCTCCCTGTGGGGGAACGACCTTGTGTAGGGATTTGATTGTGGCCACCTGTAGGGCAGTTTACAACAAGTAAATTGGTAACACCAGGCCGAATAACACAGATTAGATTGCAGTTCCAACCTTGATGAAATTCAGTGGTGGAAGGAGCGCTTAAATAAACAAATGAATACATACAAGCCACACTTAATTTTTAGTTACTTAATATAATAGATAAGATAGGTCATGAATCTTTCAAGGAGCCCTGGCTGAGACTTCTTGGTATCCAAGAGTTGTCGTGAGTCAGTTACAGTTCAAGAAAAAAAGAAGCCCTCTCGCCTGGACGACGTCGCCACCACAGGCAGCCCATGAGCGTCTGGGAGTGTGATGTACATGCGCAGCATCGCGGCGAGGCCGTGGGAGCCACCTCGCAGATGGCACCACTGAGACGCTGCACCTGCACCAGAAAGTCACCCTAAAAACCTGACCACTACACATTCGAATGACAAAAGTGCCACGCCAATTTCACATGTAAAATAAAGGTTTGTGTTTATTATTGTATCCCAAAGAGTGTCTACGATGGCAACATTTGACTCCGGCATGGTGGTGTTGAACACTTGGCCGTTCTACCCCGGGCCAACGCGAGTATTCAGTGTGTCTCTAAAGGGAGCCTTTTGTGTTTCTTTCCTCGACAGATATTTTATCGCATTAAAAATAGAGCCTCACCCAAAAGCCAAAAACAGGCTTCTTTCCTCACTTCCTCTTGCTGGTTCTCAGTCTCCTCCTGGGTCATCACCGTGGACCCCAGCCAAGCAGTCCCACGTTTCCTCGGGGAGACTGTCCATGGGCACCCGCCCTGCTGGCGTGGCACCAGCACGGCCCAGCTGGATGGAGCTGCCCCTTCCAGAGCCACCTCCTAGTCTTCCTCCAGCCGAGGAATGACCACAGCTTGTGTCCTGGTTGGAGGAAGACGCTGGGTCCCAGTTTAGCTACAGCCCATTAACACCTGAGCCCTCAGCCCCACTCCGGGTCCAGTACAGTTTTGAGCCGTGATGAAATGGTCCGTGCAGCGTACAAAGGAGGCAGAGGAGGAAGCAGTGGCAACAACCCACAGGGATGGCCAGTGTCAACTGGAAGATGCCACCAACCCCCTCAAAATCATGGTGAATGGCTGATTCCTATTTTCAAATGAGTCTGGATTTCACATGTCCGGTGCCATGGCCTGCTGTGTCCATGGTATTCTTGTGAGCCAGACCATTTCTGCATCTGGAATCAGAAAAAGTCCCGACAGCCTGTAGAGCCAACTGGCTGAGTGACGGCATGGTCCCTGAGGCAGCTGGGACTGTTCGGGAGGCACCACCCACCCTGCAGGCAGTACTGCTGCCGTCACGTAGGTTCTCCCCACCCCGGAGCACTCCTGAAGACCGCGCCCCCCTCCTGAAGACCACGCCCCCCTCCTAATGAACGCGCCCCTGCAGCCCCGGACAGTCAGCCTCAGCCCCGCATCTGCAGCGGCGTGACCTCCACCTCCGTACACGTCGGCTGGTTCGCCCCCCACCCCCATGCGCTGCCTTGGCTGTAGTTTATAAATGGCTCCTTCCCGGGATTTTAAGACTTTCTTCAAGATTGCACTTGGCATTTTCCACACTGCGCGCCTTTTCTGGGAGAGTGTTCTTGGAGATGGGTCACTTTGGTTCGCCCAGATGGTCTTCCTTCCAACCACTTTTCCTATTTTAAGGATCCCTTGCTCTTATAGATATATTTTTAAAGTGATATGTTTGATTGGAGGACTTAGGCTGAAACACGGCTTTTTACTACAAATTCCTTCCCATGTGCCATTGTTTCCTCTTATGAGCCACCTGGGGGAAACCTGCAGTCAGCCGAGGTCACCAGGGCGCTGTCTCAGAGTGGGGGTCTGCGCAGCCCCGGGTCTGCAACCAGCCTGCTCCCGGAAGGCACACGCTGCTGGGCCTGATGCAAACACACTGACCGAACATCTTGGTGGGGCAGGCGGAGGCCCTGGAATCTGCATTTCCCACAAGTGTAGCAGGTGGTGCTTGGACACCGGAGGGTTTGAGGACCCCCATCCCAGACATCTTCCGGGGCTGCCTGTCTCCTCACAGCTCCTCAGCCCACCACACCGTGGGAAAGACCCTGCGGCTGCTTCCTCTTGCCTGCCCTGGTCGCTTTCCGTAACTTCCATATCCTGTAGGCTCTTGGTGGCCATTCTTCTTCTTTTTTTTTTAAGATTTTATTTTTATTTATTTTTAGAGAGAGAGAAAGGGAGGGAGAAAGAGAGGGAGAGAAACATCAATTGGTTGCCTTTTGCACGCCCCCTTCTGGGGACCTGGCCCACAACCCAGGCATGTGCCCTGACTTGGGAATCGAACCAGCAACCCTTGGATCAGCAGGCTGGCACTCAGTCCACTGAGCCACACCAGCCAGGGAGATGGCCATCCTTGAAGGCCAGCTGCACTATTGTAGTTGGAGTCCATGAGAGGAATCTGACCGCAGGGTGAGTCTGAGTGGGCAGAAGGGGGCACTTGAGAGATGGGTGGTTCCCCAGATTTCCCACATAGAAGCGACATAAAAGATGATGACATGTGAGCGGCGCATGGATTAACAAACAAGGCTTTCCGAGGCTGCAAGATGCTAGTAGTGACTCGAGCGCCCCCCCCCCCCCGCCTCCACCTGGTCACCAGAGGGTGCGCAGATGGAGCTCCCGGCACACCTGCACCTGCGTGTTTGCGAGTCCTGTGTTAATTGGGTGTCTGCTGCTCTTTCTTGGCCGGAGAAGAAGTGGATGACGGCCTGCAGGAAGAGAGAGGCGGGGACACGGCAGCAGACACTGAGGTGGCCATGTCAGACCTCACCACGGATCAGATGTGGGGAGAATGAGGGAGAAGGTGTCAGGGGGCTGTGGGGCCCCAGCGCGGCTGGGATGTGGGGCCCTGAGCAGAAATACTGGCAGAGCCGGGCGTGTCGCTGTTGTTTATCTCTGACCTCTGTGGCCCTCGTCCTGGCCGAACCACACGCTGCTCCCCGGTGCTCCGTTCCAGGGGCTGCTCCGCGATGTCTGCGGCTGGAGAGGCTGGAGGACCACGCTGGCGGCCTCCTCCTCCTCGGGCCTGTGCTGCTGGTCCTGCCGGTGCGGGGAGTGTGTGGTGTTCCCCCCATTCTACTTCCTAGCCGAGTAAGGCACAGCGAGCAATGCTCCTCGTTCCAAGACTTGCCGGGGCAGAGGAAGGGAGCGTATCTCTGGCTTTTTCGTCCCTAAATCCGTGTGTTCTGTGTCGTGGCATCACCTCCGACACTGTCCTCTCGGCGTGTCGACCGGTAGCCCAGTTGTTCTTTTCATGGATCTCGTGTTGTGGCAGATCAGGTCTCTTAATCGCATTTTATTGTTTTATTATTATTAAAGTACAGTTGGCACACAGTATTAGCCTCAGGTGTACGACACAGGGTGCTGACATTTGTGTACTTTGCACTGTGCCCACCACACTAGGTCTAGTATCCAAGTGTCGCCGGGCAAACTGATCACACTATTATCGACTGTGTTCCCCTCCCCCTGCTCCACCGAGCCCTCCCTCCTCGCCCCTCTGGCACCCGTCCGCTTGTTCTGCGTCTCTGTGAGTCTGCTTTCGTTTTGTTTTGTTTCTTTATTTGTTTTGCTTTCTACAAATTCCACATATGAGTGAAATCATGTGGTATTTGTCCTTCTGTGTCTGACTTATTTCACTGAACATAATACTAATACCTTCCAGGTTCATCCACGTTGCAAATGGCAAGATTTCACTCTCTTCTAAGGCCGGGCAATATTTCACCGTGTATGTGCGCCGCTTCTTCTTTATCGGTTGCTCCATCAGTGGACACCTAGGCTGCTTCCAGGTCTTGGCTGTTGTAAACAACGCTGCAGTGACCGCGCACGCGCATATGTCTTTTGAAGGAGGCTGTTCGTTTCATGGTGGAGGACTCCTAGGCTGAGGTTGTACGGCTGCAGCGAAGTCTCCCCGCCAGCAGGTGGCAGAGCAGGGAACGCTGACTCCCTAAGGACCCCCAAGTCCCAGGCTCCGTTCTGCTCCAACAAATCGCCCAACTCTCTAGCCCGCAGGGCAGCCCCCTCTATGACTGGCACCCCCAAATCTATCTGCCAGTCCTAAACTGGCAATAATAGGCAAGGTCCGCTTCCAGGCAAAGCCGACCAGGGAGCCAACGCTGGCTTGAAATCCAGGGTCGGATGAGATAGTGTGGAGTTTATATAATTCTGGAGCGCATCTTTTGGACAAACCATGCAAGCATATACTGCTTTCGCGAATTTCATCGAGAACACGGGGCTTTGCGTGGGAGGGACCCTGCAGATCCTGCGCCCTCAGCTCCCTGATCATCTGCCGCTGCCTAACCGGGCTAAGGACTGCTGAGGGCATGTAACACCCCGGGTCACTGTTCCCTTCTGCTGGCATCTTGCCCGGCACAGGTGCGAAATTACCAAACCCTTGCATTTGAAAACAGCGCTGTCATCCTCAGGCCCTCGAGGCCCTTTGTAAATGTCAGGCTAATTATTAGATGATTAGATAATAGCTACAGTGTGTGCTGTCTGGGTTAGCGGCTGCTGCCGCTGCTGCCAAAACACCCCGTGAGCGCAGGTGACATGTTTGGAAAGATGGGAAGGACTAAGTGTCTCAGGTCTGGATGGTGAAGACCAGATCACAGGTGACCCCTGCCAGGGAGACACCTCAGAGGCAGAGTATGGGGAGGGTGGGTGGGATGGAGGAGGCAGTGTCGGGTGCCCACCTCTTACCCAGAGAAAAGGGTCAGGCTGCAGAAGGAATTTACTGGGCCAGTGAAGCTCTCCACATGTATCAGTTCATTGAATGCCCCCAAACAACCTTCTAAGGTGGGACTACTATTACTACAAATTGACAGAAGAAAACCGAGGCCACATAGCTGGTAAGTGGTGGAACCAGTGTTTGAACCCAAAGCTCCCAGTGAAGAGTATCCTGGGCTAGGACACTCTCTCTCTCCCGGTTTATTTCCAGCGCACACGGGAAGCCTCACCTGGAGCTTAAAACTGATATCTCAGTGACCCCAACGCCAGACCCGCCCACAGGCAGGACTTCCCTGGATGGAGCGGGATGGGAAGGTATGAGCTTTGCACTGCCCCTCTGATCCCCAAGAGGGGGCTGCTGTAGGCTGATGACTGGCAGATGTGCTCTGTGCAAACCTAGAAGTCCATGGGGCTCTCCCGGGAAGGTGGGAAGGGGAGCGGTGGGTGGTAGGGTAAGGTAGCTCTAAGACACCCATCCTGCGGAATCCAGCCAGAGCAGCCGCACCTTCACAGTAGGGGCTGAGCTCCCTGATACACTTTGGTTTGCGCAAAGCGATGTTTGCAGGACCAGATAACCTTCCCAGCCCCACACCCAGCACGCTGGCTGGTTGGGCTGGAGTGTGATGCCAGGGGATGCAGGAAAGTGGATCCTTAACTTCATTAAAGCAGTCTGGAGAAGCTCTGACCCCCTCCTCAGAGCAGTGTGCTTAAGTGCATGAAAGAGGGTATACATAGGATTGCAAGGAGATTGAAAGGATTGAAAGGAAAGGAATTACATTGAAATGCAATGACCAAAATATTGTTCAAACTCTCCAATTCGTCATATTGTATCCCACATGCCTCAACACATTCGGCAAGATCTAGAAACGGGTCTGCCAACCACCAATAATTCCAAAGTCGCGATGGGTATAAGCAATAATTTAAGATATCTGCAACCAGTGCACTGTGATGTGAAAAAGCGTCTGTGGTTTCCACTGGTAACAAGTCACAGACGCTGCTAAAACGTCTGAGGCTCGTTGCCCACTGTCTTCATAGCAGGCAGTGCTACGTTTGGGCCGAACATGAATGAAAATACAGATTTGAAATGTTTTCCCATCCAAGCTCGCAGACCCCTTGAATCCTGGGCCCGTGGGCTGTAACGTGAGTCCGCCAGCGCCCTACATCTCAGCCACTTGGGTTCTCACTCCTGACTGTTTTGCTCTGGAGCAGTGGGGTCCCCGGTGGCCGGCTCCGCCGAGCTCCGCAGCGCTGATTCTCTGCTCGAAGTCCTGGTGACCAGCGAGGACAAATGTTTCTTCTTATTTTTCCCACTGACTTAAGATCTAAGGGCCTCTAGCCCCAGAGTCTGTCCCTTCATCTGTCCCTCCACCAGGGAGAGCTGCAAAAGCAAGTTGGCAACCTTCCATCTTGGGTCCGTGGGACTTGATGTTTTGCCTCAAGGCCAAACACTCACCTCTGACCCAGCCAGCCCTCGAGTGCACGCTGCCAGCCCCTCAGGTGGCCTGCTGGGCCCTGTCAAAATAACCCCTCTGTTGCAAAGGCATGGGACCAGGCAGCCACAGAGCTTAGGAGAGCTATTTTGGGACAGCGGTTGGTTGTTCCTCCCTCTGATGGTTTGTTTTTGGAGTCACTCATGAAGGCCATGGAGACCTCAGAGCTGAAGAGAGGGCGGCACTTTCTCCCAGCACCCACGGGGGGGGCGGGGCACAGGGTCCAGCCCACCCCTGCTCCTCCTCAGGCAGGAGGCTGCTCCTTTTCTGCAATCTCTCCAAAGCCCCACGGCGGTGCCCAGTCCCCTCTCAGCTGGCACACGGTTTGGTGGGCTCTTGGCTCAGGCTGGAAGATGACAAGGGCAGAGCAGGGCCTGGATGAGCCCAGACAGAGCCACGAACACCAGAGCTGGGAGGGACCCCGGAGGGCACACAGCCCACCCTCGTCATTGCCCAGGGAAGGGGCCCAAAGCCGGGTCCCAGGGGACCATGGAAGGAGCCAACGCTGGCAGCCCTTACTCCCTTTCCTGGGGCCTGACCCAGTCCCATCCTCGGGTGGATCCCCACCCCCACCCCAAGGCTCAGTGAAACTTCTGGGCTGTGTAGTAGCTCCTGCCTCTGAGTCTCTGAACACGGGGACCACAGAGTCCACCTGCAGGCTCTCCCGTGCCAGCTGCCCCTGCCCAGGTGGAGTGACAGTGTTCCTGCAGCGGTGTCGGAGGCCCTCCTCGCCCCTGTGCCTGCACCACCCAGAGCCAGTGCACAGAAAGAGGCCACCCCCCCGGGGGGCGCCTTTGACTTGGGGTGCATGGGTGGGGGCATTCTGAAGTGGACCTGCACGGGCCTCTCCAGCCTGTGCTTTTCAATGGACCATGCTGACCCTTGCTGCAGACTTCTCTCACACGCGACGCTCCTCCTGCAACCCTGGACAACCCACCCGCACGCGTCTGCAGTCTGCTCTCTGCGCCTCCTTGACGACACAGAGCGCACGGCTCACCGGGATGCAGCCCCAGCAGGCACCTCCAGGCAGCTCTCCTTTCCCCTCCATGCTCCTCTGTCTCACTGATCTGGGAAGAAACAATAAATGACTTTTTCCCAACTTCCCCAAATCTGATGCCCTGTGTCCAGTTCCCGCCCACTCCCTCCCACGCTGAGGCCTAAAGCACTGAGGTGTGCGGCCCCAGGCAGGTGGTCCCTGGTGCATCAGGGGAATGGTTTGGGGGGCCCTTGTCTCCCTCCTTATGGACCCTCTTCCTGTGGGCAGCCCCCACCTCCGGCCTCAGGGGCCAGTGTCCCCACACCTTCCATTCCCTGGCCTTTTACGAAAGCATTTAAGTTCCTTCACTCAAAGCAAATGCGGCCAGCTCAGCTGGGGAGGCTCCCAGCTCCTGGGCATCGCCAGGGCTCTGAGCCCGAAGCTGAAAGAACACAAGCCCCTACCTCAGGGAGCGGGGGAAGGGGCGGGGCCCCTGGGGTAAGGGTGTGGGGAGGGGGGCCACTGGCCTAGAAGCAGGCTTTCCGTGCAGAGCTGTGAGGGCAGCGGGGTGGAAGCCCCTTGTTGGAACCTGGAGCCCCCAGAGGCTTCACAAGGCAGCTAGTGAAGGCTGGGTGGGGACGGGTGGGCCTGTCTACAGATAAAACCCAGATCTCAGAGCCTCGGGCTTTGGCTGCGTCCTTCTCACTGGAGACGGGAGAGGGCGGAGAGATGCTTCCTCCCCAGCCCTCTGGTCCCCTTCCTACCCTCTGCTGGGGAGGGTGGAGGGAAGGGCACTCCGAGTGGACCCCGAGGGTGGGGAAGCCACAGAGCAGGGCTGACCACACACTTTTCCTGCCTGGAGCCGCAGCGGCCCACCTCCTGCCCAGCGCCGCCTTCTCTCTCACCGTTCCTCCCACTCCTGCCCGAGTCAGCCCGTAACTGCCCAGCGACCACACCCGAAACACATCAGGCTCACTTCGGGCCCCTGCAGCCGCTGGGCCTTTGCTCGTGCTCCTCCTCTGCTCGACTCCCTTCCTCTGCTCGTCTGCCTCAAAGGACCCAGCTACCCACAAGCCCAGTTCAGACCCTGCAGCTGGGGGGAGCTCCCTCTGTGAGGGCGAGGCTGCGTCTTGCTCCTCGAACCCACGGAGCCTCCCCCAGAGCTGGGCTTGAAGTCCAGAACGTATTTACTGAATGACTTCTCAGGCAGCAGCTGGGCACCATGCGCTTCGCTCTTAGTCTTTGGCCACTTTGTAAGCCAGGTGGAGACGCAAGACAGCAACCCTGCTGGCGGGGAGAGGTGGGCACTGAGCCGAACACGGAGAGCCAATCAAGGTTCAGGAGGACAGAGGAGCTGCGACTGCAAGTGTAGTTTCAGTAGCGGAGGCCTCAGAGTGGGGCACCCCACCCATTCACTGGTTCCCACGCAGGATCAAACTATTGATCTTCTGTTTATGTTTGTTTATAGCTTTGTACCTTCCTACTTTTATATTTTGAAAGTTTTAATGTGTATGATATATCCATGTAGTAATTTATGCCGTACAATTTGAAAATGAATCTGCATTTCTTGAAGGGCGTGCGGAAAGGCGTTTTACCAAGAAGAGGGCCGAATGAAAACGGGTTCACACTGAGCGGGTGGGAGCCTCCCTGTGAAGGGCGTGTCAGGAGGGGGTTGGCCCCCCTCCCTGCCCCAGGCCGCCCCTACCGAGGGCCCAGCCCCCGGGGGCTGTGACTCCCTTCCCAGGAGATGGGGTCTGTGCTCCTGGACTAGCCACTTACTGCTCCAGCCCCTGTCACCTGGAGCTGTCACCCCCCCCCCCACCCCCGCCCCACCCAGATCTGGGCAGCGAGCAGGACAACTGCTGGGGACAGAGAGGGCTCAGGCCCTTGCAGACAGAGGACGTGGCCTCAGCCCCCAGCTGGGCTTCGGGAGGGAGTCTCCGCCCAGCCGACCTGGGAGAGAGCAACCCGGATGGGGGAACACAGATGGAATTATTTTCTGTTCAGCTTTCCCAGCAAGAACCACTTTGAATTTATGTCCCTGAACATACCGTTCCATGTTTTTGCTCAAGTCCCTCCCACCGCTGCCTAGAAACCTTTCAGTGTGCAAACAGCTGAGCCCCAGCAGCTGGGGGTCAGAGCCGTCCGTCACCATGGCGTCTCGTTTCCGCGGGGATTCTGGAAGGCCCTGCTGAGAGCCAGGTCTGGGACAAGCACCAGCCACTCCAGAGAGAGCAACCCAGAGCGGGAGGGGCCACCTTTCCTGACCCTGTTTTCAACTTCCTGCCAGGTATGGGCGGAGCACCGCAAAACAAACGAAATTTGCTCTCTCTGCACCCTGTGAGGTCCAGACTGGCATCCTGGTTTATAGGTGAGGGCATCGAGGTGTGGTGGGCTGAATAATGCTCCCCACAAAGGTGTCCAACCAGGTTCCCAGACGTGACACAGGGGCTTTGCATGTGTGATGAAGGATTTGGGGAAGGAGGGGGATCCTGGATTACTCGGATGCCCCAGTGTAATCACAGGGGTCCTTACAAGCAGGAGGCAGGAGGGCCAGGGGTCAGAGAAAGGGGAGCAGAGCTATGGCAGAGGCAGATGTCCCAGTGATGTGAGGCCTCGAGCCAAAGGGGTTCTTCCTGGAGCCAGAGGGGGCACAGCCCTGCAGACGCCTTGGCCTTAGTCCAGGGAGGCTGATGTTGTCCACTTTCCTCCAGAATTCAGAGATGATACAGTGTGTCGTTTAAGGCACTGTTTGTGCTCATTTGCTTCAGCAGCAATGGAAAACTAACGGAGGGCCTTGGTTTTCCCAAGGCTGCAAATGTGGGGAGAGGCAGTGGGATTTGAACCCAGGCCTGTCTGGCTCCACAGGTCCAGAAGACGTTAAGAAGCTTTTCACCAGAGCTTGGAGCCCGTGAGCTGAGGTGCTGTTGCTTAGCCAGGTAAGAGAGGTGTCCCGGGCCTGCAGTAGCACTGGAGGGACAGATGCTTGGGGCACTGGAGGGGGGTCCAGGCTGAGGTGCGGGCAAGAGGAACGTGAGACTCGGAGGAGCTCACAGTGGCTCCCTCCTACAGGACCTGTGACAGTCTGACCACTCTGTCCCCGCAAGAATTTGGACCAGGGGCTGCCCGTGGGCGGCCACAGCTAGCCGGGACTTCTCCTGACAGGCAGGGTTGAACCGGGGCGTCAGCGGACTTCACCCCTTCTCGTGGAGCAGCCGTGAGGCCAGGGGGTTTTCCCTGGCCGTCCCAGAAGAGGGGGAGGCCAGCTCTGGCACGACCTGCTGTGGGACCCTGCGTGAATCACTGAACCGCTCCGGCCCTCAGTCTCGCCGCCTGAAAACTGGGACAACACTATCTGCCTCCCAGGGCTGCTGGAAGGATCGACTGCATGTGGGTCTGAGCCGGCAGGAAATGCTGCGCCACCATGCCCAGCCTTTGTCGAGGGCTGAGTCCATTTTCTGGCCGGCAGGTGCCTCTGCTGTGCTGGTGGCCAATGGTTTTAATGGCACATTGGGGTTCAAGTCACGCGTTCTTAGCTCCGGTGACCAGCTCCAGCCACCGCACCTGGTGAGTGAGGGTCCGTGGGGCCGGCCTCCTGCGCTGTGCTCCCCTGTCACAGGGAGAAGTGACTTCTGGGCTCTTCCCTGGACAGGGACATCTGGTGACCCGGACCTTCTGGCCAGCAGCCCTTTAAAGAGCGTCGTTGCTTCTGCTGTTCCGCCGCTTGGCCAGGGTGCTGGGGACGCAGAGCACTGCCCGCCCCCTCCCCACCTTGCTCTTCCTCCTGACCGTTGTCTGGGAACGCAGGGGACGGGACAGCAAGGAGAGAGCCAGCAGCGGCCGCCTGCTCAAGTGGCTCTTCCCAGATTTGTTCTGACAGCACCGTTCAGCCACACCTCTGCTCACATTGCTGTATTTGTCTGTGAGAGAGGCAGCGTGTTTCTGAACAGATGCCATTTCTGGCTCTTCCCCTCCAAGAAGAGAATTTCTTGTTTCTACTCATTTCTTCCTGCTTCTGCGTCTGCCATAAACACACGCATGCACACATGTGCATACCCTGCCCCCCCCACACACACACACGCAAGGAGGCCGGCCTCATTCAGCAACACCGAGACCCTCTGGGGTCAACTCAGGCCTACGTAGCAGGTTGGACAGACAGAAGGTGGCTGGACAGACGGAATAGAGAGAAAAGCACTGAGGAAACTGTGGGTTTGGTTATTTATTGATTTTTAAAAACATTTCATTTATTTTTATTTTATTTTTAAAGTATATTTTATTGATCATGCTATTACAGGTGTCCCATTTTTTTTTCTCCCCTTTGTTCCCATCCATGCAGTACCTGCCTTCCCTCCAGCATCCGCCCTTCCACCCCTTAGTTCATGTGCACGGGTTGTACATACAAGTTCTCTGGCTTCTCCATTTCCTATACTATTCTTACCCTCCTCCTGTCTATTTTGTACCTACCATTCATGCTTCTTATTCCCTGTACCTTTTCCCCCATTCTCCTCCTTCGCCTCCCCACTGATAACCCTCCGTGTGATCTCCATTTCTGTGATTCTGTTCCTGTTCTAGTTGTTTGCTTAGTTCGTTTTTGTTCTTGTTTTTTAGGTTCAGTTGTTGATAGTTGTGAGTTGATAGTTGCTGTCATTTTACTGTTCATAGTTCGGATCTTCTTCTTTTTCTTGGATAAGTCCCTTTAGCATTTCATATAATAAGGGCATTTGTTAACTTTCAACTTTCAGCTTCACCGAACACCCACTCAGTGTGAGGAGCCCCGGGCGAGGGCGGGAGAGCAGGCTCTCCAAACTCCTTTGCCTTTCCATATTAGTGTGGCCACTAGCTCGTCAGTTTCCATTGAAAATATTGCAGGGAGTTTACTGCAGTGAACCCAAATGTACGTATCAATTCGGAATGACCTGACTTAATAAGCCCAAACTTCAGGGTGCCCTTTGTGCCTGTATCTTAGAGAAAATGTCTCTCCATGCTCTTGATCTTCCCCTGGCGATAGATTGCTGTTAGCACTACTCAGCGCTTGTTAGCCTGGGCTTGGGGCTGGGGTGGAGCTGGGGCTTTCGGCTTCCCTCTTAGGCAGCTGCGGTGTCCCTGTGTCTTGCAGGGGACCATACTTCAGTGATCATCCATCCCCTCTGCCTCCATCTGCAGGAGACTCCCTGTCTGGAGGTATTTCTGCCCGCCCACTCCCCCACAGGGGTAGAGAGGGTTTTACTCTTCTCCCGTCCCAGCTGCAGCAGGTCTCCTCCTGGGCCCCAAGGATAATGCACTTTGCTGCTCTTTTCCCAAAGACTTACTGATTTTTTTCCACAAGGGATTTGGGGAGAAAGATCCATGTGGAACTTCATGCATTTCCTGGAGCACTGGTTTCCCCCCAGCCCCCAGACCTGAACCAAGCGAGGCTTTCTTCAGGTGTCTCCCCAACCCCACAGTCCTTCTTGTGGACGTGCAGCGTGGTCTGTGGAGAAGAGAGCGGTGGGTGTGGATTTCCTTCATGTCTTCATCTCCCGAGGGATCCACACATTCATGCAGGTCCCCTACTTGGCCTTTAGCGTGTGGTAAAAACGCCAATTCCTTAAAAAGTTGGGTGGCATTCTTCTTCCCAGCTGCACCAGGGAAGCAAGTCCCTGCATCCCGTCCTGCTGGGCGGGGGCGCAGAATTCGATCTCAGCTGTTTGATGAGCCCAAGAAAAGGGGTCATATGTAGATACCTGCGCTCCAAGCAGGAGCCGGGCGTCCTAGGACTCCCTGAGCTTAGAAGTCTGGAAGCTTATTTATGGAGCAACTTTGGAAAATATTTAAAAATAGAATTTGCTTCTTGACTTTGGGTTCTTTGAGAGAACAAATCACTCCGTGTACCATTAAAGCAAGAGACTAAGACCAGTCTTAATTTTAGCTCATAAAACTGTTTTCTTTTAGTTCTTTGTTCCTATATAATTTTTAATTCAAGTTTTGAATAGGATATGCTATCTATCACACGGTTCAAAATTCAATGGCGCATACAATTAAAAGTTTTCCTCCATCTCTTTTCCCTCACTGCCTCATCCCCTCTACAGGAAGCCAGAGTTACAGTTGCTTGTTAAACTTTCAGAAATACTCTATGCAACTACAAACCGGTCCTTCTGTACTCTTCCCACACTTATTTTCACACAAAGAGCAACATGCTTTGCACACTGTTCTGTGACTTTGCCTCTTCACTTAGCAATGTGTGTGAAAAGAGAAAAATTCTGAGGTGCCCTAAATTACATCACAGCTGGTTGCAGAGGGAGAGAAAGAGACAAGGCGGCTCTACCCAGGTAATGACTGGGGAACACCTGCGCAGCAGCTGCTCACACGCCTTAGAGGTGTGTGGGGAGCTTTGAACCAATCTCTGCTTCAGCCACCAGAGGCCGCTGCACCCGCATCCGCTCGGACTTTCAGGGCTGCTGCCTGCGTCCAATCAAAAGTAGTGAGCATGTCTTCCTTACAGACTGTGCACCTATCAGAGAACTGCCCCCACTGGACCTTTTCCCGCCCCCCTTACCGGCAGCCAATGTAAATTATTTCAAAACACAAGTATCCTCCCTCCCCCAAACCAAGTACATAATGAAGAAGCCCGCTCACTCCAGAATGGGCTCCAGGACACGTGTGTCCTTCCTACCCCGTCCGCTGCTGGGGGTTCAGACTTGCCTGCCCCAGGGGCCGGTCCTCTTCTGGCTAGCATTTGACTCAAAAAACCCTTTCTTTTAGAAAACTGTTTGGCTGTGAAAGTGTTTGATCGATTGATTGATTTTGTTGAGCAAGTGTTTAGGAGATCTTTTCCTGATCAACATAAAAGATTTCCGTAGTTTCGTGGCTCTGAAATGTTCCGTTGAAGGGGCACACCATTCAGTTAACCCGGCGCATTGACGGATGTCGAGTTTGTTCACAAACAATGCTCCAGGTCACGTTCTTCGTGCAGAGATTAGCTGCAGCATGAAGTCCCGCCCGTGGAACTTGTGGTCATGTGTGGTATACTACAGATACTGCCAAACTGCCCTCGCGGATGGTGCATCGGTTGAGATTCTCGCCTACAATGCACAAGAGTGCCTGTTTCCTGCACCGGTGCCAAAACGGAGCATTCCCAGCCTCCTGGATCTTTGCTAATCTGATGGAGCAAAAGAGGAACTCAGTGCAGTTCTAATTGGCATCTATCTTACTAAGAGTTAAGCTGAAAGTCCTGACATTGGTCGAAGAGACATTTTAATTATTTTCCATTCCGTTCTCCAGGGCCCTGGGTGCCTTCCATCCCTCGGAGTTGCAGGTGTGTGTGGCCACGGGGGGCGGGGCAGGCGGTAGAATCTGAGCCCAGGACTGAGAGCTCTCCTTCCCTCCGCCTCCTGCAGACTCAGCTGAGCCGTTGTTTTTACTGCTGTATAGGCACTGGGGTTCCTGCATGAAGTCTGGTTGTGGGCAAAATGTTTCTGTTACGTGAAAAAAGTTAGAAAATGATAGACCGAGTGCCCTGTATTTTGAGTCTCAGGAATAAAGACCTCGGAGGCAGGAGTGAGGTTTCAGACACTGTCGGGGAGACACCGCTGTGAGGAGGGTGAAGCCGCTGGCCCAGGTGTGTAACCGCGGAGCTGCTTGGGCAGGCGGCTCCGGTTCCGGTTCCGGAAGAGGCTAACCTCCGCATTAGCGGGACTAGGGTGGGCAGGGGCCTTTCTAGGAGGAGGCAGGTCCTTGCGGGCGCAGGGCGTGCTCCCGTGCTGTGGGCTAAGCAAGGCATGCCCCCCAGGAAAGACCTGGAACCCTCTGCTCCAGAGAGTGTGAGAGAGTTGTTTGTTTTTCAGTGTAGTGCAGACGTAGAGAAAGGAGACAGGATCCTGATGAGGCCAATGCCTGGGAGGAGACAAAGGACCAGCTACAAGCCCAGACAGAGCAGGGGGCCAGGGTGTGAGCACAAGTCTGCAGGAGGGAACAGGACTCCCACAAGGACGCTTAGCCAAGCTGACCTCCTCCTTAGGGGCAGGAGGACCTGCTGCCTCGTGGGTTACCAAAGACCCAGTACCTGGGCCTCACAAATAAAATAATTCTGTCCTGGTCACGGAGCTGCCACCTGCAGCATCTCCCCATGTCCTCCCCCTGTTCCCTGGCTTGGGCTGGCCTCTTCCTGTCTGGAACTTGGGGCGGGGCTGCCTCTCCCCAGCCCACCTGCCTCCCTGACCCTGTATCCCCACGTCTCTCAGCAGGTTGAGCCTCAAACCTGACCATGTACTTTCTGAGAGCCACAGGTCCTCGGGCCTGTCTGCGGCCAGAACCGCTGACGCACTGCAGCCCCCAGCCCTGCACGCACACGGCAGGCCCCCCCCTACCTGGCCCCTCTCAGCCTCTGTGAGGAGCTGCTGTCCCTCGGGGTCCTCACTTCCAGAAAGGGGAGAGAAGAAAGGACTGGTAGTCATGAAGGGCTGGGGCAGGGTGAGGGGGGGGGGGCGGGCAGATAGACCCTCTAGGTCACAGGTGTCAAACACAAGGCCCCTGGGCCGAACCCGGCCCTCCACCTTGTTTTATCCGGCCCGGCACCTTGTTTCTACCCGGTGGCAGCGCCAAGCTCCTTGCCCCTAGTTAAGGAGTAGTTGCACTTATACAGTCCTAACAGTACATTCGGCCCTTTGAAGGCGACCGTTAGGCTGATGCGGCCCCCGGTGAAAGTGAGTGTGACACCGCTGCTCCAGGTTAACTGTAGCTAACTAGCTCTGACTGTCGGATCCCAGACTCTGCTCTCGGCTCATTCACCAGCTCACCTTAGCACATCTTCGTCATTATCCCCGTGTGGAGAGGAGGAAACTGAGGCCCTGACATCTAACAGGGTGCCCTTCTGAGGGCCACTCGGAGTGGAGAGGTGGGGCAGCCTGTGCTCCTCCGCTGCTGTCAGTGAGACCCCCAGGGGGAGAGAAGAAGGTCGATGCTGAGGGGACGTGCCGGTGGTCTCAGGCCTCTGGCTCAGACCTGTGGGCTGAGGGGCCCAGCAGGGCGCACGTCTGCACGTGTGCCTGCCCGGGAACACGTGGGTCCAAAGGAATGAGAAGCCACCAGCCGGAAACACAATCGCTGAAGGAGCTCCTCCGGGGGCGGGGGTGCTGGGATTTGGAGGACGTTTCCCACAAACCACTATGTCTCCAGTGGCAAAGTTACTTGGGGGTTTGAAGAGGTCCTGTCAGATGAGGCAGAGATAAGGAGACACGGGTGCTGGCTCTCCTGGGGTTCTCAGTGCCCCACAGGGAGCCTGGGCTGGCACCTCAGCAGTGGGGGCATCCACTGATGAGACGCTACCTGGATGCCAGGCTGCGTGGGCAAGGGCAACTTCCTGGGTGTCGGGGCCCTGGCTTCTACTACCTGGGGCCTCACTGTCCTTCTCTGCCAAGCGAAGATTCCAGAGCCCACCAGGAGGCCGCCTGGCTCAGTGGGCCAGCCCCTGGTGCCCCAGCAGAGGGGACTGGGCCTGAGTCCCGGCTCTGCCCCATTAGCTCTCCTCCTGCTGGAGTGCATTTTCCTCCCTGTACAAGGTAGATAGCTGTACCTCCCTCCTTCGCCCTTACAAAGTGTTTGTTCAGTGCTCCCCATGAGCCCTGTGGGGTACGAGGTCAATCAACATCCCTGTGGTTATTGTCACCCAAAGACCAACCACTCTCGCGGCCCCAAGAGGAAGAGGGCTTAGTTCCATGGCCCCATGCTGCCACCTGGTGGTCAGAGTGAAGGACCTACACCCAAGATGACTATCCAGGAAAGCTATCATTTAGAATGGAAGGGCAGATAATGTGCTCCCCAGACATGCTAAAGCTAAAGGAGTTCATCATCACCAAGCCATTATTATATGAAATGTTAAAAGGACTTATTTAAGAAAAAGAAGAATATCAAAACTATGAACAGTAAAATGACAAACTTACAACTATCAGCAGCTGAATCTAAAAAAACCCTGAAAACAAACTAAGCAAACAACTAGAACAGGCACAGAATCACAGAAATGGAGACCACATGGAGGGTTATCAGCAGGGAGGGGGAAGGGGAGGAATGGGGGAAAGGTACAGGGAATGAGAAGCATAAATGGTAGGTACAGAATAGACAGGGGGAGGTTAAGAACAGTATAGGAGGAAAAGGAGAAGCCAAAGAACTTATGCATGAACCATGGACATGAACTAAAGGGGGGGATTCCTTGAGGAAAGGCAGGTGGGGGAAAAGGGGAAAAATTGGGATAACTGTAATAGCATAATCAATAAAATATCCTTAAAAAACAAAAATAAATAAAGAAGAAAAAGGTATCCCAGTAGCAAGGACCTGAGGGATCGCCCAGCGCACAGCCGGCACTCAGCAGTGTGTTTGGTGAGTGGAGGAGGGAGGAGCCTGGACTGGGGAACACCGAGGCACAGACAGTGGGAGGGGTACTCCCAAGGTCATGCAGCCACCACAGAGTTTACTCCCAAGGTCACGCAGCCACCACAGAGTTGGGTCTAAACCTCGGGTCTCTGGACACACACTTGCTCTCTTTCTGCTCCACTGAGTGGCAGGCACACACAGGGGCTGCAGGGGTGAGCGAGTGGGGGTGGGGGGTGGTCTGTGTGCCAGGCAAAGGCACTGGGGAGCAAGCGAGGGCTTCGGAGCAGGGGGGTGGCCAGCCCGGTGTGTGCTGCTGCCAGAGCGCCCAGTCCTTTCCCATCCCTTGTGTTGGCCACGGGAAGGTCTGTCTGGAGAGAGGGAGGAACTGAGCTCACCGATCCTAGACCTGGGCCTGTTATTAATCGCACTCATCCCTGGGCCATGGGTGCTGTCCTTCCTGCAGACTTACTGACAAGGTCCTCGGCCCAGTCCGCTTCCGCACCTGCCCCTGCCCGAGGGCTCCCTGAGGGAGGTGAGTGGCGATGGAGGTGAGATTGCGCCGCTTCCAGAGTGTGGTCCTCCGGGGTCTGCGCCACACTTTCAAGGGGACCCACCCCCCACCGTGTGGCTGCCACAGACCCTACTGTGTGCCCATGGGGCTAGGCCCTCTGATGACATTATCCTATTCAATTCTCACGACAACCTTAAGAGCCAGGGATTTTTCCCTCTTTTAAACAGACTAGTTTTTCAGTGCTGGGTTCGCAGGAAACTTGAGGAGAGAGCAGAGACGCCCCACGTCCTCCGCCCCACACGTGCAGCCTTCCCCGCCACCAGCATCCCGCCCCCGAGGGACACATTGGTCACAGCTGGTGAACCCACAGTGACACGTTCTCACCATCCGGAGCCCCCAGCTCACACGAGGGTTCGCTGTTGGTGTTGCACACACATTCTGTGGGTTGGGTTGAGAAGTGATATTTTTAAGTGCTTGTTTGCAGAGGAGGGCAGCTAGCCCCAGGGGGCCTCACACAGCTGAGAGGTGGCAGGGGTCTGAGCTGGGACCTGCCTGACTCCACCGGGACGCTCGGTTTGCTACGGATGGCCTGCCTGGTCACAGGCACAAGCTGGCCACTGGAGAGAAACCTGAGCAGGTAGGCTGTGTGTGGGGGGGGGGGGGCGGTCACAGATGCCCCTCTGCTGGTTTCCTCTTTGTAGGCACAAGCCCAGGTCAGCTGCACTGCGTTCCCTCACATCTGGCCCTGGCTGGGCCGTGGTGCATGGCAGTGCTTAAGCTGTTCTCACCCTTTTGTGGGATTAAACAGGCTGGCCCTTGAGATGTTTCTGAGGTGTCCCCCTTCCTGCATGTAATTATATAAGAGGCCATTTCTACAGTGACTCAGGAGAACAGGTCAGATCCTTTCACTTCACTGGGGCCCCAATGACTGGTGAACTAGATTACTCTTTTTTAAAAGGGCCACATCCCTGCCTTTCCCTCAATTTCTCTCACCTCATATCTGGGTGTTTGGATAGGCTCAGCATCCCCTTCTCCCCACTGAGGCACTTCTGGGGCCTCCTGGACCACGTGCTGAGCCAGCCTCCCAGGTCAGCCCCTTGCGGGACCAGCCTGACCCTCCCCCTGCAGGGGCCCTGCGCCAGGAGCTGGTTCCTCTCCCAGGCCACGTGGGTCCATGCAAAAAGTCCCACCCGCACCTGAATTCCCTCTCTGCCTCCTGAATCTGTGTGGCTTTGGGCAACATCCACAGTTTCTTCATCTGATATTTGTGTCGTTAATCTTCGCAAGAGGTTTAATGGGTTGGAGACCATGGGACACAGTTCCTGGCACAGGGTAGGCCCTCAAAAGCTGGTGGCCCTTTTCCTGAGTCACAAGGGAATACCTCTGCCAGGTTCTAGCGCCAAAATCCCTCCTGTCCATAGGAAATGACCAAAGGAGCTGCCAGGCAGGGAGGCTAAGACCCCCAGAGCCCATCTTCCAATTATACAGCTGTCAAATAGGGATCAATTCTGCCTCTGTTAGAGTGATTACAACTTCATCACCCATAAAGCAGATCCATGTGCCCTGTTTGATTTTCATTTCAGAAGCCAGGTATCAATATTGACCTTTCCATGGGGCGCCAGGGCTGAGAGGAGCTTGTTAGCATGCAGTGTCCCCTCCCCTGTCCCCGGCCAGCAGTTCCTCACTCTCCACTTCTAGGCCGGTCGGTCGAGGTCATGCTCCTTTCCTGGGGGTGCATCGGGCGCTCCGGGGAGTTTGCTACATGCAGATCCCAGCCCCCTCCTCCCAATCTACTAACCTGAAATCTGCAGAGCCAGGCGCAGAAGCCTCTATTTTCACCAAGCTCTCCCAGTGACTCTGCTTAGGGCACCCACAGGGCATCGGGCTCACTGCCTATATCGCCCTTTTAAGAAGTTACCTACCTTGCACTAGGAATAATTCTTAGGGGGGGATTGAATGTGGGAGGTGGGTGGTGGGGAGAGTAATGGGGGGAAACAGGGACAAATGTAACTGAACAACAATTTAAAAGATGGGAAAAAAGAAACACTGGGAATACAAACAAAATTAAATCAAATCAGTACATTAAAAAAATAAAATAAATGTTCCCTATTCAAACTGCTGGTGTGATTTTTTTTGGGGGGGGCAGTCTCTTGACTGGACCTTGACTAATAGATGTATTTTAAAGTGATAGTTCACCTGCTCTCCAGCTCCAAAAAAGTGTTTTTACACCCACCATTTAACGACAAGGAACAAAATGACCGCTCGGCACCAGCAGCTGCGGCAGCTCTAGAAGCTACATCCCCAGCCTGAGTGAATGACCTCCTTCTGCGAGGGCATCCCGAGTGCCACCGCTGCCTACCTCTCGGGCGGCCATGGGCAGTAAAAGTCGCACGGACAGCCTCATGCAGCCTCTTTGCAGCTGGCGTGTTGGAAAACACCAAGATGTTCTATGGAAATCACCCCGCAATCAAAGGCTATACTTTGAAAAAGATTAATAAGCACAGACCAGAAGTTAGTGATGAGGGCGGGGGTTCAGGAGGCAGGGAGCCCAGCACCTCCAGGGCGGGAAGATGTGGGGCTCAGGAGACACCCGACAGACAGATGCAGGCTCTGTGTCCTCGGCCATCCTACCTACAACAGGGTGGGCACCTGCGCCCCGCAGGGCGGGCCTGAAGCCTCTGCACGCCACCTCCTTCCACTCTCTGTGTTAAAAGAACCCATCTGCACTGTCCTTTAGAGGACAGTGGACCCTAGGGCCCCTACCAATAGGACAAGGTTCTGGTACCCAGAGTGGGCGACGCCAGATGAACACAGAGCTACTCAACAAGGCTCCCTTCCGGCTCGTTCGGTCACTGTCCTCTCGCGTGGCACTGGGCAGCTGGGAGGGAGGCAGGCCTCGGCCAGAACACCCGCGGTCACGGAAGCCACGTGGTCCTGTCCCACGGCCTTGCGGAGGCAAATGTGCGGCGGGACTATACACCCCGGAAAACCCTGGGCGAACTTTGTGCTGCGCCTGCCTGGCGGGGGTATCCTGCCCGCCACGTGGGCCTAGGGTCCCTGACCGCTCAGCATAAGCCACGGCAGAGTCACAGAGAACAGGCGATTGCAAGGGAAGAACGCAAGGGCCTAGTTGAAGAAACTAAGGTCAGACAGAGAGGCAGTTGCAAGACGAGTCTACAGCCCAGGGCCCTGCATTACTCATTACTCACGCTGAGGGTTAACGCGGCCCCTGTGCCGTGAGGAGCGCGGGAGACTTGGGCAAATGCTGAGTGGCACTGTGATTAGTGGAGATGGCCACTAGGTGTCACTGTCTCACCACCACCTGCAGCTGCTCTGTGGCTTGATTGTCCCTCCCCAAGGCAATGTTAGTGCTAATGGCCAACTTGGGCTGAGTGAAGGGGCTCTGGAATTTCCCTTGTCACCAACATTTTACAAGAAGTGGCAACTCCCAGCCTGCGTGGAGGAGGAAATCGCTGTCTGATTTACTGCCCCAGAGAGTGGGTCCCGGGAAGAGCTGCTGTTGCTGCGGTGCTAGCGGTGCCTTTCCGGGCTCATTGCTGCTCCGTAATGATGACTGTGGATTAGCATCCTTAGGAACTCCCTCTCCAAGTTTGTGAGATGGAAGGGACCTGGAGATCTTCGAGTTCGGCTCTTTCATTTTAGAGAAAGAGAAGGCCATTCCCCAAGGCGCACACGGCAGGGTGAGGCAGAACCGGGACTCGCGTGCGAGGCTCCAAAGTCCTGGCCCGAGCTCCACGCACACCGGAGCGCTCCCCACCTCTGCACGCCCCACGTCCGTCACTCACCCTCTAACACCGGTTGAGCACTGGCTATACGCTGTTTTCCTTTCTTCGCGGCTGGACACAATTGGAAACACTTAAAAACGTAAGATGGCAGGGCCCATCAATGACCAAGTCGGGGTGGCACAGCTGGGGGTCGGTTTCTTTCCCTTTGGTCCAGGGTATTTGCCAGCGTCATCCACTCTTTGTGCAAAACAGCAGAAATTCTACCAGAACTCGGGCAGAAATGGAGTCACACAGGCGACGGGGCAAGTCCCAGAGGTGGCAGCTCAGATGGTGCCTGCTCCGCGAGGCTGGCTGCAGGTTCCTGTCTCTGCGCTCGCCCTGGATACCGGATGGGAAAGAATCATAAAGATTTCTTCATGAAGCAGGTGGATGCTCTGAAGCTGCAACAACTGCGACCACCAGAGGGCGGTGTTTTATCACATCCTGCCTGGTCAAAGGGGCTGTATTCCTGGCAGTAAAGAAAGTAAATCTTTTAAGGAACGGGAGTGTTTAAGATAACAGTCTAAGTGTGGGAAAAGAAAAAGATCTATCAGTCTGGACTTGAAATTGATCTCTTGAAGGCAGTCATTTCATCGCCTCGCCCGTCTCTTTCTCTCACTCCAGCAGCTATAGAGTTGACACAGCTGTAAACTTGGAGAATTATGTCTTTATGTCCCAGCTCCTTTCACAGGGCCCTTCTCTCCTGGCCCAGAGTTGTTCATAACCTTAGAACCTCTCTTGAGGCACTTGGTGGCCTCAGAAAGAACCACAGAATCTGGTTAGAGATATCCCAGCCTGCGCAGCCTCGAGCCAGTCCACCTCCCTGTAAGGTAGGGCCCCGGCCCCTCCTGCATCTGTCTTCCCAGACACAGCCATCACCTGGTCTGCAGCAGCCCGTGCTGCTGCTGCTGCGCTCATTATTGACCATTCTGCTGGGATATTAAGCACTTTTGGCTCGACCGGGGGATGGTTAATCAACCACCTTGTCAGAGTGATGGATTCTTCTAGGAATATTGCTTAATTAGCTTGTTTAGAGGTAAGAGCCAACGAGGACATCAGTTCTCTGGGAGCTGGGAGGAAGCGGGGAGGGAGGCAGGAGCACCTGTGAAGAGATCATGAAGCTGTCTCAGGCTGCGTGGTGGCTGGGGGTGGGACAGGCGGGAGACCTCTGACCCTAGACAAGCCCAGAGCTTCAATTCGTTAGGCCTTCCGTCCATCATGGCCCAGGGTGCTGCAGCCCAGAGCATCGCCATGGCTCAGTGAAGTTACAAAAGCAGTGTGATTCCTGAAATGTCACCCAAGGGCCACAGGCACTGCGTGAAGAACTTTAAAAATGCAGACACTCCGGCTGCAGACTTTCTGGTTCAGAATCTCTGCAGCTTGTTTACAATGCCGATCGAGGCAGATTTTCAGGCACAGTGAAGTCTAAGGATCACAGCCATGGCGCCGGTCAGTGTTGTGCAAGTGGACACTTCCATGGGTGGTGGGTTTCAGGTGACCGGCTCTGCAGCCGGCACTGCCATCGGCATTCTCAAACACCAGTCTTCTCCCTCCTGCTTTAACCTGCCGCTTCCTGTCTTGTCCCCTGATTTCTGTCTCTCCCACCTGATTCTGTCTGCCTTGCTCCCTGCCTTGTCAGCCTGCCCCTGTCTGAATCTTCCTTCTGCCCACAGCTCTTCATCTTGATCCGCTTGTCTTCCCTCCTCTCCATTTTTCTCTTTTCTCTGTGCCGACTTTTGTCTGTTGTCACCGGATACACCCTTCTACATTCTCTCCTGTCTATCAGGGGCTGGTAGCCTGAGAACTACCACGCCAGAGGAGTTTTAGATACATTTTAAGTCCCACCAGAGGTGCACATATGTGGCATTTGCAAAGCCGGAGAGAGGCAGTGCTGTACACTGCGCCCCCAGCAGGTGGGCAGACACGGCAGCTTCTGCAGCGGAGAGGTCTGCCCCTGCAACTGCTGCCTTAGGGCTGCCGGCAGTTTGACCGTCCGTGGTAGTTCCCTGCAGTGTTTGGCTGGGGTGGCAGAGGCAGCAGCTCCTTGGGGCTAAAAGCTAGTGGTGAACCTGGGAGTCAATGGTAACTTCTCTGGCCTTTGTTCCTCCAGCCAATCCAATAGCTCTGTAAGCACCTCAACCCCCTGGGTAAATGCCTGTCTGGGAAAATCTTGCGTGGTTTCATCTTTCTGCCTGACACGCTCTGCCCTTCCCTTTCACTTTCCCTCTTCTTCTATTCCACCCTCTCTCCCTCTTCCTATGCCCAGCCCCGAATCCATCCATCCACCCATCAGCCCCCCATCGTCCATCCACCATCATCCATCCATCAATGTTTAGTTCTGATGAAGTTCTATTATCTCCATTCATAATTTAAAACATAGGTGCGTTGAACATTTTATGTTGACCCCCCCCCCCCACCATTAAACTGAGTTGCTTCTGTAGATTCTGTCCTAGAAGGTCAGGGCCCTTGATGGAGCAGAGGGTACTGGGGGGACAGTCGGGGAAGGGAGCACACAGGCACGGCATGCCCTCCACGGACTGAGGGAAACCCCACCTCTGTGCCCCTGGGCCTGGAGGCGCCAAGAACCAGGTCAGGCAGAGGGCCCACTTCTGTTCCAGGGAGAAGCAAAACAGGTTGCTCCTAAACCACGGTGTGCACACCGAGCTGCTTCCTGGGGCTCAGCATCCTGGACACGTGCGTGTGTGCGTGCACACTTTTGGATGTTCGCCTCATCCAGGGAAACCTCAGCTCTGGGGAAGCAGACTGCTCCCACCCCAGGCCAGCCCAACATCCAGTCGCTGCAGAGGCCATAGTCACCAAGTCAAGGGGCTTGGGTTTCAGTCCAGCACCCGCCACTCCTAATGGGGTAGCCACCTCTGCTCTGGGCCTCAAGGATCTCGTCTGTAAAATGGTGAGGAGGGCGCTCCTTGAGGGCCTCCGCTCCTTGCCACCCTATCTGGCACCCACTGTACTGCTGGCCCTTATTTCCAGAGATGGTGCAACCTGATTCAGGTTGCAGGAGCCACAGGTAAGAGGCTGGAAAGGCTGGGATGGGGGGGTCTGAGCTGCCGGCCCTGCTTGGAAGGCCTCTCTGGGCCTTGGCTGAAGGGTGTGGGGATCC
Organism: Phyllostomus hastatus; assembly: GCF_019186645.2. Taxonomy (NCBI): domain Eukaryota; kingdom Metazoa; phylum Chordata; class Mammalia; order Chiroptera; family Phyllostomidae; genus Phyllostomus; species Phyllostomus hastatus. The sequence goes on along the minus strand of NW_025333873.1, from coordinate 554,050 downwards.
CTAAGAAGGTACAGCCCAGGACGAGCCAGACGGTCTGCCCTCTGCAGGGGCTGAGGATCCGGGCTCCTCTCCTAGGGGGACAGACACGAGGACCACCCCAGCCCAGGCCCCTCTGCCCGTGCCACACAGAGCCTCTCTGCGTCCTCTGGCCCCAGTGCAGCTGTGAGGCAGCTTTTCGAACCATTGGGCAACCACTGCATTTGTATCCTGTTGGTTTAAGGGGGAAATCAAGCGCTGGTCCCTGAGCTCAGCCCTGTGAGGTAGGACACTACTCTGTGGACACCCACCCAGCCGGTGCGGAGGGGGCACGGCCACCCCTGGGCTACTCACTGCTGACCTGGGTCTGTAACATTCCACCCTTGTTGTCCCTGGGGCTCAAGCAGGCCCCGAAGGAACCTGAGGTGACATGCAGCTGGGGCAACAAAGTGTGCAGGTGTGTGGGACTTCCTACCTGAACATTCAGCTGAGGGTCATCTCCAAGTCCTGCCAAAACGGCTCACTTATTCTTCTGGGTTCCCCTCTCACAGCCAAGACGACATCAACCCATTAGCATCAGCGCTTTGCGTGTGGAGACTCTTGTGTAACAGGGCGTCTGACAGCTCAGCTCTGTCGCCTCTCGAGTCTGTGCTGATGGCCGTGGCCCCTCTCCCGGCAGACCCAGCACGGGGCCAGCAGCAAACAGACCTGGCTTTGCTGTGTGTCTCAGACTGCTACACTAGGGAAGTGACTGTGACACCTGGCGACAGTCCCTGTGGCATGCGGGTCTGTGAGCTGTGGGTTTGTCCCTGGTGCGAGAACGCGTCCGTTCCCTTCTGAATGCTGACCTGGCCCCTGAGTGTGGGGTCTGCACAAGGGCGCCCCTACCTTCCTGTTCTGTCTGCCTTCTGATGGTGTCTGGTCAGAAAGGTCATACTCCGGAAGGCCCCCAGCGTCCTGCCCTCTGGACACAGAGAATCTCGAGGACTCTTCCCCGGGAGCTGCTTCCGGGAAAGAGTTCTGTAACCACGGGCTCTCCTTGGTAGGGGCTGGCGTGGTCGCTGGCCAGAAGCTCTTCTGTGCTGTGGGGGCTGTGATCTTTCGGAGGGACAGACACGACGACGGTTTGATGGATGAAGGGGGAGGGAGGCGCCTGCCCTGCTGGCGGGATTTCTCCTCCCCCAAATGCATTTTTCATCCAGAACTAAGAGTCTACGTGTCATGAAGTCCAAGACCTTTACAGGAACCATGTTTTATTTTGTCGTCTGGCTGGGGAACAGCCGGGAATCAGACACAGGAGAGTGCGGTTACCCCGCACACACACCAGTGGGCCGGCTGTTCCTGGGTCACCCCAGCACCGTGTGTGGGGGGGCGGGCGGGCTCACTCTGGCTGTTCCAAGGCCTGGTGGGAGGGGCTCCTCTTTCCCACAGGAGAACAAACATCTTCTGCTTCATTCTCCAGGAGACTCCAGGCTGGTGTCCCAGGGCTCTCAGGGGACCTGCTCTGTGACCTCAGCATTACTGGAGCCTGACCCAGTTGAGGACCCCGCCCAGGCTCCTGGAAGGCGGCTGTGACTACATTCCCAGCAGGACACATGTCACTGGCATCACAATCATGGGGGAGCACAGCCCGCTGGGATGAGAACAGGTCGTTGACCAACCACTGGGAGCTTGTCCTAGAGAAAGACACAGATGCTCAGGCACGGAAGGCCCAGGGAGAGTGCAGAAGCTTCTCCTTCCTTTGAGTGACCACGGAGGCCCAGCCCCCTTCCCGTGAATACCGTCCAGGCCCCAGACTGCAGACGGAGCACAGGTATTAGGTCCAAGCCTGGACCAGTCCCGCCATGCTCGAGGCTCCCCAGTGGATGTCTCCACCGTCTCATTCTTCATAATTCCTTGGGGGGCACCCTGCCCACCTACTCTGCCCTGTCTGGGTGCAGACCGCAGCCTACTGAGCACCCGAGCACCCACAGCGAAGTGCTGCAAGAGTTGGGGGGCGGGCGTTGCTCTGACCCCCGCCCCCCCCGGGGAAGGTTGGGAGGACGGAGCGCAGAGGCAGCAGCTCTGCCCTCTGTTCCCGCCGAACTCTGATCTGCCGGCCGTGGGCCCTGCGGGACAGCGGCCTGTGTCACGTGTGCATTTCTTGGATGAAAATGACATTCTTAGAGAAACTTTTTTTTTACAATCATAACCAGTCCACTTTCCTGCCCACGTGGTAAAGCAGCCTCGACTCTCCTCTTCCTCCTCTGCTCTTGAGATTTGCTAGTTCGCTGAGTTTTTGTAAAAACCCAGCCCGAGTACATACTTTAAAATTCAACTAGCATTACAAGGCGTGAAGGAAGAAACGCAGTCCCCCGCTCCATTCCTGTCCTACATTCCTCTCCGCAAACTTGCCCTGCGGACGCCGACCCCCACATTTCCAAACACTGCGCATGCGCGGCTGGCCCGTGGCTGGTGAGTGTGAGACGCCTGTGGGCTTGTGGTGGCAGGTCGGGCTGGGATGCTGCTAACTCCCCTCCGTGTTCTTTGCTCTCTGTATTGTCTTACAGATTTATGCCACATTTTTTGTTCAATCAATATTCAATTTTTATTTTATTACAATTATGTTCACTGCTGAGTGGAGAAAAACTCTAGGATCATACTTCCTTTCTTCTGTCATTCTTTGTTCTTCCAGGGATTAATCACGACCTCAGTGAAAAAATCTGCTTAGTTTATGTCCTCACCCCAATACTTCTTCCCAACTCCCCGGCAGAATTTCAAAACCCTTGCGAACACCATTTTCCCCGTGACTAAGCGGCCAGGTAAAGCTGCTGGTCCCTCTCCCCCAGGTCACGTGTCCTTCCCCCGGGGCCGCCTGCGCTCTCGGTCCGCGCACAGCCCTGGCCCTCGCACGGCTCCATCTCCTGCCTGGATCCCAGCTTGCCCCTCCGTGGTTTGTGTCCACGCCAGTTCCCTAGTTGGATACATTCCTCTTTAAGCGCCAACTCTGGAAGGCGGGGCACCCTGGGTTTGAATGGGGCCTGGATGTCCACAGGTGTTTGTTTGTCTAAGGAGGTAGGAGTTTACCTATCACCTGAGGCAAATACAGACTCCCAACTCTCAAGAAGAATTTCTCTGTTCTTAAGGACGGAGATGTGAGTTTATTAGGATGGACGCAGGGACTGTGGTTGGCTTGTTGGTTCACCAGAAGGATCAGGGTGACGGCCACCCGCCTTTCACCCTCATGCAGCGTAGGAGAAGCCGGCCCACTGCCCCAGACACTGTACTTCTGTGTAGTGGGGAATTGTTATCCATGCCAACTTTGTTAGAATAAGACGCTTTACCACCATACTGACAGCGGAGCCACATGAGCCATATTAGCCAGCCAGACTCTCAGCAGGCTGAGACTTGCACACAGTGCGTTAAACCCCTAGACTGAAATCAGTTAAAATCAACTTGGTCTGAAACATCCCAGGACCATATATCAAAGCACTGAGTATTTTCATTTTTTAACGTATGAACTCGATATCCTTTAAGATTTTTAACATGCACATCGCCCACAATGTGGCAATGGTGGTGCACGGTTTGTTAAAAAGAAGCAGATAAGACTGTCTGGCTGCACATTTCTTTCCCCCAATTTACTGCGGCAGAGGCAAGCAGGCGGCTGGAGGTGAGAGAAGGGGAAGTGTGCTTACAGAGGCGGGACACCATGCACGGCTTGCCTGGGGAGGCCGAGAGCAGAGAGCAGCTCGCTCTAGTCTGTAGGGAGTGACCTGGAGGGAAAGCAGGCTGGCGAGGGGCTTCAGCCGTGCCGGTCTCTGGGCAGAAGCTTGCATAGCTCATCTGACAAGGCCTCCACATGTCCCAGCGGCTGCTTCACTGCACAGGGGACCACATGAGCGAGGAGAGGGAGTTCTCCTCTGGACCGCATGCCGGCCAGCAGTGAAAGGTCTCTCTGCTAACCTGGGTGTGATGAAAATCCTGCAACTGTGACCTTGTAGCAGCAAAGTGAGGGAATAGTGGATGGAGGTAAAACGTGCCCCGGACTTAGGAAAGCAGGTTTCAAAGGGGCGAGGAGATCCATGGATCAGATAATAGCCTTTATAAAACAATATTGATAGCGGTGCGTTTGAAATTATAACAAGATAATGTTATACTGTTATAAAGTTATAATGTTAACTGTCTGCTCTCCAGTAATCCCAATGGGGAAGAAAAGAGAGAAATAGCTGAAATATCAGGAAGATTTATGGGCTTAAGACAATATTTACAAAAGTTGGGATGAGAACAAAACGAAGACGCAACTCTGAAGGGACAATTTCGTTCAGTCATTTGGGAAATCATTACTGAATGGTTTCCCTGTGCCAGGCACTTTGCTACATGCTAACGAGATAGCGACAAGTAAGACCTACCTGGGCTTACAGTGCGGCAGGGAATATAGGCACCAGCAAGTAATCAAAAGTGTGTCGGCTCAGCAAACTATAAACCGAAGGGGACTTTCTTAACTGGACTAATGGTATCTGCAAAAACCCCAAAGCTAACATTATACTTCCTGGTGAAAGACTTGGGTATCTCCTCCCAAGATGAGGAACAAAAGAATGTCTACCTTTTCCACCTCTGTTCAGCGTCATACTAGAAGTTCTAGTCAAGACATTAGACAAAATAACTAAATAAATAAAAGCCATCCAGATTGGGATGAAAGAAATAAAACTCTCCATTTGCAGATGGCATAATTTTGTATATACAAAATCCTAAGGAATCCCCTGAATATTATTAGAACTAAAAAATAAGTTCAGCAAGGTGGCTGAATAAAAGAACAATTTACGTCAATCAATTTTATTTATAATAGCATCCTAAAGAACACAATACTTAGGAATAGATTTAACAACAACCAAAAAAGCACGGGACTTCTAAACCATAAACAACAAAATATTTTTGAAAGAAATTAAAGGGGATCTAAAAAAAAACAACCCAGAAAGACATCTCATGTCCATGGATCAGAAAACCACACATTACCTGTTGCAAAGACAGCGATACTCCCGATCTTCAGATTTATACAACTGCTATCAAAATCCCAGCTGCCTTTTTTTAATGCAGAATTTATCAAGCTGATCCTAAAATGTATATGTAAATTCAAGAAATTCAGAACCATCCAAACAATCTTGAAAAAAGAAGACCAAGTCAGAGACTCACACTTCCTGATTTCAAAACATTCTACAAAACTATAGTAACAAGCACATTATCAGCATAAGGGTAGGAATAGAATCTAAGATTTAGAAAAAAATCTCTACATTATGATACATTGATCTTTGGAAAGGGTGCCAAGAAAAAATGGGGCAAAGAATAGTCTTTTCAACAAAGTGGACATGTGGACATGCACATGCAAAAGAATAAAGTTAGATCCCTGCATCACATCATATACAAAAATTATGTCAAAATGGGTCGAAGTCTAAATGCAAGACTTAAACTATAAAGACTTCAGCAAAAAATAGAAGTAAATATCCACGATCTTGGGTTAGGCAATGATTTCTTATACAAAACACCTGAAGTATAAGTGACGAAAAAACCCCACACAAATAATTTGGACTTCATCAAAACTAAAAACTCATGTTCTATAAAAAAATATCATCAAGAAAATTAGAAGACAACCTGGAAAATGGGAGAAAATGTTTGCAATCACATACATGACTAAGGGACTCGTACTAGAATACAGGATGGGCAAAAGTGGTTTTACAGTTGTAATACAAATAAATAATAGGATAATAAGTGATGACACAAGAATAAACTCAGTGTTTCATGTACTCACAACTGCAAACCTACTTTTGCCCACCCTGTATGTATGCCTTATAACCCGGTAACAAAATGACCACCCAATTTAAAAACGGACAAGTGATTTTAATAGATACTTCTTTAAAGAAGTAATACTAATGGCCAATAAACACCAAAAAGATACTTAACATCACAAGCCGCCAGGGAGCTTCAGACCACAACCACAGGAAGACATCACTTCACACCCTCTAGCATGGCTACAATAGAAACCACAGACAATAACAAGTGTTGGGGAGGACATGGAGAAATTGGAAATCCCATTCCCTGATGGTGGGAATGTAACATGGCGCAGCTGCTTTGGAAAACAGTTGGCAGTTCCTCAACACATTCCACACAGAGTGACCCAGAAATTCCACTCCTATACACCCAGACAAAATGGAAACAAGCATCTATGCAAAAACCTGTATACAGACATTCCCAGCAGGATTATCCACAACAGCCAAAAGAGTAGAAACAATCTAAATGTCTATCAGATTAGGAATGGATGAATAAAAGATGGTATATCGACAAAATACAAGATTATTTGGCACTAAAAAGAAGTGACGTCTTGATCCATGCTACCACATGGATAAACTGTGAAAACGTCATGCTAAGAGAAGTCACTCACAAAAGATCACGTATTATATGACTCCAATTATGTACAATGTCAAGATTAGGCAAATCTATAGACTGAGAAAGCAGCATAGAGGTTGACTAGGACTAGTGGGGTCAGGCAGGATTAGGAAGTGACTGCTGATGGGCATGGGGTTTCTTTTTGTGGTGATGAAAAGTATTCTACAATTACATAGTGCTGATGGTGGCATAGCTCCGTGACTGTATCGAAAAGCACTGAACTCTATACCTTAAATGGGTAGACTGAATGGTGTGTGAATTATATCTTGATAAAGCTCCAGAAAAAGAAAAGAGTTGGCAACAACAACAAAAACGTGTTTTGAATGTTATGATCGGGGAAGTGTGATATGTGAGCAAATAATATGGGAACCCAATAGGGATAAGACAGGGATAAGCTCAGGATTAGATAACTAACCCCAGGGCTGAGCAGACATTAAGGGCAAAGGACGTGAGGTTGGGAAAAGAATAAAACATTAAAGGAAATAAAGGTAATGCTGGAGGGGTGGGAGTGGAGCGCGGGAAGGAGGAGAGAGACAAGGTGTGGTTAGATAAATGGGCAGGGGCAAGACAACGCAGACCATGTTCATGACTTCATACTTTTCCTGAATACCAATAAGAAGACACTGAAGGATTTTAACCTGGGGAGTGCAATGACCATATCTGAATTTTCAAATGGGTGCTCAGACTTCGGGACATTGACTTGAGGGATATGGATGGACATAGAAAAATCAGACAGGGAGCCAGTGCAAAAGTCTGAGAAATCCAAATTGAAGTAATTCCAGGAGAGAGTGGGAGGTAAAGATGTGGACACAATTAGCTCTTGATGAAGCTTTGCTGTAAAGGGAGGAGAGCGATGGAGTTGTAGCTGGAAGGCAATATGAGATGGAGGAAATGGAAAAGGTAGGCATGTTTGTACGGGGGTTAGAAGGCTCCAGAAGAGAGAGAGAGAGAGGGGTTTAGTATTCAGAAGCGAGCGGAGAGAATTCATTCAATCAAGCCCTTGTGAAGGTGGAAGGCAATTAGATACAAGACCTCCGCAGAGGGATATGCCCTCTAGCATAACAGGAGGAAGCTGGGAGATGATTACAGATGAAAGTGGGATTGTGGATCTGGGGGCAGGAGTTACTCATCCTCCTGCCTCTAATTCTGCAAAGCAACCCATGAGCCAAGAGTCAGCGGCGATGCTTCAGTAATGTGATGGCAGAGGGCGGTGATGAATGAGGAAGTCAGGGGAGCACTCTGAGGATGATGACAGGCATTCCTGAAAGAGACTGAAACACACAAAACCATGCCACTTATAGTACACTTCCTTCTGAGATAAGCTTAAGGAACAGGAAGTGTGGAACAATTAGTAAAGAGGAAACTGAGACCCTTTATAGGAGGAAGGGTAATGGCAGTCCAGCTATTTCAAAAGTTGGAGCTTTAGGTCCAATATGCAAAATTAGCTTAAAGATACAATTGAAGAATCAATCCTGATACTAGAAATCATGCAGATTGACATAGCAATCAGGCAGATTGGGAATTGGAAAGCATCAAATGTTCTATTTTTAAAAAGGAATGAGAGGGGAATTCAAGGAAATATAGTTGAATCTAATTAACTTGAATCTCTGCAATGTTTGTTAACTTGTGTTCATTAGGAGGCACTGTGTGTTCATCAGGAAATATTTGTGCTAAAATATTATTTCTTTATGGAGACAGGGCCTGTGTCTTGATTTCCAGGTACATGATTGGGAGATTAAATAAATCCTGTTCATGGAAACAACAGGAGCCCAGAATGTGTTGATCACAGGACTGCTCCCTGGAGAACTGTCCACCCCAAAGGGACACTGGCATGTAGAGAATGGTCATCGATAGGTCCTAGATGAGAGCCACCAGGGATGACCGAAGAAGAGAAGCTTTGGGTTAGGCAGCAAAGCTGTTCTCAAGTGTTTAAAAGTGGCACGCCCAGTCTTTTTGTCTACAGTGATCCCGAGAGTAAATTGTTGCCTGTCGATAAAGAATACCTAACACCCGAAGATGTCCAACAATGGGGACACAAAATATTGAGGTCCCCAGTTCTGGAAGATTCTAGCAGACGCTGCAGGGACTTCTGCTACAGTGTGGGGGTGGTGTGGACTATGTATCTGTACGGTCTGTTCCCTGAAGGTAAATGGGAAGAAATGTTACCCGAGCACTAATTCTTCAGCACACTCATGCTAGAGGATCAGATTTTGATGCCTACAGATGTTGGCGATGTGTGCAAAGCTACACAGTGGGGCAATGGAGGATCTGGGGCTGGACCCAACTTCTGGTTCCCCAAGGTCTGATCATTTTGGCTGCTCCACACACTCACCCTTCCTGTGACTAGTGATGCCTTTCCACTTTGGAACTTCAATTAAAAGTTCCAGAATAAAACTGGACCCCTGTTTTATACCACACTCAAAAATCAACTCAAAGTAGATCAAAGACTTGAACAAAAGTGCCTACCATAAAACTCCTAGAAAAAAATAAGAATATGGGGTAATCTCCTTGACATTGGTCTTGACTATGAGGATTTCACCCCAAAAGCAAAAACAATCAAAGGAAAAATAAACAAGTGAGGATACATCAGACTAAAAAGCTTCTGCACAAGCAAAAGAAATTAAAAAAATGAAAAGGTAACCTAGTGAATGGGAAAAATACTTGCACATCATATGTCCTGATAAGGGCTTAATACCCCAAATATACAAAGAATTCATACAACCGAATAGAAAAAAAAATCTAATTTAAAAATGGGCATAAAATCTGAATAGGTTTTTTTTCCAAAAAAGATGTACAGAAGGCCAGTGGGTACATGAAAAGTTGCTCAACACCACTAATCATCAGGGAAATGCAAATCAAAACCACACTAATGCAATCACCTCACACCTGTTAGAATGGCCATCACCAAAAAGACAAGAGAGGAAGGCTGTGGAAGACGTGGTGAAGAGGGAACCGTGGTGCACAGTTGGTGGGAGCTGGTGCAGCCACTGTGGGAGGCAGTATGGAGATTCCTCAAAAAATTAAACAATGCAATGGAACTCCCATATGATTCAACAATTCTACTTCCGGGTATTTATCTGAAGGAAACAAAAACAATGACTTGAAAAGATGTCTGTGCCCCTGTGTTCACTGCAGTGTTATTCACAATAGCTGAGGCATGAAAACAACATAAGAGTCCATCCAATGTAAGGGTGGAGGATGAGTGGATAGAGGAAATGTGGTGTACGTGTATAATGGAATATTACCGAGCTATAAAAAAGAAGGCAATCCTGCCGTTTGTGACAACAGGGATAGACCTTGAGGGCATTATGCTATGAAAAATAAGTCAGACGGAGAAAGACAAATACCACATGATTGTGCTTATATGTGGAAGCTAACCCGCAACCCCAACAAAAGAAAACCGAACTCACAGATACAGAGGTGAGGGTTGCGGGGTGGGCAACATGGGTCAAAAGGTACAATCTTTAGTTCTAGGATAAGTAAGTCCTGGGGATGCACGGTGTGGTGACCGTAGTGAACGATACTTTATTGCACATTTGAAGGTTGCTAAGAGAGTAAGTCATAGAAGTTTTCATCACAAGAAAAAATTCGAACTCTGTGTGGTGGCAGATGTTAATGAAACTTATTGAGGTGATCATTTTGTCATATATACATATATCAAATCATTGTTACATATCTAAAACTAACACAATGTTAAATATCAATTAGATCTGAATAAAAAATAAATTAATTTTAAAAGAAGAATTCTAAATCCCTCACTCATGACTTTCAGGTCACTCTCTTTCAGGAATGCCCACTGCTCCCCATGGCTTGGATGAAATCTGCAGCACTGGCCTTAACACTCAGGGCCCCTCTAAGCCGCTGAGCCTTGGCTCACACGCAGAAGGGCTCTGGAACCTCATGGGAGGCTGCTCCCGGGGAGAGAATCTTTTGTGCAGGTGCAGGGAATCGTGCCCCCAGGAAGCAATGATGCTAAAGCAGCCATGTCCTACCTGGACTCCAGGGTCTGCTGCACTCCCTGCTTCAGCTGTACATGACCAGGTTCATCCACTACGAAATAAGCATTGTCATTACAACCAGTCTTCAAACACATTAGCTTCACACAGATCAGGGTGAATGGTACCCTCTTCCCCTGAAAGATCTCAGTCTGGTCTCATCAACCCTTTCTAGCTAATGCCAACCCAAACGGGAGGTCCAGCCCCCTGTCACAGTGTATCTTCTGCTGCTCCCTGAACAGCCAGGCAGTGAGAGAGCAGAGGTCAACCAGCTGGCTGGGCCAGGAGGCTCTTCTAAAACTCAATGGGAGTAAGTTTAATGTACAGTGAGCTCAGCAAGTGTTCTTCAGTTCCCTCCTGGATTTATGACTCCCACATAATCCTCTGCTTTATTAAGCTATCGGAAAAAAAATAAAATCTGTCTGCCAAGATCCTAAAGCAGCCTTGGCAGCCAGCAATATATAAAGGCAGTAATTGGAGGCAGGGAGGCTGGCAGCTTGGCTGGCCTATGACAGGCTGTTCGATACCGTCAGGGAGAAAAATGCCCCCTGGAACCAGAGACGCAGAGGAGGCCCAGGGCTGTACCCAGGCTCTGGGAGGGCAAGGCAGCTCACCTCCATTTTCGTCAGGTAGAGCCCTTGTCCGTCCTTGGAGAGGTGCTGGAAAGCCTCTGGGGTGAAGGAGGAGAGGAGTCAGGTCAGGCACATATACAAGCAGGTGCAGTGGTTCTATGCAAAGGCCTCCCTCTCCACAGGGTGTGCTCGGCCTTTCACTGGGGGGACCCCTCCGGGCTCACATCTTCCAAATAGCACCCTGACAGCTCCGGCCCACATGCCCTCTTCCCCTCTCAGTCTCCCTGCGCTGTGCATTTTCACACTTGGCTGTGGGGAGGCATGGGCTTGTCTTAGGAATTATTGCAGGGGCAGCATTTGGGGAACTTCCCTTGTCCCGCTGAAAACTCTTTGGGGCAAGGTTTATGCCTCAGGCTCCTGTCGGCCCTCCCAGGGCTCCGTTCTCGCACTCATCACATGAATTGCTGAGCTCAGAGGTGCCACGAGGCAGGAATGCTGCAAGGATTAGCGCTGAGGCCAGATCCCACTGCTACCTCGACTGTGACTGCGGCAGCTCCGCTTGGAGCTGTTTTATGGCTCGGGGTTCACATTAGATTACATTTACAACAAAAGGGCATGCTGCTCAAAAGTCTCAAAACTCTGGCCTTCGCAGTAAGTTCATGAAGCCTGGGGAAAGACCTCTTGCCCGCAGCGATTTGCTCACGTGTGCAACTCGTCAGCAGAGATCCAAATCACTCACTGCCTGGCCAAAGAGTAGGTTTAACTTACAAACACCACCTGGAGAGGGGCCAGTGATTTAACCTTGACTCTGGAAAAAGCAGTGCATAAACAGGGGAGGAGAAGATGAGAGACCCGGGATAGGGGGATCACTGTCCTGGGGAGGAAAGGGTGCAGAAGGGAGGCCAGGGACACAAGCCAACGACACCAACTATGCAGGCTGGCATCGGCTCTGTCTCCTGGGGCAACAGCTCCTTGTGCGGGAGTCCAGGCCACCCCTTGCCTGGGCTGGGGCAGGGGTATGTCCCTGGTCCTCTCCTGTGCTCATGGTCACTGTGAAGGTCTCCAGGATGTCCCCCAGGTGACACTTACTTGCCATGGCTTCCAGTCGTATCAGGAAGCAGACCAGGCTGGGGAAGCTGACCCTGCCGGTGCTGTCGCTGTACCTGAGGGCCATGAGATCCAGCAGGTCACTGCTGACAGAGATCCCTGCAAGGAAGTCTGGGCCACAGGCGAGCCAGTGAGCGGGGAGGAGGTCAGGCGTTGCAGGGGTGTGGGGGGAGGCATCCCTGCCTCGCAAGGCCTGAGAAACCAGTTCCAGGGGCCCAGTGACCTTCCACTGCCGTTTCCCACTCAGCCTCGCCCCAGGGCCCGTCCCCTCCTCCTCTTTGGTGTTGTTATGATTCTCTAGTTGCCTCTTCCTTGGTTGGTGGCTGGGCCACAATGACACTGCTCTGGGGTTTGGCCAGAGGCCAACTCAAGATACCTGAGACCCTGACGTTCTGGGGACACCTCAGCCTCCAGAATCATCCAATCTCTCCCAGGTGAGATGGGCGTGGCCTCTGTCAGACCTCTCTCTCTGGTGACCCTGTGAAACCACCTTCCTCTGCCACCCCATGGCCACAGGAGTGTCTCGCGGGTGGTTCCTGAAGAGGGGGATTCGGTCCTAAACTGGTCATACAGGGGAGAGGCTGGTCTTCAGAGGGGAGACCACACACATCGTAGTAGGTGGCCTCAGGTGGGCAGGACAGAGCTGGCTTGCCCTCTCTGCATGTTGTTTTATGAGCTCCAGGGAGGTACCAACCTCAGCTGACCTCCGAGCTCTGGTGAGCAAGCAGAAGCTTGTGAGCCGGCCCATCCATCAGGGGTCATGCCCAGTTGCCCGGAGGCCCCATCCAGCCAGAGACTGTTTCTCCAGCAGAGTTAATAAAATGTGCACTTGAATGCCTTTCAATGGGGCATGCCCTCTCCAGCTTGCCACACTCGGGCCCTTGGAGGCTCCCGAGTCTAATTCCAACTGTTCTGTTTCTTTCTTCCTTTTATTATCCTGGAGTCATTAGAGAGGTCCCCTTAAAAGGTTTCATCTTTCATGGGCTACTCAGTGGTTCTCAAAGTGTCATCCCCAGGTCAGGAGCTTGGCCTCACCTGGGGATTTGTCAGAAAAGCAAATTCTTGAGCCAACCCCGGCCCTCCCAGCCAGAAACATTAGATGGCTGGCGAGCCCTCACAGTCTGAGTTTTAACAAGCTCACAGACTCGTGCGCACTGGAGTCGGAGAACCACAGCTCTCGGCCGGGAAGGATGCAGGGGAGGCTACGTGCCCAAGGGGGCAGCGGCAGCCCGTGTTTCCCCCTCTGCAGGCCAGCAGCCACAGGAGGGTGAGCTATGAAGACCGGTGTCACCTGGGGCACCCGATTTTACATTTTATTCAGGAAGGCGCCGTTTCCCGACTCAACCTGTCTCAGATCCATTCACCCATCAGTACGGTGGAGACAATGATTCCTGCCCTTCCCAGTTAGTTCCCAGTGGTGGAGACACTCAGATGAGACGCCGTGAGTACAAGTCCTTGCTGAACCGTGATGCACCCCTGCACCCTGAGGTGTCATTGTCATCTGCCCAGGACTGAAAGCTCTTGCCTCCTTGAAGCAGGCAGATGCCGTTGCTTTCATTTAGCTCCAAACCCTCTGTCAGGAGAGCGGGTCAGCAGCCCTCCCGTGGGGACTTAACCCTGGTGGCCCAGGGGCTGAGATGGAGGCATCTCCAAGGGGCACCTTGTTTCTGGTGGGTACCAATTATGTGGGGTTACTTTCTCACCGTTAGAGCTGGGCTGGGGAGAAGGCTGATCGGCCACCTGGCTGGCCCCTGAGGACTCAGGCAAAGGAAGGCAGAGTCTGAGTCCAGAGCCTGGGGGCCCACAGAGGCTGGTGCACAAAAGGGGGTAGAGGGGGCATGGAAGCCGCAGCTCTGCTCTGTCCCCACTGTCCCACACCGCTGCTCCAGCCTTGCCTACAGCGTGCCGCGGGTGTGCGTCACACACCACACACACCACAGTCACCCGCCACTGTTGCAGCGTTACCTGTACTCTTGATGGCCTTCCACAAATCCGAGCTCAGGAAAACGGCCGAGTTCCCCTGGGTGTTCAGGTAAACCCTCTGATGCGGAAGAGAAGCAAGAAGCCCTCGTGAGTCCCAGTGACCCCCTTGAAGAGGACGTCCTGGGTAGAGGTGGGTCCCGGAAACCCCTTGTCCATCTCTGGAGGCTGCTTCACTAGACCTCCAGTGGGCTCAGTGCCCAGGCGGGCGGGGCGGCCCGGCTGAGCCCGGGGGAGTCTGGGGGTGGGCTCCGCCTGATAAAGCTGCCCACTCTGACCTCCAGCTGCGGGGCTGGGGGTTTCTCTCCTTCCCTACCTTTCCTCTCCCAACCTGCCCTCTCCTCTTCCTCACCCCTTTCACTGGGCTCCTGACACATGCTCAAGGCAGCTCATGGCTTCCCAGGGAGACGCAGAGCATTCTAAAGAGTTTGCGTAGGGTGAGCACAAACTTCACTGGTTTTACATTCCCGGCTGTGTGACCCCTGAGCAAGTTGTTTAATCTTTCCAGGCCTGTTCCCCATCTGCAGCACAGGGCTAACTAGCCAGCTGCTGGGTTTGTTGCGAGGAGAGCATGAGCAGATACTTATAAAGCGCTGGGGTGAGTGCCACGCAGGGAGCTCAGCAGGCAGGTGGAGGCTGTCCCCAGGGCCACACGCAGTTGCAGGCGATAGCAGCCCTGACACCTCAGGTTGTACAGGGCGGCTCTCCACCTGCACAGCATGTTTCTACCTCTCCCTGATACGCATGAAAACCCTGATTATCAGCATACGGTCACAGGTGGGGACTCGATGCCCAGCAGGGGAGTGATCGCCTTGGGTGAAGCCTACACGCGCCATGGAACTGCTGGCGGGGCTCCTGACACTGGCCAGTGCACGGCTGCCCACGGGAGCCACTCCAAGGGCAAAGAGCCCCCCAGTCTGTGTGCGACCGAGGCCGACTTCAGGAGACAGTCCTTGTGAAATAGCAGCGGAAGCACTTTTCTGGCCTTATATAGATTTTGGTGAGTATAACCACCAAATAGAGAGTGTTCCGAATGGGGTGTGCACTCATTCACTCGGTGATTCATTAGTGCGGTCATTTGTTCAGCATGTTTGAGCCTCAGCTGTGTGCTAGACACTAAGGAAAGCCCTGGGGAAGGAAGATGACTGTGAGGGAGCCCCTGCCCTGGGGATCCCACAGTCTAATGCAGGGGGGACATGTCACCACTGCAGTGCCCTGTGGGAAACCAAATAACCCCAAGCCAGGGATCAGGTGACACACCCTGGGAGAGACGCACACACAGGAACTTATATTTTACTATTGTGAGTTCAAGCGTTAAGGGGCTGAGGGGAGAACTAGCCAGGCCTGGATGAGGTGCCCTTTCTCTCAGGCCCCGCACCCCTGGTGCAGGACCGGGCCCCAGTCATATCTGCCCAATGGGATGGAACAGCGCCCGCCCCTGGTACCTGGCAGCAGAGGAGGCGGCTCCACAGCCGGGAAAACTCCTCTGGGTCGAGCTGCCCGTTCACTTGCAGCTGCTGGGCGTTAAGAGTTAACCAGCGCAGTGTGCAGCGAGCAGAGGGCTGCAGGTCCCACCAATAAGCCCTCCATCCATCAGCTGCTGACACGGTCGGCCCAACGCCACCCCGATGGGGATGTGGTCTCGTGCCAGCTGGCCCCCACTACATCGGAAAAGGACCTGGCTTAGATTCATATTACAAGGGAAAACGGAGAATTGCAAGGAGAAGAAGGCCCTGAGAAAAGGGGGCCAACATCTCTTGTGTCCAGGGGGAGAGAGAGATCCCAAACACAGCCTCCTCTAGCTGGGCTGAGGCTCCTGGCAGGGGAGCGGGGGGAGCAGCAGAGGGGTGGGCACGGCAACCCCCGAAGCAGCGTGAGAAGTGACTGTGGGCCAGGCGTGCCTGCGAATGGGTGGAAGGCATGTTGTGTGTTAGAGCCAGCCCTGGTTACTCTGTATGATGGGTTTCGTGAGAACGAATGAAAAGAATGGGCGTCTGAGGACCTGGAGTGTGAGGAGGACGAAGGGTGGCAAAGACCTGTCTGCCCTGCAGGGGATGCGACTCCCGTGGGGCCGCCTGCCCCAGGCTGTGGGGCCGCTGTGGCCATTTCCACTCATCTGCAGAGATGGGCAGTGTCTCCCAGCGATTCCAAACCACCGCAGGCAGAGACAGGGCCTGATTTATGATTTCATCAAGAAGCGCTCTTGTTTGACAATGTTAGGCTTCAAATTCCCAATCAAGTCTTGTTAAGAATGAAAGAGCGGGGGAATCTGTCTTGCTCTCAGAGACAGCCCACTTCGAGGGAAGAGCTACCGGCAGAAGCTGGGGTTATGCACACACAAAGCTAGTCTCTTCTGCCCATCAGGGGGTGGGGTCAAGCAGCTCATCAGAGAAAGAGCCCAGGATGGGAGTCTGGGGACCGGGGTTCGATTCCCAGCTCGGCCACTTGGGTCCATGAAACTTGGACACATCACTGGGCAGCCCCAACCTCCATCTCCCCATCTTCCATAGGGATTACAACTGCTGTGTAGCCTAAGGATTCTCTATAAGTTTCAGTGACTGGGGTAATTGGGTAAGATATTCAAATAGTGAAGGCTCCTCCAGTGGCGAGGGAGAGCAGGGGCGAAGAGTTTCCATCACTGCTACAAGGAGGCAGGAGTCCAGGCACAAATTCTAATTAGCTGTGTAATCTGGGCAAGTTACTTAACCTCTCTGAACCCCTGCTGCCACTGTATGGTGATACTTAGCACAGAGGTCGTTACAAGAATTGCAAGGAAAGAACATACACACACCCATATAGTTCTTGGCTCACGGTAGTTGTCGATAGATGGTAACTACTGCCACTGTTGCTATGGTTATCCTGGAGAGTTAGGGCGTTAGTCTAGAATGCACGGAAAGCTAGGCCCTGTGGTGAGCTCTCAGAACCAAGAAGAAGGGACAATATTGAGAGAAAAATAACACGCTAATTAGACTCTGGGGAAAGCCCACCGAGCGGATGGGGAAGGGAGGATATGACTGCAAAGGATACATCCATCAGCGCCACGATGCTCCGGGCCTCATCCAGAGAGAATGCGTCCCGCGGAAGTCCTGAGACGGGGAAGAATGGGAGGGGCTGAAATGTCGGGGAGGGCGGCATTGGACTGGCTTGGCAGTGGGGATGACGTTGGGGACAACAGCAGGTCCTTCCTCACCTCGCAGTAACTCCTGGTTGAGAAGGCTCTGGAGCCCGGTGGCATCCATGTTTAGTCCCTGATCCAAACAAGGGAGGAATGCTGGGATCATTCTGCGCCCAGCAGCCGAGGGGCGCGGCTGCCTGGCTGCCTGGCTGCCTGAAAGCACTCGGATTTCCAGCCGCAGTTCCCACCCAGTGCCGGTGTTCCGGCTCTCAGGAAGCCTTTCCTGATGGCTCCAGGCCATGGGGGTAACTCCCTGCTCTGCCCATCTGCAGTGCTCATGGCTCCCGATGTCCGATACCTTGTGTGGGTGCCTTGCATTTATCTCTTCACTCATTATTAGGCTGAACTTGGAGTTTGCTTCCTCCCCACCGTGCGTGGCACTGGGGAGCCCCTCAGGAGAAGTATCACGGAATGAGCCAATTCACCACTTGCTTCCAGAAAGAGACAAGGAAAAAACGACTATAGAATATACGTGTGTGTGTGTGTGTGTGTGTGTGTGTGTGTGGTGAGCAGTGATGAAAAGGCTGGGAATCCAGGCCCAGAGGAGCGGCTCTAATCGAGCACAGTCCTTAGCATTCGTCTCCCCAGACTCTGAAGCAGAAGGGGAGACGTCATGGTTTTCCTAGGATTAAAAATGGGAAGCAGCAGAGGTTAAGGGAAGAGAAACACTTTCTGGCCAGAACGTCCATAGGCATTAACTGGGCCCCTGAGCAGCTTCATGGGCAGTGTCCTCCCTGGCGACGTGGCAGAGAAGAAGGGAAGTTCTGCCTGTGGCTGTTTCTCACGTCTGCTGGTAAAAGCTGAGGGCACGATGGGATGTCAACACCCGGGAAACACTTTCATATGGGGAAGGAGTTGGAGTGAGGCCTCCCAGCAGATGGCCTTGCAGAGTGGCTGGCACCAGCTTAGGGGGAAGAAGGTGACTGTTTGGGGGTCTTCTGAGAACCAGCACCCCAAAGATGACAAACATGTGTCCCAGGGTTGGCCCTAAGGTCATCCCTCCAGTGTCTCCTGGGTCAGTTATGTCAGGGGAGCCGGTGTCACAGGCGCACAATCAACAGTGTTTTCCTCCAGAGAATCACGGCAACTTGCTTTGCAGAGCAGTGGACATGTCGGCGAGAAATTCTAACCAACAAGAATACAAGCATGGATCATACCTCCTTCCTTTGCAGGTCTGACCTGGCCCCTGGATGCAGTAACCACCAACATGTTTGAGGAGATGAGGATAGGAATAGAGATGAAGTTGACCTCAACACACCTGCAAGGAATCTGCTCTCCATCTCTACGACCTCAATGTGAGATTCCCAAGGACTGACGCTGCTCTCCCAAAGCTTGATGTGGTACTCGGTATGTCCTACATTTGGGGGACGTGTTTGCCAACTGAATAAATGATGGATGGATGGACCTGGCCTGTCCCAGAGGCCAGCTGCACCCTGGCTTGCCTACAGGCAGCCCCTGGGTTAGGACAACATCACCACTACCATGGCTGATGAAGGGGACGCGTGGTAACAGTGGCAGTACTATCAAGCCCCTACGTTTACTGAAGGCTAGTTAAATGGGTACGAGAGATCCAGAGAAAGAATACAGTGGTGCAGAGACAAGTATTTGGCTTTCAACTTTTCTTGGAGGGGACAACCTCTGAGTAGAGTTTGCAGGTTGTGCAGAATGATGCTGGTCCCACTCAAGGGTGCCCGGGCGAGGGATGAGAAGGGGTTGGAGTCCAGACTGGGTTCTACTTCCTGGCCGTGCACCTTGGCACCAAGCTGCATCTGTGCCTCCTTTCTACAGGGGCCCCGTGTGGGCTCCAGTTGCCCTCCATGAGAGACATTTGGTTGTTTGGAAAAGTCCTAATTAGGGAATCTGTACCATTTGTCATCTCACAAATGGTAATTTTTATTTCACATGTGCAGGGTCACAGACCAGGCTGAGGATTTTGTCACCAGCTTGGTCTCAGGTATCCGAATCAGGTCCTGCTGCTCACCTTGGGACAGTGGCCTGAGCTTGGGCATCTGCTCTGGGGGAGCTAATCTGTCTTCATTCTATGCAAATTGATGGAGCACCTTCTCTTTGTCAAGGGCAGTGGTAGGTCACGGGGACAAGAAATGCACATGATGTCATCCCTGCCTTCAGGAGCTCACAGATTGAGACAATAATTTTGTATCAAGTACCTTTGGAATCAGCCCAGGTGTGGACCTGAATCCGGGGCCCATATTGATTTCAAGGAGGTCCATACAGAGCTTCACCTTGTGACATATACCCTGCATGCCAGCCACGTTTTTCATTTCTCCTTGTGTTCTCCTCTGAGCCCAGGCTACCCGAGTAATATCTCTTTGGGCTGCCTTCTGGTCACCATGGCCCCATCAGCCGTCCCAATGTCTGGCATCCTTCCTGCCCTTGGCCTCTGCCTGGCCTGAAGCTGGCACCATGCCCGCGATCATCTGTATCACTTTCCACACCAACATGATTATTAATTGTAAAGAGCCCATTGTGCAGAGCCCTTGGCAGCTGTTTTTCATCCTGACAAGTCAAGGAGTTCTTTATAACGGTTTATAAAACCATTAAGAAAATCCCCTGTGGACATAGGTGGCTTGCTTGGCAGGAAGAGCACTGTTGGTGCTTTCCGCAGCTGGCCATCCCCGGGGGGAATGGTGCCAAGGTCAGCGGGAGCTGGCAGAGCGGGAGGAGCCCGGTTTCAAGGGGTGTTGCCAATTGCTTGTTGAAAGATTTAAAAAGCAACGTCCCTCTCCCATAATAAGCCCCTCCCCTTCCAAGCTCTACCTTCCGTCCCAGATGTCACCCAGGTTGGGTGTCACTTCTCTCCAGGACTTGGTAGCCTGCTCAGTTCTGGAGATGTCACCTTTCCTCTGTCCCCTGATAAAAGCCCGGGAGGGACCTCTTCCTTTGGGCCCTTCTGTCACCTGTCCCAGTGCAAGTGCCGTACCTGCTGGGCGTATCTGTAGAAGATGCTTTGTTGGGAGGCATTTTCTGGCAGACTTGCCTGGATCAAAGGGAAAACAGCCAACGTCAAATTTCTGGGGCAAAGGGGGCATCTGTCGGGTACAGGGAGGGCACAACCACCCCCCACTGGATCTGAGACAGAGGCTTCGCCCGGCAGCCGGGCACAGACTTTAGGGAACCGGCAGATGGAAGTCCGTGGAAAGAAGACGGCTGAGCACAGCGGGCCCCGGAGGCCCGGTCTTCTCCCCTCCGCCCCGCCCCTTCGGGCCGCACCGGCCCCTCACGGTGCCTCTGTGTCCGTGGGTCAGGGGTGAGGCGAGAAGGAAGGAGACAGGAGCTCTCAGGGATGGTAGGTGGCCGGTAAAGCCCACTAGCTACCTTGCCGCACACCTACCTTCAGTGCTTTGAGGCTGAAATTGCTGCCCGGGTTCCTAGAAAATCAGGGGGACAGCGTGACAAGAATGACCACGCACTATTCAAACGAGGCTTACACGTGGAGGGCACCCGAGGGGGCATTTACCCCTGAGTGGGGCCTGAGTGGGGAGCCCTCGGCACAGCAGGCTGTGACCGGGGCAGCAGTGGCAGTTGGCAGACAGAGGGCCATCGTGACCGTGTGTTCCAGTCTTTTGGGTCATCTGGCCCTTAGTCACGTGGTAAGTTGTTTCTTTCCCATCTAGATATTCGTGATCATAACCCCCACCGCCAGGATGCAGGACAAGCGTTGTCTCACGGTCCAGCTCCGATCGGTGGCCCGGGGCTATCAGGCCTGCTGAACTGATGAGGCTTCGTCCATGCTCAACTGTAAAGACTGCCAGGGTTCCAGTGCTGTCTGCCTCGGGGCCCAGAGGGGATGCGGTGCCCAATCGTGACCATGGACTTGGCATGGAAGACCCTCCACGGTGTGTTTTTATAACACTAGGTAGAATTTTTTATTTAGAATCCCAGAGGTTCTTACCTGTCCGTGTTCGGCATTTTCAGGAAGATTCGGAGCAAAAACTCAACTGCTTCTTTGTACGCAGACACGACCACCACGTAGGTCCCCGGGCTCAGGGTGAAGCACTTGGTGAGGTTGTACTTACTTCGCGTCACTATGCCCTTGTCAGCATTTCTGAACTGGGAGAAAAACGTGGGTGGCAATCTCTCCCGGAAGTGCTGAAACTAGAGGAACACGGTGGCGGTGAGAGAGGCCCCCTGTGCCTGCATCCTGCCACAGGGGGAGACCCACCCCCTTCCAGACCCCGCTCCATTGACCAAAATAGGCCCCAAAAAGGGAGACGGTGCCTACCCAAACTCTGACAATGCAATAGGGTTTACACTGCTGTTTAATATAGATGCTAATGCTACAATGAGTGCAAAGAGATAATGACACACGGTTTTTATGTCACTAAGTCTAACAGCATCCCATGTTTCTGGGTTCCTCTCTCTGCTTATGTACAAAGAAGAATCCCATGACCACTAGTGAGATTGTTTTCGCATTGAATTACTTTGGGAGCCTCCAAAGCCCCGCCTGTCCCGCACCTTTCGCAGAGCTCTCCTTGGGCTGCTGTGGTGCTGCCGCGTCGGGTTCCTTTCACTCCTCCTACTTCATCTTTCTAGCGGGGCCCTGAAATTTCTTCTCATTGGAGAATAATAGGCCCTGATCATTTTCCTTTTATTTCAATATTTTCTTAGAGATAAAACAATAAATTTAACGCAGTTCCCATTACTGGATGTCACATACATATTACATAATAAAAACCCCTTACTAAATAAATTATCCCCAACACAGTCGAGCATGGGGATTCCATTTAGAATGGTTATGCTGCATGAAATGATTATTTGTGAGCTCTGCCTTGGGGAAAAATAGGGAGCAGGGAAGAGCTTTTTTTTTTTTTTTTTTCCAGAGGGTGGGAACTTTGCACAGTGGCAGCATTGTAGCCAGTGAGGTTTCAGGGGGTGGGGACAGGTCTGGGCTACAAGATGGGACAGGAGATAGACCTCTGCCCCAGGGATTCTGCAAGGTTCTGGGTGGAATCTCCCAAGTGATTCTGTTGACATTCTCAACAGCCTCAGCAGGGGTGGAGCCTGGTTTGCTGGTCCAGCTCGGCTTGCTGGTCCAGCCCTGCTGGCAAAAGTAATGGTGAGATCAGTTCTCCAGAAGGGCAGCACTGTCCTGTGGCTCTGTGTGTGTCTTATGTGCACAGGTGTGGGCATCATGCTCCCTATAATCTAGAAGAGAAGGTTTTCCCTGTTCTCCCATCCTCCTCCTTCCCCTGCACCCTCATTGCTCAGCCCAGGCTCCTGGTCCTGCAGAACGTACTCAATGGCAGCAAGAAGTGTGAGTGTGAGGCCGTGACAGGGGCTCTTAGTTTAGTGCTCAGAGAACCGAGCACCAAATCAACACATGACTAGTTGCTCACTGGCCACACGGAGACCGACCCTGTAGTTGTGGGGATGGGGCTTGTGCCTTTTCCTGGATCAAGTCCCCGCCCCATTCTCTAGCTCTGGGAACTAGAACACTGTCCTGTTCCTTGCATCCGAGTGCTTCCCTTGAGGCCTGTCCAGAAATCCCACTTCTGTGCCTGGGGTGCCAGGGATCAGAGTCATATCCTAACCTCAGCTCTGTGCCTGAGCTGCTGCAGTACCAGACAGGCCTCCTTGCTGTTTGCTTGGTGCCCCGGCGTTCAGAGCATCCCCTACTGAGACACGCCCTGTCTAGCCTCTGTCTACCTGTTGGGCCCCCCCTTCCCTGGACCTGCCAGCCTGCTAGTCACCACCCATTGGCTATGGCTACATCCCACTCGCTCCCTCCCCTCCTCAGGCCCCAGGCACAGGTCTCCCCGTGGGAGCAACAGCACCGCAGAACCCATTTAAAGGGTCTGAGTGCTTGTGAGCTAGGTTTTCCAAACACCATCTGCCCTTTCCATCTTTACTTGTGTTTTAAGCCACCTTTCCCCAGTGCTGAGCCAGAATATCTACTTCAGACCAGTAGCAATTTGGTCGTAAGAGGAACTGGAGGATGTCCCTTGAAGTTGTATTTGCACAGCATGCATTCTGCTTGGGGACTGACAAAGATCCTCCCAAGGCACCCTGTTAGTCCTGCCTCTCATCTTAAATGAAAAGGAACCGGTTGCATCAACCTTATCTATTAGAAGCCAAATGCCTGAGGATGATTTTACAGGCGCAGTTCCTCTTGAATGTCAAACCAGAGAACAGCTCACGGGGTCCAACCTTTAGAGCAGCCCTGCTAAAATATGTCCTTCATCGCTGACCTGTTTGGAGACTCTAAGCTTGTAGCTGTTACGGGATTTAGCAAGACTGAATCTGCAGCCACCGAACAGTGAGAAACGTGTCAAGGCCAAGGCTGTTGAACGCTTGACCGATAGACAGCAACAGAGGCAGGAGAAGCCCAATGACGGGGGTGGCGAGCAATACCTGAGAGTCGACCTGCGGGGGAGAAGAAGAAAGGCAGGTTCAGGAGCTGAAACAAATACACAAAAGCAAGCCAATCCAGCAGCCGGGCTCAGGCACGCTCGGGGATGAACGGGACCATTGCACACTCCCTGTGTGGAGCTGTGAGAAAAGAAGCCAAACACATGAAGGGGAGGACGTGGGGGAGGGGACGAAGGTGCCTGAGAGGAGGAGACCCGTCCTGCGCCAGCTCAGCCAGCTGTGGTCACTCGTCACAGCAGTGATGGAAAACCTGGGAGGAACGCGGGATGTTGCTGGGGCCTGGAGGTAAGACAGAGTCTCGACCAAACGTAAGTTCTCCAGCTTCGGGGCTCCAGTGAGAGGTAAACTTCTTTCATCCCATGAGAGTACTGTGAAATGTGATGGGAATTTGTTGCAGCTCCCTGGGTTTGTAGAGAATAGGTGTGTGCACCTGAACGGGGAAATACCTACATTCCGGTCTTTCCACCTGGCAGAAGGAACGCAGACCATTTCTCGGCCACTCCACAGTTTGCAAAGCACTTCTGTGTCATGTGCACAATTGTCACAGTAATCCTGCTAGCGGGCGCTGGGCTCCTTATTTTGGGGATGGGGAAACTGTGCCTCAACACACTAAGTAGCAGAGGTGGAAATAGAGAAGTGGTGTTGCTCCTTTTGTCATTCAGATCCACCAACAGTGCAGGTTGGCACAGCTGGCAGGGTTTCAGTTCTTTTCCACTGCTGCCCCTGGGTGCACCTAAGAGTACAGATCCCTTGATTTGTCCAGGCTGACTTCTCTGCAAACAGGGGTCAGCTGGAAGGGAGATAGGGCGTCCCAGCCCGGGGGAGGCACTTTGGAGGGGAGATGAAATGGCCTGTCCACCCTTGTCCATTGATTTCATGCAACTAGGAAGCGGAAGTGTGCTCAGAGGGAGCAGACCCCAAAGGGCTCTCCTTCTGGAGCCAGAATTGTTGTTTCCCTTTGAGCTGTGGGCACCACCAGAAGGGCACGTGCCTAAGTCCTGCTAAGAGCCCGGGACCTGGGACCAGAAGTTCTGGTATCAGGCAGATATTGGTACCTCCTAGCTGTACATTGGGCAGGCCATTCTTGCTCTTGGCTTTGGCTTCCACATCTATAAAAACTAGGGTTTTTGAGACAATGGATGTGCACACTCTTGGAACTCTGTGTCAGTGGACTTCTTATTAACATGAGCAGCAGCCAGCACACGGGACTGTTTGTCCATATATGGGCTAAGACCCATGGTTGCGAATGTTGCCTTAGTCTCACTGAACAGAAACTGAGATTCCTACAGATGTTGTCACCAGAGCTCCAGCCACGGAGGTGATGGCTTGGGGAACATCGGGTGCCCGGTCCCCAGCTCTGCCATTAACTCTGCCCCTGTCACTCCACCCCACTGGGCCTCAGCTTCTTCAGCTCTAATGGGAGGAGAGGGGATCCCAGCATTTGATGGCTGCATGAGCTTCATTATCCAAGTAAATTGCAGAGGCTGTGGGGTATACAGTTTCAGAGACATTCACTTTATCTTCAGGATGCATTTAATTACTTGGGGAAGGGGGAGGGCGCAGAGGTATCGGGTTTCCTTTTGTAAGTCTTGTTTTAAATGGTATTTTTAGAAAACAAATTCCCTGATTATCTACTCACAGTTGGAGTATGTGCAGGCTTATAGGCAGGAGGAATTGCCTCCACCCACTTCCCCCGGAGCTAAACAGCTGGTTGGGAGTGCCATGAAGGGGAGGGAGGCCGGGTGGAGAGGAAAACTTGGCCTTGGATGAGTGGCTAAGCAGATGCTTACAAGCCAACCACTGAGCTACAGCAGGCCTTTGGTCTAAACATAACAGAAAAACATCTCCTGGCTTTATAGCCTTTCCCTGAAAGTTCTCCCAAAGTTTATCTAATGATTCTCAAGCTTTCCTTCCACAAGCATCACCCAGGGAGCTCACTGCAATGCAGATTTTCAGACTCTGTCAGCGGAGATTCAGATTCAGGAGGCTCGAGTGGTCCCGGGAATCTGCCCTGTTAAAACCGCTGTTCTTGGACCGGACTGCGTTTTCAGCAACAAGCATTAGGGCATGCAGCTGCCAGGAGAAGCCGACAGGAACAGGGGGTGTGTCCCATTGCCAAGTCTAACCTCCTCTCTGCCTCAGGCTTTCCCGCAGATTTACGGAGCTGGACCAGATGAACTCTATAGCCTCTTTGGGTTTTATCTCTGCGGTCTAGCAAAATCTCCTAGCCCGGTTGGCTGTTCTCTCCCTGCAATGTGGACACAAAAGTCCTGAGAGGGCTAGCCCAGAAGCAGTCTGTCTTACCTTGAACACATGGAAATTCAGTGGAAATTTCCCGTCATTTGCCTTTAAAGTCTGTGGCATGATGTTGAAAGACACGGTGACATTGTTGCCTTCCGTGATCTCCGGCACGGAGAAGATGTACTGCGTGTCGCTCTGAGGTCCTCCTGCAAGAGGAAGAGCTGTTACCGGAGCTCAGCTGGGCCCATGGGACTCCTGGTGGGGCCGTGTCTAGTTCAGGGAGGCCTGGGGGAGGGGTCAGAATGCCGGATTTGGGGATCTAAGGCCTGGGTCCTAGTCCCCACGGTTGCTAGCTATGGAACAAGCTGCTTTATTTTGTGAGCCTCGGTCTCCTCCTTTTAAACACAAAGAGGAGAAACATACATTCGCCACTTGGTGAGAATGTTTCTTAAACTCGAACGATGAGGACCAGCAGAGTGAGGGGCCTGAAGGTTGAGAAGAGGGGCGCCCTGGGGGAGGGGGTTGTCAGGCAAACCATTCAAGACAGGCAGATGCCAAGGAGAGGGAATGCGCAGGTCGAGATGCAAACACACACGCACACTCGTGCACACACGCATAGTTTACACACCTCCCCTCTCAAGGCTGTGTAAACACACTCAGGTCCATCTTCACAGGGAGCCCTTTTCCTCATCGCTGTCACACACGGGGAGTGGGAGGTGCAGCGGGACCATGCGCCGCTCCCAGGGTCCCCTGTGATTCCTCTCGGAGGAGGCCTTCGTCTGGGATCTCAGTGCAATACTGCAGGACACACCAGCCCAGGGGGTGGGAATGTTCTCCCCGATGTCTGGGGGGGGGGGGTCTTGTGGTTTCTAAGGGCAGACAGGGGTTCCCAAATCCACTGTTCACAGGTAGGGAGGCTGAGGACAGAGACCAGCTCTATTCTCCGAGTCACAAAGCCAGTGTACAGCAAGGACGAGGGTTTAGCCCGCCCTCGGCTTTGTCCAGTGTTCTTTCCTCACTCCCCCAACTTCCTGGAAATGGCTGGGGAGCAGTCATCCTGCTCCACTCCTGGGAGGCGGGTAGAGGTCAGCGTCGGGATAATGGGGAGAACAAAGGGGCGGGAGGCCCGTTTGGGATTTTCCCGCCCACCCCCACTAGCAACCATTTCCCTTGGAGAACCACAGCTTTTCCTTTGGGCTAACAAATTCCTTTCCTCCCAACTTCGGGCGGATGGTCTAGAACCGAGAGCCCCGGGGCCTGAAGCCAGGGCTGGCAGCTCCCCATCCAGCGGAGTCCTTACCAATGTCGTAATCATCTGTGGTACCTCCCGGAATCACACGGCTCTTAAACATCATCTCAGACCATGTTCCCAAAGACGTGTTGCCATGGTCCAGGCTGACAGGGTACTGGTTGCACACATACAGGCAGAAGAAGTTGTCTTGGAAGTCTCGGCATGGCATCCTGTTAGAGGTAGAGGCACATCACTTCATGAGCACTGTTTTTGTCTCCAGGGTGGGGGTCCCCTCGTTTCACGGTGCCTCTCTGCCTGTCAGCTACGGCTCTCGTTGGCTCGCCACGGTCCTGCCCAAAGGTGGAGCCTCGTTCTCATTCTGGGCCACCCACTGTCGAGTGCACTTCTCCTCCTAGTGGCTGGGAGGACAAGGGCAGTCGAGTTCTGGGTTGTGCGTGTCACCTGGCAAGGGCTTTATCACGGATGACCGTCTCCTCGACCCACTGACCGAACCGTGCCGGCTCACAGCCTACAGGGTGACCGCCAGTCCCTCTCTGCTCTGAGTCCTTCACGCGGGGAGCAGAGTCGCCTTTTCCTCGGGCCCTTTGCCAATTTCATCGTGGAACTTTCTTTTCTTATCAGATTAAAAAGAATTCAACACCTAAATCCCACCTCGTGCTGTGATGAAAGTGGAGATACCAGAAATATTTTTCCTTTTAATTTACATTTGGTCCTCTAATTCTTCATTACTGAGACTCAGCTTCCTTTCCCCAGATGTCACAGTGCATTTAAACTGTCACCCTCAGAGAAATGTCCATCTCATCCTTTAAGGTGAGAACATATGGCCAGAAATGTGTTTCCAAAACATCTAGTCCTATGGAGCTGCTGGGTGATGGATGACACCCGTGTCTCACCGGGACTCTGGCCCCGGGGCTGGGGGACGGACACCGAGCTCACTCTCCTGGAATTCGGCTCCAAGGTCCCGGCAAGAGGCAGAACAGATACAGGCATGAAAGCCATGCATCTCAGGTTCCAGGAAAACTTGGACTCAAAGCTTCAGTGCCAATATTTCCCTCTACCATGAACATTTCCTAGAAGTTCCAGGATTTCAGAGATGCTGTGTCTTTCACACAGAGAGCACGCAAGTAATTTCCCCTTCAAGGCTCTTGTGTCCTGGTTGAGAAAAAAGGCTCCCTCTGCACAGGTCCCTGCAAAGCTGATCTCTAGCCTCAGAAAACTTGAGGGAAAGGGGGACGATTGAGGGTGTGGACAATTGTTAAAGATTTAAAGTGTAATTTTAAAAGAAGAGCAAATACCAAAACTCGCCATCTTCCTTATTCTTATACAGCTGGCTTTTCCGTGGGTCCTGGGTTTCCTGCCACTCCAGAGACCTGAGTGTGAACAGAGAGACCAGAAGGTGAGACCTCTCAGAGTGTCCCCTCTCAACCCCATCTGGCCCCACAGGGGCCCTTGGCACAAGTGGAGAGTGTCGCTTTACCTAGTGACAGGATTAAGTCGTTCTCTACATGCCGATGGCTTCCAGCCTGTCCTTAGCCTGTCCCCAGCCCGTCCCCTTTCCTGAGCTCTAGGTGGATGCACGCTGTGGTCCATCTCATGTCACCCTCAGTGACCCCGAAATCCACTTATCCCAAACAGCGCTCACCCTTGGCCTCCTCCTATTGCCCAAACGAGAACATGAGGTCGCTCTCGCTCACTCCCCCACATCCGAACAAGCACCCGTGGTAATGAACTGTTGATTCCAGCTCCTAGCTCCCTCTCGAAGCCATCCACCCTATTTTACTTCCATCCCTATGGCTGCTCCAGGTTCAGGAACCCTCCTCTCCCTCGTGCACTTCTCACTGGTCTCCCCAAACTCAGTCGTGCCCACCCTCCCATCCGTTCTTCACACTGACATCGAAACAATCTTTCTAAACCAGAAATCTGGTTACGGCACCTCCCCGCTTACAACACAGTAGTAGTTCCCGTTTACTCTCAGGATGAAGTTCAAACTCCTGAACCAGCACCTGGGCCTCTACCCTCCTCTCCGGCTTCACCAGAGCAGCTCCCTGTTTCCCTAGCCCCACCCTTGAATGCTACGCTCTAGCAATAATGGATGTCTTCACTTAGAAATACCCCTGTCCTCCCCCCTCCCCCCACCTCCTCGACTTCCCCACGATGCTGCTTCTGCCCGGAATACTCTTCCACCTTTCAGTCCTGTAACCCAATAGCTCTTAGTCCTCCTGCCCCTGAAAAGGCCCTCGCTGAGAGGCTGTGCTTGCTCCGCTCTGGCATCCCACTCCGCCTGCAGTGTCAAGGCCCCTCCCTCCTTGGAGCTCCCCGGCACCCTGCACGATGCCTGTCCCAGTGTGTGGCGCCCTGCGTTACTTGTTACTGTGTGTGTCACTGGCCTTGGAGTCAGCTGACTCCCGGCCACCTTACAAATGTGTGACATCCACAGAGTCCCGTCCTCAACAGCCCTGCTCAACTCCTGCACGCTCATGCCTACGCTTCTTTTGTGGAAACAGTTCTCAAGTTCGGCCTTCCCCTTCTCCTGCTGCCTTCCGTTTTTCCCAGCATTACTGTCTTTTCCAAAGGACCCCGCTCGGCCGTCCCCTCCTTGGAGCTTCTCAACATCCATGAGATCAATGAGCTTTGCTCACCATGGTAATGGTAGCATCACAGAAGCTTCACACAATGCCTTGGCACACAGTAGGCATGCAATAATATTTTGCTCACTTAATTAATAGTTAAGATTATTGACTTCGTTGGGGTAATGTGTTCCAGAAAGTAGTCCTACGGTCTGTGGTGAAGGAGATGTTCAGGGGCAGAAGGGAACCGGTGCCCCGCCCTCAGCCCACTCCTCAAAGTGGAGGCGTGCTCAGTGGCGACGGGCCCCGGAGACGCAGAAGTGTAATGAGGTCTTCCTGTGTGAGCGGCTTGCGTCAAGGACCAGGTCACCTCCACGCAGGGGGAGCAAGGCAGGGACCGCCCCCCGGGCTCCTGGCCGCAGGCTGAGCCCGTCGGATGTGCTTTTGTAAAATGGCAATTTTATAATTAAGCGATAATTACGTTTTCTGCAGTGTATAAGGGAAAATAAATGTAGTGTAAATCAATAAGCTATCGATTCATGCAAGTTTGCCTCTAAGTGTGTGCGACTGAAATTTCAATTATGGCTGAGATCAGACCACCTGGCTCCGTCTATCCATCTCCATCCTTTAAAAAGGAGGACACCGACCACCTTCATGGAGACAATGATTACGTAGCTCCATCACTTCCTTTCAGCCTGGCTTCTGGTGGGAAATGTTCCGCTAAAACACCCCCAGGCCCCGTGGTGCACACCTCTCTCCCTCGCTCAGAGGCCTCCGTAAACCCGGAGAGCGTCAACCCAAACTTCTAGCTGGCACTGGGCTCAGCCCCGGCTCCTAACGCCCCTCTCCCTGGTTCCTCTGCCTCGGGCCAGCCTGTTGGCCTTGAACGCTCTGTAAATGTCCCTGGCTCGGCCCAGTGGCCCACGCGTCCCCACCTACACAGTGATCTCTTCCGAAGTGAGTCATACTTTTTTTGGAGGTCGAACTCAAACTCAGTCTCATCCAGGCTTTCCCTGAACACATGCCAGCCCACTGGCGGCTTCTCTTCCCTGATCTCCCGTGTCCCTTGTTGCCTGCCCTGGTCATTCGACGCTTAGCGTGGGAGACTGGGCAAGGCATCAGCTCGTGAATTTGTGGCCCTTGCAAGGGAATGTGTCCTTGGCATTTGCTTCTCCTCCAGTTTTGGCTCAACAGCCAACCCGGAATCAGGGATGCTGGCTGCTTATATTGCCCCCTGGGGTTTATTTGGCAGCTTGGGGTGATAACTGAGGAGGACAGGGCCAGAAGTTGTGAAGATTTACATTGGGGAGGGCAAAGGGTAGCCCGGGAAGGAAGGAAGAAGAGAGGCAAGAAAAATGGCGAAAGGACCACTGAGTATACAAACATTGTTCGGTGGTTCCTGGGTTTGCAAATTCACTCCCCTCCTGTGCAGGAGGTTTAGCCACCACCTGGCTCTCCAGGGAGCATCTGCGATCACACCCAGGTTTGTTTGTTTTCTCCTTCCTCCCCTCTCTCTCTTGCTTCCTACCCCCCAGCCTAATCGTATTTCCAGCTCCTATTTGCTGAGGGTCCGCTGGTGCAGGCTCCCATCAGCTGTTGGGGCTCACAGAGGATCAGAAAGGTCCCCGTCACCGCCTTGCCTGGGCCAGTGGGCCCCATTCTGGGTGGCCACAAATTGGGGCCTGGACACTGGCCAGCTCTGCATCCACCTTCTAGAACTCCCTTGTCATTGTGCTGACATTCCCTGCTTATTGGGTCCTGTTCTCCTGTCTGTCTGAATGCTGTGTATTTTTTTGCAAATCATGTTCTCTTTCCCATTCCCAACTTCTTCCCACACAATCTCCGCCCCCCACCTCCCTCACCCCCGGCAATGCTGTTGTGGCCGCTGCTGTGACCCAACACCCTCAGAGGGATGAGACGGGGCTGGGGGGCTGGGCCCCACTGGCTGTCCCTGGCCCCCTGTCCCTCTTGGGACCGCCATCTCGTTCTCAGCAAGAGGGTGGGGATCAGAGACTCGTTGTCCTGGCGGCTGGGAAATGCCAGCCCAGCTCCTGGGAACCTCTGACCTCACAGATGGGCCCTCACTGGTCAGCTGGGCCTGAGGGCAGCTTCCTGGGACATGGCCAATAGGGGCAGCGGAGACCCGCTTAGCTCCACTCACTCATACTCTCTCTGAGTGAGGTGCTAGCCCACGCACCGGTCCCACGTGAAGGCATGACATCGTCCCAGATGGACTGAGTAAAATGACCGTCTAGATCTTGGCCTCAGTTTCCCCATGCCCTCTCCCTGACGGATGAAGTCTTTTCTATCCTGAGGACACGGCTTCATCAGGACCAGAGTCCTGTGAGACCCATTTATGTGAGGAGACACCTGCTCTCAGCTCCCTCTGCCAGGTGGAACTTGGCTCCTGCTCTGCCCCCACACCCATTTTTAAAAAACACTAATTCTGAATTTGGGGGCTCAAAGCTCTAGATTCTGAACTTCTGGAGGACAGACACTGGGTCTTGTCACCTGTACCTATCCCACACACCCACCTGACAGTGTACTTAGTACAGAGAGTACTCAGTCGGTGTCTAATAGGTGTTTGGTGAATGGCACCAGGGGCACGCGAGACAGACTGACAGACACACGAGGGTGTGAACTGTGAACAGCGGGGCGGGGGGGGGGACAAACACCACCCTCCTGGGGCAGGGAGCTCTCTGCACGCAGGTCCGGGTGACCGAGTCTCCCTGACAGACAGACAGGTTTTCAGAAGCCGTACCCGTCCCCCCAGCGCCCTTGCCATTCAGTGTCGCCCCAGGGGTTCCACAGGCGGATAAGATCTTCCCAGCCTGTCCTGGACTGAATCTGTAACGAACAGAAAAGGAAACTGTCAGAGCTCTCCAGCAGAAGTCAGCAGAAACAGGGGATATGAATGCAGCTGCTTTTTACCTCCAAGGACCAATTTAACTTCTGACCTCATTTGGCTGCAGACAGAAAAAAAAAAACCCTGAAAGAAAAAAAAATCGATGCCTGCTGCCTGCAAGGAGTTGGAATGAGATAGAGGAGAAAATGGCCCCTTTCTGCTCAGCACCTCGCAGGGCAGGTGCGACTTCATCATTCCCTGTGGCTTCATCCCAGAACTTGGGTGAGCTGAGATTTAATAGCAGATAAACAGCACAGGACGTTGCCTCGGGCTGCAGACTCTACGGGTCTCTAGCCTCCTCTAGGCCCCGTCACAGCGGCATCTCTATTCCAGACACAGCACTTCCCTGCCAGTCGCCGCTGGGAGCTGTGTCAGGTCTGCACAGCGCCGTCCCGCTGATTGGAGCAAGACTGGGACAACCTGGGAATTGAGATGTCGGGGGCTAGCCGGCCTCATCCTGCTCCCTGGTCTCTGTTGATGAGCAGGGCGCCTCGATGGCGTGGGCTCTTCTTTCCCCTGGGGTTGGTACATTTGCTCCTTCCAACCATGGAGGCCAGAGGGCAGGGCGGTTGAAAAATTACAATGAAATAATGGCAGCCCCTTGAACCTCCAGTCCCGGGTGCAGGAGCCCTCAGCCTGCACAGTGCTGAGAACTGGAAGTATGATTGAGTTGTAGCTGCGATATTGATCTGTGCTAATGTCGTCTGTGGAGACGGAGGCCCGGAGGGTCAGGGAGGGGGAGGAGGTGCTCAGTGACGCTGGGCGGGAGGAGGCTGGGTGGGATACGACAGCCTGGGAAAGAACCCGCGTGCGGAGGCAGGGCTGGGAACCAGGCGTGAGTTCGTCCTTCCGTCCTCCGAGGTGGATTCTTCTAGAAGCCCTGTCTCACAGAGGAGGAAAGTGAGCATTAGGGAGGTTCAGCAACTTTCCTAAGGCCACAGAGTAAGTGGCAGAGACAGAATTCTGGCCCTGGCCACTCGAGGGCTCCAAAGCCCAGGCTCTTAATTTTGGAGCTGGGGGTGGATAGAGGAACAACCCGCTCTTCGATGTGGCTG
The DNA here is from genome assembly GCF_019186645.2 of Phyllostomus hastatus. Classification (NCBI taxonomy): domain Eukaryota; kingdom Metazoa; phylum Chordata; class Mammalia; order Chiroptera; family Phyllostomidae; genus Phyllostomus; species Phyllostomus hastatus. The sequence continues at coordinate 520,418 of NW_025333873.1, read as the reverse complement.
TGAACCTGACCCCACATATAACTCTAAGCCACCTGGCCGACACTCATATGATCACACTAGAGCATTGTCATGAAGAGGCAAGGCTGTCAGGTGAGGGCCCAAGAACCTGGCTCAGCTTCGGTCCTTTCCTGGGGCTTTCCCCTGTCTGCTGCTAGCTTTGGCTGGCACTGCAGTGGAAGGTGCCCTGGTTTTAAGTGCCACACGGGTGGGAGAGCTTCTGGCACAAACCCAGGTTTCCCACCCCTCTGTGCGCAACCCCCAGAGCACTCCAGGCCCTGCGCATCATGTATTAATCGCCAGCATCTGGTGGAGCCCACAAGCAGGACATGAGTAATGGTGGCCCGGTGGCCCAGAGAGCTTAATGGACCACCCTGGGTGCCTAACAGACAGTTGGGGGCTCAGCTGGGCACAGGGGAGAAGAGTGGCCAGGGGTTGGAGGGGCTGGAAGAGGGCTAAATGAGGCATGCAGATAACCACTCACCCCCTTGCCCAGGGGAGTCACGGCCCAAGCTAGGTACATAATAAAAAATGCCAATTTCATTTATCTTCCTGTCTGTGTCCCACCCAGAGGGAGGACGTGCAGATTAAAAAGCACACGGCATTTATGCACTGCTTTAATCTTAGCACTTGCAGAGAGTTATAACCTCCTTCTTCTGCAGGAAAAATTTTTAACCAAGTCAAGTTCTTGGGCCCTTGTCTGACGGGTCTCTTCTTTTGTGCCAGTACCCCACTGGGCATCCCATGGACCATGGCCTGGTGGTGCAGGAGTCCATTTGAGATGAGAGGTACTCCAGGTTATCTGTCCTAGCTAGTTTTTCCTCAAATGTATTTTCTCAGATGGTGGTTCCATAGGCTGTTAAGACTTATTCCTAGAAAAAAGCTTTCGTGGTTGATTAAAGGTAAGTGGTACTTGTCCGGTTAACACAGAACTTCTCAGAGCCTTTAGCATGTGCCTGTCCAAGCAGGGGACATGGTGAGCTTCACAGGGGTCTCCCCTGGCTGGGAGGTGGCAGCAGCCACAGAATAGCCAAACAGACCGTAGAGGATGCGAAGTCCCATCGCCTGCCATCACGGGGCAGGCACCCTGTCCAGCCCACTCACTGTAGTATAAGAACAGCTCACAGTGGGTGCTGTCAGGGAGTAAACATTGAAGCAGTGAGAGGCTCCCCAGGAGCCCAAACCCCAGGGAGCCCACGGCCTGGCTCCTGAGTTTACCTCCATTCCCTGGGCCCGTGGTGTCTACCTGGCCACTCTGTCATCTGACAGTCACTGCCACCTCCAGGCCCAGCCCCTGTGGGGACTCATGTCCCATGGCCATCCGGGCCTCTCAATACACAAGTCCCTTCCGCCCTGTGTTCAGAGGAGAAACAAAGGCCGTCTCGATGGAGAGCGAGGTCTTGCCCTGGAACGGCAGATCCGTCATGCAGCTACCACGGCTCTTTCATTCGTTGCCCAGCACAGGCGTCAGTCACCCATCGCAGGTCACTTCCACTGGATCTGGAAGCGGCAATCCAGACAGCATCGCCAACCGATCGAGTTTGGCACGCAAGGAAACCGACGTGCTGTCTCTACCCTGTCCACATTGAGGTCCAGGGAGTTGCGGGGAGCAGTGTGTCTGTACATGGCCAGGCGTGGTGATGGTCCTGGCCGCCCCCACTGAGAATTCGGGGAAGGGAGTCTGGAGCCACTGTGCCTGGGGTCTCTTCTGGCCTGGGTTTATCGGGACAGCCTCTTTCTGGCTGGTGGGAAACGTCTTTTGAGCTCATCACACAAGATCTAGCGTGAAGAATCTGTGATGTCACCTTCAGAGGCCACAGACAAGTGCAGGCACTCACTCATGCAAGAGTCCAACAAGCGTTTAGGTGCCTACTGTTCCCACGTACATGCAGAGTAAGTGCTTTGTCACTGATTTCTTGAGGGAGACAGAACATATTGTCCCTGTGGTGTGGGTTGGAACACTCACCAAAACATGAAACCAGGGAGCAACTGGCCTCAGGTCAATGGCCAGGAGGGACAGGTTGGTGCAGAGAGAGGAAGCAAGCACGACGAAGCACGGTAGAAACAGAACCTGGCACTCCGCGTTCCGTGGCCCCTAAGTGCCTGCGAAAAGTGTTCCCGGAGTCTGGAATGTGATCTCCGAGGGCCAGAAGACGTTCTTAGGCTCAAGATGTGGGGGAAACAGAGATGAGGGGACACTGGTGGGACGTCATCACAAGGCCAGGAAGTGCTGCTGCTGCACGGCAGCACGATGGGCACAGATGGCGCTGAGGAGCCAGGGCGTCTCGGCCCGGCCATTTCAAGGGGCCGTGGACCGTCAGAAAGACCTCCCCCTCCCAGGCCTCAGCTTCTCCATTACGAATGGAGGAAGCTGGGCGTTTGCAGTGTTTTCCAGACTGAATGGTACTGCACATGGCAACTGCATACAATTTTCTGTACCCAAAGTCAGTTCTGTGTCATGGGGGAGACCATCCTCCCCTCTTCCACAGGACGAAGTTTTAGCTGGGCATATGGTGGCCCAGCTGGGTGTATGGTGGCCCAGCTAGATGGTGCATTTCCCAGGCTCCCTTGGGTCTCCGTGTGGCCACACGTTTAGGTTCAGATTAAAGGGAGCTGAGAGGGCATGCGGGTTTCCTGGTGTGCCCCTCACAGAAGGGCGTGCAAGTTTTCCCTGGCCTCTTCCTCGTCCCCTGGCTGGGAGATGAGGGGACCTGGAGCCGCCGCCCTGGAGCCGCTGCCCTGGGCTCACAGGTGGAAGTTCAGTGCTGTGGATGGCAGAGCCACTTACTAGCTTTCGAATCACCTGCTTACTACCTGAGAGAAAAACGAACTTGATCTTGTTTGAGCCCTGTATTTTGGAATGTCTTTGTTACAGCAGTTTAGTTGGTGTGTTACAAATAAAACATACTCTTCCAGGGCAAAACTTGCCCCAGAGTCAACTGGCTAGTTTGTTCTGCTTTCCTCTGCGGTAATCCCCCAGTCTAGCCAGAGACTCACCCTGTCTGAGGTCACTTCAAGGGCAGTAGGATCCCTGGGGGATGGAGATACCGGGCACTTCCGGATGAACAGAAGGAAGGATGCAGTCCATGGTGGGCCCCACCATGGGGTAAGGGCGGTAAACACTCATTTCAGCTTCCCTGGGCGTGCTGAAGGCATGTGATTCCGACCCACGTTTCCAGGGGCAAGAACACGAGGCCCAGCCCATGAGAGCCTTACCGTCTCAGCTCCTGTAACGGTGTAGGCGTGCTGGCTCACCAGGCCGTTCTCCATGCGTGTGGCGATCCCTGTCGGCTACAAAGGAGAAAAGCAGACTGTGATTAAACTTTTGCAGGTTTTTCAAAGAAAGAAAAGCACAATTCATTGGCAGCTGAGCCGTGCATGGCTGGGTAAAAAGTGTCCCACTGACTCCCAGTAGAATGACATGGATTCCTGGGACTCTTTTTCCAGAAAAGCAATGTTTGAAGACTGCTGGATGGTTGAGACCCCAGGCATTTCATACCTCAAGAGACCGCCCCACGAGGGATAGAGCCCCGCAGAGTCCTGAGGACCTGCTGCTTGCTCCTCCAATTACTCGTCATCAATGAGACAGCACAAAACACGTGTGCTGGGCATAACCACACCCCTGCTGTGAGTACTTGGGCTTTAAAGTGCATCTTAGTTTTTGGTGGCATTTCGGATTAGGAATGTGTGACTCAAAGCCCACATGTTTAAAGAATGAAGAAAGCAACCTGGTGAGCAGGGAGCTGGCTGTCTCAGAACAGACTCAGATAATTTGGAGGGTCATCCAGACTTTTCCAAATGGAGATGCACTGCCTTTGGAGACAGGGAGCATCAAAGGCTTGCCAGTCACTCCGGACCCGTTGCTGCTGGTCATGAGGAAGTACTAGGCAAAGGTTTCGGAGTCAGACAGCAATATCTGAACCCCGGCTCAGCCACCTCTGGCTGTGTGATGGGGAGCACTTTCCTTGGCCTCTCTGAGCCCATTTCCTCTTCTCAGAGTGAGTACTGCAACCCTATCTCAGAGGGAGGGCTGTCTTGAGGATTAAGTGATGTGACCTCAGGAAAGCACAGCATTAGCGCTCCCTGATGGCTTTGACCATGACCTTCCCCAGCTGGATGAACCAGTGGCTGAACACTCCTGGGCAAGGAGAGGCTCGAACCCGTGTGAAGGGAGCCCTGGTCTACTCACGCTGACCGGGGTGGCGCAGGTCATCAGGGACTCTTCTTGGGCTGCTGTCTTCACCATCGTCACTAGGTCAGAGGAGGAGGAGTGCAGGTCCATGGTGGTGACCACCCCTCCCGTGAGGTCCACCAGGGCATCAGGGAGGTAGCCGTAGTGCAGGTGGAGATAGGACCCTCGAAACCTGGGAGGGGAAAGTCAGACCACACCCCCCACCCCGTGGTGCCTTCAGTGAGACAGTCGGGAAAGGAGGCTGCACACCTGAGTTCTGCGTATTTCCCGGGTGAAGGACTGCGTCTCCACCCTTCTGGACCCTGGCTACCCGCCTTCCACTCGTCTAGATGGAGATTCTAGCCCATGTGCTGCCCACAGCTCCAGCCTCTCCCTGGTCTCCTGGGCCCGGGCAGCCCCACAAGCGGCAGTGTTGTGTAGAGGTCAGGAGGGCAGGCGCTGGAGCCACAGGCCAGGGTCAGATCCCAACCTCACCACGTACTTAGCCACTTGAGCTTGGACAAGTTACTTAACCTCATGGGACTGGACTTGGCTTAGTGCCTGGCTCCTGATGAGCCTTTAAGAAATATTGGATATTATTATGATGAGGACACACTGTTTCCTGTTCAGTTTAACAATAGTGGTCAGTGCTTACTGTGTGGGGGGAATCATGCTGGGCACTGAGCCTTTGAAGGTGAGACCCCAGGCCTGCCCTCAGAATGCTCACAGTCAACAACCCCGACGCCACGAGCGGCCTCTGTTCTTATTTTTGATCCAAGTTTCCCATTCCCATCCTCAGGTCGATCGGCCCAGCATCAGCAGGGAAATGACATAGGTGACAGCGGTGAAGATGTCCCACTTTTCACAGGCCAGTGGCAGCAAAGACAACCCCACCACAGCCTTCTTTCTGGTAATGCAAAGTCCCACAGGGATCAGGGGTCTGGATCCACCCCTCAGCAGCCTGAAATGGGCCTGTGACCTTGGACAAGACCCTTTCTTTCCTGTCCTCAGCCTTTCACCCGGAAACGGTCAGGTTGACTGGATCAGGTCTGGGGGATCTTCAGACACTCCTTTCTCACCCTATTTCCACCTCGGCCAGTCTCTCCTCCTGGGTATCACCCAGAATTCACATACATTCACTTCCGCAAACACATGTCAAGCAGCCACTGTAAACGGGACACCATCCTGGGCACAAATGCCGTGGATGACTCGGACTGCCTTTTATCAAAGAAAGCAAAGGACACACAGAATAAACCGCATTCTACAGGAACAGCCGTGTGACTGATGTCTGCTTGTTACCAAACTGGTTCTAAATCTTATCTCTTTCTCGATGACCCAGGCTTATGCCCGGGACCAGATTCTTATCATCGGGGTGTTTGCTTGGCCAACCACACAGTTTGCCTTTGAACATGACTATGCCCGGTTGGGTCTGCGTGTCTGTCTGCCTCTCTTGTTCTCTCACAGATGTCCTGGCTCCTGGCCTTAGACTGAGAGGGCTTTGCCGAGGGACCTGGAAGTTCAGAGACTGGGGTGCTGGGACCCGTTTCTGAGCCTGCCAGCGGGACCTCCTGCACAGCAACAGGCCTTTCCCGTGATGTGTCCACGGGCTCTCCTTGAGTCATTCCAAAAAAGCAGCTACTGGGCTCTGTCCTGTCACTCCAGGCCCATGTCCTCAGGGTCTGCGGGCCTCATCTGAGGTCTTGCACCCACACCATGCTGCAGTCACCGCAGAGACACCTGAGGGACAGGACCTGCGGCCAGCAGCCCGTCCTCGGTGTCTCTCGCAGCCTTCTCTCTCTGTCTCTCTGCAACGCCCACAAAGCCTGTCCCAGCGGCCGCTGGCTGTTTGACAAGGAGCTACCTCTCTGCTTTACAAACACACGCTCACGAGTCCTGCTAAAGCTTCGGGAACACGCAGCTAATCTTAGCTGCCTGTGCTGGCAGGAGACAGAAAGGGAAGGAAAGAGAGCGAGAGCTGTGTTCACCACGCCTGTCACTACACCTTGTCACCTGCGCCCAGCAGTTCTGAGAGAGCCTTGTTCTCACCCCTCTGACTCAGCCTCCTGTTGGGAACGCGTCTATCTTCCGGGAAATGATATGAAACACGGGAGAATTCCACTGTCTCGGTCAGAGCCAGAAAGGATGTTGAGATGCTGCAATTCTTCACTGCGGAGATTCTGGAGGGGATGATATGCAGCCTGCCTGATCTCGCCCCCAATCCCCTCTCTATTGTATGGCAACAGGGTAAAAAATCTGAAAACACAGATTCCACCCCCAAGTTTGGCGGCCATGACCAAGCATTCCCAGGCTCCCCAGCCATGGGGGCAGCTGGGAGGTTGGAGCCCATGTACTCCCTTGTCGGCGCCCACACCCTTGGAGGGAAAGCAGGCCACCTCCTGCTGCACGGATGGGTTCCCATGTTTGTTCTGTGGTCCCCGTGTGCCCCCCACACAGAGCTCCAAAGAAGCAAAACAGTCAACTCCTTTTCCTATCGGACGGATGTTATGAAGGGATCATGGAAAAGCATGCGACCAGAGAGAACTGTTCTCACTCCAGCTTGGCCTGAAACACCCGGCAACCTTGGGCCAGGCACGCCACCTCTGGGGCTGCTTCCTCCTATCTCGGCGAAGAAGCCGGAGCCCGCCGCTGACAGCAGTCCCTTCCAGCTCCGACGGGCTGCAGTTCTATGTGAGTCACCCTGCATTCTATGGCTTCCTGCTTTGGATGGAAGAAAAAGCTTTTAAACCGCTTAATAGTTTGAAGCATTTTATCCTCTGCTAGATTTCTTTAGGCAGTGGCATGCGGATGCCGGTCCAGTTTCCCATTTCTTTTCAAGCTGAATGATTGCCTTAGGTCAGCTGTTAACAAAATGGGGTCAGAGTCATCATTTCATTTCGCGAGCTTTCTAATTCTCCCAGCGAACCTCCAGGCTCCCCTCCCCTCTCATATAACGGGAGAACGAGGCCCTGAAGTGGTGAGGCCTGACTCCATCCTGGAAACATAATGGCCGTGTTTGTGGAAGTAGCTTAGATGTGAATTAACCTCCCCAAGCATGTGAACTGGTTCAACAGCCTTGACTGTGATTTGGGCTTCGTGCTCAAATCCTAATGAGCAGCTCTCCTCGGTGCTGGAAAGAGCAAGTGCTTTACTCTTTTACAAGTTGGCCCAAAAGGAAGAATGCAAAAAAGAGAGATCTGGAGCTGTCTTGCTGTCCAGACTGTGACCTCCAGAAGGACAGGGGCTGGGCTGGAGCCTGTGGGTTGTCACCACTCCTCAAGGACCTGGATGGGAATGGGCAGGGTCTTTGGTTTTGCTGAAAGATGTCTTCTGTTGAATGACGCAGGCCCTCTGCAGGTTCAGGCTAGCTGCTTCCACCCGCCATCACCTCCCTGTGCAGAGCCATGGCATCCCCGTGTGGAAAACAAGGCATTGGTTAGGACGGTCTTCAGGAAAGCCGTCCAAGTAGCCCTCTCCACTCCCCATTTTCTCCTGAAAGGTGTGGTCTTCTGTCCTTCCGCCTTCTGGTGTTGATTTCTGTCTCTGGTGTGCCCCTCACAGGTGACAGGCGTCTCCGGACCGTGACTTCCTGCACACACTTCCTCTCACCCACCCCGTGGGAGCCAGCCTGAGAGTCTCCGGCCCGCTGCCAGCACAGTGCCTGGCCTGTGGTTAAATGCTCGGTGGACATCTGTCAAATAAAAGTAACTCAAAAGGATCTGAGTAAAACAATGTGAATCAGGGCATTTGTGAACACTGAGCTCGTCAGCACCAGGAGGTAGCTCCCGAATCGTGGTGTCTGGACCACATGATAACGGACAACTTCTCCCTGCCCCGCCCCCACATAAACACAATCTCCCAGCAGCCGCACCAGGGCCCCATGCTCCCAACCTCACTTTGAACTGTCCCAGCCCTCGCTCTCTGTTGGTATCATTCCCATTGTTGGGGATGCCTCCCTCACATATGCCTTCCCCTGCTGAAATTCTATCCGTCCTTCAAGGCCTCACTCAATGCCACCTCCTCTATATAGCCTCAGACTGACTCTCTGTGAGCCCAAATGTCAGAATTTTTTTTCTCTCTTCTGCCCTCTCAGCAGACTGACCATGATATTGTATTTTATTTAGGTCCTACACCAGCCCTTGCAATAATGTCATTGTCAGTGCACATCTCTGTCCAGCCCTGCCCTGCCCTGCCCACCCCTTGCTGTGTATCTCTGGGTCTCTCCTGAGGGCCCCAACACACCCTTGCACACCGTGAATGTTTATGAAAGGTGCCCATTGAGGTGGCCAAGGCTTCGATGCTCCCAGGGGCATCACTTGCATTAGCAAAGCTGCTGAAAGTCTCAGAGCTGGCTGGTGGGAATCATCTGTCAGGGCGAGCAGCGGCATGGGCAGGGCCGGCAGCAAGGCCCTGGGCTGAGGGGCGGGCCCCTCCTTACTTGGCGTAGGCTTTCTCCAGCAGGCAGGGCCAAAACTCCTGGCTGTTGCTGCAAGGATGCACAAAGAGGTACTCGTTGTTCAGGACAGGCAGGCGATCGTCCACCACCACTTCCACCCACTGGCCACACTGCCAGAACTGGAAGAGAGTTCAACATATGGCTCAGTAGAGGTAGGGCAGGAGGGAGCTCCTGGGCCCTCAGCCTGGGCCAGGAGATAACTCCCATCACCACGTGACCTCCACGGGGCAAAAACGGACTCTGTGCAGAACAAGTCTCAGCCCATATTGACGGACAGGGGTGGGCATGTCATCGCCGCTGGTAGATGGACAAAATGAGTCACAGACCAAGTTAGATGAGGAAAACACAAGCAGAGAGGGATACTTAAGGTTCTAGTTCGACTTTGCTACTAACTCTGGCCTTGCTTCAGCAGGTCCTTGGTGAGCTCCGAACATGAGACCCTCCAGGTATAGCCAGGTACAAAAAAACAGTAGGGGAAGCAGATGGCGGAGTGAGAAAGGAGGATGGTAGATCAGCCGCTGTCCTGGGGAAGGAGAGCCTCCAGGGAACAGAAGGTTTGGGAGAGCAGGCGGGGTTTGAGCAGGCGGAGAAGAGGTGGGGACGGCGTCCCCGATGGAGGGGACAGCGCGGGCAAAGGGCCGGAGGCCGAGTGATGAGGAGGGCGCAGGAGTGAGCAGTGACAGCCTCGCCCCGGCCCCGCGGTCAGAGCGGCAGAAATGAAACTGGCGGGCATTGCTGCTGGGAGCATGAAGGCAGCAGATGTTCCTTTCCAAAACAGCCTGTTTTAATCTTCAGCATTCAGCTCCTAATGGTTCACCCAGGACATCGGCAAATGAGGAAAATTCATAATAAAGCCCGCCTCTTAGAGTTTCTTCTCTGGTCTCCCCTGTGCTGGATAAGCAGCAGGGCTTCTGGCCTCAGGCCTGAGCCTTGATGAAGGCAAGTCCCCAACAGGTGGGCTCGACGTAAAGCTGGGTGGATGCGATCGATCATCTGCTCGGCAGTGACAGGAAGCCGTCCACGTGCCATTCCACAGCTGGATGTTCCAGATGCCTGGTTGTTGCACCCAGCTGAGGATGCACTTGCAAAGCAGAGATGGAGACCCAGACAGAGATGTCAGTGGAGACAAAGCAAAGAAGATGTTTCAGAGTCACTAATGAACCTGTGCACTGCAGCTGGTTCAGGCACAGCTGTGAATTCGAGTCCCTATTGCAATAAGATGCATCAGCGGGTGAGGTTGGGAGCCAACAGGAATGTTATTAGAGGGAAATCATGAAAACATGGATGAAACGCCAAGGAAACTAATCCCAGCTTCTGGAGGGAGGCAGTAGAAGGATAGCTGAGTCTGGATTTGTGTTTAATGGGAAAGCAAAGTGTGGTAGTAGACAGTATCCAGTCAGTGGAATTGTGCTTGAGTCCTGGTTTTGTCTTTTATTGTCTGAGCAACAGACATTGGGTAAGACACTTGATTTTCTGTGACTCGGTTTCCTCATCTGTCAAATGGAGATAAGAGTAAGAACTGCATCACAGGGCTATGATTTGGATCAGATGAGATTCCCAATGAGATCACAGTTTTGAAAGCATTATGCTAAGCGAAATAAGCCAGGCAGTGAAAGACAAATACCATATGATCTCACCTTTAACAGGAACCTAAACAACAAAACAAACAAACAAGCAAAATAGAACCAAAGACACTGAAATAGAGAACAGGCTGACAGTGACCAGAGGGGAGAGGGGAGGGAATTTCAGGGGAAAAGGGGAAGGGTTTACAGGAACAAGTATAAAAGATACATGGACAAAAACTAGGGAGGGTGTGGAAATGGGAAGGAGGTGGGGAGGGCTGGGAGGGTGGGCTGGAATGGGAGTAAAAGACAGAAAACTGTACTTGAACAACAATTAAAAAAAAAAAGAAAGTGAAAACTGTTTTTCACAGCCTTTTCGTTCAGCACCTAGGACAGTGCCTGGGGGCACAGCAGGTCATCCAGAATGAGCAAGTCCTGGCTTGAATGAGCTCCTCTGTCTGCTTCCCTTTTATAAGTCACCCTTTCCCCACCTTCCCACACTGGCAATGTTGACTGAATTTGTTCTCTCCATACAAAGGGAACATCAGATATGACCACAGTTCCCAGAGAGGACGCAAATGGCCTGACTGATGATCAAAAATGAAGCTACGGACCTGCATTTCACCTTTCTGGGTGCGGACAGCTGGCACCAGGATGATGTCTGTATCCTCCAAGAAGCATTATGCTAAGCGAAACAAGCCAGGCAGTGAAAGACAAATACCATATGATCTCACCTTTAACAGGAACCTAAACAATAAAACAAAGAAACAAGCAAAATAGAACCAAAGTCACTGAAATAGAGGACAGGCTGACAGTGACCACAGGGGAGAGAAGAGGGAATTTCAAGGGACAATGGGAAGGGTTTACGGGAACAAATTTAAAGGACACATGGACAAAAACTAGGGGGAGGGTGGTAATGGGAGGGAAGTGGGGAGGGTTGGGTGGGTGGGCTGGATTGGGAGTAAAAGGAAGAAAACTGTACTTGAACAATGATTAAAATAAAATAGAAAAAAAAGAAGCACACTGCTGCCATTCTGCCCACACCCAAGTGTCTCAGGGAGGCCAACAGTGTTTGGCAAAGCATCTAACTGTCCAGGCACTGGGCCCTTTCCAAGGAGCAGCGCCCAAGCTCCGAGGGGTGAGAAGAGATGTACAGAGGTCGGCACTGCAGCTGTTTCTGGGCAACTGTGGGACTTTCGTCAACATCCAGAGGGCAGAGTGTGTCCTGCCTGTCCTTACTTCCTGTCACTCAGCCAGCACTTGCAGCCCCAAGGCAGCTCAGACACAACCGAACCTTGCATCTTCTAGCTCATTCCTCAGTGTAGTTCCTTGGACCAGCAACATCAGCATCACCTGGGCACCATTAGAAGACCCAGTATGCAAATCGCTGGGTTTCAGGAAGAGAACAGGATAAAGGATGATGCCCAGAAATCATGGAGGGAAATTTAGCTGAGCAGAACAAAGGGAGCAGTTCTTCAGAATGGAAGGACTTGCTGAATCTGGGCAAGATTAATTTAAAAAAAGGCACAACCTGGATATATTCCAGAGAAATTTCTGAACACCAAGGAGAGAAAGAGCCTCTTACAAACTTGTAGTTTGAAAGAACCAGCTACCTACAAAGTAAGAGCACAGATTAGCATTGGGTTTTTCTTCTACAACATCAGACAATGGAATAATATTTACAGACTCTGGAGGAAAGGGGATGTGATCCAAGAATCCTAAACCCAACTGAAGTATCATTCTTCAGAAAGAGCAAATGAAAAACACCCATGTAATCTGAGGAAATTATCCAAGGAACTACTCCTACCTAATGAGGCTGAAGTTAGAACAAAAGTCTTCAGATAAGGGGAAATGAAGGGTGAAAGAAACAATGGTGAGCAATAAGTTTTTAATATGCTTGTATAAGAAACACCCAGTAGTGAAAATGGAATTGATAACGAAGGCCTGAGCAAAGATATAACAAGGAAATGTATATAGCAAGAGGTTGGAATAGCAATATGAATTTATGATAAAGAGGAATTCAAGGCCCAAAGCATTGCATGTAACAAAGGGGAATATATTTGTAACCTTTATTCCAATAACCAGGTACCAAGAACATAAACCAATGAAAAATATAAAGCCAGGAAATATATAGCAGGGAAAATATAAAGCCAGATCATCTGACAGCCTAAGAGGAACCCTCCACACTCTAACTTTGGGGAAGAACTTCAATTTACCTCTTTTAGAATTTGACAAATCACACAGACAAAAAATAAGCCAAGATAAAGATGATTGCAGATAATACAACCAGTAAATTAGAAAGCAAGATTCCATATATAAAACTCATGACCTTTGGAGAATATATATTCTTCTAGTATGTCCATGAAACATTTACAAAGACTGTGGTGGACTTGGTCATAAATAAAACTTTAATAATTTCCCTTTAACATAAAGATTTTATGAATTATATTTTCTGATCATAATCTAATACATCTAAAACTTTAACAACCAAAAGATTACCCAATATATAACTTAATCAAAACTAAAAATATGTTACTTTAAAATTAATGAAAGTCAGATATTTTATATCAAAACTTATAGATACAAGTAAGGTCTGAGGAAATTCTATAGTCATAAAGCTTTTCTAATTAAAAAGCCTAAAATATTAAGTGTGAAGATTCAGAAAACTTACAAAACAATAAAATTAACCAAGATAAAATAAAAAGGATTCATGAAAATAAATTAAAAGTAATTATATAAAAATATAAGCCCCAAGAGAAAAATAATAGAAAGAATAATAAAAGCTAAAAGGTAATTTGTTAAAAAATTAATGCAACAGATTGGTTGAATTAAGAAAAAAAGGAAAAATAAAAAATATAGCATTGGGATTGATAAAGTCAATTTAACCACTGATTAGAAGAAATACATATTAAGAAAATCATACAAGCAACATTTTGCCAGTAAATTTGGAATATAGAAAGAACAGTTGGTTTTCCTGAAAAACACATGAATTTCAAAAATTAACTCCAGAAGAAATAAGAGACCCAAGTGGATCAGTTGTTACTGAACACGGTGGAAGAGTTAAAGAAATAACATTTAAATAGGAAGCAGATCAGGATAATTCAACTATCATCCATTTTCCTTTCAAAGAAAAGATAACTGATATCAGCGCCATTATTCAAACGATTTCAGATCCAAGTATGCAAAGCTCAGTAGGTTTCCTTTAAAAAGTTAGCCCTCAAACATGACAAGTAATCAGACTCGTATTATACATATAATATGGATGCAATAATTCTAATCAAATTTTTAACAAATGAAATCCAATAGTGTCTTAAAGAACAGAGTACTACTCTGACTGGTGTGGCTAAGTGGGTTGGGTGTCTTCCCACAAGGCGAAGGGCACCAGTTCGATTCCCAGCTGAGGCACATACCAGGATTGTGGGCCAGATCCCCAGTTGGGGGGCGTGTGAGAGGTAACCAGTCAATGTTTTTCTTACACGTCGATGTTTCTCTCCCTCTTTTTTAAATGCTATTACAGTTGTCCCAGTATTTCCCCTGTTGGCCCCCTCCACCCAGCACCTCTGCTCCCTCAGGCGATCCCCACACCACTGTTCATGTCCATGGGTCATGTGTATGAGTTCTTTGGCCAATCCATTTCCTATACTGTACTCTCCCTCTTTTTCCCACTCCCTTCCCCAATTTACTCAAAATAAATGAATAAAATCTTGATAAAAGTAAAGAATGGAGTACCAGGAAAATACAGTACTAAAATCCAGAGAAAGCAGGATTTTGCTCTTGTCACTCTTATTCAAAATTGTGAGGTTCTAACCAATGGGATAAAGCAAAAGAGCGGGTAAGTTCTATAAATATTAAGCAACAAATTATCCTTATTTGCAGATAATATTTGATATTTTAAAAATCCAGACTCTACTAAAGAAAAAAAATAGAACAAATAAAGGAATTTGGTATGATGGCTAGATACATTCCAGTATATAACAAGGAGTGGGTTTTTCTCTTTTCAGTAATATCTCGTTAGAAATGAGGGGGAAAATCTCATCCACGCAAACTACAAAACTGTACAATACTTGAGACTACCTTTACCAAGAAGGGTACGGCTCCAGTGTGAAAACATCACCATAACATTTTATTGGAGGGCATAAAACTAGGGCTGGATAAATGGAAAGACGGACCCTGTTTCTGGAAAGAATCATTAACATAATAAAAGTATAATTTTCCCAAATTAATGCTTAAACTTAATGCTGCTCCACTCTGCCTCACAATGGCTTTTCTTTCTTAATTAGACACAATGATTTTAAAATTCTCATAGAATAAATGGGCAAGAATTACCATGATACTTTGAGAAAAGAATAATGAAGAGTGAAGCCGAAATTATCCTACCAGATGTTACAACGCACTCAAGCTCCTGTAATCAAAATAACAAGATATGGCGTAAGAACAGACATAGACAAAAGCTCAATGATGTTCCGATGACTTTTTTTTTCCTGACTGTTTCTGTCATTCAAAAGAAATTTACATGGGAACATTTTAGCTCTCATGTTTCCCATGAAAGATGGGAAGGTCGTGAGCTCGGATCCCCTTCTGGAGCCACTCAGTGTGACGGACACGTAGGTGTCTCTTCCACATCCAGACAGGTGCCGCCCGCCCTGCACACAGAGAAAACCGCCCAGAGCACCCCCGCAGCACACGTACCCAGAAGCGGAAAATGCCTGCATACTGCTGGGAGAAGCTTTGGTTCTTCAGGATCTTCTGCAGATGCTTTTTGCTCTGTGTCAAGGAGCCCAGCGCCGTCAGGAACCAGCAGTCTCCTGTGAGGGGACACAGCCACGGGTGAGAGGCCCAGGGCACAGATGGGAGGCCCCACCCCGGGCATTTCTCAGGTCTTTGGACTAGCGGCCACATACATCCTTCTGAATAATGCATTTTTTTCCACCTAAGAACTGAAGGAAGGATTCACAGGGGCCAGTCCTAAGCAAGACACAGGAGGGGTGGATGGTGAGTGTGGGTGACAGATGGCGGTTTGAAGGAGGTCAGGGCACCCCAGCCAGGCTGCAGAAGGGCTGGTGTGCCAGCGTGCCCTCTGATTCCCATGTGCCAGCAGTGCCCAGAGCTAAAGTCACAGCATCTCTAATTGTCAGCTTTGGTGGCAACAGTGCTCTCTACAATTTCAGAAAACAGATTTGTGCTTTCTTTGCTAGTACTTGCCCAGCCCCTACCTGTGTTCGGACCCCTCTAGCCCACATGGGGGTTCTCTCCTCTTCCCCCTGGAGGGACACAGGGCCTTGAGTTTCTCCTTGGATGTCATGGGGAGCCCTCTGAGCACGAGCATCATCCCCTTCAGAGTCTTCCCCCCCTCATCTTCAACACAGCCAATTATTTGAATGGCATTTCCCGTCAGGTACTGTGATGTGTGCAGACGCCACAGAGACAGCCTCAGAGAGGGCCTGTCCTGTGTGCATTTAGGCGAAGCTCCACATAGGAGGACTGTTGGCTGCTGGGGGTTCCCCCCAACACTGATAACAAGCCCCGGAGGCTTCTATCAGCATGGCCCAAGACACCATGATTCCATCAGGTGAAGTCCAAGTGCAGGCATAACTTGTAAGCTGACATTTTAAAGATATAGAGTCTGTTCTCTGAGGAGTCGCTGTCTGATTTTGCTTTCTCTTAACTCCCTGGCCATTTTCCCCTCCCAGCCCGCCCCGCCCCTCCGCTCCTGGTCTTCTCGCTCAGGGGTTTCTCTTGGTCGTTCCTGATACTGCCCATGGGCCTCCTGCAAGGCCAGCCCTCTTCTCCCCTGCCCACACTGCCCAGCTCTAAGCAACACCTTTGCCCCATGGCTGTCTGGCGGGTGGGAGAGAGTCAAACAGCCCTAGATTCAAACCCAACTCAGCCACTCACTACTTATGTGACATAAAGGAAATTACTTAACTTCTTGGACCCTTTGTGTCTGTACATTTAGGGGACACTACAAGGCACAAAGGAACTAGCACATGCAAAGTATCTAGCAGCAGAGTCATTGCAGGGACTCAATGAATATTTGTTTTTAAAAATTTTTTAAAGGTCTTATTTATTCATTCTTAGAGAGGGGAAAGAAGGTAGAAAAAGGGAGAGAAATGTCAATGTGCAAGAGATACGTTGATTGGTTGCTTCTTGTACACCCCCAGCTGGGGACCAGGCCTGAAACCCAGGCATGTGCCGGGACTGGGAATCAAACTGGTGACCTTTTGGTTCCCAGGCCAGCACTCAAGCCACGGGGTCACACCAGCCAGGGCCCAGTGAATGTTTGCTTCCCCTTTCTTGGTCTCTCTTTCTTCTCTGTATCCCAGTGCTTCTCTCTACTCGGTGCTCAGACGGAACCCTGGGTCCATTTTCTCACTGTCTTCGATCACGCTTCACCCCAAATGGCTCTGCACACACAGGGCTGAGCCAACTCACAAGCTGCAGACCTGGGCACGAGCAGTACGTCCACAGCAGCGCTGAGGGGGCTGGCCTCGCCCTCTCAGCAGCTGGGGCAGAACTCTGAGGGTCTGGGTGGGCACTGCCCTCCACCCCTTCCTATCCCGGAGGCTGACTTGGAGCAGCCCGCCCTGATGCACAGCCAGAAGGGAAGAGGTTGCGTTCTTACCTGCATATCCTTGTTTGATGTCAAATCTGCTCACACCTTCCAGGATGAAGTGAGGCTCTGATTTACCCCTTGATAAATCCTTAGGAAACAGGGAGAAAGGCCATGAGCATCTTTCATTCCTCTGTGCCCAGAGCGGTACCCAAGACATCACTCACTTTGTCTTTGAGAAGTGGAGATTAATTCTTAAATAGGTGCTTAAAAGTTCCCCTCATTCTTCAGGTTTTATTGCTATCAGGAAGGTGAATGTCAAAGGGGTATACATGTAACCGATGAGACAAGCAATAAATTCATAAGTAAATTCCATGAAGAGATAACATCAGATCTCAGATATTCAGCCATCCTGGTCCTAACAAGCAGTGTTTTATTAAAAGGTTATAAACAAGAAGAGAAAAGAGGCAGATACATTTAGCAGAAGAAATCTCTTATAAACATAATAAAGCTTTCCTGTGGGATGCCATCTCTTAGAAGTCAGCGTAGGCCTTCTGGGCTCCAGGTTCAAGTCCAGCCTCGTGCTGTACAGGGTACAGGATGTGCATGACTCGGATCTTTGTCGGCTCCCTGGCCAGCTCACAGACTGATTCTGGAGGACGCCAGGCCCCTCATCTCTGGGGCTGTTATTCAGTGCCCCTTCTCCCCCAACCTTCAACACACACAGTGTCTGCTGGCTGCAGGAAGGGATTGTTAGAGAACTCCGAAGTGCTGAAAAGTTGGGGAGAATTTTGGGAACTCACAGCAGACATGATGATGGTGAGAGTTCCTCAGGGGGCTCCCCAGTCCCTTTTGGGGGAACAGTGGGCCAAAGGCCTGGCTCCTGCCCCAGACCCTACCCTCTAGGTCTGCCCCCTACTGGGAGCCCTCGGGATTATCCTCAGCATCCTCTCTGTACGGCTCTTGCTGGATTTTCCCCTGCATTTGTTTGCAGAATTTGGTAACTGTGCCTGTATCATTTCTTTTCACCTTGACAAATAAGTCCCCAGAGAGCAGGGCTGCAACGTGGAAACAGATTCATGTGCTCAACAGCCATGAGTGTACAGAGTCACGTGTACCAGAATACCTGCCAGCCCTTTGTAAACTACCAGCTTCCTGGTGGAGCCTCCAAGGGGGAAGCAAAGGTGTGCATGTCTGCAAACAGGGATGCCCAGCTGGTGTGTGAGGGGTAATCACCGGTGCACCTCTCTCCACAAATAGCCAGCCCTCTCAGACGGCCCAAGAGGTACACATGGGCCCAGGCCCTGGAGCGGAGGCACCAAGCCCAGCCCTCTGCTGTCCCCATCGCTGGGCAGAACTTGGGGTCTCTCCTAACTCTGCAGACCCCCGGAGAGAGCAACTCTCCTAGCTTCAAAACAACTTGGGGCACTTCAATGACTTTAACTGTCCCTTCCCCTTCGACTGGAGAAAGTGAAAGTCCCAAGGAGGCCTGCTGTCAGGGAGCAGATGCTTAGACATCCCGCTGGAGGGAATAAAAGAAGAGGGTGGAGGCCATGGGGTTATTGGACCAGGAACAAGGTCAACATCATTCAGCTTCCCTGACTCACCCCCAGCGCAATTCTTCTTCCCTGTTTTTTCCTGGTCCTCCCCAGGGATTAGCAGAGGAGGGGTGTGTGTGAGTGCAAGAGTCAATCCAGACAGGACAGGCTGGTGTGGAATCCTGCTCTGCACTGTTCCTGGGGGACCCTGAGCCACTTCATTTCCTTCGCCGAGCCTCCGTTTCCTTGCCTGTACACTGGGGGGCCCCAATAGTGAAGCGGTTGAGGCACTGGCTGTCGGTACGAAACCCTCACTCGGGGCTTTATTCACCGACTGCCTCCCAGCAGCCTGGCCGGGCAGGAGCCCTTCCGTCTCACAAATGAGGAAGGATGTAAAATACTTAGCACAGCATCGGGTAGGGTGTGGGGTCGATAAATATTGATTCCCTCCTTCTGCAGTATTTGCGAAATTAAAAAAGCCATATTCATAGACAAACCCAGAACCTCAAATCTATTCATTATTAAACAACACAGAATAAAAACATGAATAAAGTAGTTGACTCATAGATGTTAGGCAGGAAAAGGCCAAAAAAAAAGAGCCTGGCAAGTAGAGGAGAAAAGACGTGATAAAAGAACATAATTAGTGAGTTATAAAATAGAAAAACAACACAATCAATAAAGCAAGGAAATCGTTCCATTTGGAGGAGAAGGCTTACACAGAGCCTACCTTTGGCAAATGTAGTAGAGAACCCCAAATAATAGTAGAAGTAAAAATAAGGCTTTAGCAATATAAAAACATGACGTTAGATTCTATACTAATCAAAGTGCTAATGATTTTCTGGTGAAAATTAACATCGCCCCAAGTCATTCAAGTTAGTACATAACCTGAAAAGATCAATAATCTTGGAACAGTGTTTAAAAACGATCGAAGGACATCTCCCTAATATCTCTGTAAAGGCTTCTAAGTAGACATGGTTTTCCTGCTGAGTTGTCTGGAACTTTCAGGAAACAGACAATTTAAGTGTCACTTATAGTTTCAGTGTTAAACAAAAGAAAGAAAGAAAGAAAGAAGAATCCTGCCATCATTTATTCCAAGAAGCCAGCATTGCCTGGGGGCGCAACCCGAGAGTGAGAAAACACAAACGCACATGCACTCTGCAAATTGATTTCGATGATGGAAACACACTGAAATAAACGAATCTACAATAAATGACAAAACGAACACACTGTCAAGCAGGGCCTCCCACAGAAACCCAGCAGGCTGGGATGGTTTCGTACCAGGATATCTAATAATAGAAAATAGCATTTCCATGGGCCAAAGAGGAGACGAAAGGCAAATGAAAAATGCACAACTTTCTCTAATTCACCCAAGTAATACAAATTAAGGTGAAAAACACCAAAATATTAGCTAATTAGGAGCAGGAAGATTTTATGAAAATTCAATGGCAATTATTGCAAATCAAAAGTCGGTTGTAGCATCAAACAAGGTGAGGCACAAAACCAGCATCGAAGCCCCCTGTTCTTTGAGCTCCTTCCCCACCCCAGGGCTTTCATGGGGGTGCTGGAGGGTCTCCAAGGTAGATGGAATTATACTCAGAAGCACTTCATCTGCTGGGCCGACTTCCTGAGACAAGGCCCACAGGGAAAATAGGTAAATATGGCTGGGAAGACAGTAACGCTCTGCTTCCAGGCAGTTCCCTTGTCGCCAGGCGGGGCAGGAGCCCCAGCTCAGTGAAGGCACTCGCACAGGGCAGAGTGCCCACCCGGAGTGGGGCTTGCATCATGAGGAGCTTTGCAGCCATGGAGCTTGCTGGCTTCCACCTCCCACCACTTGGATTCAGCAGGTCACCCAGAGGGAGAGCTCAGGATTTGCGCAAGCCCCTCGGATGACTCCAAGGTGCAGCACGGGTGAGAGAGCAGGGTCAGAGGAGCAGAGACGTGTTCCAGGTCCCACAGGAAGCAGGCGGGAGCGGGGCCATATGCCTCCGTGGCGCCCGCTCTTCCCCACTGGGCAGGCCAGCAGGGAGGGGCCTCTGCCCCTCCATGTTTTCTGATTCCACGAGACAAGGAAACTGCGATGGTTGATTTCATAGTCCAGTGAACTGGGCCACAGGGTGCCCAGAAGTTTGGCCAAACACTACTTCTAGGTGAATCTGCCAGAGTGTTGTTTCCAGATGACATCAGCATTTGAATCGGTGGACTCAGCAAAGCAATTGTCCTCCCCGGTGTGGATGAGCCTCATCGAATCGGAAGAACAAAATAGAACAGAAGGTAGAGGAAGGGAGAATTCTTCCTTCTATGACTGACTGCTGACTGGGACAGAGGCCTTCTCCTGCCCTCAGACTGGGAATCACACCATCTGCTCCCCTGGCTCTCAGGCTAAACCACACCACTGGCTTTCCTGGGTCTCCAGCTTGCAGATGGCAGACTGTGGGGCTTCTCGGCTGCCATGACCACATGAGCCAATTCCTCACAGTACATGCATCAACAGGATGTATTGATATGTTTCCTATTACTTACATGCTGTAAAGTACATATACCTCCTATTGGCTCTGTTTCTCTGGAGAAGCCTAACTAACACAGAAGCCATCAGCAATACTCAAACTAAATAATCTCAGGAACTTAGTTCTGAATCATGGAGCTCTTTCTCAATGCCAGGTTTGGAGCAATCTCTGTTGTATTAGATATGCCAGAAATTCACATAACGCAAGAGCCCCTGGAATCTTAGAACTACGCACTGTGAAGGGGCACCAAAGCCAGCGCTCAGCCACGCTGACTTTGGAGGGGTCTCTCCCGACATGACATCACTGGGTCTAACTCAGCAGTGATTCTGCGTTCCTTTCAAAGGATGCTCCTGCTCTTCCCCAGACACGTGCTGCTCTTGCACGAGGGAAGGCCAGGTTTGGCACCAGCAGCTGGGCACAGGCCCTTTCAGAGGGTGGCCAGAGTTCAGGCCGGGCCAGGGGCCGGCGTCACTCCCTGTCTTAATTTTACTACAGAGGCTGGCTTTATTGGCATCAAAGTTCTTTGGCTCAACAGCAACTGGCCGTTGGCATCTTTACTTTCTGAAACCTTCTGTTACTTGTTGCTTTCACAGTCTATACTATCTCTAGTTTGTTAGCACTTTCCTTTTCTGAAGAACTCATTTAGGCCGCCTGAATCATTTCTAGTGAATGATCCTTTCAGGAAGTCTGTTCTGGCTACTGGGGAGAACCAGTTGCCTGGGTCGGCTATGCTTCATTCCGGGATGGCCGTGGGCCAGCGTCCGCAATGGGGCTGGGTGCGGAGCTCCGAACACCCATCCCACCATATGGTTGGGGCTCATAGCTCCCTTTTCTTCAGTGGAAAAGTGAAATGTTTTTTACTAAAGAATGAGGACAAGAATGAAATTTTAGTATCTCAGTCTGGCATCCATTGGTGATCCTGCTGTGCTCTCCGATATGGTCGCCACAAGCCATAGTAAATTAAATTAATTAACATTGAATGAAATTAAAACTTCAGACCCTCAGTCACACTATCCACATTCCAAGCGTTCAATGGCCACGTGTGACTAGTGGCTACTATTACTGAACAGTGCAGAGAGAGACTTTCCATCATCCCACAAAGTCTGTTGGATAGTGCTGATGTACTGAAGGGGGGTAATAATACTACCTACCTTGCAGGACTGCTAGGGCAATGAAACGAAACGTTATATGTAAAGTGCTTAGATTAGCACCTAGCATGTGTACACGCTTGATGAATGGATTTATTATTATCCTCCATGAAATAAAAGGAACAAAGGAGACAGAGTAAAAGACACGTGGAAAGTTCTAGAAAGAACTACACAAACGTCAGTCCTGCCAGCTGTGATAAGGGACACAAAGATCTATGACATGTCCACAAAGACATTTTAGAAGCAGCGTGGGCATGAAAGATGACACCCTGGCAGAACGGGAGTGGGAACGGACTGCATCTGACCCCTGGCGCCTCGAGTGTTTCGGGCTCCTGGCACGATTCCGTGTCAGTCACTTCTCGTCTGTTTGCCTCGGTTTCTCCTTGACCCCCAGAGACTCCACAAGTTGAGGTGCTGCTGGAATTAAGATGAGAAACTCTCAACCCTTTCTAAATAAATGTTATAAATTCTTAAACACTATAAATATAGTCTCACATTTATTGCCTAGCACCTTATAAAAAAACAAACTTTCAAAAAGAATCTCAGCCTCTGAAAATACTCAAGGGGAAACATTTATATGTGTATTAGGTACCCCTTCCAGACTTTGAATAGAGTTCTCTGTTCAGCTGTCCTTAGGAGGCGAAGGCCAGAAGAAGACAGCCATTTTGGGGACCCGTTACCTGTGGCTGGTAAGATGGATCCTAGAATGTTGAAGCACCCCATCTTTCTTTAAGCAGCACCCAAGCCCCACCTGATCCCTGCCAACCTTCCACTTCCCCAAGGCTACAAATCCACCCTGAGTTAGGGCAAGAGTTGGCACTTCTACACTATGTCATCAGAAAATGCCTTTTCTGTATTACCTAACTTGATGTTATTGAAAGTGCAGTAGAATGCTTGGCATTTAATGTGTGCTGATATTATAGTGTCTAGGAAGCTAACAATGATATTATTTGCTCTTGTTTTAGGTTCTGCTGGCTGCATTTGGAAGCATGAAGAGAAGGTTTGGGTATCAGGGTGCTCAAAATGGTCCTCACCTGGGTATCTCTCATCAACAGCAGCTCTGATGAGATTATGAAGTGTTAAGTGGGCTGAGAAATGGCTTCTGGAGCTTCATGCCCTGACAGTGAGATGGTTTTAGAAAAACCAGCAGAGCTCACCTCGCTGCAAGGTGGAGTTAGTGGTCATCTGCTGGGGTGGGGGGTTCAATGGGATTTGAATGTTGCCCTGAAATATCTGCCTAATTTTACAGCTGATGTGTAAAGTGGAACCTTTGCAAGATTGAAAATACAAACAAAAGTGAGAGAGGTGAGGCAATAATTTAAATTCATCCTAATGCATAAGTATCTGACATGGCATCTTCCTTTTGAGGACATTCTAACAGAAAAAAAGGAAAAGATGGTGATACCTGGAGGGAATAAAGAGGGATGGTAGATGGTCTCAATTACAGAGACGGAAGAGAAGCCAGAGACCAGCTCACACATATGTCTTCCCATTTTCAGATGGGGATACTGAGGCACAGAATCTAGTGATGTGCTCAGTGTTAGAACTGGGTTAGAACTCACGGGTCCTGGGTCCAGGTACAGGGTCTTTCTATCCCTCTGAGGATGCAACACTGTAGCCCAGGGACCAGATGAATTTCACTCTCCTTCCAGTTTGGTTTGGGCCACCCCTGAAAACCGGGTCTCAGGCCCATCCTTCCTTCAGTGGGAGGGGCCACGATAGGTGCCCCAGAGGGCCCAGGTGCTGAGTTGGTGCCTGGGGGAGGGCTCACTCACCTTGGGCCGCTTCCACCTCAGGCTGGAGAGGTCCTTTCCCTTGAGCATCTCCAAACCGATGGAAGAAATCTCGGCAGGGAATGTCTCATCCTCAAACAGCAGACCTCTGCTGAGGCAACGGTTCCACAGGTAGTTGAAGTCCTGGCCCTTGAACTTGATGATGGGGGTCTTGGACAGAGGCTCCTGGTTGTGTGCCATGACTTCCTTAGAAGATCTCCGATGTCTTTTCCTTTTAGGGAGAAAAAAAGATATCTTTAGGGATGAGCCATCAAGTCCTTCGCATCATTGGATGTGAACACTGAGGGGGCACTCAGATGCCCCTGCCCCTTGACAAGTGAGGGGACTGAGACCCAGATCAGCTGGCTAGTGACACAACCGGTTGGTAGGTGAGCCCAGATGTGAATTCAGCCATCCTTCCTCTCAGTTCAATTTTCAACCCACTGTACCCGACAGCTTCTCAGTAAGCTCTCTGGGCACCAGAGACCATGGGGGTATTTGTACACTAATGAATATTTATTCAGTGCTGACCTTGTGCCAGGCGCTTCATGAATCCTGGCAATCCAAAGGTAAATACGACACGATTTTTATCCTCTGGGGTTTCATTATCAAGTGGGAAAGTTGGATTAGACATTTCAACAACACCATTCAACCTTCCATCACTGAACAGAAACTGTGTAATTAAAAATGTGTACAAAGTCCTGTTGACATAAAGGAGCTACGAACGGCCATGGGGAGTCTGGGATGATGTTCCCACAGGAAGTGACCTTTGAATTGGGCATGGAAGAAAGGAGAATTTGCCAGGTGGAAAAATGGTGGATATTAAAAAAAAAAGTCCCTCCAGATGCCCTGAGTAGTGAGTGCAAGAAGGCTCGGGAGTTGGATTGGAAAGGTCACGGGTGCTAGAGGACATGGGAGGGCTCAGAGGGGCCGGTGGGGTGGGGGCTGGGGGCAAGGGTTGTTGGCAGAGATGGCCAGGAAGGTAGGTGGGTATTGGTACACGTAGACCCACAGAAAGTTTCTGGGATGGAAAATCTGCATCTGTAAGCAGAGAGCAGGGAAAGATGGAAGAAGGAGGCTGGCTACGCCAGTCTGGTATTAATAGTTGTTTATTAAGGGAAAGTTACGGAGGCATGTCTTGGGTGGCTGCAAGGCAAGGTGGACCCCTGTGTCATTTGGCAGGTACCAAAGTATTACACAGGGTAAAGGGAGGTAGTCACAGCACTAGTGTGGGGTTGCTACCAGCTTCAAGCAATCACATGCTTGACCAGGTTAAGACAACAACCTGTTCCGGGAACTGGCACATAGCAGGAAGAGGTGGAGGGTGTGGATTCATATCAGAATGAACATCAACGATGACCAGATAGTCTCTAAGGCAGGTTTGTGGACAACAACCTCCCTCTGGCCTGGATCCAGCTTGCAGGACAGGCAGTGGTCACGCCATGGAGCAGCACTCTCTCCTGCACAGTTTGAAAGCTGGACTGTGAAATGCTGTATGTCTTGCAAATGCTGCATATCTTGCAAGCACTGCAGGGCCATTGAAGAGGTGGGTTGTGATCAGATCCGTGTGTAGAATTATTGAGCAAATTGGAGGCCACATGGGGGGATGGGCAGGGACTGAGACAGGGAGGAGGCTGGGAGGCTGCCGCATTTGTCTATGGGAGAGATAGTGTTTGAGCATTAACAGTGAAAATGGTGGAGAATCGGGTTCCAGAGTCATTTTATAGGCAGAACTAATAGGATTTAATGAGGAATGCAATATGGGGGCAAGGAGTAGGGAGGGGAAAAAAGCAGTGTGGTGAACATTTGACTGGGTTTGCTTCCTGTCTGTGCTCACCACCTGCGCCGCAACACTGAATTAGCATTCCAGCCTATGAACTTAATTCACCTGTACGGATTAACGATACCGGCCTCCTAAGGTTTGTTGTGGTATTAAATGAGGTTTGATCTAACACACCAAGCAGGAGTAAGTGACTGGCATTCGCTAGGCACTCAATAAATGCTGGTGCCCTAATTTCCCTAAAGAGATAGCGAGGAAGTCTGGGCTTTTTTGTTCAGGAAGCTATAGATGTGTAACTGGCGTCACTTCCCAAAATATGCGTCGTTCCCTCCATCAGCAAGGTCTGCTGACTTTGATCTGAATCCAGAATCCACATTTACTAGTTGGGGGACTTGAAAAGCTCCTTAGCCCATAAAGCTGTGCTTTTTAAGTTTCCTTGACCAGTGTCTGTTTGGGTGACACAGACCCCAAGGTCCACATGTCCTATCCATTCCCACTTCACAGTGAAAAAGGAAGCAGGTGACAATAAAGAACAGGAAAGGAACATAAACAAACAACTTATAGGAAAAAATGTACAAATTTATAATAGCAATTTCCTTATAGTTAACCTGTAATAATAGCATTAATATGTTGCAAGTTGTGTACATAGCACACATCCATAGGCAGAACGTCACCTGCAAAGTGGCACTGTACCCACACATTTGGAGGGAACTGTGCACACAATTGTCTGGCAAATGAGGTAGGACTTTACGTTTGAACTATTAGTTTGAAACATATGGAACTGTCATTTTTGTAGGTCAAAAACGGTTGACTCGAGTCAGCTTCACACAGTTTAACCCAAGGTAAAAATGGTTGAATATAGGCAATTTCATTTGGTCCAGCCTAATATGATATTTCAATGTGGTTCTTGAAAAAATAACAGGTGAAAATATGTCAGTGTATCCGACCGCTCTCTACAGGGTTGGGTGGAGAGCTCACGACAAACAATATCAACAGTGGTAAAGCTGAAGTAACAGTAAGCTGTCATTTAAGAGCAAGGAAACAGCAATAGGTCTGATTGTCAGTTCGAGACGAAGGCAGTGAGGCCTGCCAAAGGAGGGCTGTGAAAGTCGTGGGCCCTCCAGCTCTGCACACGCCTAGGGACAGTGCAACCGACACAGCATCGCCACGCTGGCGAAACCCAGGATTCACGTGTGCGATACACACCTCTCAGTCAAATGTCAGACTCACGTTTGCGACAAACGCCAGCAATGAGCTCATTTAGTTTACGAAAACTAAATGGTAGTTAACCTTAATTATGCAATTATGGGACTGTTAGTAGGCAGCCCTTAACTGTACGGGAAAATGAGTCTAAAGAATTTGGCTTGACTTCTCCATCAGAATCTTGCACAGGCCCTGCATTTGGGGATCAGTTCACAGGCCACCCACAGGGCCCCGACTGCCCGCTATTGACTGGGTGGTGGACTGGCAGACATTAGGGAACCCACTTTAAGACTCACTCTCCTCATTTGTAAAATGGAGATGGTGATACTATGCATGGCATCAAGTTGTGAGACTCAGATGAAACCATGCTGGTCAAACACTCCGCCCTGTGACTGGTAAATAGAAAACGATCAACAATTGTTGGTTATTTGTATGATTATCTTCATTCTGACCACAAAAGGACTGTGCAGAAGCCCCGCCCATCCGGGATGAGGATTTGCTCTTATGAATGACAGGCTGGGCTCAGGGGGCTCTGCAGGGCTCAAGGCTGCCATGAGGCATCAGACCCATGCCCTCAGCTCTGCTGCGGCTCTGCGCCCGCTGAGTGCCCAGGTGGGGTTGGAAGGGTTCCAGAGGGCAGGAGGCAGGCCTAGGTACCTGCTGCTGGAGGGGGTGGGCCACTCTGGGAGTGAGAAGAAGCTCGATGAGGACAGAGGAGGCAGGAAGGAAGGGGAGCCTCCCCCACGTGCGGACCCCCACCAACCAGGCTTACCGTCCCCTCTGAAAGCTCAGGGCTTTGTCAGGGAACAGCCTGCAGACTTACTTTTAAAAAATCTTTTTTTAAGCTTTCAATTACAGTTGACATTCAATATTATTTTACATTCGTTTCAGGTGTACAGCACAGTGGTTAGACATTTATATAATTTATAAAGTGTTCCCTGGCTAATTCTCATACCACCTGGCACCATACATAGTTATTACTATATTATTGGCTATTTTCCCTATGCTGTGCTTGATGTCCCTGTTGCTATTTCGTGACTAGCTAGCCATTTGTACTTCTTAATCCAGTCGCCTTTTCAGCAGCCCCCACCCCGCTCTGCTCTGGCAACCACCAGTCTGTACTCCATGTCTGTGCTCGCACGCGCGCTTTCCCAGGCAGGGAGGGTCACAGAGTGGGGCGACGTTTCACTGCTGTGTGCCGCAGACACGGCAAACCAATTTTCCTGCCCGTCACTTTCGGGAGGGCTTTCTAGCTTCCGTCTTGTCTTCTCTCTCCCACTTGCCTCACCTTGCAAGGAAAACAAAGGCAGGAGAAGACTCAGCGGCCCTAATTTAAAAAGAGAGATGGAAGGTCTACCTGATATTCAAGACAAAAATCTGTCTTGCTGCTGGGTTATCTCTTGGGTCAAGCAGGAAAAGCTAAAAAGAAAGTGGCCAAAAGAGGCGACGAAAAGTTCTTAGTGTGAGAAGCTCTGTGAGCTAGCGAGTGAAGGGTTGGAACCAGGATGAGAAGCAGGCGAGAGGAGCAGTGGAGGCAGCTTGTTCCCCCCACTCGGCGTTTATTAAACGGGTTTGGTTCAGTCCTTCCCTGCGTCTGCCGCTGAGCTGGTGAGTGTCTGAGACTGCTTGGGCTGCAAAACATACCCCAGACTGGGAACTTCAACAAAAGACGTGTAGCTCCTGACAGTTCTGGAAGCTGAACGTCTGTGATCAGGATTCTTATATTCAGTGGAAGTGTTATTTCAAGGATAAAAGTGAAATAAGGCCATTTCAGACAAAGGAAAACAAAGAGAATTCATCACGCAAGACATGCTTCAGAAGAAATGATAGAGGAAGTTCTTGAATTTAAAGGGCAACCGGAACAGGAAGAATTGAATTTTCAGGGATGATATATAGTAAATACCTGAGTAAATACATAAAGCTATTTTTTCCTCTTAAATGCTCTAAAATACATATATGTGTTTAAAGCAAAAGTTATAACATTTTTGTCTGGAGAGGTTTCAGTGTATGCAGATGTATGTATGCAGTGTATGTAACGACTATAACAGAGAACAGTGGAAGGGGGCATGAGGGGTCTATGATGGTTGCAAGTTTTCTGTACTTTACATGAAGTGGTAAAAGAGAATGTGAAAGGTCAGGTATCTGTATTATAATCCCTAGACAACCACTAACAAAATAATAAAAAGAATATAGCCAAAATACCAATAGATATGCTAAAATGCAATACTAAAACATATTCAAATAATCAAAATAAGTCAATAAAGGTGAAAGAGTGAATAAACAAACTAAAAAAGACAAGAATCCAACCATATCAATAATTAAATTAAATGTTAATTTAACTCCAATTACAAGGCAGATATTGACAAAGTAGATAAAGAAGCAAGATTCAACAATATGTTGCCCATAAGAGACACAATTTAAATACAAAGACACAAATAAGCTGAAGATAAATGGATGGAAAGAGATATACCATAAGAAGGTATATAACATAAGAAGAGGTATAACATAAGGAGGCTTGGACGGATATTAATAGATACATCAAATAGACTTCACAACAAAGAGTATTATCAGGGATAAACTGGGGCATTTAATGTCAGTAAAAATTCTTCAGGAATAAATAAAAATCATACATGTGTTGGCATCTAATAATAGAAACGGAAAATATATGAACCAAAAACTTAACAGAATTAAAGAAAAGAAAAACAATTCCACAATTCTGGTAGGAATTTTAGTGCTCATATTTCACCACTTAATAGACCAACTAGACAAAAAAATGATCGGTAAAAACATAGATCTAAATAACACCATCAATCACCTTGATATAATTGACATAGATCCTGTACTATACCTACCAGTACAATATACACTCCTTTCAGTGTATGAAATACATCCACCCAAAATGACAATACACTGGGCCATAAAACAACATGTTTCCAAGGACTGAATCACACAGAGTATGCTCTAGCTGAAACAGAGCTAAAATTAGAAATCAATAACTACAAGATATTTAAGAAAATCCCAAATACCTGGAATTTAACACTTCCAAATAATTCATGAGTCAAAGATCATAAGGGAAACAAGAAAGCCCAAAATAAGTAGAAGGAAGGAAGTAATAAAGACAAGAGCAGAAATTCATAAGAGAGAAAACAGCAGAGAAAATTAAGAAAGCAAAAACTGATTTTTTGAAAAGATCGAAGGAGTTGACAAGCCCAGACTTGAACTAGGTAAGGACAAGAGTGAGAACACAAATCACCAATGTCATCATTGATAAAGGGCTTATCACCACACAGCCTATAGACATTAAAGGTCTAGGAAGAGACTACTGTGAACAAACTAATGCAAAAAGAAAAAGGCATTGTATGAAATGGAAACATTTCTTGAAAAATACAATTTACCAAAGTTCATACAAGAAAATACAGAAAATCTAAATCACCCTGTATCTAATAAAGAAGTGGAATTTATTACTCAAAGCTCTCCCAAAAAGAAATCCCCAGACCCAGATAGTTTCACTGGTAAATGCTATTATACCTTCAAGGACAAAGAAAACACTAATTTTTCACAAACTTCTTCAGCAAGTAGAGCAGCAGGAAAACACTGCTGAACTTGTACTTTATCAGGTCAGCATAACACTGCCAATAACACCTCATGAGGAATCTACACCCTGAAAAAAAATTATGGATCGACATCTCTCATGAGCACAGATGGCAAAGACCCTTAATAAAATTTTAGCAAATGAAATCCAATAATGCACCCTGGTTTCTGTGGTTTAGTGGATTGAGCACCGGCCTGCAGACTAAAGGGTTGTGGGTTCAATTCCCAGTCAGGGCACATGCCTGGGTTGTGGGCCAGGTCCGCAGTAGGGGCCATGTGAGAGGCAACCACACATTGATGTTTCTGTCCCTCTCTTTCTCCCTCCCTTCCCCTCTGTCTAAAAATAAATAAATAAAATCTTTTTTAAAAGAAATACAATAATGTAAACAGGGATAGAAAAGAAAAAAGATAATATATTAAAACCAAGCTGGGTTTATTTCTGAAATGTAAGTTGATTTAAGGCTAAAAAAATGTAATTGCCATATGAAGCAATTGAAATAAAATTATTTGACAATGTGCAAAATATATTTATGATAAAAACTCTCAGAAAATTGGAAAAAGTAGGTAACCTCAAACTGATGAAGGGCACTCATGAAATATCTACCACTAACATCATATTAATGATATTTGCCTCTTATGATTATAATTAAGACAGGGGTGTCCCTGGTGAGCACTTTAATTTAACATTGTACTGGAGGGCCTAACCAGTTCAAAAACAAAATAAAAGTCCAAAATATCAGGAAGAAGAAGAAAAACAGTCTTTGATATTTTGATTGTAGAGAATGCTAGGAAATCTACAAAATAAGTATTAGAACTAATAACTGAGTTTAGCAAAGTCACAAGATACAAGGTGAATATAAAAATCAGTTGAATTATTATGTACTAGGAGCAAACAATAGAAAAACGGTAGCACCAGAAAAAACACTTGGGGGAAAAATCTAACTAAAGACATACATAATGTCTATATCAAAAACTATAAAACATGGCTAAGAGAAATTAAAGAAGACCTAAAGAAATGGAGAGATACATCAGGTCATTGATTGGAAGGCTTAGTATTGCCAAGATGGCAATATTCCCCAAACTTATACATAGACTCACACAATCCCAACCAAAATTCCTTTTTTTAAAAGAAACGGACAAGCTGACTCTAAAATTGACATCTAAATGCAAAGAACCTAGAATAACAAAAGAATTTTTAAATTTTTATTTATTGATAAGAGAGAAAGAGAGAGAGAAACATTGATTTGTTGATCCACTTATTTATGCATACATTGGTTGTTTCTTGTATGTGCCCTGACCAGGGATCGAACTTGCAACCTTGGAATAGTTGGACAACACTCTAACCCACTGAGCTACCTGTTCAGGGCATGAATTTTTTTAAAAAAGAAAAATTTAGAGGACTTACTTAACTTAACTACACTACTTACATATAAAGCTATAGTATTAGCAAAAGATAGATTAGTAAAGATCTATAGACAATGGAGAAGAATCCAGAAATAGACCAAAACATATATGGTCAATTAATTTTGTCAGTTTCCAAGGCAATTCAATGAGAATAGAAATGTCTTTCCAAAAATGATGCTGAATCAATAGGATATTCATATGGAAAACAAACAAACAAACAAACAAACAAACAAACACAAAAGAACCCTTACATACTATATACAAAAATCAAGTAAAAAGATCACAAACCTAGAAATAAAAAAATTAAACCCTTTAAGGAGAAAACACAGAAGAAAATATTTGCAAACTTGGGGCAGATAAATTCATAACACATATACTAGACACAGGATTTATATCCAGAATATGCAAAGAACTCCTACAAATCAATAATAATTGAAAGATAACCCATTAAAAGGTCAAAAGATTTGAAAAAATACTTTACCAAAGACATAAAAATAGGCAATATGAAAAATTGTTCTACATCGTAAGTCATTGGAAAAATGCAAATTAATACCACAATGAGATGCCACCACACACCCACTGGTCAGGCTGAAATGAAAAATACTGACCATACATACTACCTGTTGGTGAGGAGAGGGAACAACCGGAACTTCCATGGTATTGGTGGATGTGTAAAATGGTACAACCCTTGAGCAGAATTTTTAGGTTTAGGGTATGCACATACTCAACCTCACTAAATATGTCAAACTACTTTCCAAGGTGGGACCAATTTACAATCTCAATTAGCAATGCTAAAGAGTTCCCAGTGCTATAAACCCTCACACAGGCTTGGCGTTGGCAGGCTCCTGATTTGTACCCATCTGGTGGGTGTGAAGTGGCAACTCCCCGCAATCCTAACTTATGTTTCCCCCATCACTGGTAAGATAGAGCATCTTCCAATATGCTCATTCTTCATTTATATTCCCTCTTGTGCAAAATGAATTTTCATGTCTTATGCCCATTTGTCTATTGGGTTGTCTCTTTTTATGGATTTGTAAAAATTCTTTATTTACTCTGGACAGTCATCCTTTGTAGGTCATATGTGTGGCAAATATCTACTCCCAGTTGGTGGCTAATCTTTTTACTTTCTTGACAGCGTCTTTGATGAACACAGATATTCTTCGCTTTATACAAATATAAATATGTTCGGAATATTTGCTTACAAGTTTAACTTTAATACATTGAGCCAAATGTTAATTCTTATGGGAACTTAACATAAGAGACTTTGTGAGAGATTCTGTTTTTAAGACAGGAAGTTTATCATCGACCTCATTCATTCTCCCAAAGCACTGATGTTTAAGCATTTTTGTAGCTCTATAATACTTTTAAGAAATGTAATATTAATAGGAAAATTCTGAAATGGACTTGCTGGGTTCAAGGTTTTGCTTGCTGGTTTTTTTCACGTTTACATACTCAACGTGAAAAAAACACGTTGAGTATTTAAAAAATAAGGTTCATATTTCTAGAAGCAAATATAGCTTTACCAAAACCAATTGCTTAACTTTCCCTCCCTTTGTTTTTCTTTTCTTCCAAACAATAGAGTTCCTATTTTGGAGGAATAAGAGAGTGCCATATAGACATATATGGTCATATGGTCACATATGTTCATATATATGTACACACATATCACAGATAACATATGAAATATATAATATATAATATCTTGATTTTTAAAAAGTAGTTGATAAACTCCCTTTATTCCTTAAATGTAAAATGGTAAAACCAAACTAGACAGCTAGACTGGATAGATTGCAACCTATAGCATTATAAAGTACAGAAGTACAGTATATATAGTAGGGTTTAGTAAACAGAATTCACAGTTGAACAAGAGATTATTGATGAATGATTCTGAATTACCTTGGCATTACTGTACTCTAATAATCACAGAACTCTGTTACTTGTCCTGTCCTGTTTAACATTTTTACCTTGGTCCCGGAAAAGGTTGAAATAAAAATGAAGATACTTTTCAATTCTTTCATCATTTTTATTGATAGAGAGAAAAGAAGACCAATTAACCAAGCAGATGGCAATATCAAAATTCGAGAAGATTTCAAAACCAAAAAGATGGAATTTAATCAAGGAAACTGTAAATCTGTCTTCACATTTAAAAGTTAGCTGTGTAAGTAAATAGTGAGTCTTCCTTGGCTAAAGTTCATTTCAAAAATATTACGGATGGCGTACTTGACTTCCTGTTTTAAATGAGGCAAGGTGGTGCCAGCTATGACACAGTCCAAACTGCCGGGACAGCAGTAAGGTGTTGCTCTGGATAGGGTGGCTCCACTCCCTGTGTAGAGATGCTCGTGACCTCACGTGGACATCTGACCCACTGTGTCCAGTTACGGGGGCCACGTTTCAAGAGGTGCATCAACGCTATGGACGGTAGCCAAAGAAGAGTGTTAGAGGAGCGTGTGGGACCTGCGCAGCAAGCAGTCTGCTCACCAGCAGGGTTTCCCAGCATGCAGTTATGCTCCACTTGGAGAGGTGGTGGCTTTTTCTAATTGTCACAGACATGCCACTAGCTAAACACACCAGGAACGCAGAGATAGCTTCATGGGAGGTTGGAAATGTAGAAATCTTTGACAGGAGAAAGACGAACAGAGACCCAGCCCTGGAGTCCCGCTCCCCAGCCCTCCAGGACAACCTGGTCTGACAGAGCAGAGACTTAACCACCTCGGGTCCCACAGCAAGGCTCCCCTTGCTGCTTTTCTGACCCCAGGGTTATGCTCTAGTTTGGAAAAGGGCTTTGTCTTGTTTCTTAAAAAAGCAAACCAACCCTGGAATGGTGGTCAAGAGCATGTGGGATCAGGTTGAAACTGTGGTTTGAACCCATATGTTGCTTAGTGACTGAATGATCTTGAGCAATGGCCTCAGTATCTCTGAGCCTCCTTTCCTCACATATAAAATGTACCGGGTGGTGGTAATAAAGTCAGCCTCGTAGTTCTGGGTGGGTATTAAATAAAAGATTCTGGTAAAGGGCTTGGCATGGGGCATATCTGTGTGGTAGGTTTCGTGACCATCACCCTGTCAGAGTCTCCCCAGGTGGCCAGGGCCCTGTGGCAGGTGGAGAGCACCCAGGCGTCTGCTGGTCACCTCCTGGATGTCCAACAGCAGGCTTCTCCAGGTGCCCAGGATTATGTCCTGTGTAGTAGCCACCAGCCATCTGTGGCTACTGAGTACTTGAAATATGGCAAGTGCATCTAAGGAACTGATTTTTAAATTCCATTTTGTTTTCACTAATTTCCATTGAAATTTGAATATCCATGCTGCTAGTGGCTGGCTGCCTCACTGGGCAATGCCGAAGGAAGAGCTGCTAATGGCGTGAATGACCGCAGACCAGGGTGGGCCCTGCATACTCGTCCATGAACTAGTCAAGCTGAGGTTGCATGATTAGAGAAAGGGGCGCAAAAGCATCCTCAGATTGGGCATATCCCTTTCAATTTTGACCTGTAGGGGTTCTCTTCATTCACTTGCTTTTCTTCAACATTGTATGTTTGCCACCAACCCACCAAATCACTTTCTGCCAGTGTTATGACAGGACCAGAACAGCAGCTCCCCAGGCCTCACCATGGCCGGCGCAGGGCTTGCTGGGGTGTTCAGGATGAGCTTAGCATACCCAGCAACAAAGGGTGATTCTGTCTGCATTTTTGTTTTCAGCCAGCTAAGAAACAGGAAGCAACGTTCAATTGCTCCCTGCCCAGGAGTGGTGCTCACGGCTCTCTCCTGGCTGGTGTTTCTCAGAACAATGGAAATAAATCTGATGTAATGTAGCAGAACACGACAAGGGACGGTTTTCCCCTTAACAAATACTCATTTGAAATGGTGCCCAAGCCCCGCACGAGGAGCGATCTATTTCCCACAGCAGTGTTCCGGCAAAACCCATTACTAATTCCACAACTCAAATTAAAACTAACAGAGCTTGAAGGCTGGGGCCAATACTCTCTCTGCTGACAAGGAGCAAGGATGGGTGGGGGGAGGGGCCCGGCGCACTCGCATGTGTATGTGTTTAATTACACTGTTTAACACACTGAGAATAATTTAGCCACCCAAGTGGAGAAAATAAGGCACTTAACTGCTCTCTGGTGGGGAAAAAAAAGCCACATGCAAACCACTTTTAATTATGTGCCACCTAGGCACACCTCAGGGCTTTGGAGGGAGAGAGAGAGAGAAGGGGGACAGAGGAAAGAGAGGTAGAGGAAGGGAGAGAGAGCAGCGGGGAGGAGAGAGAGGCCGCTCAAGGGAGAGAAGGGTGAGAGGGAGGAGGAGAAAGAGAGAGCAAAGGAGAGAGAGGAAGAGATGGAAGTAGAGAGGAGAGAGAGAAACGGAGAGGGAGGACAGGGGAGAAGAGAGGGAGGCAGGAAGAAAGAGAAAAAGGGCGTCTTCCGTTTGTGCAGATCTACCGAGAGCTGGGAAGAGCACGTGGCTACTGCTCAAGGAGAGCTGGTATGAGGCAGTGTAAGGGTGAGAATGAACACACATTTTAGGTTTTAAAATAGAACTTAATGCCTAGACCAGCACTTTCCCCAGGTCACTCCCCCACTGCAGAGTCATCTCAGGAAATTTCTACGCCTTGGTGTCTTGAAAGCCACCGGTGAGGTTTGTGGCCCTAGAAAGGCAGGCCTTGGAGGAAGACTGCACAGGGCTCACTTTGCAGGAGGGGAAACTGAGGCTTAAGATCATGGACAGCGCCTGGAACAGACTGCTGTGCGGCCCCGAGCTTCAAGACCGGGGAGCTGGCCGGCAGACAAAGTGTGCCGCTGTCCCCGCCTAGGGGCCTCCCGCTCCCTGTGTCGTTAGGGCTGGGAGGGGTCGGAGACAACCTTTAATCCAACAAGTGCCCTGGGAGAGGGAGAAATGCAAGAGGCCTCTCACGTGGCTTCGGACTTACAAAGCTTCTCAGAGCTGGACAGGTGCCAGAGAAGTTAAGTGCTCGGAATAGAACCATCCATGTCCGCCAGTGATTCTGGGTTCAGCGGCGGGGCTCCCTGCCAAGGAGATTGGCAGCCCGGCCCCAGGGAAGCAGAAAGCTGCTCCCATAGACAGGGCAACCCCACGCTCCTCTCTCCTCGGCAGCCTCACCGTGTGGGCCCCACCTCTGTGGGACCTCAGGGCCTCAGGGAGCTCAGCGAGCTGGGCTCAGGGATCCCTCCCAGAAGACCCTGTGGGTGAGAAAGAGAATGCGTGCCCAGCAGAAAGGAGTCCGTGCTGCTCCCCTAAACTCGTGAGCTGTGGGCAAGTGGCTGTTCCACTCCAGCCTCAGTTTCCCCACTGGGAATGTTAAGAAGGTTGGACATACTCTTAAGTGCTTTTTCGGCTGTAATGTTCTGTGTTTGTGAAACTGCGAATGTGGGTTTTTATGTGCCCTAAATGACACTGTTGGGCAGACAATGAAGTAGGAACCCAATGAATACATTATTCCTTTCCATTAAATTTGGGTTTGCCCTGTGCAAACACCCAAAAATGAAACTTGGCTTTGCACAAAAGCATCCTCCCTCCCTTCCCTTCCCCAGAGTTCTTTGATACATGTTACTCACTTCTGAAAAGAGGCCTCGGAGGTGTCCGAGTGCACTGTCGGTGTGTTCTGAGGAAAAGACAAGGTGTTTTTTCGGGCTTCTCTAACTACACGTGTCTGAGAAACGCTGTGTAATATTAGAAGTGATGTTGGATTTCCGGGAATGGTTTTTTTTTATCCCCATCCATAAAATGAGGATGTACTTTCCATTTAGCCAATTCAAGTTCCTTTCAAGCAAATTAGGGGGATTGAGGAAGCTGGGACCCGTCCTGTAGCCAATTACAACCTAGGTCGGCGGCACACGGTTTCCGACCCACACTCCCCAGGCAGCCCCGGCTCCGGGCTGCTCGCTTCCCGGAGATGAGAATCAGGGAGGGGTGAGGCAAGCACGACAGCATGGACTTAGGGACTTTCAAAGAAGGTTTTTTGGAAGTTGATAACATATTTAGATGATTTACTCGTAAAGGATATCCTCTTGGCCTTTCTTCTTAGGTGTTCGACGAAGTGAGACAAAAAGAAATGGAGAAAATGGATGAGACAGAGACGAAGACAGCGGGACCCAGGCCCAGACGGGCAGGGAGACAGCCCGAAAGACCAGGTCGTCGGCGCAGGTGGCGATCTTGTGGAAGAAAGGGAGGAAGGAGAGGGCCGGGATGCGGGAAGAACAAAATCCACTCATGAAAGGCATTTTCATGCAAGTCCAGCACCCTATGGGGCTGAAATTGTGTCCAAATATCACCGAGCTTTCTGGCCCCTGAGACGTGAGCCCTCCAGGTACCCCTGGAAAAGGTGCAAAGGTTGAGACCCCTGCCGGGGCTCTTGGACATTCCCTCCAGCTACGATAGGGGTGAGGGCCAGGGCACTGTCTGTGGCCACAGCATAGGGAGAGAAAGGGACAAGGACACTAACGGCTGGACCTCTGGCCTGGTTACCCTGGGCATCTCAGGTCTGTGGGGGCTGCAGAGACGGGTGGGCAGAGCCCTGCGCTGGGTGCCTCCCCACCGTGGTGTGGGGGTGGGCTGGTGGGGAGAGAGCCACAGCAGCCAAACATTTCGGCTAAAGGATACACTCCCCTTTCTGACCAGCTTGGGGACACAGGATGCCGATATGCCCAAACAAGGCCCAGCCAACTTACATGCTCTGAGATTTTCAGAAAGCAAGCTTCCATCCAAACAAATGGGATCGCACTTGTGGGGCCGAAGTCAGGGACAGGGCATGGGACAACAGGAGGGGACAGTGTTTTGAAAACATGAGCTTTCTGAATTATGTATGTCAAAGAGCATCACAAAAGAGGACAAACTTAGAACACAAGTGTGTGTCGGTGGACATGTGTGTGATTGTGTGTATATGTGAATTCCCACGCCCCTTCCTTCATTCTTTCCCACCCCTAAAATCTCCAAGGAGGACAGAGCATCCGCAGGTGGGGGCTAGGTAGGAGGAGAGAAAGCAGAGAGAGGGATGAGCAGAACCAGTCTGGGAGCCGGCCTGTGACGGGGCCTTTGGAGAGGCGGCGGGAAGGACAGGCGGGATGAGGGGGACGACTGTGCCTGCAGAGCCTCTTCCTGAGACAGTGGGGATGCTGGCCTAGGAACCCTCTGCCTCCCTCCTGCTGCCTGGGCTGCCTGCCAGCCCGGGGGGGGCAGTTGGGGGCCACGGGGCAGTCCTGTCCATGTGCATAGAGTGACCCAGTGAAGGGAGAAGACAGGGTTCGCAGAGTGTCAGAAGGAGACAGTGACAGGGGTCAGGACAGCCTCCGAGTAGAAGGATGTGCCTGCGGCAGCCCAGCAGCCAGCCGTCCTGCCCTGTCCTGCCCTGACTCTCTCCCGCAGTCAATGCCACCTGTAAGTTTCTTAATTCTGGTTTCCGGAAGGAAGCTGGAGACTTCGAAATGGCACTGACTAATGTAGCCCAGCTGGCTGGCAGCCACTTCTGGACAGACGATGTTTGGCTATGAACAAGGAACACGTATCTATGACCTCTCCTCCCTCAGGTATGTGACAGCCAGCTGGATCCAGATGTGGGTCACTGGCTGCATCTCCTGGAGGCAGGTGTGGGGTCAGTTCTGATGGAGACATGCCCCCCAGGGTGTCTGAGCTGCATGGGAGGTCCTGGTCAGCCTTGATCCTCTGCAGGGGGGTGGACACGGAAGGGCTGACCCAGCCAGTGAACAGAGGTCAGAGTACTGCCCAAGGGACCACCCTCTCAGAGAGAAATCAAACTGAGGTCCTGGCCACTCTCCATTTTAAAGATCCCTTGTGGCTGGTGTCACAGAGCAAGAAAGTTAACCCAGGGCTTGGATCTCTTCCAGCCCAAGGACTGAGAGGCGGCTCATCACCTGGGGCCACTGCCTTGGTGCAAGATATTTCTCTCATTAAATCCAGCTCTACTGGAGAGGGTAACAGCGGGAAGCCCTTTGCTTCCATACCCCTACACCATCTCTTAAAAGTGTGCATGGGATTATTAGCTAAATAGATCATCTCTGAAGCAATGCAGAAGCTGGAAGGGATGACCTTCAGCTGCCTTTCCATATGAGTGTCACAGATTACAAGGGCCTGGAAGGCCCCTTAGGAATCACCTTGTTTGACTACCTTAATTATTAATAGAGGAAATAACATTTGGCTGAGTTCTCTGGTTGTTTATGGGAAGAACCAGCTCTGCAGATTGGTGAGCATGCATGGCCTTGCATTATATTGCAGAATTTTTTACTCAAAAAGATCTGTGCAAAGTAAGATGTAGTGCATGGTGAAGAAGAGACCCCTAAGAATTCAGGATCCAGAGAGAAGAGAGACCACACCCAGGGCTGCCAGGGTCAGATGCAGCGCTTCCAATGGCCGTTCTGTAAGGAGAGGGCTGGCATGCTCGGTTCGAGCAGTTTCTTTGTTTCGGCCTCTTCGGAGGCAGATCTGAACCATGACTCTCCAAGGAGGGGAGAGTAGGAGGCAGCACTCATCCAAGTGTTTGATCACTGAACCCTTGTATCAAGGGGCTCCCAGCAACAGTTCCCAGAACTGGTGTTCCATACACCATGCTTTAGGAAACGCTTGTCCGAGAGATAGAGTCCATCTATCGATGGCGTGCTCTGCCTCTTAGAGGTTTGAGAGGGGGAGGGGTCTGACCTCTTCCAAACATTGAGGAGAGGTGGAATGGACCAGTCTACCTGAGGACCCCTTTGTGTTTGTCTCATGGGAAAAAGAGGAGACTCCCTAAGGTCAGGGGACACTAGTGCCTTGCACGGGTCCAGCAAATATTAATAATGATAACTTGATCGCTTTTGAACAAATCTTCTGTGCTATCTTGGGTTCTCTTCATGTCACTTGTCTCTGGGACTTATAGCCCTCTTTTTATCCCCAGACCACTTCTGGACTCATGAAGTACCAAGTTCAAGGCATAGAGTATGGACTTCCCAGTGGCTGCCGAAGGGGCTAGATGGTGCAAACCAGAGGTTCAGGAGAGTTAACTCCCTGTGGGGCAAACTTTGAGCAATGGAAGATAGAAGACAGAATGGAACCAGCACAGAAATTTCTTCCCCAACCTCTCTCAGGCTGGCTATCCCAAGCCCGCATGTTTCCACACAGCTAGTCCACAGATGCCCTGCTTTGGCCGAATGGCCAGCTATGTCTGTATGCGAAGGTGATTCATCTTGTAGTGCTCTCCATTCTCCTC
Organism: Phyllostomus hastatus; assembly: GCF_019186645.2. NCBI lineage: Eukaryota > Metazoa > Chordata > Mammalia > Chiroptera > Phyllostomidae > Phyllostomus > Phyllostomus hastatus. Next base: position 479,534 of record NW_025333873.1, on the reverse strand, counting down.
CTTTTTCTTTTTTTTTTTTTTTAAGATTTTATTTATTTATTTTTAGAGAGGGAAGAGAGAGAGAAAGAGAGAGAGAGAGAAACATTAATGTGTGGTTGCTGGGGGCCATGGCCTCCAACCTAGGCATGTCCCCTAACTGGGAATCGAACCTGCGATGCCTGGTTCGCAGCCCTTCCTCAATCCACTGAGCTACACCAGCCAGGGCTCCCTCCTTTTTCTTTTCCTCACCCTCACGGCCCTGGTAGTGCACCTCCCAATGAGGCCTTAGCACTTAAGCTTTGCCTCAAGCTTCGTTTTATAGAGAACCTAGACTCAAATAATATCTATAGTAGTAACTAAAATGTTTTGAACATGAACTATGTGCCAGGGGCTGCCTAGTACTTTGCATATATTATCTTATTTGCTCTTTTCAATAATTGCACGAGGCAGATGCTATTGTTACCACATTTTAGTCATATGGAAATCAGGACCCAAAGAGGTTAAGTTGCATGCCCAAGTGGTAGTATCTTGGAGCCGGGGTTCCTGGTATCAGTTCATGGCCTATTAGGGACCGGGCCGCATAGCAGGAGGTGAGTGGTGGGCAAACAATCAAAACTTTGATCACATTACCGCCTGAGCTCTGAGTCCTTCTCTACCCCCCACTCTGCCCCATCCATGGAAAAATTGTCTTCCACAAAACCGGTCTCTGGCATCCAAAAGGTTGGGGACTGCTGTCAGAGCACCTACGGCAAAAGCAAGCCCAGTGCTGGACAGAGAGTGAGCCCTTGGTGCCAGCAGTTGAGTCATTGATTTGTGATTTCTTGATAGCACCTTCTCTACCAGGGCCCTCTTTCAAGAAAGTCAGTCACTGAACACAACCAACTAACCAGGGGACAAAACAGTGTAACCCTAGGTCTGTCATTTGCATCTGGTATGCGCTCAGCAGCAAGTCACTCACCAGCTACCTCACTTTTTCCACCTGCATATTGGGGATAATGAGCTCAGGTTACACATACCTCTTCCCCAGTACACAGTTGCTACATGACTTGATTGTCATCGACCAGTGTGTTAGTAATTGAGTCTTCCTGCAGTTATCTCCGCCCCACCCCGCTCCAAAGTTTGGATTCAGCAGGGTACAGGCGGGGCCATTTAGGAGATCCAGTTAATGCCACCTGGAGATCAGCAAGGTTCTGTTTGTGTTCCTGAGCGAAGAGGGCAGTCGGCAGGTCACAACCCAGCAGTAACTACAGAGGGGAAATACCTGCACTTATTCTAATGTGGTTAGTTCAGCTTCCAGCAAAACAGCTGGCGTTCTGCCCCCACCCCCGCCCCTGCCCCAAGGACAGAGGCACATCTCCAAGTCAACATGACTTGAGCAGCCACAGGGGACAGCTGGAGGGGTCTAGGAACCATCAGAACTTCTGAAGTGCTGGTGATCAGTCTGAGATGAACCCAGGTTTTCCAATTTGTGCGTGTAGTTATTAAGCTAGATCATTAGAAAACAAAAAGCAAGGCCTGGGCCCCGTTCCTTCCGTTAGCAAATTCTTATTAAATACTATGTGTCAGAAACTACCCATGGGCTGCAGGGGGACAGAGATGGCAGAATTCCTGCCGTCAGGGTATCCGTTATGGTCAGGGTAGCCTTCCAGGTTGCAACTTTGAGCAGAAAGCAAAGGTGACTCGAAGGTTAAGAAAGGCGCTCACTACGGCGTGTGCCAAGTTTAGACTATCTTCTCTGAGGGTGTCAACTCATCCTTTGCCCTGGGTTTTCTTAAAGCTTATTCTTGGGCACTGCATCAGAAATGCCCAGTTTTTAAAACTACTGAATACATATATCTGGGGGTGGAGACTAAGAATCCACATAATTTTAAGATGCTTTTCGGGGAAATGCACAGGCCCTCAAGTTCAGAGTTCTCGGTCCAAAGCTCTGCGAGGTCACTGCCCACACCTCACCTGGTTCCTAGGCAGATGCAGCCGGTGGAGCATTCAGGGTCAGCAGTATGCCCGCAGGGATCAGAGGCAGACTGGGCAGGTCCCACGTGCTCAGCTGCAGCCTGTGGGCTGGAGAGTGGCAGCCCCCTTGGAGCAGTGGCAGACGGAGCAGTGCTGGCAGCACTGGCATCTGTTTGCTTCTTCGCCTCAGGCTGTTCCTTATAGGTGTGGCCCCACCTATAGTTAAACATTGTTAGTTAAACAGTGATCAGCAAGCATCGGGCATCCAGAGGGAGAGAATATTAGATTTAACTGCAAGGTCTTTACCATACTCCACCCCAAAGCAACCTCCACGTGATCCCATCTCACTTCCTGGAGCCTCCAGCTGCCGATATCTTGGAAGCCTGGGTTTTGGGTTTCTCATTGTTTCCAGACACTCAGTTTCTTTCACTCACTTCAGGGTATTTCCACTTGGGAGAACAACCTCCCTTCAGGCCTTGTTCTCTTACCTGGGAGTGCCACTGCCACATGGTGCAGGGCAAGAGTGGCCACTCAGAGTAAATCCCATCACCTGGTCTCTCTGCTGGAGAGAGCATCTTCCCTCAAGTAACTGCAGAATACATTAACCCCTGGGCGAGGCGAGACTTGGAAGGTCTTGGCATCATCCCTGCTTAATGGGTCAGGGAGAAAGCAATGAGGCACGGAGAGCAGATGCTTCCTGGCTCCAGAACCCCATAGAGAGGCTCACCCTCTGTTACAGGAGAGAATGACAAAACAGGTAAGTAAGCAAGAGGAATGTGGAAATCACCCAGAACAGATGTGACTGGGTCCATCCCCCAACTGTGATGGGGGGTGGGTGGGGACGGGATTTGGAACATGGAAGGAAGAATCAGAGCACATGGGAGGTGTGGCTCCGCCCAAGCCCCTGGGAGACAGGACCGTGGTTGAGGAGGGGCTATTCAATGACTGAAACTGGGTTTTCATCTTAGTCCTACAATTTTTGGCTCTCTGACCTGAGCATGCCCCTCCCCCCTCTGAAGCTTAGTTTAGTGATCTGTAAAATGAGGATTATGATACTAGCCTCGTCTCCTTCGTATTTATTTACCGGGATGCAAACATCTCAGGGGACACACTCTGTTAGGACTTTAACTATAAATACAGCAAGCAATAAACACACTATTGTAAAAATTTAATTAGTGAATAAATACACACACTCATATATTTGTGGTGTGTGCTCAAAATGATTTTACTAATAGGGTATGCAATTAAAAACATTTGAGATGGTTACCATGGTGACTATCAGGCATACTGCACTATTGGGAGGGTCCCTGTGTTGACTACTTGAGACAAATATAAATGTGGCCTTCTGCAGTTACAATACAGTCTTAGCTACTGCCCGAACGAGGTGTTGGGGACCTGTGTTGATTTCTTCTGCTTGGCTCCATGTATGGTGTTGATAATTGCCCCCTTCATGGAGTTCTGATTCCCAGTGTCTCTGAGACTCTTCCCAGAAATGTTGCCATCATCTTCTGAAAGTGAATCCAAAAAGGAAGACAAAACAGAAAAAGAAGATGGTTGCAAAGTTGGAACTAGTAAAATTTCTGCAAGAAACAATTACAGAAACGGTAAGGAGGAAAAAGACCAAGTGGGTAGAGGCCGCTACGCAGTTCTCATCCCATGTCAGACAGGTCCAGACAAGCCCAGCACACAGGAGACAGTTTGCTTCTCCCAACTGTATGAGAATCTGCTAACCCTGGCACCCCGAGACCAACCTCAGCCGGTTCCCCTTTGCAAACTGCTAGAAATTCAGTCCTTTGAAACCAACCATTTGCTCCGCCTTCAGCTCCTGATGAAGCTGAAGTCTCCATAAAAGCAGATGATGAAACAATTGCCAAAGAAGGGGTGAGTGCTTTGGTGTGTCAGGACTACACGCCGCCTGCAGGGCCCGAGGGATGAGACCACCGAGTCTCACTGAGGAACAACTGAGACGACAGCTCAGAGGGTGGCAGGACCCGCACCCGAAGGAGAATGTGCCCCCTTCCCTTTCGCTCCTGTCATGAACCTTCTACCTGGTAGATGTGAAGCCAAAGCCAACTGAGACCCCACTCAGTGGAGAGGCTCCAGAGATGGATGGTCCTGTGGGATCACCTGCTTCTTCTGAATCTAAACAGGACACGGTGGACTTAGCACCTCAACTGAAGGGAGGTGAGGATGAAAAATTCGTGCAGCTGCCACCAGTGACACCTCCACCCATAACACCATCAGCTCCTATTCCACTCTGAAAGGATCTGCCCCTTCTGCTAAAGAAGCTATGCTCCAGGCCGAATCACAAAAGACAACCCAGAACAGCCGGGCTGGTTCCAAAGGAGTCTAAGTGTCCTCGACTTCCTGTCCCCAACAGTGGCATTCATAAAGGACCTCCCAGATGAGACTGTGTCTAGTTTGAGCACAGGACCAGCCACTTAGTCCTAGGGACAGTCCTGTGCGGCCTTGTAAACATTCCAGATGATGTCAGCAGTGAGACCGAGTTCAGACCATTCAGAAAAGTGTAATTGCAAAGCCCATTTCCTAGCACCATTATGTCATCCCACTGACCTTTGCCCCATGTTGTTTTTAACAGCTTCATATTTGTGCCCACATCCTTTAAGGGAGAGAATTTTTTTTGCATTATGGAATCGGCTTTTAGTGCCTTAGATAACTCTCAAGCAAGAACTTGAAAACTCCAAATATAAATACAGCTTTCTACAGTTACAATACAATCTCAGCTGTTGCCCAAACAAGCTGTTGAGGACTCCTGTTGATGGCTTGTTTGGCTCCATTCATGGTGTTCATAATTGTACCCGTCAGTGCATTAGTGCCTTAGATTGCGCCCGTAGTGCCTTGGGTAACTCTTGAGTGTGAACTTGAAAACTCCAAAAACCATTGTAAGAGCACCTGACCAACATTTTCAGAGTGATCCGTCAGTAGGAATAGTGCCTTATGAGATAGAATAGATATTCCCCTGTAAGGTCTTTCTGAAGATACAGAAAAAAAACTTCTGGGAGAATAAAATGGGGAGTTAGACTGGCAATCAAAAAAAACAAACAAAAAACCGCCCCCCCCCCACACATTTGAAAGCCATAGTTTCAGGAAAAGGAGTGTGAAATGCTTTAGAAAGTTTAGAAATGCTTTAGAAAGCCCTGCCCACACAGGTATATCTTGACACAGTGCCTAAACAAAAGTAACTGGGAGTTTCCACGATTACTGAGGGTGGTTTTGTTTTCTCTCGTTTCATAAAACAAAGCTCCCCTTTAGAGCAGGAGCTGTTGCTCCTGAGCTGTCTTTGGGAATACTGAATTAAAACAGGAAAAGATCTCTCAAAGGAGTGTTCTTGGAGCCAAGAGACAAGCGGCTTTGGGTGAGAGTTACGCTATAGCCAGGACTTAGGTGAGGGGCTCTGGAAGGAAGTCCTGTTCACAAACCCAGGGAAATGTTTGCCTTTAGGGCTCCATGGGCTCTTGGATGTCCTCTCCCCTCATTCATGTGTGCTGCGCAGAAGCCACCTCTCAGCAGTTTGTGTGTTCCAGAGGATTCCAGTCTGGGCTATTCATCATATTAATTCTACCTGGAATTTTCTAGCTGGACCTCCTCCAGGTCTGAAGGAACTGCGGCATGCCCCCAGACCCTTCCCACCCCGGGCAGTGCAGGCCTGCTGTGAGATACGTGGGACCCACCTCCCCTTCCAGTTAGCCCCCGTTGCCTTCACTGCATACAATGGCCTCCATGTCACAAGGCCAATGGAGGCCTCTACTGTCACCACCAAATATGCAGACCTTACCATGGCCGCCCAAGCCTGGGCCAGCAGGGCTGCACCTCACGTGCTCACTGGGTGCAGAAAACGCTGTCATCACCACTGTGCAGTGGCCACCCCGCATCCTTCTGCCAGCATTATGGCTGTCCCCAAGGCTGCTGCCTACATCCAGTGGCTCACACCTCATGCTCTCAGCGTCCTGCAGAAACAGAGAAATTGCTCTTTTTTGCAATGTGGGGGTTCAGAATGAGTCACCCCAAGATGTGCCTCTGTGGTACGCGTGTTGTTTTCAGCTAAATGCAACTTGACCCACAGCTCAAGAGCAACTTCTGCTGCCCCTTGACTAGAAAGAAGAACTTAAACCAGGGGTCTTGACCATAATAAGAGATTATCAGAAATAATCTCTTTCTACTTATCTACTAAACGTCTGCTCTTCTTATCATTCAGAAAGGACGCTTTGAAGCTCTCAAGGCACCTTCCCTCATCCGCAGATGAGAATGTCTTCTATGCCCATGTACTCCTTCTGTCTCGGAACCTCTTCCGCATTGGGGTCCCTGACTGTCTCACGTGTGCAGGGTTCCCGTATATTTGTATGTGTTAACTCTGGTTATTTTCTCCTGTTAATCTGTCTCATGTTTATTTGATTATTAGGCCAACCAAAAGAACCTTGAGGGTAGAGGAAATTTCTTTCGACCCACAGTGACTTCCTCTGAATCAAAAGAAAATCTGAGATAGCCCCGGGTCAGGGTCTTCGCCCTCCCCTGTGAACCTAGGCTATAGTCCTTGGCCAGCCCTGCCCACAGGGAGTCTACCTTCTGCAGGAAAGACTTCTTACTCAGGAGACTCTTTATTCACTCATGCAGTGCACTCATCCATGCTCCCCCTTGCCAACCTCTAGCCATGCCTCAAAATTCCAGAACCTGGGAGACACATCCCCTCCTCCTTCCCCTCACCTTCCTCCCTTCTCTTCTTCTTCTTCTTCTCTTCTTCCCTCCCCCTCTCTTTTTTGTTTCTCCATCTGCTTCCCCCCTCTCCCTTCCATCGTTCCTTTGCCAACTATTTCCCACCGGCCCCCTGTGCTAGGCTCAGAAGACACAGCAGCAGACCCAGTGGACACAGAAAGCCTTGGTTGCTCAAAGTCTAGCAACAGACAACACATGAAACCAACCACCACAGGAAGAGCTGGATAATTCCACTTGTGATCAGTGCTGTGGAGCGGACTTACAGGTCTTTGAGAACCTAACACAGGGCAATCTCCCCTTGATGGAGGAGACCCTGCTGAGGAGTGGCAGATGAGGGGGAGCCTCCCAAGAGGAGATGGTGGTAGAGGTGGTAGGGGTGAGGGTGGTAGAGGTAGAGGTGGTAGGGGTGAGGGTGGTGAGAAAGTACATATCATCCCCAGGGGACAGCTTGATGAACTTGCTACACAGAGTGAACCCAAGTGATTCCCAGTACCCAGATCTGTGGACATGGCACTGCTGGTCCCTAAAGCCCCTTTGACAACCCCTCCCCATCACACTCCTCCAGGATACGCCCAACATGAACTATCCCCAGCCCTGTTCATTCTGACGAGCTCCACCTTCTCTTTCTTCACCAGAAAACAAACCCAGTGTTGATTTAGGAGATTAAATCAAAGTCCCTGAAAAAAAAAATCTGGCAAAGAGGGCTACTACGGCAGAGCAAACATATATACAGAGTGTTTGCCACATAGGTAAATAGGCCATCTAACAGATTTCATGTATTTAACATTCTTCTGTGGGTGGAGCAGCAAAGTCAACAAAGTGGGGTGATTTTTGTATGTTCTCCAAAATATGAGGTGACCGGAGGGTCACCCAGTGCAAGTTTGCTGTGCTGTGAACCGCATCCTGGATAGATTATGAACTGTCCAAGCCGCGTTCTCAGACTCAGAGCAGTAGGTGACAAATCCAACATTACCTTCAAGGGAGGCATGTGATCACTCAGGTTTTCAAATCAAAGTGCCCTGTTCCTTCCACCTACAGCGGAATTTTGGACAAACTGCTTAATTCTCAGCCTGTTCCCTCAGGGCCAAAATGGTGATGATGATAGAATCTAATTCATCAGGCACCGTGGGAATTGAAAAGCAAAGGCAGGTACTGCTTAATACTAAGTCTGGCACTTGGTAACTATTCAATCCATGGTGACTGTGATTCAGTAATCCAGACATATACCTGGTTGGTGGGAGTTTAGGAGAATCAGGTGAGGACAGAGGCTGAGACTTCTAACATGGAAACCAGAGTCACTTATGGAAAGGACAAAGGTGATAACCTAGCCAGGGAATTTGAGCCTGACACACGACAGAGAAAGTACGGTAGGAAATAGGAAGTCATTTTCACCTGTTTCTTAAATGCCCATTTCCATGATAAGGCCGCATACTACAAGGATTGCCTGAGGAAACCAGCAGAACCTGGTATCACCCGTCTCTGGTGTGGCCATGTGTTGCTGAACTGAGAAAGAAGCATTTGGCCACAGAGACATGAGCTCCTTTACTATGGTGGAAACCTTAGTCGTGGGAGGGCTGAAAGGCCGTGAACTCCTTTGCTGTGTCCCGACGTGGTGCCCGTGGTGGAGGGGGTCTGGAGAAACCCAAGTCCTGCGTGTGCCGAAGGAGCGGGAGGCTAGCACTGAGATGCGTGTCTGTGTCAGGGCAGGCTGCTGGGCGCTCCCCCTGCCCCTCTCAGTGTCCCAGCATCCCTCAGGGCGAATTCCTTCAGGGGATGCCCAGGTCCACGGAAGCACACTCAGAGGGTGCTCACTGTCATTGCAGCCTGAGGAGGTTGCCTGGACCAGGGCCCTCTCCCATCCTGGGACTGTGAAAGGATCAGGGGATAAGATAAAGGGGAGGTTAAGAATAGTATAGGAAATGTAGAAGCCCAAGAACTTATATGTATGATACATGGACATGAACTAAAGGGGGAAATGCTGTTGGGGGGATGCAGGGTGGAGGGCAATAAAGATGGGACAACTGTAATAGCATGATCAATAAAAAATATATTTTTAAAAGATAAGGGATGCTGATTGCTACTTCCTTCTTTGAGCGTGTTCCTGAAAAAGCAGTTCTGAGGAATCTGAAGTGAGAAGGCGTAGGTCAGCTGGTGCACGTGGTAGGCTGGGGAGAGGAGGAGCCAGCTGTACCGTCTACTTTCATTTTTTAGCTCACCCAGAGCCTTGTGGAAAACCCTTCCTTCTTCTTGAAAGGTGACGCATGGGTAGAGACAGGTACAGATAAGAAATATTCAGTCAGTACATAATGGCTGGAAGACAGAGGAAAGGCATTTGGTAAATTGGTGGGGGAAATGTTCACTTTCCCAGAGGAGTCCATGACTGACCTTGGAGGAGGGGCTGACCTCGGGGACCGGAGGAAGAGGCAGTATGCTCAGGACACAAGACTGGCAAGCAGGTTCTTGCAGGGCCTGGGAAGCCAAAGGATGTGGGGGAAGTGCCCGCCAAAATTCACACGGGGGTGCAGTGGGAACAGTCAGTTGTGAGTCGGTCGGCTGAAGGGGCTCTCAGTCCTGGTGGGTGGACTTCCAAAGGACCCTCTCGGACAGGGTCATGGACAGCCTGTTAAGCCAGTTCAGCTTCTGTGGATTTGGGAGATTCTCCATCTTCTCCCTGGCTTCGTGAACAAGGAAACCAAGCAAAAAGGATGCCTGTGCTCTTTGGGGGTGGGGGAACAGAAAGAAATAGATGTCCTGAGGAGATTGTCTTCATCAAAGCCAGTTTTGGGGTGTCAAGAGGGACAGAGCAGAGAAATGAACCTCCGAAAAAAGAGGAGAGCAGTCAGGGGCCTGCAAGAAGAAGAAAGGGGGACCCTGGGGCCTGGACCAGCAGAGGGACTGATGGGGCTCCTCTCAGGGCTGCTAACTGCCCGTGGACACATGGTGAAAGATAACCCAAATAATTTCATTTAGATGGATACTGGCACCATCACAAAGAAATTAAATGAGGAAGTTAAAACTGACAAGCACTACTGTGTACGGAATACGCCGAGGTGCCTCACAGAGATCAGAGTTCTGTTCAGCTCAGATATGCCTGTTATCATTACAAAACGCAAGATGGGTGAGCAAAGGAAATAGCATGCTTGCTGGATAAGAAAATGCTCCTGGGGAGGTGCGTACGAAACTATTAATATCTATGTTTATCCATCTTAGAGCCACACTTATGTCTTGAGAGGACAGTCGTTAGACAATGGACCAAGGGTGAAGATAAGCACAATGTCCTCAATTGCATACTCTTCCTCTGAACAATCAAGCTTTATTCATTTCTGGTATGCTCATCATGTTAACCTTTTATTATGCAAAACTGTCAGTGCAATTGCACAGTGCAAAATATTTGGAACAATTTACAAGCGATGCTTACCATAGCTGTTAAAAGGGAAAAAACGGACTGGAGAGGATTTGCTGAAGGGATCCTCATGCTCTGCTCAGATCCTCATTGGCACACTGATTGGGTCATCCAGGATCCGCTGCTGCCGCCCCTGTACCCCGGTCCTCCACTCTAGGTGCTAGGCCACTAAAACACCTCAGAGGGCCCTGAAGGGAATGAGGAGCACAGCTCTGAAATGCTGGACCCCCGGGTTCAGAAGTTCATTCCAACGCTGACCTCACCACACTTCAAGACCCTTCAGCAGAGGTTTCCCCTCTGGGATCTGTCATCAACAACTGTAACCAGGATTTTCCCTCCTCCACCATGTCCTCCCAATACTCCTTCTCTGGATAGTAAACATAATGTTTTGCCTTGGCTGGTGTGGCTCAGTGGATTGAGTGCTAGCCTGCGAACCAAAGGGTCACCAGTTCGATTCCCAGTCAGGGCACATGACTTGGTCGCAGGTCAGGTCTCCAGCAGGGAACACGCAAGAGGCAGCCACACATTGATGTTTCTCTCCCTCTCTTTCTCCCTCCCCTCCCCTCTCTAAATATAAATAAATAAAACCTTAAAAATAAGTACAATGCTTTATTTTCTAAGCTACAAATCAAGACAAAGAATTAGAGAGAAATAACCCCCCCCCCCCGCCTTCTTGAGAGATTCACTATCAAAAGCAACAGTGCACCACAAGGCTACCTTACTATGCGAACGGCATAAATCATTTTATGCGTGGATGACCCCAAACACCAGGAATCATCACAGAAGAAAATACTCTAACATTTAGCACGGATCACCAGGCTGTTAACCAGTGCTGGGTCTCAGGAGACTAATATGCAGCTAATAAGGTACAACACTGTTTAATAGGCTGGTGATCCATCTTAAATGTTAGATTATCTTCTCCTGTGAAGACTCCTGGTGTTTGGGGCCATCCACACATACAATGCCTTAAATGGAGAATCTATCCAAGAGAAGTTTGTTTTGGAAAAACACTGATTTGAAAAAGTATGTATAATTAGAAGTGTGCACTTGGCACATTTATAAGTCTATCCTGAAATTTGTTTCTGTTTTTCATCATCTCTCTCTGCATGCATATTTAAATGCTAACTGGATCAGAAAGTATTGAGGTGAATTGTATCAAATGGGATCTGTCAGGGGAAGCTTCTAGGAGGAGGCAAGGCATGTGGGCAGTGATTTCGGAAAAAAAGACATGGTTCAGCAGGAAAAAAACGGAATACCTTTCTGGAAAAGATGGAAAGCCCATGGTAGGTGGGTAGTTTTCTGAATCATTTATAATATAATTTTACAAATAATTACTTAAATATAAAATATTTAGTACTAAGAAGTAAGAGAACACTAGAAGAATTAGTTTTCTTAGTAATACTAACATATTTTTTAAAAATAAGTTTTAGGTTAATTTATAATAGTTATTACATATTATTGATGTTTATTATGATGATATATTATTGATATTATTAGATGATGTTGCATAACCATGATTTTATATTATAATACCTAGAGAATAAGCCCTCCCTAATTATGTTTTCTTTATACAAACATTCTGTCTACTTATTTATTATGTTTAATTTTTTTTTTTGCCTAAAACATTCTGACCTTTATTTTTTTTACTTTTAAATATTTTATTTATTTATTTTTAAACAGTGGGGAGGGCGAGGAGAAAGAGAGGGAGAGAAACATTGATGTGTGAGAGAAACATCAATTGGTTGCCTCAAGCACAGCCCTAAACAAGGATGGGGTGCCTAGCCCACAACCCAGGCATGTGCCCTGACTGGGAATCAAACTGGTGACCCTGTGGTTTGCAGGATGGTGCCCAACACACTGAACTCCACCTGATCTTCTTTTTAAATGAGACAGGTCCAGTGTGGTTATGTACCTGCCCAGGGCAGTGGTGCGCTAGACACTGCTTCTGCAGCTCCTGGGAGCCAACTGTGTACATCTCTTCCCACGTTCACATTCAGTGCCATCACAGGGTAGCTTCAAATCAGCCTCGAAAGGAGTGTTTACACCATGGCCATTAGCAAACAGTACAATCCAGGTTTCTTCCCTCCCTTCTCCAAAGCCACTTACCACAAGGCCATTGGCCCAGGTCTTATGTAAACCAACTGAAATGTGAAGCTAGGACTTGAGCTCAGGTCTTCTGGCTAAATGCCTGTGAATTAGATAACTCCAGCAGTCTCCAGGGGACCTGACAGGCTATGATTCTATCCAGTGAAAAATTAAGCATATGGCATCCATATTGCCATGTGTATAAAGTCATCAGACACTGACCCCGAATACCGTATGCATAAGCTGAGTCTTAAAGACAATTTAGAAAACACATTGAAAATCTTTAAAATGCCCATGTGAATTGGCCAATAGTTTAACTTATAGCCCTCTATGCTGAGAAAATCATCCCAACAATAAAAAGAAAAATCGTGCACATAATTCATATTCAACTTTGATATGTGTTATGGTGTTTTATTGCAACAAATTGGGAAAAGTAAAAATATTCAGCCATCGAGGACTGGTAGGTAAATATGATACATGCCTGCTGGTAACAGATACAGTCATTACAATTAATTTTGTTAAGGCTGCAGTATGACAAATGCACATACAGTTTGGCCACAATTATGAAAAAAAAAGAAACACTAATTATATGAGATGCAGAACAAAACCTCTAAGTTATTCTGTAGGCATTGGGCTGATGGGGTATATTTCCTCCTTATTTTTAAAATATTTTTATTACATGTTTCTTCAAGATAAAAACAACTATTTTATTTGTTTTCAAAGTAAAGAACTCAGGGGGATATAGGTGCTGGGCAGGAGCTTTGAGTTTTCAAAAAAAAAACCCCGATTTAAAATACTTTAGTCATCTGATGAATTTTATATACTTTTAAGTATCACCTCTTCTATGAATAAAATATAATTTTACACAATAATCAATTTTAATAGACAGTTTCATTGATTTAATTTAGCTGTGTTCTATGAGTAACTCCACATCATTCACTGGAAAATGTATGTAGCCATTCACACACACACACACACACACACTCAACAACACTGGGAAAGAAAATATGTAGAGTAAAAAAAGATTAAAATTTTATCGCTGATCCTATCTAAATTACTCTGCTTAAAAAACATAAGTAAATAAAATCAGTTCAAGACCATAAGTATAAATTTACAAAGAGGAAGAAGATGAAACAGAAATATCTCATAATGCAAATACTAGTTATTACTGAATGATGGAATTATGAGCAGTAACTTATTTTCATGTTCAGACTTATGTATTTTCCAAATCATCCATAAGTACATATATTATCCAAAAGTTATTGAAAAATTATTTTTAAAATATTATTCTCTGCTTGGAAAATGGTATGGTAATTCCTCATCATTTAAATAACTGTGTGCTCGAGCAATTCCACTTCAAAGGAGTTGAAAGCTGTAACCCACAGAGATATGGCATGCCCACGTTCGTAGCAATGTTATTCACAACAGTCAAAACGTGGAAGCAACCCATGTGTCTATCCATGGATGAATGGATAAAGACAATGTGTATATGCAATGGAATATTATTTAGCCTTAAAAAGGAAGCAGATCCTGATACATGTTACAACACAAGTGAACCTTGAGGACATTATGCTAAGTGAAATAAACCAGTGACAAAATTCCACTTGTATGAGGTACCTGGAAGAGCCAAAGTCACAGAGGCAGACAGTGGAGTGGAGGTTACCAGGGCCTGGGGAGAAGGCACTGGGGAGTCAAAGTTACGGGCACAGAGTTGAGTTTTGCAGGATGCACAGAGTTCTGTGGATGGATGATAGCGCAACCAAATGAACATACTCAGTGTCACTGAACTGTACAGTTAAAAATGATTAAATTGGCAACTTTTAGGTTAGATATCCTTTCCACAATTTAAAAAACAATTTCTATCTGATTTGAATTAAAATCCAGATAATACTGAGGCCCAGACAACGTGATGAGGTTGCTGATAAAGCTGGCAGGCAGTGGGCCGAACACTGCAGCGTCCCGGCAGCCCGGCAGAGCTACTAAGGAGGAGGAGCCCTGGGGAGAAGATGTGGACAGCGACCCTGCCGGAGAAACGGTCAGCAGTGGTGCTCTGGGTGCACTGAGCAGGAGAGAGGAAGGAAGTCAAAAGTTATCAAAAGCCTCCTACATCCTGGATGCTCTACATAAACCTCCATGTTTATGGCTAAGGAGAGAAAGGCTAAGGGGAGTGACTCGGCCAGGGTCCCAGAGCTGACAGGTGGCAGACCTGTCTTGAGCTCAGATGTCTCTGACCCCATTTCTGTGCCCTTTGCTTCATACCATGTTACTTCTGGGTATTAGAAAGGAGAAAGAATGGTGGAAGAGCAGAAGACAAGGGAATGGGAAGAAAGAAAAAGAGAAGGAAAGGGAGTGCCAGGAGACAGGACGGTGAGATTCAAAGCTGCAAACAGGAGCAGACTTTTAAATAAGGCCCTGAGTCTGCATCGAACTTTTTGACAATTGTGGTTTGTCAGCACGGTAACTGATTCATAATTATTTTATGGGAGTTTAGCAACTCTAAATGTTACCAGCTCAGAGCTGTTGGAGAGCTGTTAATCCTGAATGTTTACTACCCACCATTCAATAAATAGCTTAATAAATCTAAAGTCCAAGTTATGGGGATGGTTATAGCATGCCATTCAAATTCTAAGCAATTACAATAAAACCATGTCTATTGAGGGTAATACATTTTTTTATTTGATATGGGAGGTTGCAGGAATTCAACATCCCTTTGAGCTACTTTCTGTCTGAGCCACAGGGAGCCAGGGCAGGGCAGAGGTCAGAGACTGTCCTTGGGTTGCTGTCTGCCAAGGCGATGGAGTGAGATATGGGACACAGGCACATCACTTTCCATGGTATTTAGGGATCTAGGTTCCTGGTGACGGTGATATTTCAAAGTGTTTGGTTCCCTATTCAGGGCTCATCTCTGGTATGGCAGAGTATGCCATAGCCCACATTGGGAGGGCTTTGGTCATAGTCTAGAAGGTGATTTGGGAAGAGTCAGGAGGGATGACCTCTTCTCACAGGTCCCATCAAGATCGAGGACTTCTGCTTTCTGCTTTCTGCTCCATTCCAGGAGCCTAATGCAGCCACACAGAGGGTAGAATAGAATAGAGACAAAACACACACATACACACACTTCATGGTATTACTTACCCCTTGACCCATGGATCTCCTCTCACTCCCTGATGTGCTGCCTTCCATTGGCTCCTACTAAGGAAGCAACTGATTGGAGGCGATGCAAAGAGGGGCAGAGAGATAGTCAGGTGGGAAAGATATTGGCCTGAGGGTATGCAGATCTGGTCCTGGCCTTGGCTGTTATCTTTACTGTGTGGCTTTGGACAAGTCATTTCAACTGAGAGGCCTCAGTTTCCCCTTCCAGTTCTGACATTCTGTGGGTTTATGCTTCAATAAAGAGAATAGCAAGGGAACTAGAGAGACAGGCAGGAAAGGTGCTGAGCAGAGGAGGAACCCTGTCCAAACTGGAAATAAGACATTTACATCATCTAAAGGAAGAAGTTCGAGCCCACCATTGTCCAGCTCAAATATTTATCGAGCACCTACCTATTCAGTGTGAGGTTCAATGTTTGAAATTGTATGCAACTGAGATGCATTCCCCTCCCTGCTAGTTCAAATCTAGTGAATCAGGAGACACATATTTAAATACTTATAGGACAAGGAGGTAAATGCTAAACTGGTATTTTAGAGAAAATGTTTTAGGGGCAGAGAGAAGGAAAGTAATTCATTTTGATCTGGGGAAGGGTGTGTTTAGGTCAGACTCAATGGAGACATTGATTGAGCTAAGCCTTAGAAATGGATGAACAGACATTCACTATTGAGAAAACTTGGAAAGAGCACCCCAGGTAAAGGGGAGAGCAAGGTAAAAAGGCATGGAAGTGCATTCATTCACCTGCAACATGCCAGGAATGGTTTGGGGGCACTCAGAATACAATAGTAAATCAGACAGAATCTCTGACTTCGTGGAGGTTACAGACGAGTGAGTAGGGACCACTACTGAACAGTCAAACATATCAATGAATAAGATGGTACTAGGACATGGCCAACCCCGTGTGCAAGGTGCATGATGAGGAATAGCTGGACATCCATTTGAAAAGACACCAAATTAAAAGATTGTGGAGGGTCATAAATACAGTGCTTAGTAATTTGTATTTGTCCTTTATGTAGTGGGAAGCTAACAAAGATTTTTTAGTGGAAAAATATTCCCAGATTTATGTTTTAGAACTAAAACCAAGTAAAGAATACATTAGTGAGAAAGAGACTGGATGCTGAGAAAGCAAACACAGTGTTGTTACTATAATCTAAGAAAAAGATGACAAGAATAAATGTAGGGCCACATCTGTGCAAATGAAGACGTGGGGAGAGATTTGAAAGGCATTACAGAGGCACAAACAAGATCTGGTAACATGAGCAGTGAATGAGAAAGAGGCAAAGATGAGGCTGTTTACAGACGGAGTGACTGGAAATGTATATATACCATTCTCGAAGATTAGGAAGGCAGACGAAAGAGGAGGTTAAAGGAAAATCGTGCAGTTGAATTTGAGGTGACTACAGGTCAGCACTTGGACCTCATAAGTACAGGCTGGAGCTAGTGATTGGAGCATCTTCAGTCTAGATTCATAAATTGAAGCCATGAGAATGCGCCAGGCCACTCAGAAAGAATGGAGAAGAGGACTAACTCACACTAATGAAACTCATCCAGGACTGGGTAAATGAAGGAATTTGGAATAAACACTCAAGAGAATGACGTCCTAGAGAAGAGTAAAAGAAATAAGTAAACAGATGAAGGGGTTTTACAGGGTAAATGCTGCCTGAAGGCCAACCAAATCCAGAAAAAAAAGGGGAATATATCATGCAACCAGTAACCAGAAGAGAGCTGGAATGGCTGTACTAATCCAAGAAAGTAGACTTTAAGACAAAATTGTTAGTACAGACAAAGAAGATGTAACAAGTAAAAACACATATGCACCTAACAACAGAACCCCCACATACATGAAGCAAAACACATGGCAAATTAAAGGAAAAAACAGACAATTTAACAATAGTTGGAGTCCTCAGTATTCTACTTAATAATGGGTAGAACAACTAGACGGAAGATCAATAAGGAAATAGAAGACTTCTATGTAGAGAACAACACTACAAACCATCTCGACCTACCAGACATCTGCAGAACATTCTGCCCAACAAGAGCAGAATAGATGCACCTGGGGTGTGCTCCAGAACAGGCCATAAGTGAGTTCGTAAGATAGCCATCAATACATTTAAGAAGATTTAAATCATACAGTCTATTTTCCACCCACAAAGGATAAAACTAGAAATCAGTAACAGAAGGAAATTTGAGAAATTCACAAATTTGTGGAAATTAACTAACATACTCCTAAAAAACCAATAAGTCAAAGAAGAAATCATAAGGAAAACTAGAAAATATTTTGAGAAGAGTAAAAATTAAGGCAAATTTAAAAAAAAAACTTATGGGAAACAGCAAAAGCAGTGCTTAAAGGAAAATTTATAAAATGTTAATATTTTTAAAAAAGAAATATTAAAAAATAAAAAAGATTGGAAAACAAAAACCTAACCCTTCTATCTTAATTAAAAAACTAGAAAAATAGGAGTAAACCAAACTTTAAACAAGCAGAGGAAGGAAATAATAAAGAACAGAATGGAAATAAGTGAAATATTGATTAAAAATAGAGATAATCTATAAAATTAAAAGTTAGTTCTTTAAAAAGAATCAACAAAATTAATTAATCTCTAACCATATTGATAAAAATAAGAATACTTAAATTACTAAAATTAGGAGACATTACTGTTGATTTTATAAGAAACAGTATCATAAGGGGATACTATAAATAATTATAGGCCAACAAGCTAAACGAACTAGATAAAATAGACACGTTCCTAGAAAGGTATACACTGACTCAAGAAGAAATAGAAAATCTGAACAGACCTAAAACAAGTGAACAGATTGATTTAGTCATCAAAAAATTCCCAAGAAAAGTCCAGGACCAAATGGCTTCACTGGTGAATTCTGCCAAAGTTTTAGAGAAGAATTAGCACTAATCCTTTTACAAAGTCTTCTAAAAGGTTAGACGAGGAAGGAAATTGGAACCCTCATACATTACTGGTGGGAATGTAAAAATGATACAGCTTCTCTGGAAAACAACTAGTTTGTCAGTTTTTCAAAAATTAAACATAGAGGTACCATATGACCCCGCAATTATCCTCCTAAGTATAGACCCAAGAGACATGAATACTCACGTTTGAAGAAAAAAAAAAAAACGCCTTGTATTTGAATGAATGTCCACAGCAGCACTGTTCACAATAGCCCACGGGTAGAAGCAACCCAAATGTCCATCAGCTGATTAGTGAATAAACAAAATAGGATACCCACACAATGGAATTTTGAGCCAGAAAAAGAAATGATTTTTTAATACATGCTACAACATAGTGGGCCTTAAAAACCTTATGAAAGTGAATGAAGCAGATACAAAGGCCACATACTGTGTGATTCCATTTATATAAAATGCCCAGGACAGGTGAATCCGTGGAGACAGAAAGCACATTTGTGGTCGTCAGGCACTGGGGGAAGCGGGGAACAAGTGAGGGGCACAGGTTTCTCCAGGCGAAGAATGTGCTCTGGAATTAGATAGCAGTGACGGCTGCCAAACCAATGTATTGTGCACTTTAAAAGGTACATTTTATGGTATCTAAATTATATCTCAATAAAAAAAATCTACAATAGTTTATGCATTTTGGTTAAAAAAGATATAACAAAGACCCATAGAAGTGTTTGTAATTGAAATGGTAGATAATTCCTCTACTATGCAAATAGAAATTATAAATTGACCAAGAGACTACATCACAATAAACAGAACAAATTATAACAAAATATAATTCACAGAAGGGCATATGCAAATGGCACAAAATATACTCAATTCACTGAGAGTCCCAGAAGTCTAAATTAAAATAACAATAAGATATCATTTTGCACCCATCAGGCTGGCAAAAATTAAAAAGAACTATCCTATCTATTGCCGGCAGGGATGTCAGAAGCAGAGTGTTCTTAATGTATTGCAGGTTGGGATAGTGATAAACTTACAGCTATTTTGGAAGCTAGCAAGCAACAATTATTAATTCAAAGTACATGTATACTTTGACCTAGCAACTCCACTTCAGTGTATCTATCCCACTGAAATAAAAAGAATGGTTTCTAAGGACATAGACGATAGAAATACACACACACACACACACACACACACACACACACACACACACACACACACAGAGGCGGGCAAAAGTAAGTGCAAGGGGCCATTGTGACATTCTTTTGAGTAAATAAAGCTATTATAATAAGCATAAAACCTGCATGCCTCTTTTCCATAGAAACAACTGTAAACCTCCTTTTGCCTACCCCTGGATATTTGCTGAATTGGTTATTGGTGTTTATAATGGGCCCCAACTGAGCAGACCATGGTACAGCTACACTGTGGAGTGTTATATAATCACAAAGAAGTACGAATTGGAGAACTACCAGATTTTAGAGGGAATTCCATGTGTTTCAATGGATTAGAAAAGATACAGAAAGTATATATAATATAATAAATCCCCTTTTAATAAAGTAATCACAAAGAAGAATACAGGTATACACACATATCATATACCAATTAAAAGGAGGGGGAAGACCCCTCTGGTGGTCGTCATGCTGAAGATACGTAAATGGAAGCATGAATGGATGATGGTACACAGAGCAGCTGGCAGGCCCCTACCGCAAGCAGTCCAGCAAAGACAGGATGAGGACCTTGGCTACATCTACGTCAGAGCCCAGGGCATCGAGCATCTCTCAAACGTTCTCTTGGGACATCCTCTGCGGGGCCGTCTTCTGGACATTAGTGTCCCTGCTTGCCTTCTGCCCTGCAGACTGGTGGCAGGCCTGCCGGTTTCCTGCTCCTGGGCCAGCGCCCATCCCTCTCTCCTGGGTTTTCAGTTCCCAGTAAGAGCATCTCCACAGCTTCTCCCCACCCCCGTCCTTGCCCCAGTCATTGTCCTGAGCATGCCCTCCTACCCTCCTGATAGTCCCCATTCATTTGGACCATTAGATTAAAACAGAACCAGACAGGGTCAATAAGACATCTACAATGATATCTTAATGGCCTTTTCTATATCCTCGGTCTAAATGGGTAATAAAAACATCCAGCTGTGGACCTTCCTTCGCCTCTGTCTGGTCTTCTGCATATTTTGTCTTTACCCCTCCTCTGGGAGTCAACTCCACTCCTTTCTTCATCGCCTAGAGCGTCTGAGTCCTCCAGAAATCCGTGTATTCCTCCATCCCAACCCAGCTCTCCTTTCTTCAGGCCTAGACTAGAAATCCTCGTGTTGGGGCTGGGTTCTTATATAAGGATCCTACGGGGAAAGCTTTTTAAAATGCACATGCCTGACTCTCTCTCCACCTTGGTTCCCTCCCCCATGTGTCACAGGTTCTGGAGAAATGAGTTTGTTTGTTCTACTAACAGTATTAAGATGGTACCACATACTGTCTTTATTTTGCAGATTAAGGAACTGAAGACCAATGAGACTAAGTGATATTCCTGGGAGTTATGACTCCAGAGCACATGCTTTCTCTGCCGCACTCCCAACTTTGTAGGAGAATTTATCCAAAGACTCCGAGCACGTTCCTTAACGTCACAAAGGAACCATAGGAGTCCAACGCCCAGCAGCTTGTTTTAGTTTTAACTTCTCTGCAGACAGTTACTGAGCGTCCAATATGTGCCGGGCATTACAGTAGGTGCTTGGAGTCAGGGATGAGGAAGCGAGAGGAGAGAGATGAAAATCCACAGATGAACAAAATAGGGTTGATGAACTCACAGCAAATGGGGGAGCAGATGAGTAACATGAGGCCTTTACAACCAGTACGACGGGTACAATCAATGAGGCCAGAGGAACTGTGGATTCGTCCTACCTGTGAAGGCTCCAGTGAGCAGACATCTAAGAGCCATTTAAAGTAAGTGAGTCTATTTAGACATCCCTGTTTTTAAACAGGAGTAATCCTGTCTCTCTGAGCAGGTAAAGCCAGCCTTCTTGGGGTCCATCATGTTTCACCCTGAACTTGGGGGCAGCCCAAAGGAGAACAAAGCCGACCACCACTTCCCCGATTCCCGAGGGCTCTGCAGGAACCAGGCTACCACGAGGTTCTGGCAGCGGGGGCTTCTACACGTCCCAGCCTCAAGTGGACAAAACTAAGCACGTGAGTCTTTAAAGTATCTAAGGACATGAGTGTGATCTTACAGGAAAAGATGGAGCGTCACCAGGTGAAGAAAGAGGAAGAGAAGAGACACCTGAACAGACGGAGGTGTGTGAGCAGAGGCGAGAAATCAGAAGGCTCGGAGTCTAGATCGTGGACCAGGGAACAAACTGCCTGGGTGGGGCCCCAACTCTGCCGCTCCCTAGATGTGTGGTCGGGGGCCTCCTACCCAGGGAGAGCAGGGCGTTTCTAATTCTGAAACAGAGAGACATTGGGGGACAGGCGGGTGGAAGAGGTGGTGATGCTCAGACTATAGGTTTGTCCAGGTTGTAAAAGATCCTGCCTGAGTCTGAGCTTTAGTTGGTTGGCGAAATTGGAAGCGAGAGTAGATTTTTAAGACAGATGTTGCAAGGTCAGAAAAATTAATTTTGATCATTTCTTCCTAACTCCCCAGTGGTTTTACTGCCTGGCAGGGATTTCTGTGAGGCATTTGAAGAATGCCTGGGAGTAGAATCAGCCACAGAGAGATGGCGAGAAGAACACACATCTGACAGGGACGGGATCGCATATCTCTTCAAAGCAGCGTGGAACCCAGGGAAGGAGCGCGGTATCCCAGCGTGAGGGAGCGAGAGGGGCCCGCAAAGACAAGTGTTTGTGCCGCACCTGCCTTTCAGGCCCAAGAACTTCTAAAACACCTGCTCTCCCTCTGTGCTTTCAACTTGTAAAAACTGTCTCTTTGATCTAAAAGAAAAAATACGATTTCAGCCTCTAGGTTAATGCTGTTGGCTAGGTATTTCAGAGAGGCTGCATGACCTAAGCGTGAGCAGAGAGCCAGGCATCACACAAGCAGCTATGGAAATAAAGCCAACCCACTTAGTTTGTAGGAACCACACTGTCCTCATCTATAAAATGCTATGAAATGGGGGCTGTCACCTCTGTCCCATATTCCTTCCCAAGGAGGGGGCACAAGAGGTCAGGCCAGGCAAGTCTCTTCAGCAGACAGCTGTTGCCATACCAGCAATGCTTAAGCAAAGCCTCAGAACCACAGTGGCATAAAACAGTAAACACGGAATTAGCTCGTGAGTCCGTGGGGCCCAGATGATCAGGGTCCAGCCACTCCTGACTGCCTGCTGATGTGGCTGTGGTCAGCTGCATGTCACCTGAATGGCTCTGCTGATACGGGCAGGGATCACTCATACACCCGGGAACTAGTCACTATTGCTGGCCTGGGATGGCCTTGGGACAATGGGGATGCCTTGGCCCTGTTCATGGTCATGTTCTGCTAATGGCCATGGCATAGGACAAGAAGGAGTGAAAACTCGCAAGTGCTCTTCAAGCCTCTGCTCAAGCCATGTCTTCTAACAACCCATTAGCCAAAGCAAACCACTTGGTTACACCGGCAGAGAGCGAGGGTACGGGGAATGGTGAAGAATTGGCCGTTTTTGCCATCGACCATGGCCTCTATAGACCGTAAGCTATGCAGATAAGTGTAAGCTGCTGTTGCCACCCAAAGGCAATTTAATCAGTGGGTGCCTGTTGCATTGATTTACACGGGCATTGGCCTGTCTCAGACCTGATTACTTTCGCAAGTTTTTCCCATCGCTCCACAGTTTCTCATAGCTAGACTAAAATTCCATTTCAAACTTATCTGTAAATTTTTCTTGGACAGCTGAAGCTCTCTGCTTTCTCTCCATCTGATATTATAATGTGTGCACGTGTGAGTGTGTGCGTGGGGGTGGGTGGGTGTTAGTGGCGATTTTCTGTTTCCACTTAGCTTAAGTCATCAGTGATCACTTTAACTTGGCAGTTTCATCGGGGCTCTTTCTAAATGTGCTGACATTTCAATTAAATGTCAGTGGCATCATTCTGTTTACCAGCTGGAAGATTTGTGGTGGGGAATATAGGTAGTGCTGGAGACAAGAGACTTCCACTGGTGAGATGCCAGCCAATGCCTCTCCTCTCTACTGTACCCCGAGGGTCCTCTGCACGTGTGTTTGGCCAGATGGGTTGTCCCTTCAATATGTCCCTTGTGCTCTAGGTCAGGAATTTTCAAACTGTCCCCTGAACCCTAATGGGCATGCTTCAGGCATTAGAACATGTAATAAAACTTACTTTGCCCTTCCAGCTTAATTAAAGAATTGCCTGGGTTAGCAGGCCAGTCAATTAGAAGGCTGTTGTTTATAATATTATTTATATACATATCGGGTTTTTTGTTGGGAGCAGCAAAAGGAAACAGTTATTTCAATAAAGGGCTGTGGAGCTTCTCTGCCTGGGTTTGAACCCCGGCTAGGGCCGTCCCTAGCTGTGTGCTCTTGGGCTGCTTATCCAGGGTCCTTGTTTCTTATTTAATTGATTTTGAGAGAGAAAGAAACATTGATTTGTTGTTCTACTTATTTACCGTATTTTGCTGTGTATGATGTGCTCCCATGTATAATGTGCACCCACATTTTTGGCCCAAACTTTCAGGAAAAAAATGTTTGTTTCAACTTTTTGATGCAATTATTTATTAATTTATATTCAGAAACCAAGCCGATTATTGTATTCCAGGGTATTGTTTTGCACATGAATATTGTTATTGCTTTCTAGAGTTACACTTTTAACTGATTAACATAAATAAGAGAATTAAAAACATTTATATAGATGCAAAATTAGTACTACCCATGTCTAATTCTCACCCTTATTTTTCCCTAAAAAATTTGGGCAAAAGAATGCACATTACATATGGGAAAATACAGTATGCATTTATCAGTTGATTCTTGTATGTGCCCTGACCAGGGATTGAACCTGCAGCCTTGGTGTATTGGGATGATGCTCTACCTATTATCCAGGTTTCTGGGCCTCTATTTCCATACCTGGGAATGATAATATTGTCTATGCCGAGGCTTAAATAAGTGAAAATGTTTGAAGCAGTCAGAGTAGTGTGGAAGTATTTGTTATTGTGTGTTATTAATACAACACAACCAAAAATAAGATACAGATATAAATCAGCACAGAAGCTGATATAAAAAATACCACCGTCATCCATTGTTCCTGATTTAATCTTATTTGTTAATCCAATCTCATTATTGTCACCGATAGACGTTGTAAAAAAATTAAATATCATGAATTTAGAAACTACAAAATAAACACAAAATTTCCTGATGAAATTTCATTTGGGGAAAAAAATGTTCTGCTGCTTAAAAACGTTGAATGCCACGGCTTTGAGCCGCCTCACGTGATTCTGAATTAGAAGCTTAACAAGCAAATCAGATCAACCCATGTGGCCCTGGAGGAAAGACTTCAGAGTGAGCGTTTAAGTGTAACAGTAAGAGCCCGAGTCATTCCATAGTCCTTTCTTCCACTAGCACGTTTGGTTGAACCAAACAATTTGCAAGAGCATTTGGTGACAATGATCCTCTATGGAAATAGTAATTGCCTTGTGTATTGACCAGGGTCTGGAAATGTCCTGTGAGTGGTTGCCAAAGTAAGGGAAGCCTCCGAGACATGTGTGGCTATTACCGTCATTGCTGACAGGCCCAGTCCTAACGTTGTGTGTCCACAGACTCCACAAGCAGCAGGATTTCAGGGGAGCCGCTGCAGGTCCCTGCCTCTCCACTCCTGCCACCGTGTGGACAGATCGCTGCAAATCGCTTTGATTCAAGCTGGGGAAGAGCCCGATGGGCTAGCAAGTCCAAGCAGAGCAATGGTGGGCCCCCTCTTCTTCCGGGGTGCCGTTGTGAAGCTGCCCTCGCTCTCCCTGAGCTTGGACAAAGCCAAAGGAGCAGCAGGGAGATGGACAAGTGGTGATGCTGCCAGCTCAGACCCTGCTCAGCGCAGCTCCCTGCAGTGGACAGAAGCCAGCCCGTTTTACCGACAGACACATTGAAACTTCTCTCAGTGACTTGGCAGGGCTTTGAACAAATGGTTTCTGCCTGCTGGTCCCTTGTGGATTTGACTTTTCCGGGGACCCTCGAGGACTGCTTCAAGGAGGAGCTGGCAAGTGCCGAAAACTTTAACTTATAAATTAACGCAAAGCGTAATTAGCCTGTATTATCACTTTGTTGTTTGTTGTTGATGTTGTTGTTGTCGTTGTTGTTACGGCACCCAGTTCAGCCATTTCTGGTTTTGCCCAAAGCTGTGCATGCCCAGGAGGCCTTAGGGAGACAGAACCTGTTCTCCTCCGGCTCTTCCCAATGAGGGAGCCCCATGTTCCCAGGTCATGAGCTCCTACCTTGATTTCACTGGCCTTACCCAAATGTACACAATTGAAATACTTTCCTGTCAACATTTTTGTTATGATTGGCCACGTGCGTCGTTTTTACTTGTTACAGTTCACTGTGCTGTAAACATCTTCCGTTGAACGCCAAACCATCCCTGTCCGTGTACGGGTGTGCAATTTGTTTTTATACATCTTATTATCACAGCAAGACACAGGCTGAATCCTGAAACTGTGGAAGACATTGGGCTTGACCAGACACCTTCCTCAGCTGAGTGGAGCTGAGGGGGGATGGTGCAGGGAAGACTGGCACCAAATTGTGAAAGGGCTTGAGTGGCAAGTGCAGGTATTTATATATATATATTTTTTCTGGGCAATAAGAAAGGTATTGCTAACGAGGAAGGGTAGGTGATGTGGGCAAGCAGAGTATGGGACTCTACATCTGAGGTCAAAAGACAGAGCTGAATGAATAAAAAGATACGACGTTGGGTGCTGATTGCTGCCATTATTACAGTTCTCTTTATCTCTGCTTCCTTGTCTATGAAAGGACTGGACAGCTTAGAGCACAGAGGAAGAGTCCCAGTCTCAGAGCCAGATAGGCCTTGACATAAATGCTAGCTCAGCTACTTATCAATCTGCAAACTGGGGAGAGGCGTACGTACCCCATAGGATCCCGGTGGCGATGATACAGCTGTGGTATAGAGGACACAGTCCCACAGTTGCGCAAGCCTGGACACGCAGTAACTGTTTCATCCTCATTAATTTTATGGACTGGAGGTTCCCTAAGCTGTCTTCCAGCTCAGATGTGCCACGCTTCCTCCATGTGATGAGAAAACAATTTAGAAGAATGAGGGTCTAGAAATTAAATCGCTGGTTAATGAATTCACGGCTTAATCTATTTTTAAAAATCCTCTCCTGGCAGGAACCCCAAGGAAAATAATAGTAAAGATCTAAACATTTCGCTGAGAGAAAAAAATGATGGCGACTGGAGAGTTTTTCTCTAAAGCGTGTTTAATTCACATCACTTGAGGCTGCCCAGGCCTTACAGGTCAGTCTCTGTCCGCTCCCAGGAGAGGAACGGAATGACGTGAGGAATACACCTTGAAAGTCTTAGATGATAAAAAAGGATTAAAAATCAATACTCTTTCTGCTTCAACTCTTTCAATTTTGTTTTCATATCCCTCCTGTAGGACGAAGCACAGCTACTGACGAATGACTGGTTCGTTGAGAGACACCTCGGGTGTTTTGCCGAGAGATTTGGAAAGTCTTTCTGAGTGCCATTGCCACCTGCCATCGTCCACTGCATTGATGTCTGCAGAGGCGGAGGAGCTGGGCCTCGGGGAAGGGACAACACTAGAGCTGTGCTGTCCAGTATGGGAGCCACGAGCCACCTTCCAAGCAGCCCACAGCCACGTGTGGCCAACGGCTTCTCTATTAGCATAGGTAGAGAGCATTTCCATTGTTGCAGAGGGTTCTCCTGCACAGTGCTGGCCTAGAGACTAATTTGCTGGCCCAGAATCTGAGTCTGCAAATATTGGAGATCACAGAGGGGTATGAGAGACAGTCTGGTCTTGCTCCAAACCAGACCAGACGACAGAAGACCTGTTTCCAGTCCCAGCTCTGCCACAACTTGTATGCGGCCTTGGTTTACCAACTAAGCCTCATGTACTTTGGTTTTCTCATCTATAAAATGGGTTTAATCATTCATCCAGTCTGTAAACTGATTATTTTTTTTAATATCTACTGAGAGTAGACACTGTGCTATAGACTACGAACATCAACACAGGTTCTGTTGCGTTTCCAGCAGCGTCCCTGAGAGCTGAGGGAGACACACCGCTGTGTCACAACACTGCCAGTGAGAAGCACCCAGATAATATGCCCTGAGTGCCTCCTACTGGGTGTGGCACCCAGGAGGGGTCAATATGCTGCCTCACTGTGCTGTCAGAGCCATAAGGATAAAGAGAACTCCTTTCAGGTTCTCCCTTCATATTTTGCTGGTCTTTTGCTCATGTTGGCAAGCTGACAATGACTGAGAGAAGAGACAGAGCAGTGATCCAGAAGCCAGTGTCTGGACAAGGGATGGCCTTAATCCAAGGCCACCTCCACCCCTGCTCAGGGAGGTTACAGGCTCTCGGGACCAATGGAAAGAAGCAGCCTCAGGGGTTCCCACCTGCTCAGGTGAACCTGGAGTATCTGTTCTTAAGGGAGAAACTGGAGGAATTGCCTCCACCTCTCACCTTGGCCCTACGGCACCTTAGCCACACTAGCATCTCCTGTTTACAGGACATAGGCGAAGAGGTAGATGGGAGAACTGATGCTCAGACAGGATAGAGGACCCACCCACTTTCACAGCGCCTGGTACTCAGGCTTCCTGAACAGGCCATAAGGACATTTCCCATGTTGAGACCTGTCTGGCCCTTCCTGCCCACATCAAGTCTTGTCTGTGTCTCTTGTCATGTGTATGCCCAGGTGAGGGCGCCTCAGCCCCACAGCCTGTACCTCCAGAGAAGTGTTCTGGGCTAGAGGAGAAGATACCCAAGGTTCTGTCTCAGCCTTAGCTGTGTGATCTTGGGTAAGGCAACCACCTCTGAGGGGCATGCATCTGTGAAATGACCATAAGTCTTATGTGTTTTTTAATGAGAACCAAACATTGAGAGCTAAAAGGAAAGAGCATGCATGAATCAAAGCCCCAGACAAAGGTACTGATATTTTGTGACTAGCGTGGATGCTCTGGGGAGCTACTGATGCCCGCAGTGATGTCCCATGTAAGGAATCTGAGCTTCAGAACCATGAAGAGAAGGCAAAGAAGGCTCCCAAACCCTTCCTCTATTGCTAACTGAAGCTTGCTCTAATGCCCAGCTTCCTTCCCCAGCCATCTTTATCCTGAGAATCTCAGGGACAGCCGAGTCTCAGCCTTCCCCTGTGATCAAATCCCTGTGACAGAATCTCTGTGCACTGATCACGTGGCCGGTGCTCGGACACCGCCGGTGACCAAGAGCACACTGCCCGTTGAGCCTGCCTAGCCCATCTTTGGGCAGTCCTGGCTGATGGAACAGAGGATGAAATGCTCTTTTTGAGAGTTGTCTAATTTATTGCTAGTGACTGCCTGGACAAGCTAGTTAGGGAGGAGGTAGATGCTGCCAGGCTCCTCGGTGGAATGATTAACTACCGTACATTTGCCATTGGAATGGAAGAGGGCAGCTGTGCAAAGGATGCAGCATATCTGCCCCCCACCCCCTGGTGCTAGAAGCTCTTCTTTCTATGGGTCAACTCTGCTTTTACTTTATTGGTCCTTATTTTCCCCTATGGTGAACATTGTTGGTGGCCCTGCCAAATATCAATTCCCCTTTCTTTCTTCCCAAGAGAACCCAATTTGGCTCAGGTTTCCACTGCCCCCTGTCCCCCCTTCATGAAGCCCCAGAAGAAGCTGACCTGCAGCAGCTCCAAGTTGGGTCATGATTAGTCTTAACCAAACAGCGCAATTCCATCTTCTGTACCAAGGTGGTTAATTTAGAAAATAGTGTGTCACCCAATTCAGCCAGTGGGATGTAATCAGAAGTGTGCGCCGGGGGGTTCTAAGAGCTTTCCTAATTTTTCTGAGAGTTAGGGGGAGTCAGGTCTTGCATTCCTACTGGATTTGAGCAAGACAGCATGCAGCCGTTATCACTACCAGTGGTTGTCCTAAGCACACTAGAGTAACCAACGAGGGTAAGGCCAACACTGGATGGCAGAGTGGAGGAATAGAAAGAACCTGAGAGCTAGGTGGTAACACTTAGCCCCTGAGTCAACCAGCCCTGAAGACCACCTACCTCTAGACCTCCAGTTACGCAAACTAGTAAGTGTCCTAGTTATTTAGAGTAGGGTGTCCTGCTGTCTGCACTAATCCATTCATTCTCCTTGGGCCACACAGATGTGACAAGCCTAACTGATACTGAAACGCCTAGAGATGGCCACCCTCTGCTCCTGTGTCTTCTCTTCTCCAGGTTCAACTGTGGTTCCTTCAACTAGACTTCATATGGACTAGCTAGGAGTAATTCCGAGTTTTGCAGGCTATCTTCAAATTGTTTTCAGTAACTCGATAACATCTGAATATAGTCTTTGTTTTCCACACCCTGCCACCTGGCGAGGCCAGTAGGAAAGTGAGCCCACTGTGTACCTGCCACCCTGCCTCCTGCCATTGCTCCAGGAACCCCTGTGCTGCTGGTGGTCTCACAGCATTTCTCTTTACTCCCCTTCTTGGCCAAGGCAGCCAAGTTCTTCTTGGCTTCTGGGTAAATAACTCATGTTCCCATCACTGCACATCACAGATAGAGAGTTTTCAGTGGGGTTCAATGTAATTGCTACCATCTATCACTTTAATAGCCTAATGAAGGTGAGATGTAATTAGAAAGGGTGTCAGTGGAATATGGAGTTTGTTTTACAATTATCCATACCGCCGGAGGGACCATCAGCACAGAACATTGCCTTTTAAAAGCCCAGGAAACACGTGGCATAAGTGTTCATCACTGAATGACTGAAAGGGAACTGTGGTCAAATCCCACCACATTTCCTTTCAGCTCCTTTGAATTCTGTGGCAGGCTCCTTTGCTTTGGGCAATTAGGTGGGCTCTGAAGGACGCTGGGTAACAACTGAGTCTTTGTAAATCAAACCCTCTCTTCCTAGCGACGCACATTAACATTGCTGAGCTGTTTCTCTTCCCTTTTCATGTATTGAGTGTCTTTGGTTGCCCCTTCTTTGAAGAGCAGTTAATGATTTTTAAATAAACATAATCATCTCGACTTGCTAGTAAAAGGAACTTTGATAGCATAACATTCCTTTTCTTCAAGTGGAGAATTTCTGCCTGAGGATTTTTCAGTGCAGTAAAATATACGTAACATAAAATTTAGTATTTTAACCGTTTTAGGTGTGATTCAGTGGCATTAAGTACTCTCACACTGGTGTACGACCATCACCACTATCCATTTCCAGAAATTTTTCATCTTTCCAGACAGAAGCTCTGAATGCATTAAACAGTAACTCCCATTTTCCCCTCTCCTCAGGCCCTGGTAACTTCTGTTCAACTTTTTATCTCTGAATTTGGCTGTTTCAGGTATCTCATATAAGTGGAATCACACAGTATTTGTCCTTTTGTGTCTGGCTTATTTCACTTAGCATAGCGTGCTCAAGGTTCATCCATGCTGTAGCCGGTGCCAGAATGTCCTTCCTTTTTGAGGCCGAGTAATATTCCATTATATACGTACACCACATTTTGTTTATCTTTTCACCCACGGATGGACACTTGAGCTGTCCTCCTCCTTTTGGCGCTTGTGAGAGTGAGTCTACAAACACCTGTTTCGGTCCTGCTTTTTATACCCTTCGGCCATGTATAGATAATGAGTCTGACTTGTCTAAAGTCCAGAACCAGGACTTGGTGGGTCTGGACTTGAACCTAGGTCTTCTGATGCCAGGTCTAGGGCTACTTTGACGACAGTTCATTCTGAGCTCCTTGACTCAAACCCACTGTTCTGATGGTAGAAAGACAAGCAGCAGATATCAAGAGCAACAGGAACCCTTTTCTTTCACTTCCCTCACAGCCAGAAATTCACCACCCTGGTAATTTTCTGGGTGTCCTGTTGTGTTTAGGCATGAAGGTTTGCTCAAGAGGAAATGAAGATTCTCCCTGGTGTTGTCTTCTGTGTTCTCTCCAACATTTGTTCATCAAACACACATGAGAACCAAAGCTCGGGCCAGCCTCTCTGGCTAAACTGTGGTATGGCCACTTTCCCTAAATTTCTCTCTCATGGTCTCCCCACTGCCCTACCTCAGTGCCCCCGCCGCCTTGTTTTGAATGTGGTTTATCCCACGGGAGGAAACCAGGGGCAGACAGACCACTGGATGACTGACCCTAATTTAGAAGATATTGTCAGTGGGAAGAACACTGCCCTCAGATAACAATCACTTCCTGCTAGATAAATGCCAGGGCTTGTTTCCTGATGGATGTTGTGGAAGAAAATAACAATTACTCACTGTAGCTTCATTGGATCACTGCAGCACTCACACTTGCTAAGGGGCATGCACACACTTCTGGGAACTGAGCCACCGGGGACCAAGAACACCCTTAGTTTAACACCCAGGGCCCAGACCAGGAGGCAGGGGATGCGGATGCTAAATGGGCAAGAGGGAGGGAAAGAAGAGGCTCCAGCTCCATTCTGTTGTGTGACTTTGGGGTGTTTGGTTTGTCCCAAGGTGCCAGAGAACAAGCACTGACTTCTGCAGTGGTGATGGTGAGGACATGTACACTGGGAGCCTCGCCAGAAGAGGCAGCCCCTGAACTACAGTCTCATTCGGCCGTTCAGATCACAGATATCGAGTGAGTACCTGCTCTGTGTCAGGCATTGTGTTAGGGTCTGCCGTAGCACAGAGATGGCAGCCAAGGACCTTCCTTCATGGAGCTTACATTCTAGCCCTGGAGACAATGAACAAGTCAACAAGGTAAGTATGGATGGTAAAACGTGCTCTGGAAGAGGTAAAGAGGGTAGTGTGATTGTCCATAGGCGGGGGAGGCCTGTTTTAAACCTGGTGGGTGGGGAGGTGTTCTAGGAGGGGGCTTTTGAGTTGAGACTTGAAGGATGATAATAAGTCTCTTACAAGTAGAGCTGGTGCAAGCTCCAGATGGAAGAATCGGCAAGTGCAAAGGTCCTGCGGTGGAAAAGAGGTCATGTCTCCTGGGTACTGGAGGGGGTTGCTGTAGCGAGAGTCTGCTGGACACCAGGACAGGCTGCACCCTCGTGGTCAAGAGCTGTCTTGCTGCTCTTGGGAACAGGGGAGGTTTTTAAGGAAGGGAAGGATAGTCGATGGGTTTTAGGGTCAGAGAGAAGTGCATGGCCCACAACAGCCTCAGCACTCCCCATCTCGCTACCTAAATGACCCTACTGACCCTAGGAGTCTTCATTTCCTATCATTCATCGTGAAATGTTTGCATTAGTTTTGATTTTTAAAAATAATATTGCATTAAAATATGATTTACCTTGATTATTGACTTCTTGGTGCCCGCTTACATTTTGCGCCTGGAGTGAGTTCTCCGTTTTTCTAGGCCCTTACCCTCCTCCTTCAGAGGCGGCTCAAAGGGTCTTGGAGATGCCACAGCTTTTATTTCCTGCTCATGGTTTCAGAACACTCCTCCCTGACCCCTGCACTTTTCTCTGCCATGGTAATCAGGTGTGCACGGAGAAGAGCTGCTTATGTGCCCTAGACTGGGAATCGAACCGGCGACCTTTGGTCCACAGGTTCGCTCTCAATTCCCTGAGCCACACCAGCCAGGGCTCACGGAGACACAGCTCTTCTCCTTCATCTAATCTCTCTCCAATGCTGAGGGGCTTGGTAATAACAGCTGTCCCCAGAAACCAGAAACCCAGTAGGGCTTGAAAAGCAGACCGAGCAAGAATCCAAACTGTCAGACACTTGGCAGGAGAGCCCCACTCTGTGGGCCCATGGATCTGGCTGAAATGCCCTGAGTGGGGACTCAGGGCACTGCGGTCTTAAAAGGAGACTTTGCTTCCTACCCAGAAGAGATAAGGGAGCCGACAGAGTCTGGAGAAGGGCAGAGAACAATGAGAAAATGTAATAAAGGGCCTTTGGGAAGCTCTAACCCCAGCAAGGTAGCTGCTGACACAGGAGCCAAGCACGGATTTGGATGCCTTTATCTGGCTACCCCTGAAGTCCTGCTGCCGCACTTCCTGATGCCGCGCCAAGTAAGGCTCCCCCAGGAAACAAGAGCCTCTATTCAAGAGCCCCT
This sequence comes from Phyllostomus hastatus, assembly GCF_019186645.2. Classification (NCBI taxonomy): domain Eukaryota; kingdom Metazoa; phylum Chordata; class Mammalia; order Chiroptera; family Phyllostomidae; genus Phyllostomus; species Phyllostomus hastatus. The sequence goes on along the minus strand of NW_025333873.1, from coordinate 446,179 downwards.
GGGAGGCAGCCAGTCTTGTGGGACAAGCCTCAGCTGGGTCAGGGGATTAGGGCTCAGCCCTGTCTCACCTCCAGCCTGGTTCACGCCTGTGTGCCTCTGTGATAAAATCCCCAGAGAGACTCCCTAACTCCCTACCGGGCATCGTCTCGTCCATGGCCGGGTCTGGGTTTAGCAGTTTTTAAAATCTTGTCTCCAGAAGCTCAGTTGGTTGGACTGTCATTCTGATAGGCCAAGGTTGTGGGCTCGATCCCCCCTCAGGGCACATACACAAGAATCAGCCAGTGAGTGCGTAAATAAAAGAAGCTACAAATCTCTCTCTCTCTTTCTCTCTCTCTCTCTCTCCCTCTCTCTCTCTCTCACACACACACACACACATACACACACAAAATAATTTTAAAAAATACTAAGTAAAATCTTATCTCCACATGTGATGTGTGCCTAGCACACAGCTATGCCCTTAACAAATTCTGGTGGAAAGATATGTAAGATTTTTAAAAACCAGAAATGTGAAGTCCTATGCCAAGGACGGCAGGGGTGGGGAGGGCTGGATGCACCCGGGGGCCCCTTAAACTCTCCTCAACTCAACAATCCTTGTCTTCTACCCTCTGCCTTCTCGACTGGATTTATCCTTAGTGATAAACTCTTCCCCTCATCAGAGCCAAACTGGAAAGTTCTTGTTCTTGAAGACCTTTGAATCACGTTTGAAGTACATTTAATATACTGGACGGAAGATTGGATTTAGGGAAGAATATGGATGTCATGCATAACAGACGTAGGCTTGGAAATTGCTTTTACTTGAAACAAGAACAGTTTCTTAAGTATTATATAATTTTTGAGGGCAAAGGATACGCATTCACACAAATTCCTCAAACTCTCCCCACAGTGGGTGGGGACCCCTTTGTGGGAAATCCAGCGCAGACGCTCTCCTCAGTTTACGCAGTGTCCCTGCAGTACATGGCATGGTTAAGTGTGCCTCCTGGAATCCCCTCCTCTCCAGGCTCCCACAGTCCCCTCTCCGATTCCCTCCTCCTTGACATGCTCCTTTCATTTTCTGTCTCAGTCTTTGCTGTCTGCGTTCCCTCCTCCTGCCCCTTCGACATTGGAATTCTCTGGGACTCTCTCCCAGGACGAGCTCGCTGTCCCCTGTGCTGGCCTGCCTCTTCGGTCCCCACGACTCCCACTCCTTCTCTCCAGCCCTCGCCTCGTCCTGGGACTCCAGGTTCAACGCCCAACCTCCTTGGGGAACTCCACTTGGATTCATATTGTGTCTGAAATGAAATTTGTCTGAGGAAAAAGATTTGCTCCCCTCTCCCTGACCTGGAATCCTCATCTTAATGAATGATTCCCTCACCGGTTTCGGCGCGCTGGGGCGATCTTTGAAGTTTCCTGCCTGCTCGTCTCTCACATACAGATGAACAGAAATGCTACGGGCTGTCCTTGGGAATATCACTTATTTGTGCTCTCCTCACCGTATCCATTATCCCTGATCCAATTCGAATCTTCACATTGTTTTTTTTTTAATTTTGCAAAATGATTGCAAAGCCCTCCAATGGATTTTCACCGCTCAGCCTCTTTCTTCTCCGGTCTGCCCCGGTCCATGTCTCTGTGGTTTGACCGCCAGGAATCGGCTGTTTCGCTGCCTTCCGCTGCCTGGGAGGTGGGGGGAGGGTGCCGCCCGCATCCACGCTGGTTTAGGCATGTCAGGAGCTGACAGGAAAGCCTCCTGTGGTTTTCCTCATTCGTTCTCCAAGCTCCCACTCAACTGGAAGCAAAATGCCAGCTCTTACAACCAGCTTCGGAATTAGGACTTTAAAAAAACATCTCTTTTATTGAGGGACATTTCAAACATATATGGAAATAGAGAGAAAAATACAATAAACCCCAATGAACTATCACCTGGTTCAACCACCAGTTTTTAACTCATGGCCAAACGTGTATCTTCTCTACTCCGTGCCATAGTCCTCTCCACACCCGGGGTTATTTTGAAGCAAATCCCAAACTATGACATTGGGTTTTGACCGAGCAGACCCACCAGGGGCACAGGCCCTGCAGGGAGTGATAACCTTGGTGCCCATCGTCACCTTTACTCAGCACCTCCCTGCAGGGCAGCTCTTGAGGGCAGGGCTCTATGAGGGACCCAGGGACTCAACCCTGCTAACCAAGGCTCATGAGCCTCTGCTCCACTGTCATCCACGGGTGATGCTACCCCGTTGCATGGGCATGGAGATAAGTGGCTGGGGCCACATGCCTGATACCCCTGCACATTGGCCGGGTCCCCCACCCAAGACCCCCAGCTGCCCTCTGCCGGAGGGATCCGGGCAGCCGACAAAGCACTACCCACCCCCTGCTCAGTCTGGCATGTCTCACTGACAGGGGGCTCATCAGATTTCCCAGCAAAAGTAAAGATACATTCCTTAGCTTAAAGAGGGCCTGAGAGAGAAGGAACAGCAGCAAAACAAAGGGAAGGAACACAGATTCTGAAGAGTTAAAGTAGAAAGTATAGTACACAGCTTCCCAGGGACCCCTTAGAGAGACCCAACAGAGTAGTGTAGGGAGGGAACAAGGGTGACAAAGTCACAGTTGGCACCGTAAGGGGATACTGTGTCTAGGCAGCTGGAAGCCAAGGGTGTCAGACCTGAAACTGAAGTGGCTGGTGTTTCCTGAGGGCCTCAGCAAAGCCTTTTTTGTAATCAAAACCATTTGCAGAACTCTGGGCTCAAGATACAAATTTGCATATTGCTTTACATAAGTCAGCATATGGAGTTCGCTCACCCCTAACACCAAGAAAGGGAAATTAAATTCAATTAGATTAATTAGTGCAACTGATTGCAAATTGTTTTCAGGCCTAATATTAAGGGTGCTGCATGCAGGAAAGAGAGAATGGATTTTTTAATTGGGATTGGTGGGAGGATGGAAGGGAGGAAGGCAGCCTGGGCAGCCCAGTGAGGCTTTCAGAGACGAGCGAGAGAAATACGGAGGGTGGGAGGAGGGTGTGCCTGGGCTTCCAGGGGGCATTTTAGCCCTCCCCTCCACCCCTCCCCTGTATTACAACTGCTCCAGTGCCCCCAGGTCAGGGGTTAACTGGCCACATTTATCAGGTGTCTGCCCTGGCCGCGTCTGGGACCTGTCTCTTGGGGCCTGTCCCTCCTGGGCCTACTAGGGTTGCTCAGGTCATGAGAAGGACAAGCCTCTGCCTTATGCCCTGTGCTAAGAAAGGACCACTGTCAAGAGGCCCAGCTCACCTGGCGGGGGCCCAACGTCCTGCAAGCCCTCGCCCTACCCACTGGACATCGGTCCTCCCTGGCATTCCCATGCCAACGGGGCAGATGACGGGAAGTGTGGCATGCCTGCCACTTCCGAACCTGGTCCTCTCCTTTCCCATTTCCCTGGCTTGTGTCCCTGGGGTGTCAGTGTGCCTAGGTCTTGTCAATCTCAGATCTCATAAAAAGGGGTCTGTATGCTTCCTTTGCTTTTGCTTTCCAGGCCTGGCTTCTTGAGATGGCAGAAGGCAGGGCACTCCCCAGAGAGGCAGGGGGCCTGGTCTGGAGCCTCTGCCTGACTTCCTCCCCACACACATTTTCAACAACGTGCTCTAGATGGGCTTTCTGCACGAGGAGTCATGGTTGGTGGCACAGGGACTCCTGGGTGGCTTAGCAATGCCTGAAGACTCCCCTCCCTTCCTCTCATCCTTCCTTCCTTCCCTCCTTCCTTCCCTCCTTCCTTCCCTCCTTCCTTCCCTCCTTCCTTCCTTCCTTCCTTCCTTCCTCCCTTCCCTCTGTCCTTCCTCAAACACATATTGCCTCCCATGTGCTGGTGTGAGGTCATTCAGATTTAGACCCATATAATCTAGTAAGGGGTTAGATCAAGGCCAGAAATAACCATAACGGAAACAGAATAGAACAAGCCTTCAAGAGAGACACACACAGAGCCTAGATTGTTTGGAGGTAAGGAGCACATATCTGGGTGGGCAATCAAGAAAGGTTTCTAAACACAGAGCATACAAACCAGCTTTCCAGGCAAGATAAGATGGCCACAAATAGGAATGGAGGGACCAGAAGGGCCAGAGGGACCAACAGAGAGGGACCAGAAGCTGTCACAGTAAGTTGAGGCGAGACACTCACCCCAGGAAGGAGCTGAGCTTGGCCCTAGAGTTTGGGTGCGGAGGAAGTTGACACGTCTGGAGACCTTTGTGGGCAACAGGCAGCCTAAGGGGACATGAAGAGGAGGTGTAGCTATGAAGGAAGTGGAAGAGGACAGAAACATGGCGGAGGTGTCAAAGACCTCTTATTCCTTTTCACAAATTCCTCCCCTTTCCTGCTACTCCCAGCTGCTGGTGACAAGGGAGGTTGGAGGATCTCAACTCACTGACGCCTAAGTTTGGCTCTGCTAAGTCTGGGCTGAGGCCTCCATGCATATTGCATGTTAACAGCTGGGGTTCCCCCAAGGGCCTCAGAGTTTCTCAGTGGGGCCTTGGGCATCCGAGGAGAGTGGCTCTCCATTCAGGCAGTGGCCCATTCTGTGTAATGGTAAGCATGTTCCTAACACTGCATACTACTTCTGATAAACCCGATACCGGTGGGTGCAGCATGGAGGGGTAATCATCACCTTCCTGTCTCACTCATACTGTAGACAGGATTACAGATGCATAAATCAGAGATGGCAGCCTATAACAAAAGCTTTACCTCCAGCTGTTCCATTCATTTTCTAAACAACAGAACATCCCCTCCTCCCCCACTCCTCCCATTTGTTCCTTTGTGTGTGAGAATTATTATCAGCAAATGCATTTTTCTAAACCTCCCGCATCAGACAACTTGAAGGAGGAAGGCCAGAAACCCCCACATCACAGGAGGCCATCCTGCGTCCCATGGTTTCTCACTTCTGCCTCTCCTTGTTGCTGGTAACTTCCCACTGAGAAAGGGGATCCCAGGTCCTCTGTGCCCAGCTGGACACAGTCCATCTCCCCTGCTGGCTCTGTCCCTGACCCTCTTCCAGGGCTGCTCCTGCTCAGGGAGCCCTGGCCCTGTGTGCTGAGGCTTAGCACCAGGCCTCTGGCTAACAAATGGGCTACTGCCTTGTACTGTGCTTGCTCCCCACATCATTTATGCCTCCCCTTGAATACTGGAGACCCTGCCTGGTCCCTGTCTGGTGCCATGGCTGTCCTAAGGTCCTTATTGATTGATTGATTGATTAATTAATTGATTTTTTCATTGAGGTGAAATTCATATAATATAAAACTGACCATTTTGAAGTGAGCAATTCAGTGGCATTTAGCACATTCATATTATGGTACAACCACTACTATCTTGTTCCAAAACATTTTCTTCACTCTAATAGGAAACCCCATACCTGTTAAGCAGTTGCTTTAAATTTTCTTCTCCCCACAGACCCTGGCAACCACCGGTTTGCTGTCTCTATAGATTTACCTATTCTGGATATTTCATATCATCGGAATCATACAATATGAGAGACCTTTTGTATCCGGCTTCTCTCACTTAGCATAATGTTTTCAAGGTTCATCCACACTGTAGCATGTATCAGTACTTCCTTCTTTTTGTGTTAGAATAATAGCCTATTGTATGTGTGTACCACAATTTGTTCATCCATTCTTCTATTGGTGAACATTTATTTCCATTTTTTTGCTATTGTGAATAGTGCTGCTATAAATATGCATGCGCATGTATTTGTTTGAGCAGGTTTCATTTCTTTTGGGCATATACCTACAAGAGGAAGGACAGGATAAACTCTACACTTAACTTTTTGAGAAACAAGCAGTTTTCCACAGTGGCTGAACCATTTACATCCCCATAGCATGAGCCTTCCATTTCTCCACATCCTTGTCCACACTTGTTTTCTGTGTTTAATACGCCATCCGAGTGGATATTAAGTGGTATCTCACTGAGGTTTTCATTAGCATTTTTCTAATGACTAATGATGTTGAATATTTTTCACATGCTTATTGGCCATTTGTATGTCTTCTCTGGGGAAATGTCTATTCAATTTCTTCATCTATTTTTTTTAACTGGGTTGTTTGTCCTTTTATTGTTAAGTTGTAAGAGTGTCTTATATATTCTGGGTACTAGACTCTTATTAGATAGATGATTTGCCAACATTTTCTCCCATTCTGTAGGTTGTCTTTTCACTTTCTTGATAACGTCCTTTGATACATGGAAATTTTAATTTTGAGGAAGTCCAGTTTAGCTGTTTTTTCCCTCTTGTGTTGCCTGTGCTTTTGGTGTCATATCCAAGAAATCATTGCCAACTGTGTGGTCATCAAGATCGACCACTATGTCTTCTTTTAAGAGCTTTATGGTTTTAGCCCTTATCTTTAGGTCACTGATTGGTTTCAAGCTAATTTTGGTACATGGAATGAGGTAGAGATTCTTAATTTACTCTTACCTCCTGCTCCCAATGCCACTTCAGCCTGGGGTCCAACCCAGGTCCCTTAGCCTGCTGGCAGTGGTGCCTGATGCCTGCACTGCTAAGGGTTTCTTGCCCCGGATTATCTGTTAGTCTGAGATGCCCCTCCACCCTATGCTAGCCTTCATGATGTGGGCTGCTTGTCCAGACTACTGCTTTTGCCCTGGATTGAATTCCATTAGACAGGACTTCCTTTCAGCCAAACAACTAGGTCTCTTCCTCTCTGTTGTAGATGTAACCCAGGCCCTCTCCCTCCTCTGAGACTGAGCTTTTCGGCTATAGCATCAGGCCGTGCCAGCAGTATCTTGTGACAACATCCAGTTTCATCAATAAAGTGCATGGAATCTGGAACAGGGGACCAAATGCCAGCTCTGCCACATACTACATGTGTGACTACAGAGAGTTGCTTAACCGTTTTGTGCCTCAGTTTTTCCATGTATAAAATGGGGGAAATTATTACACCTGCCTCACAGGGTTGATGTGGCAATAGAGTGAAGACATTAAAAGGGTTAAGAAGAGTGCCTCCAACACATGGTAACTCCAACGCTCTGTGACTGTTAAAAATGTCTAAAAATACCACTGGTCCCTGGGAGGGGTAATACCATCGACCAGAACAACATTTCATCATGATGAGCTCATTGCTTTTCTAGGTCCGAGGTTGGGAGTGGGTTACCTACCAGACCAAGGGGAAGAATAAACCTGTTCATGCCAATGGCTGTGGTGAACAACGAGACACAGGAAGGAAGGACAGGAGGAGGGTACAGGGCTCAAAACCAGTCTTGCTGGTTGCAAAATTTCTTGGTGCCTCCAGGTTAGATAAATCTATAGCAAATGCATGATCTAATAAAAGCAGCAGAAAGCAGGAACTGATTTTGCTGAGTTTTCCCTCGTTGTTCTATTTTTTCCCCTGATTTGCCCACCGTGGAGCTCTGGGGGAACCTTGTTATCCCTGATGTAATCACCACGGGCAGGTCTGTGTCCTGAGGCCAGAGTCTCAAAGCCTCCCTCAGAGTCCCCCACAAAGAAGCCTGGGAAGAGGACCCCTCCCTGTCTCCACCCACACGGCTGTGTCCTTTCCAGAGTTTTGGATGTTTCATCCCCGGAGGGAGGTGAGCCACTGGAATTTATTATCTGTCTGAATAGGCTCTGTGCAGTGCACCAAAATAAAATGGAAAAAATAGAGCTGTCTCAGCAAAATCTGCTGAATCAGAATTAACAAGAAAATCTTGTAACTAATGATCAGAAATTAAAATGTACTCAGGAGATACGGTGTTTAACTGATTAGCAGGGCTGCAGACTGATATTGTGCAGGATAATGGAACTGGAACAGCTCACGTTCTGCGGTAACAACCAGGGGTGGAAGGTTCCCAAACTCATCTAGACTGGTCCCCAGCAACCTGGAGCGCCACCTCTGGACAGGGATTTCCTTTTCTCCTTGCCCCAGCTCTCTGCTTCTCTCACTGAAGGTGCCTTACCTTTCTAAGCACCTCTCAGCTTACAGTCTGTGCCCCATGACAGCCTCGTGGGACACATGAAACAGCTTACTGTGACCTCCCCTCATTTACACAGACACACATTGAAATGCACACCAGAATTCGAGTTTTTGAATTATTGGAATCCCCGTACAAAGGCATCCTTGTAAACACACAATCTCTAATTCAACTTTTCTGTAAACCTAGCTTTTCATGTATTGTATACTTAACGGGCTGTGGACTGCAGCATGCTGGCAAATACTGGCACCCGAAGTGCAAAAGTATGGTTGTTTCCTATATTTTAAAATGTTTTCTTGCTTGCCTAACTCTAACAGCACTTAAGTTTTACAAAGTAATTCAGATCTGGGGCTGCACTGAACCGTGAATGTTTTTAGTCTCAGAGCAAATGTCTCAGGAAGCCGTGGAGAATGAAAACGAAGGGTGTGGAAAGAGAAGGGCTTGCAGCCTTGCAATGCCACCTTGTGTTTCAGACAACTCCTGTGGCCACCAAATTATCAGTATCACAATTAGCCACACTTCACTTGCCAGAATAATGAACACGGATGAGGGAGGAGCCTGTCGGTCTACATGCTGAGGGGGAGACACTGGGTGGTTTGATGTGAGTTTTATTTGCACAAGTCTCCCGGGGGAAGACAGGGGAGGCTGCTCCTCCCAGGGGAGAGAGCTGCATCCTTCAATTATAGGGACACAGCAGGAGCTTGGAGAAGAAACCCGTCAGGAGACGGGGCCTCCAGTCTTCCTTCCACACTTGAGTCTTGAGGTCTAGAGAGAAAAATTCTCTGCTTTGCCTCATTTCCCACGTTTCTAAAATGGGAATAATCATGCCTCTCTTGTAGGGTTGTTGAAAAGTCTCAAATACTGCATGTAAATTGTGTAAGTCTATAGACATAAAAATGCAGTGCTTGTACTAGAGTGGGGATTCAATGATAACATATCTGGTTATTAGTAAGACTAGCCAGAGTAGCAGTCCCTGTATTGTAATAGCAGGAGGCATTTGGCTAAGCATTTCCTAGGTCAGACCTGGCCCTTCTCTATGACTATACAAAAATGCTCTTCCACTAAAAGTCCTGCTGAACTTCATTGTAGTGTGACACCTCTCTGCCATTCCAGTCTGAGGTCATCCCTTCCTCCTCAGTGTTGTCTGAATTTCATATTAGGCCCAATACTGCAACACCCAATAACACCTTTTCTATTTCTAGAGTCTGAGGCACAGACCGAGCTGATTGGTCCAGACAGAGTGGAGCAAAACACCAGAACTTGGGTAGTGAGTAGTGGGTGAGGGGTTAGGATATGAGTCTTGACGGGGCAAGTGAGCCTGTAGAGCTAGCCTGAGACCAGAGGCCAGCATGAAGACAGAGAAGAGCCAGGTGGAGGACCAGAGCTGAGTGGTGACGCAAAGTTAAGGTCTGGGACTTAGGTCTTGTCCAGCCAGGGCAGTGGGTTGGCAGAGATTCAACTGGGCAGGCAGTTTGTACCAAGGATGTGTGGCCTAATAGATCAGAGCTCCAAATTGAGGCAGCAGGCAAGAGAGGCAAGAGTGTGCTGTCAATTAGTAAGTAGGTCACTAGAATCACTTTGGAGATTTTCTCGAAATACAGATTCCCATGCTCCAGCCACTGAGATTCTGATAGAGTAAGTCGGACGCACTGCCAGAGAAGATTATGAGTGTTCCAGCTCTGCAAGTGCATGTGCTTACCACGTGATGCTTTTCCAAAAAGCCTCATAATAGCAGCGACTTTGAGCTCAATTTAAAAAGTTTTACCAAGAGGCAGGAGGTCTTCAAAGCATGTGAACCAGATGTTCAGAAAGTGTGATGAGCTTACAAGCACTTTAGAAAGAAAAGGTTTTTAAAAAGAAAGGCACACACCATTTGGAAGACCAAGAAACCAAGGTCAAATTATATAAAAAGAAAAAGAGAAAGCAGTTATTTTCTTTAGACAGTTCCACGTCGTCACCAGGATCCCAGGTTCTTTCTTCAGGATGTCCCGCCTCAGATTCCCCCCTCAGACAGGCCCACTAGGAACAGCATGTCTACGAGGGCACAGTGAATATTCAATCATACATCCTGTTGCCTAAGTGAACTTGTAGGTATTTTCCTTGACATTGTACGAGGAGTCTCAGGCTCTAAGCTGAGGCCCACTGAGAGGCTGGGAAAGACCTCTGTGAGACCATGAGGGTCAAGAGGCATTGGTTTATCAAATGTACTTATTTCCTCTCTTTGATAACAACATGCTTGCTCAAATTGGTAGCCCCCAGCTCTCTTCCCCTGCCTTATATTCAGAAAGCCATGCCTGGCATAAATCTCCCCAGTAGAAACCAACAGATTGTGTCCTAGAGACACTAGAGGAACCAAAAGCAAACACCTTCTGATACTGACAATTGAATGAAAGGCCCCAGTGAAAAGGCCACATCACCTTCAACCACCCTGTGGGCTCACCAAGCGGCAATGCCCTGTCTGTTACCAGGGATTCCAGTTGCTTTAGTCTCTCACTCTTAAATATACTCTACATACATAGGCAATTGGAAATTTGAGGAAAATCCTCCAAACTGAATGATGGAACAAAGCAAACAAACAAATCCACAAGAAACAGAAAAATTCCATAGGAAGCCATCTAACAACCAAAGAACTCATATAAGACAAGTCTCCAGAAATGCAGGATATAAGAATTTCCAAATTGGTATATGGAAGTGTCAAAATGCCAGGTATAAAGAGATAGGGAGGGGGAAAGGCAAACAAAATAAACTGGCCAAAGAAACTGACAAACTGAGAAAATGACTGCACTGCCATCAGTGGAAGCCCAGGAGCGGTGGGGGTAGCCACGAGGCAAGGAAACAATTTTGGGCAGACAAGTAACCACATGTGTCTTGCATTCCTGAATATCTTATAAGAGAAGCACTGGCTGCCTGTGTTCTGGACCCCCCTCTCGGGCATGCATGTGTGATGAGCAGCTGTAGAAGACAGAGATAGTATTTCCCTCCAGAGCCAAAGGCAGGCATGCCCGTTATAAAACATTTGGGTTCCCTAAGCTCAGGGTTCCTGTCCTGTAACACAACTCATTGTGTGTGTGCAGGTGTCATGTGGCCCTCTTGACATCCCCTCTGAGAATTGGGGTTAGAGAAACAGGTGCAAAAATGTTGACACTTTGGCTTCTCCCAGTGCTGTGAGTACAAAGACTAAACTGTCCTTTGTGGCTGACCCAGGAGCCCTGTATCTTCCACCAGCCTCCACAGTGCTGGGCCAGGCCAGCTTGCTGGCTCACGAGTAAAGCAAAACCTCATCCTTCACAGTTCCTGACAGCCATGCCATCAGAATTCTGAAGGAAAGTGACTTTCACCTTATGATTTCATGCATGAACAAGGCAGAAAACAAATGTGAAATAGAATAGAGAGTTTTAAAATTTTAAATTTTATATTGACAAACTTAAATTAAAAAAAATTTACCTGCAGTGAATGCACCCATCCTTAGGAATGGATTCTAGGTTGTTGTTTAGAAAAACTAACTAAATAAATTAATTAAGAAATAAAAAGATTTATGATAAAAAAAAAGAGGAGAAGCAAAATTAGAGTTGGAGAAAAAAATTCTCAGGATGTCAGCATGCATTGTGAAAAGTATTATTATAACACGTAGAAAAATTTGGAGAAGAGTTTGAAACATCCACAGAAAACGAGGATAATAAAAAAATGGAGCAATTAATGATTCTAGGAACAACAAAAGACTGTACGAGAAAAGAATGCTTGGTTTACTACTGACTCATTATATAAGTGCTAATTGTTAATTTTGCCAAAAATAAATTCATAAATATGTTACAGGGATAAAAGGAGAGAGATGTGGGCATTGGTATGGAAAAACTAAGTCCTTATCTACCATGCACAAAGTGGATAAGACTGATCTCATGAAACAGCAGTAGGGTTTTAAATCATAGGGGTAATGGCCAGGGGAGAGCCCTGGAGGTGTGAAGGATGTCATGTCTGGGGAGAGAAAGTGCACGTGGGACAGGGGATTTCCCACGCAGACATTACTTCAAACAAGTATTACTTGATAAAAAATAATCAACAAACAGAAATTCAAATCTTTAGAAATGACAAAGATAGCTTGCACAGCCTTTTAGTTTCCGAACCTTTTTCCAGCCAGAAAAAGGGCTAGTCATTACCAGACTGGGCTAGTCACTACCATCTCAAAACTCCCCCCTTTTCTCTCATCACGAAAAGGCAATTTTTAAAATGTGTTCCATTTTGAACTTCTTAGTTACACTATATATCGCTTCAGTTTCATGTTTTTCTTGATAAGATTTTTTTGAAGTTAAACTTTCTTGAAAAAAAAAAAAGAAAAGAAGAAGAACAGGGGCCCAGGATGCGGAGTCGAGAGACGTGGGTGGCGGCCCTGCCTGCCCCTGTGACTTGCCGTGTGTCCTTACGAGTCACCGCACTGGTCTGAAAGGCGGCCTCCCGCCCTGCAGAGGAAGCACACACCGCCCTCTTCACGGGCAGTTACAGGCAGGCCTGGGCCTTTTACTACTGCAGCCTCAGTGGACTGGCTGCACCCATGAAGTAGGCATCCACGAAGTACTGATTTGATTAGAGTAAATGGAGTCATTTCTAAAGATATTTGAAAACAGAAGCAAGTGGCTGCTATTACGTGGGTGCAGACCTACCAAAAAGCTGAATTTGGACTTGAAATGCTGTTTCAAGATTCTGTTCACGCTCAGCCTTCTAGACTTTTCTTTCATTCTACCAAAGGAATGCACAATTTAAGGCAATGCAGTCGGGCTCTTGCAATTAGAAAGAATGGGTAGAGAAGAGGCAGAGGTAATCACACCTGTTTTCCCAGGAATGACTTGGCCTTATTTTATCTTATTTTTTATTTTTTTAAACCTCACTCAAGGACATGCTTTTTGATTTGTAGAGAGGAAGGAAGGGAGGGAGAGAGAGGGAGAGGAACATCAAACTGATTGCCTCTTGTTTGCACCCCGACCGGAACTTGAACTCACGGACTTTCAGTTTACAGGATGACACTCCAACCAACTGAGCCACACCCACCAGGGAGACTTTGCTTTACAATAAAGCATTCATGTTGCACCACACTGGTTTCCCAGCAGATGCAAGGACTTAATCTCCAAGCCACACTCCCTCATTGGAGCTCCTGGTTCTGGAGTCTGAACTATGACTGTGGTTGACACACATTTGCTGGTGCCCACTGTGCCTCCCTATGGGCTCCCTTCCCCAGGCACTGCCTCGCAGGTTGGCTGTTATCAGAAGCTGAGTTTGTCTGGATGTCCCACAGCCAACTGTGGCAGGGAGGAAGGTCAGTAGTCATCCCTCTGAGCTGTGCCCTGCCATTCTCGGGAGGGCCAGTCCTGCTCAGGGTGGCTGGGTAAACCTCAGGACAGCAGGAGTTCCCTCAAGGCAGTTCTGAATGCTCTGAAGTTCCCATCAACTGCATATTGTCAATTCCCCGGGGCCGCAGGGCAGAAGCACCTGATTACCCATCAACAGAAGCTACAGTCTGAGAGTTTTTCATTTGCTTCATGATCCAGCAGAAGAGTTCTTGTAGTTCACAATGAACTAACGGCCTGTTTGTGCTGCTCAGGTTGCAAGGGCCCATTCTGGACAGAAAAATGCCTATGGCCCTGGCCCAGCTGATTAGACACAAGAGCAAATGAAGGAGCAGTTTAATCTGGAAAATCTGGTTTGGTCCACTTAGGGTGGCCTCAGTTCATCAGGCACCCTGAGTACCAGCCCTGCCAGACACAGGGGGTCCCACCCTGTAAGGGGCTTATGAACAAGTGTGTGGGGGGGGACAGACACACCAACAGGTGCAGGTCACAAAACACTAAGTGGGCTCTGCAGAGGGTGCCATTCCCACAGAAGGCCACAGGGACCCAAAGTGTTCCGTGAGGACAGAGGCTGCCACAAGGACACCTAGCCTCCCGGCACCCCATCCCGCTGGGAGTCCAGAAAGGGTTTCCTAGGCCATGGCTCAGCTTCCTTCAGTCCCATTTTCTTATCCAATGTCAAAACAAACCCTCAGAAGTACGTAAGGGTAATGCCTCCATTGTATCATGGCCAGGGTTGAGCCAGGGACTCAAAGACACTGTGGAGAAGCAAACGTGGACTCCTGGGTCTGGAACTCTGCCCTCTCTGCCCCTTGTCCTCTCAGCCTTACGCCTCAGCCGCCCTTTCTCTGTGAAGCTGTTCCGTCCTCTCCTCTGTGCTCCTTGTACCCAGGTGACCTCTGTCACAACCACAATCATACCCAACACATCGTCCTTCCCACCTGCTCTCCTCCTCTCCCCGGACTCTCTAATATAAGATCCAGCTCTCTCCCCAGCTTGTTGTCCTTGAAGGCAAGGGCTGGTGGCCAGCTCCTGGCATCGTGCCTGTCATGTAACAGGTGTCTAGTAAATATTTGTTACTTAGTGATTTATGCACATGGCAGTGGGGAGGGGGCTGAATCACCATGCACTTTGTGAGGCAGCGTGGTCACTGAGAAGAGGTTCTGCCACCCATCGGTGGGGCCACCTTGACCAGTTATGTATTTAACTTCTCTGAGACTCATGCTCCTCATTTGTCAAATCATGAGGATAACAGCTCTCCCATTGGAAAGCTGTTAGCGTTCAACTCCATGGTGACCGTGCAGCACATAAACATACAGCTGGTGCAAAAGAGTAGCTCACTAAATGCTAGTTCCCTCCTCCCTTCCTCACCTAACCAATGGCTAATGAGTGGACGAATTTGAACATCGATGTGGCTAACCAGTGGTTAAAGATGTAGAACCACTTGATTTGAAAAGCCAGCCCCTTAGGGAGTTTTGCACCAGGGACTTCCCTATATTTGTGGCAAGAACACACATTCATTATTCCAACATCAACGTGAGAAGCAGTGTAGCCTAGTGGTTATGAGCCCAGAACTCAGGAGTAAACTTAGACTCGAATCTCACTTCCAGTATCAGTTAGGAGACTTTGGGCTAGTTCCGTAACCTTCTTGGCCCTCAAGCTCCTTACCTGAAAGATGGAGGGAACAGTAGTAATTATTATTATGTAGCTATTATTTTCATGAGGATTGACTAAGTTAAATTCTTTAAGCTGTTAGAACAATACCGAGTGTAGGGAAGCACGGTGTAAGTGGTTGCTAAGCTACTGTTCTTCTTTTGCGTGTGTCTAAAATGCTTTATAATTAAATAATTATCAGGTACTCAAATAGAACAATTAAACGCGGGACCTTGAAGATGCTTGCTAGGTAGACAGAGCAGGATCTGTTTGGCATCAAGGCCGTTCTCCCACCTTGCTCCGTCTCCTCTCCTCCCACTCCCCGCCCCCCACGATCTCCCGTAACCATGGGCTACTTTCTGCTCTGGTGACACGGCCCCGGCCTCACAGTCTCTCCCGGACACGGCCTCTGACAGGCCCCTCTTCCCAGAACCCCACCTCCAAACCACCTTACACCCACGCCTTGCTACCCCTTCTCCCTTCCCCTTCTCAGGATCTGGTCAGTGTTACCTCCTTGCTCCAGCACCTTCGGTGGCTCACAACTACTTACCCAGTTAAGTTCCGAATCTTCCGCCTGGCATTCCAAACCCATTCTTTGGCCTTACCGGCACCCATTCTCCTTCATTTCTCTTACATCTCAGGCTGGCAGACCTGCTCCGCATTCACGGAGAAAGGCCAGTCCTGCCCTATTTCTCTGCTTTTGCTTAGGCTGTTATCATCTGGGATTTGTCCCCATCTCCACCCTTCTGAAGTCTCGCTTATACCTCAAGTTCATCTCACACGAGGACTTTTCTTCCTTTGAACCTCAGAGTTCTTTAACTTTTTTTCTGCCAAGATATTCTGGCTGAACTGCTTTGGGATATTAACATCCCGTCTGCTTTCTCAGGACCGTGTGTCCTGTAAAACCACCTGGTTTAGTGAGATAGATGAGACCCTACTTCTTGAGCAGGGGACCCTGCCGGAAGGCAGGTGGAAGCCCCGGCCCTGGGCGCGGGCAGCCCAGACAAACATGGCATTCTGACAGCTCCCAAGAGGAGCTCCAAAAGCAAAAACCATGCAGGTGCCGGGCTGCTGAGGAGCTAAAAGGGGCCAAATTCAGGCATGAGAGCTGAACTCAGAGGTTAGACCAGGTGATTCAAACAGGATAAGAGGCCGAACTGCAGACATCCCCTGGGGGTCGGGGAGTGATGTGACCATCCCTATGAGCGAAGAGGAAGCTTCTGGGGTGCGGGGCCAGGCTGGGCTGTCTCTGCCAGGCCTCCGTGACTAGCATGCATGTCCTGTTTCCGTCTATGACACCACTTACATTGTGCATGGCGTGGCTTCCCCACAGCACACACAGGGGCTCCACACGGGTGACAGACCCAATCAGTGAGCACGGGTGGGGAATGAACACAAAGGCTGAGGAAGCACCCAGTGGGCAAGTGGCAGAGAAACGCAGGCAACGAAGAGCCAAGACAGGCCGGGAGACTGACGTTTCCCTCGCTGCTCCGCACGGCTCCCCTCTGCTTCCTCCCCCCCCCGCCCCGCTCATCACCAATCTGGAACCAGAGAGCAGGGCTGCAGGGGGCTCGAGTCCTCCGCCACCAGGTCAGCCCCACCGGGAAGTCTCAGGCCCCTGCCTGACTTCTCAGTGACCCCTGAGGTTGGAGGTCAGTCCTCAACATTCCCAGTCCCTGCCCTCTGCTCTGGAAACAGATGTTTGAACCTCACACACACACACACACACACACACACAAGATACAATGATGACAAACACTTTTAGACATAATACGTGCCTGGCTCTGTGCTGAGAAAGTCACATGAATCATCTCATTTAATTTCACACTAAAATTACGAGATTATCAAAATTTAGAAAGGAGGAGATTAAGTTCAGAGAAGTTAAGTAATTCGCCCCTAGCTGCACAGCGAGGAGCTGGAGGAGCCAGGATCTGGACCTGTGTCCGTGGGACGAGGTACGTTAGAGGAGCAGGTGGCCACAGAAAAAGCGGGGCCCAGCCTCAGGGGAAGGTTTTCCTTCTGTACACCAGGGTAGGAGAAATGGGGATACTGTTTCAGATGGCTTCCAACTCCCTGCTGACAGAGGAAAATGGTATTTTCGGTACAGGCAGGGGAGGGCTTGGGGCCCCGGGTGAGATGAAGGGGGCCCCTCGCTGTGGGGACAGGCCGGGGCACCCCTCGGCTGAAGGACAGGCCTGTGGAATAGGTTAAAAGGCCCAGCAGAGCTGGCTGTCCCATCATCTTCTGCCTCGGTGCTGTGCTGGGAACAGCTTTGGAAAAGAGCTTTGTCTCTTGGTTGACTCGAATTTAGCCCCTGGCTGTCAGCTCACCTGGTCACCACAGAAGCACCCTGCAGACGCAAATGGGGAGAGGCAGCCATCACCTTTCCTCCATCCCAGGAAGCCCTCCTGGGAAGTCGCTTTGTCTTCCCAAGAGAAGGGGGGCACAGTGCACACCCACAGTCCAGCAGCTTGCCCTGGCACCTCCAATGGCCGCCCTCCACCCCAGCATTGCAGCCAGCCCCGGGGGCGGGGCTGTGTGCCTGGCGTCTGGAATTTCTCAGAAGGCCACCCAGCGAGCCTTCTGCAGGGACGCACACGGCTCCCGGCTGTGCTGGACAGTGAGTTATTGCAGCCTGTTATCTTCAGCAGCAGGTGGAGGCATCCTGGGCTCCTTCCTGCAGAGCGAAGCCAGGTAATATTTACTGGCTCAAATGAATAAGGTAACCAGCCCTGTCACAGCACAGAGGATGCGTCTCGCACCCAAGGGTTCTTCTTTTTTTTTTTTGCCTCCTTTCTTTCTTCATTATGTTTGTAATTTTGTTTTATTATTTCCCATTGGAAAGCTGTGAAATGAAAATGATGCAATCTACTGCTGTGAAATAATGTCGTGCTCGAGTCCTTTTCCAATAAGCCCCGAGGTTTGCACTGTGACGGCTTCATTAAATTAGCCGGCTCCATGGCAAATGAAAAAGCGCTCGGAGCTTTCGATTTTGTTAATCTGGGTTGGGCTGCCTGAGACCTTAGACCACCAGGGAGCTCGGGAGGTTGGCTCTGCGTGCTGGGTAGACGAGGCTTCCACCCGCCGTCTGCAGTCCCGGAGGCCACCGCGTGCGCACAGGCTCGACCTCTGCCGTAACCCGCAAACCTTCACTGTGCTCCCCAGCACGCCAGATGCTGCCCGAGGTGTTGTCACACGCCAAAGGAACAAAGAGGTCTCTCCGGGGACACAGTGGACAACAGCTCAGAGTACGGAGTGGGGGAAGGGAGGGTGTTTAACTCTCCTGCGGGTCAGCTAAGGTGGATGGCAGATGAAAGGTGAGGCCAGCCAGGACTCAGGTTGCCAGGTGCCAGAGAACCTGCCCCAGACGCTTGCAGATGAGACGTGAATGCATCACCATCCCTCAGAGTTTATGAAAACAGATCCTCTCTTGCTGGGCTCCACTGCAGTATTAAAGATTTCCATTACTGATAGCTCTTTCCAGTTAGCACTTTCAGTATTAAACTCTGTCATTACAAAGTAAAATATGCATGATCTCTAAATCTATGTATATTATAACGAGGTTTCATTGTTATAAATTTGTCTTCTCGGTCCTACATTTCTGCCTTTGCTGTCTTTTTAAAACTGTAATGTCTGATAGCTGTAGCCAGGGGGTAATTAGGAAATGGTACTAAAGAATCACAGGCTTATTCCCTCACTTATTCATGGAAATGTGTTGGGTGTCTATACTAAGATATGGGCCCACAGCAGGTGGGAAAGACAGTGGTGACAGCCAATTACAGCACTACGGAATTTTGGTCCGAGCTGGCATGGAAGCTCCCTTCCCCCCGACATATAAATATTGTATAAAACATAATAAAACAACTTGACATCACAGCTGCATGCAGAAGGATGGAAGGACAAATTCCAGATTTTAAAAACAAGTGGGAATTCAAAGCCGGAGTTGTGGCCAGATGTGTGCGATCCCGGCTGGGCTTCTAACGCCCGTGCAGAGGCAGACACTGAAGACCAGCCTCGCGGGTGGCTGCGGCCGGCGGTGGGACCCAACGCAGGGCTGGGTGCTTAGAAGGGCCAGACGATCCCCACCCAGCTAGGTAAGTGGTGATGGCATGAAAGCAAGAAGACAATTTGGGTGGAGAAAGATCATCTGCAAAAGATCAAAATCCAAACTTGTGCCAAGCACAGACGCAGGGTCTAAATTGGTATCATCGTCCCACAGTGTGGGAAGCACAAATGGGGAAATTAATGTACAAATTGGTTTGAAATCAACGGAACCCAGCAGAGACAAACTCGAACCCTCCCTGAGGCATGCATGCCTCCGTAACCAGGGGGCCCAGAGGAAATAACTACCGCGGAAGAGGAGCTCACACACAGAAATTACACGGCACGTAAGAGAACGAAGGGAGCGAGTCTCAGATTCAATATGGCACCCGGCCGGGCCACCCATGCTGGCCCCAGAATGACCTAAAAACTCCCATTTCCACCCATTCAACACCGTCATCACTCCAACTCTCATCCAGACACTAGAGAGCGCCCGGAGCCCCTGCCTCTCTCCTTTCCACACATGTGCACTCACATATATGTATAAATTTTCCTTCATGTAATGTGTACGTTACACCATTAAGATACATAGGAGCCCATACTGTTCACATCAGTTCCCATGAGCCAGTTGTGCTCCCTGGGTGGTGACTGTTTAAGCTCAGTTTGGAGTCTAAGTCTTGTGAGCCCTAGAAATTTGAAGAGTATGGGTTCTTTTTGTTTTCATAGGTCAATGTCATTTGAAAGTCTTTCACTTTCACCCACAGCTACGGGAGGCCTCCTGAGCTACGTACTCTAGGTTATGAAAATTCAAACTCAGTGAATAGAGTTAACTGAGGCCAATAACTCAGCATCCATCAGAGAAACCCTGACCACCAGGTCACACTCGTTTGGCTGTGCGTGTGCAGGTCATAGGTGTCCCACACTGGAGCAGGTCGCTGTCCTATCAGGATATCATTAACTTTGTCTTGGATTGGTTGAGGGTTCAAATAGCTACTTTTAAGTCACAAATTACTCTTGCTTCATCATCACCAGCTTAGTGGACAGAGGACATGTGGATAACTACACAGTTGTAGTGACTTCTGTTTGCATCATCAGAGTTTTTAACCTGTATTTTCCACTGGGGAGGCCTTCGGATACATGGCCCTGTACCTGAAACTAATCCAATGTTACAGGTCAATTATACTTCAGTAAATACAAGAACAGATGCACGCCCAGCAGCTGCATGTCAGCCATCCTTATCTCCACTAACAGGTGACCCTCCACGTCCTTTGCAGCCCCGAGTCCTTCTCTAGCAAGTGGGAAGTGGTGGGATGGGCGAGTGTTTGTTCTCCTGCCACATGGAAAGCAGCCGAGATTTTCAAAAAGGCCCCTCGGGGCAGAGCATCCACTCCTGTTTCCCCATTTCCTCGGATGTTTGAGACAGACCTACAGCCACCTGCACGTTGTGACTTTTGGGGGGTAGTAAAAAGTAAGTAGAGTCACGTCGTCTTGGGCAAGGATAGTTGTTTCAATCATCCGTTTAGGAAAACATTCACTGTGCGCTTCATGTGCCCAGCCCAGGGCTGGCAATGAAGCAAGACAAGAGACAGCTGTCCCGCCACCGGGGAACCCAGGGACAGGCGCATACACAGAGGGAGACAAGGGGACCGATGGGGACAAGGCCAGCTCCTTTAGTTATTTTAGTGCAGTGACTGACTCCGCTGCTTAGGGAAAAGGGTGCTGATGCCCCTTCTGTTCTTTCTTCTTAGCAAGACTGGCTTGAAGTCTGTGGACACACAGCTTAAAGGGACATGAGAATGTCTCCTTCAGATGTCTTTATTCCAGGGCCTCCCCTCCTTTTCACAGTGGGGACTGAATGGTTCCTCAAAGAGCCCAATCATAACTAAGACAAGAGGAAGACTGTGCGACCAAATACAGCCACATCCACCGTCGGCCACAGTCATGCATTTTATTGGGTCGGCCAAAAAATTCATTTGTTTTTTTTTACGTAACATAGCTCTAGTAGTGCTTAGTTGTCTTGAATTTCATTCCAAATAATTTTGTTCGATTGTATGGTGACAGCTGTCATATGAGTGAGCATGCATTTAAAAAAGTTATCAAAATTGGTGAATTTTTGTGCCGCCATTTTCATACTGAAGATGGAAGAAAATACGCAATGTTTTCGGCATATTATGCTTTATTATTTCAAGAAAGGTAAAAATGCAACTGAAATGCAAAAACACAGATTTGTGCAGTGTACGGAGAAGGCGCTGTGGCTGATCGAACCTGTCTAAAGTGGTTTGTGAAGTTTTGTGCCGGAGCTTTCTCACTGGATGATGTTCCACAGTTGGGTAGACCAGCTGAAGTTGATAGCGATCAAATCAAGACATTTAATTGAGAAACAATCAATGTTATACCACGTAGGGGATAGTCAATATACTCAAAATATCCAAATCAATAAAGTTATTGGTGAAAATGAAAAATATCTTTTATTTTACAGAGAAAACTAAACAGGCTTTTTGGCCAACCCTATATGCTGTGAACCTGCACAACTGCCAGCCACGGATGATTTTCTGGATGAAGGGGAGAGGGACACCTGTCCAGGGCATCACAGTTACTGTGGCAGACGGACTCTACAAGGGTTCTAGGGGCCCCTACCTCCCGGCATCAGCTCTCATGTGACCCTCTGCCCTTGTGTGTGGGCTGGGCCTACTGACTTGCTTCTCTTGAGTAGAAGGTGGGAAAAGTGATGGGGAAGGACTTGTGAGATCAGGTTATAAAAGATCCGGGCCTCCCTGGCTTGCTTGCTTTGGTGAAACAGGCTGCTGCGTTGAAGAGACCTACGTAGCAAGGAACAGAGGGAAGCTGCTGACCAACAGCCCCCGAGGAACCGAATCCTGCCAAGCACCGCTGGGTGAACTCAGAACAGATCCCCCTGTTGCACCTTGAGATGGCTGCAGCCCCAGCCAACTCCTGGATTGTAGCCTCTTAAGGCACCCCGGAGCAGGGCACCCAGTGAGGCTGCGCCTCGATTTTTGCCTCATAGAAACCAAGGGAGAATAAATGTGTGTTGCTTTAAGCAGCTAAGCTTTGTGGTACTTTGTTACTTAGCAATAGGTAACTAAGACGGTAACTAATCCGTGCGTGGTTACCTTACCTCGGCTGAGAATGTGCAGGCAGGTTTGGGGAACTTTTGAACAACACAGATTGGTTCTTCTCTTAAACTCTAGTTATGAATGGACACCCACTGGACCTAGAGCATGCAGGGAATTGATGATGGTAGGAAATTCTTTACACTACTGGCCACTGACAAGAGGGCCATAAGGGCCCACACAGCCACCCATCTAGGGCAGTAACTCAAACCAGGGAAGGGTGTTGGAATCAGCTGAGCCTGGACCCCACCCTGGACCCACTGAAGGGGGAGCCCCCTCTGGGCAGAACCCAGAGCCCCTTGAACAGGTAAAATTCCCCAGACGACACACACAGACCATGTATCCCGGGGTAAGGACCACTGATGAGCACCTACACCCCAAGTTGACATAACAGGAAATGAAGGGCCAGAGAAGTGACAGGTCTTTCTAGGGTCACACAGCACATTGGTGGCAGCCAAGGTCTCCTACCTCCGTTCTCTCCTTCATCCAGCTGCCACAAGGCCCCCAAGGCCCCACAGCCCCTAGGTATCCACTCAGTGGAGAACTTGACCCAGCCCTGAGCTAATCCAAGTAGAAGCAAAGTAAGAGGCACACGGAAAACTTCTTAAGTTTCTTTATTTGTTTAGAAAACAACCAACCTCCACTCTTTAACTTTCAATTCAGCCCTGGCCTAGTGAGTGACTTTTCTCTCCAGCTTCTCATGTAAGCAAGGGAAAAACACGAACGCTTCCCATTAGATCTGTCTCCAGACACAAATCAGGGGCAGATCAGGCTGGGACTGGAGCTTCATGGCCTTGAGAAGAGGCGGGGTGTGCCTGGGAGCTCCACTTGGCTTGTAACTTTTCCTCCATCCTCCCTGAGACAGCCGCTCCTGCCCTGGGGGGCTCTGCCTCCACCTCCCAGGTCAGGGCATCTGCAACAGTCACGGGCGGCTCGCAGCCTGAGTTCCAGTCTGCTCTCCTCCGGGGACACGCTGCCCCACAGTCCCCGCTGGTTCCCGCATGGGTCCTCACGAGCTCATCATGTCCCAGTGCTGGCTCATGAGTGAGGACTCACACAGGTTGACCACGATTTCCCTGTTGTTGTCTGTGCCATCACCAAATGTGTCTGTGTCTAGGCAGAGGTGAGACGCCACGTGCTCGATGCGGGAGCCGGTCCTGGTCCACTGCTGAGAAGACGGAGAGGAGAGAGGATGAACCAGATTCTCTGGCCAAGGCCAGGTCCTAGCAATAACACCAGGAGGTCCGGCGGAATCAGAAACGTTTAACCACATGGCTAGAGTCCCCTTGAGACTCGACTTCATGGTCCCATGGAGAAATAAAACTGCAACTAATTGCTTTACCAGGTATTGTTGTTTTTCTTTTTTTAATCAGATTTTTTTAAAAGTAAAAGCAAAATCAATACGTTTGCTAGGAAAACTCATTAGAAGGGAATAACCTTCCAAGCAATAGGCCAGAAAATGTGAAGCGAGTTAGTCACAGAAGCAACCAAAGAAATGATCCACCTTCAGTGTCTGCATGGCCTCGAAGGGTGGGAGTGAGTGAGCTGGAGGATGGCGACGCAAGAGGGGTGGGGGTGGGTGGGCCTCCTGGGCAGCACGTAAACCTCCGCTCCTCCAAAGTGCTTCAGCACATGGGGGGCCCGAGCAGAGAGTGGAGGGGGGCGCATCTCATGCTGCTGCTTCCCAGAGGTCACCTTGCATGACAAGTAGGGCGGGAATGGACATGTGTTGGGGAATCACCACTGACTATGGGCCATGGGCCATGTCAGTTAATTTCTGTAAACAGCTACCCTATGTGGTTGGGCACCATGGGCTCCATTTCCTAGAAGAAGGAGCTGAGGCTCAGAGAGATCCAATAAGCTGCCATGGGTCACACAGCCAGTGAGACACAAATGGGCATTTGAATCTCAGTTTCCCTAATGCCAGTAAGCAACTGGCAGGGAATTGGGTGGAGCCAGTACCTTGCTGCTGGAGGAATGGAACAGGTGGTGTACCCAGAATACTATGAGCTTGGTGGACATCCTGCCACAGCCCAAGGCTCCTGAAGGCAAAGGTTTGAGCCTTGCTCAGCCTTGTGGTCCCAAGGCTTTGTCCCAGTCCTTTCCTGCTCTGGGATCCCAGGTGGGACTCGGGGCAAGACATGATAGTACAAGATACACACACACAGTGGGGTCTGACGAGGTCAGTAGGCTTCCGTGTGGCAAGCTGACCACCGCTGCTGGCTGGCCTCAGGGAGGGTATCAGAGGCAGCACTCCACCCCTGTCCTAACCATAAGGACCTCTTTCTTATCAACACTCCTCTTCTATAGGTTCTCTCTTTTCCTGTGTAAGAGATTCAGACCTACACAGGCCGTCACATTATTGTAGGCAGCCACGCCCCAGGGCACACCCACTCTGCACTTACCTGTTTGTCATCTCCATTCTTGCAAAGGACAAGAACCACTGGGGCACCAGGGAAAAAGGTGATGACTGACAGGCACAGCTCCTCCTGGAGGATCTGCTGGGTGTATGTGAAGGCCCAGATCTGGAGGGGCAGAGGCCAGGAAGGGTCACATTAGGATCCTTGGGAGAAGCCACCACTGGTGGGACACTCCTGTGCTCATGTGTGATAACATAACACAGCTTGGTAAAACGCACTGGGGGTGGGGCTAGCAGAAATCATTTGTCAACAAGCATCAACTGGAAAATGCTACTTGGTCAAGCTCCCACTGCAGTCTCTGTCCCCACACCCCATAATGGGGACTGGCCTGGGGCATGCAGGCCACCTCTGCGGGGAGCTGAGCAACACCCCTGGCAAGTTGCGTGGTCTCTGATTTGTGTTTTGGTAGGTGTCTGTTCTCCACACTTGACGTTTCTAGCAGCTACCTGGCAGGTTGCACCCTTCAGCTGTCTTTAGAATGTCCCTTCTTCTCTGAAAAGGAGTCTAAATCAGTGTTGTGAGAACATGAGAGTTATGACAAGAGGCAGACAGAGGGACAAAGTGTCCCGAGGGAGCTAGTGGAAGAGGAGTATAGAGGGAGGGAGGAAAGACATGAGAACTACAATTATTCTGGAGGGCGCATGCGCGCCAGCATTCCCGGCAGCATAGATCACTTGGCCCCCGAGGGCCAGCAGGGAGGGAAGCTGAGAAGCTGGATGGACAAGCAGAGTCCTGACGACAAAGGGAAAGGGGCTTTCTGTGAGGTTCATTAGGAAGCACGCTCCTCAGTATTTCCTCCAAAGTGCCAGAGATCGGAATGCAACTGACTGCTGAAAAAGCCACATCCTTTCTAGTTCTTTCATCAAGGGGTAAAAGCACTGGCATAATAATATCAAAACATGAACCTCCCAGAGGTGTTGCCCAGGCTGGAAAATGGGGAGATTTGCCCTTTGCCTTTATCATGGGGTAAAGAGGACAATCTCTTCACCTTCACTTCACCCTCGCCAACCAGATGACCTTCAGCCTCTAGACCACGCCCCTCAATGGCCACTTCTCCTTGGCCAAAGAATGAAAAAAAGGGTCCTTAGCCAGCCAGTCTGCACACTAGGAACCTGTGGCTCATAAGCTGATACAGTGCTTACCTGCCTCTTGCTCTCCACCTTCCCTAGCTCGTGGCAGCCACCTCCTGGCCCTGGTTCTCTCCCAGCCTCCACTGTCTGCTAACGTCTTCAATGCCTTCTGTGACTTGGCTTGTTCCTCTCCCTTCCCACAGGCTTGGGGCCTTTTGCCGTCCCTACAGGATGCTGGCTGCTGCCTCTCCTGATCTGGGACCTTCCTTTGTCTCTCACACCTGGATGGGGCCACCGGCCCAGTGGGAACCTCTGTCCCCAAGGATTGGGGTATGCCTGTGAATTCTCTTGTCCCTTCTTAAGTTGCTGGTGTTGGGAGAAGACCCAGACCAGAAAGTACTCCCTGGGAAGTGAATGGAGATGTAGATGAAAAATGACAGGCCATGAGTTGAGAAAACTTGGGGCCTGGGGCTTCTTACACTCCTCCATCTACTTCCAGATCTATATATGTTTGAATTTTTCTCCTAGTAAAACCTTGTGAAATGTACTCCCTGGGACAGATCAAGTTCCCCCCCGGCCTGTGTATGTCACCATTCCACACATGCCTGCCTTCCTCTAGGATAAGCTGAAAGGGAGAAGATGTCTGTATGCACAGAGGCGATGCAGAGCCAAGATGAGACTGCCAGTAATGGCTAGTGCTTGTGGAGCCCTTATTGTGCGCCAGGACTGTTCTGGGTGCTTTACACAGATGCATAGGTTCCTCATGAAGATCGGACTAGATTGCTATTATTATCCCCATTTTACAGATGGTGAAAGTAAGGCCCAGAGAGGGTATCCAGAGCCACGTCCTCATAAGCGTCCCCTGCACACACTCTTTCCATCAGCTCTGCTATTGCTGCTGCCAGAGTCACGGCTGGTTCTAGAACCCTTTCATTCGTTGAATTATGGAACATGTCTGTCCCTGAGATCCTCTCCCAGGTTGTAAATATTAAAGCTATAAATCAGCTCCACTTTGACAGAAGAGAGCTGGCAAGAAATTCTCCTTCTTGGCCACTTCCCAATGGCAACCCCCATGAGCAGGGAAACAGAGGTCACACCCACTGTCAGGGCTGGGCAGGGGGAAGACCAGAGAGGGGGCCCCTTCCCTATCATTGGTGGGAACCGGGCATGTAGGAATGGAGGCCACACTCAGGGGACTCCACACCAGACCAGGGGACTCACGGAGCTCTGGCTTCCAGCCTGCACTGCCCTCTTTTCTTCCCACCCTGGCCCTGTCCCCCATGGTGACCTCCATGCCTGCATGTCCAGGCTTGGCCACACCCCTCTCCATGGTCTCCCTTGGGCCTGGGGGTGTGTGCTGGGGACACACTGCACCTCGGGAAGGCCACCCCAGAGGAGACACCCACACACGTCCCGAAATCAGACTTGGACTACTTGGGTGAGGGATTTGGGATCCCACCTTTATCATAAAGGTGGGAGAAGAGCCCGGATTTCGTGTGGAGAATTCCCTGCTCTGTTGTGAAAGGAAGAAAGGCCCAGCTTCAAGGGCAAGGCTACCAGGGAGCCATGGACCCAGGCCTACCCCCCCCCCCACCCCGACAGCTGGCAGTGAACTGTGCCTCAGCAATTTACCTATCACCCTGCAATTATCTTATCACCACCCTAACCTGGCTTTCTACTTTTACATGAGGAGCATTAACTGGTTCGACAACAACAACAACAACTTTAAAAATATACCATAATCTCTGATTTTCAACTGGTGTGTCACAAGAATTTTTAAGACATGCAACACCTGACTATTTAGTCAGGGGCACTGACCTCTTTTCCCTTATATTGTCAAATTTAAAAAATCGCAACACCAACACAACAATAGCCGTCTGGTGTGAATGCTCTGTCTTCAACCCTGGAGTCATATCTTATTGGTCACATAGCATAATAAGGCTGCATCTGATTGGTTAATTCTTGGTACCAGTAATCCTTGTATAAAAGTATAGGCACCTGATTTCTTAAAAAGTCACTTTGGAGCAGAAAGGACAGGTCATTACTATTATTTTTGTAAATCAATCAAAATTATACCTATTTTTGTCCGATTGTCAAAAAATATATTTTTTGGTGTGCTGTAGAATTTTAGTAATTAGTTTGTGCCATGAGATGAAAAGAATTGAAAACCAAGTGGCTCTAACCAAGTGGCTTTGAGAACTGGAAGTGCAGGGGATGGTGTTGGGGGCATGTGGAGAGGGAGGCTCTCTGACATCTGAGCCACCCCATCCACAAATGCCTTTTGGGAAGGAATACACAGGATCCACTCCTGGGGCTGGTGTCTGAGGAAACCACCCCAAGACCCCCAAGGGTCTTGCACAGATAGGGACTGAAGTCTTTTCACTAAATGGATTTTCCATTAGCTGGTGCTTTACTGGCACTGAAATAATTCGGCCTCTCAGTTTCCCAGAGGAGCACGGCTCGATGGCCACATCCGCGGGAGAGGAGGCTGGGGAGCAGAACACAGGAGCGGGCACAGGAGCAGCGGAGGGGCTTTCCAACTCCCACCCTGCAGCTGGTCAGACTTCCCCGGAATGGCCGGTGATGAATATGTTTATGAAACAAATCCCGGAGTCAGAAATGGATTTAGGAGGGCAGCAGTGGTTGCTCAGACTGGCCTGGACCCAGTTGGTAAGTGCTGGGCCCCTGCTGATGGTCCCATCAGGGGGACTAGCTAATTCAGACCCCCACTGGGCACACAGGCACAGCCATACCCGTGGAAGGAAACCCAGAGACCATCTTGGAGGTGGGTGGCCTTGCCTCCCTTGGTAAGGGGCTGGGGAGGAGAGGGTTCTTTGCTGGAAGAGGGGAGCTGATGATGGAGCAGGATGGTCCAGGATGGACAGCCCCGAGGCCCTCTGTGCTTGGAGGGAGTCCCTGTAGACAGCCACTGTGGTGGGAAAAGAGGCTGCCTGGCAGCGGGCACAGCAGACCCCTCTCTAGTAGATGCGCATCTGGCCACAGCTGTGAAAGCTGGGATGAAACAGGCCACAGCTCCGTGCCTGGGGCCTACGGTCTTGCACTGGATGGAGACGCACATCAGAGATTTTCTCTAGAGGAGATAACTGAAGGAGCAAAGTTCTGAGAGGGGCATGCATGAAGATGAGCTGGGGCGCAGTGGCTGAACTTCAAATGGTCCAGGGGCCCCTCCAGGAGGCCAGAAGCAAGTGGTCTGGGGCCACAGTTCTCACCGGGGAGATTTTGCCCCTGTCCACCTTCCCCGAAGTCATCTGGCTTTGGAGACATTTTTTGATCATTATGACTAGTTACTGGCACCTAGTGGGTAGGGCCAGGGATGCTAACCATTCTGCAACACACAGGACTGTCCCCATAACAAAGACTTACCTGGCATAAAGCACTGGCAGTGCTGAGACTGAGAAACCCTCACCTAGTTTTAAGGGCTCGGTCTCTGGGGGCAGTTGCTCTGTGTCTGCACCCTGCTCTGGTATTACTCATCACCTGGGGAGCACTGGCCAACTTGTCTAAGCCTCATCTACTCCATCTGTGAGATGGGAGTAATAACGGGACATAGTTCAGGGGATTGAAGAATACAGTGATGCATGTGGACACGCTTAGCCCGGTGCCTGGCCCCTGGCGCAGAGTCTCCGGGAACAGCGCTTTTAATGACACGCGGGAAGGAGAAGCGGCTGGGTGAGACTAGAGAAACACTAACACAGAGAGAAAAGTCAGGAGGGTCTGTGTTTTCATCAATGCAGACACATGCAGCATTTAGCAGTGGTGGCGCGTGTTTCCTATTCAAAGCCTCTCCTGTGTGGGAAGTAGGAAACGACGGAGAAGAAACGCTGAAAGCAAGGCAGCACCACGGCTCATGCTGTGGTTGGGTGGCCAAACTAGTCACTCAGAGCTGACAAGTCCCGTTAGGTACTTCATGTTCATTGTCTATTTAATCGTCATAGGTTCCTACCTCTGGAGGTCGGTACAATTGAATGGGAGAAAACCTGTTCCTGAAGGCAGCGTTATTTTGGGCAACACAAGGAGCAGGGTAGGTGGTGAATGAGGGACCTCCTTGGTGAGATGGGATCTGAGCTGAGAGTAACCGGGGTCACCAGTTGGCCTTGAACCTCTAAGGCCACACCGGGCAGCACACTAGTTCATCGAACACTCTCTTGAAGCTGTTCAGATAAGATGTCTGGAATGAGGTGGTGGGTTCAAGTGAAACTTGAGTTCAGCTGACCTCTTGATGCACCTGGATCCCTGAAGGACCACCCAAATGCACTGACTTCCTGGGGCTGGAACCCCAGCTCACCCACTTATGAACCCTTGTAAGCTTGGGTGAGTTACTTAAGTCTTCACTGCAGTTCCCTCAGATGAAAAATGAAGATAGAGTCAGCACCTACTGCAGAAGGCCACTGTCCGGAATAAATGGGTTAACACAGAACCATGTCCAGAAGGGTGCTGGCTACAGAACCAGTGCTAGTTACCGTCTGCATGTTGACTGTAATGATGGAAAAGAGGAAGACATGGCCCTAGAGCACAGGTGGCAAACACAAGGCCCGCGGGCCGAATCCGGCCCTCCACCTTGTTTCATCCGCCCAGCACCTTGTTTCTACCCGGCAGCATCGCCGAGCTCTCGCTTAACTGTTAAAGAGTAGTTACATTCACACAGTCCTAAAATTACATCCGGCCCTTGGAAGGTAACTGTGAGGCTGATGTGGCCCCTGGTGAACATGAGTTTGACACCCCTGCCCTAGAGGTTTTCCTTTAGAAATCTGCCTTTGCTTTGATTCCCAGGAGAGGCTGGAGTGGCAGTTGCAATGGGTCCACTCCCAAGGGGGTACAGAGAAAACTCAGAGAGGAAAGGTGGTATCAGGTGGGGAAGGTGACATGTTGGCGACCTGTGCCACTGGCAGACTCACCTAGAGGAGCCGGTATGAGTCTGGGTCTGGGGAAGAGCTTTTCCCTTCATCTAACCACGCCCCCTGCCCCCCCCGCCCCCCCCGCCCCCCCGCCCCCCCCGCCTGGGTTCCCAGCTATCTGCACACTTGTGCCGCGAGCCAGTAGCCTGAAGTGCTGGGATCCAGGTAGAAGAACACACTCAGAAGTTTTTCATCGATGTGGTTTCCTGTTCTTTAAATTGGGGTAGCAACTGGACTGGTGCATCTGTCTTCCTTCTAGGGGATCCAATACATATTTTTCCAGGGAAGCCAACACAGTTAAGAGGGAACTTGTTAACCAGGAGGCCGCTCGGGCTTCACACATTTACAGACACATGGTGTTTCTCTCTTGCCTTCCCCTAAGGCACCGGTTTGCTGATGTCTTCAATACGCACTCAGATAAAACATTTTGCTCTGAGGTTGATGAGCCAGCCAAGAGAGGGAGGTAAGGCAGGGAGAAGGACGAATGGGGCTGGGGGTGAAGCGGGGACACAAGCCAGCATCAGAGCCAGAGGACAGACATGGTTTGAGGGCCTCCTTTCAACAATGAGGACACCCACGTGCCTGGTGACACATGACCTGGACAGTGAGTGGCCAGTGGGAAGCAGGACTCAGAGCTCTTGGCTTCCAGAAACGGTGATCGTTTACTCCAGACATCTAGGACCCAAATGGCCCAAGTCCGATTTCGGGACGTGTGTGGATGTCTCCTTTGGGGTGGCCTTCCTGAGGTGCAGTGTGTCCCCAGCACACACCCCCAGACCCAAGGGGGACCATGGAGAGGGGTGTGGCCAAGCCTGGACATGCAGGCATGGAGGTCACCATGGGGGACAGGGCCAGGGTGGGAAGAAAAGAGGGCAGTGCAGGCTGGAAGCCAGAGCTCCGTGAGTCCCCTGGTCTGGTGTGGAGTCCCCTGAGTGTGGCCTCCATTCCTACATGCGAGGTTCCCACCGATGGCAGGGAAGGGGCCCCCTCTCTGGTCTGCCCCCTGCCCAGTTCTGACAATGGGTGTGACCTCTGTTTCCCTGCTCATGGGGGTTGCCATTGGGAAGTGGCCAAGAAGGAGAATTTCTTGCCAGCTCTCTTCTGTCAAAGTGGAGCTGATTTATAGCTTTAATATTTACAACCTGGGAGAGGATCTCAGGGACAGACAGCTTCTGTGATTAAATCTGAATAAACGGGTTCTAAAACCAGCCGTGAGTCTGGCGACAGTAATAATAGCAGAGCTACAGCACGGCAGCGGGGTTTTCTACATCCACCTTCATCACTTACTGGCATGTAACCTTGGATAATCTCTCTAGGCCTTGGCTCCATCATCTGTAGAATGAGGACAATAGTCACACAGTAGTCCCTCCCCCCTTATCCTTGGAGGATACATCCCAAGCCCCCCAGTGGATGCCTGAAACCTTGAACAGCACTGAACCCTATATATACTATGTTTTTTTTTCACATACGGACACACCTTTTCACTTAAAGGGAACACTTTATGGCTTCTCGCTGGCATAGCTGAATACCAGCATCACATTGTTGTGCTTTGGGGCCATTATTAAGTCAAATAAAAGTCACTTGAACACAAGTGTTGCTGTTCTGTGATGGCGGATCTGATAATGCAGAGGGCTACTAAGTGACTAAAGGGCGGGGAGCATGTACAGTGTGGACAGCTGGACAAAGGGATGGTTCGCATCCAGGATGAGGCAGGAGAGCCCTAGACTGTATCACGCTACTCAGAATGATGTGTAACTTAAAACTTATGGGTTGTTTATTTATGGGATTTTCCTTAATACTTTTAGACCATGGGTAACTAAAACCATGGAAAATGAAACCGTGGATAAAGGGGACTATTGTACCTACTTTATAGGGTTCTTGTATCACTTGCTTGATTGGGCCTCTCAGACAGAAAAGGTGACAGCAGGAAAGAGGGATGTATGAGTCCGGTGAAGGGCAGAGGGGCAGACACGACTCCTTCTAGACAGGCCAAGTGGCCGGTCAAGAAGAGAGAGGTAGGAGGGGAGAGGCAAGAACCCCTGGATGCCATGATGCATTAGCAGAAAGACAGGACTGTGGGTTTATGTAGAAAGGAGGAGCAGATGCTGAAAGGAAGAGAAAGGTGCCATAAGCCAGTCCTACAAGGTGCATACTTCACAGATGCACACAGGTGCACACGTGCGCACATGTGCACACCACAGTTGGGGACCTCCATGGTCCCTCAATGGGTCTAATGCAGCAATAAGCATTAGACCCGTTGAGGGACCAAAGTGGCCTGGCCTTTCATTTCTGCATCATCACAGCTAGCGGAGGACACAGATGTCTGCTGAATGAGTGAATGAATGAATGAATGAATGAATTCATAAATGAAGATACAGAATTTGTGATCAGTGAATAGAGAAGGATGCCAAAGCTGGAAGCATGGATAAAGTCTCTAAGAAACCACTTATAGGGAAAAGAGCAGTGACCTGAGATTCTTGGTGAATGCTCACTGTAAGTATAAGTGAGATGGGAAAGAATCCAGCAAAGAAAAGAGAGACAGGGAAAATGGAAATGCGGGAGAATCAGGACCAGGCAGAGCCAGCATGGCCAGTGGGGGAGTTTACGGGACGGATGTACTTCAGTGCATCCAGCAGAACAAATGTCACAGAGGCTGAAGCAGGCCATGTGTTTGTCAGTGACCTTTGAAGAGCTGTTCCATCACCAGAAGGGAGAGCACTGGCCCACTGAACATGGGGACGCTGTGTTGGTGAATCAACTAAGTCACCAGGCAACCTTTCTGAGAGGGGGCAACATGCTTCCTCCAGACGTGGGAGAGTAGGAAATAGCAGAGGACAGGGTGGGGTGAACCAGGGCCCTCCTCAGAGACAGGAGGGGCAGAGGATGGTAGTGGCTTTAGCAGATCTGAGGTCACTACCTGGAAGTCAGGGTTAAGTCAGCAGAAAGATTCATAGAACAGGCATTTCAGGCTGGAGCAGCGACAATCAACGACATGTATTCCTGTTTGCACTTCATATTTGGGAGTAGCTGTCCTACCCGCCCAGTCTGACCCAGCCCACACTCACTGCCAGCGGGTTGGACACCGATGACATACTCATTAAACTGCTAATTTAATGGCAATTTCCTCTGAACATGACAGTCTGGTAAGGTGTCCTTCAGAGAAATCCCATGCCCTTGGAAACTCGGCGGAGTGAACCCAGTCTCGTACTGAGGGGAGGCATGCTTCTCATCCTCTGATGCTGAGCTCTGGCTATAACTGGTCACCTGGCATCACATAAAAGCAGGAGACAGAGGCTGAGTCCATGCACATGTTTGCAAATCCCCAACCGGTCACTTACCTGGGACTTTGCATCCTCGCCTTTGCTCTTGACACATGGACTTAACCTGAGGTTATAGATCTCTGGGTTTTTCTGCCTTTGAGACTCCAGGCACTTCTGTCTCTGTCGGATGTTGCCCTTCTGGATGGAGGAATCCTTGGGAACTCTAGAAAGAAGCCACGGGAGAGGTGAGAATCCGTGGCTCTTGGGATGTTTACACTAGCAGCTAAGAGGTGGGGGCAGTGCTTTGAGAATGGCAGGGGCATTTTTTCCTGGGTCCTGCTGGGGAGGAGAATACACTTAGGAACAAGGCAGCAAGGAAGGACCCAGGAGTCAAAGGTCAGATGGAGCTGGAAGGGAGGCAGCGGCTGCCCATCTATGTCCTTGGGTCACGTCGGGGGTCGGGGGATGGCAGTCAGACCCCAGCAGCTGAGAAGCACTGATCCGAGCTAACCTCAGTCCCTGATGCTACTGATTAGCGTAACTCCTCTTTGGGTGTCACGGGTCAGAGGGAGCTCACTTGACTTCTCAGACCTCTACGTACTAAAAAGCCCTCATCCTGCTGGCCATAGGCTGTCCCTTTTCCAGACCAAGTCGGCTGAGGGCCTTTCCTGGCAGCCACCAAAGGCTCACGTAGTAGGGAAGGTACCTGAGTTCTGGGTAGACGTTCTCCAGGTACCACTTGAAGCTCTGGCAGTGCAGTTTCCTCCTCAGGTCCACTCTGCTCTCAATGCTGGGGGTGAACAGGAGGATAGAACACAGCCGTGTCACGGGCAGGTACCAGGCTGGGTGGCACAACGCACAGCCTGTGCCCATGCTCTGCGCCCACCTCTGTCTGGAGGGTGCTGAAAGAATTAACCAGGAGACATTTCTAGAGCCCCAGGCAGAGCTACGGAAATACTGAGTAATACCTCACAATGGTGCGGTAATGACACCAAGGCCTTGTGCTTTAACTTCAAAATGGATTTTGGGGGTATTTTGACTTTTCACTAAAAACGAGGCTACAAGGACAGTCCGTGTGTTGTAATAATTCACCATCGGGGCTCTGAGTCTACTTGCTCGCACATCCCTGTTAGGATTCTGCAGTTGAAATACCACCCCAGACCACCCCAGCCTCAAAGAATCCTCTTCTTTGGTTGGTTCCGGGGCCTCATCATCTAGTTGCTCATCAAATATTTATTGGGCACCTACTATGTGCCAGGCATGTGTCCAGTGCGGGATATAATGATGAGCTTTTGAGTAATAGAGAAAGGTAATGAAATAAGCGATCCCAACCGGATGAGGACAGGGGCTGGGCAGGCACGGACTGCGGGAGCACTGCAGGGGTGTGCCCTTGCTCAGCAGTTCTGTGGTGGTCAGTGTGGTAACGCCGAAGGAGGAGTGGACGTTACCTAGACAAACCAGAAAGTGGGTAAAGCAGGCACCGGGGAGAGGCAGGGGACTAGCAGGGAGTAATGCACGTGAAGAAGTGAGAGGGTGTGGGCAGGAGCAGCTCTGTGGGAGGGGAACATATGTGTATGCGCAAATGTGTGTGCACGGGGGGATGGAAGAGAGGAAACGAGTGGGATGAGAGACAAAGATACAGACCTATAGTGGCTTGTGAGGCGAGGCTCTGTGGAGGAGGTGGGACTTTATTTTTAGGGCAGTGGTGTCACAGATGGGTTCTGAGCAGAGCATAATGTGATGATGCTTGCAGTTTAAGGGCGTCTTATGGATCACAAATGGGTCTGATGGGGCGAAGCTGGAGGCAGCGAGAGCCATTAGCAGGTGGTTGTAGAAACCTGGGTGCTGATCATGATTTCAGGTAGAAAAGCCGGGGTGGGAATGGAGAGAAGTGACAGGTTCGAGTCCCTCCACTTCTCCCCATCTGCACCACCAGCACCAGCTGAGTTCCATCTGCACCTTGTCGCTCCTGGGCATCCACATGGAATGGCCCTGCTCTATCCGGCCATGCCCCTCCTGCCACCCAAGCCTGCACCAGGCACTGTCTTAGCACCAAGACTTTTTATATAGCACTAACAACAGTTTGTCACCAGACCCTAAGCAACACAGGGACAGGGATGACTTTCAAAAAAAATGCTAAATGTTCAGTGTTTAGCAGGGACCTGGGTGCTCAGTGATGCCGGGATGTGGTGACTGTTTGGACGTGAGGGGGGAGGGAGGAGTGCAGGCTGACACCCAGATTTCTGACTTGGGCCACAGGATGTAAGGAAGAGCATTCACTGAGACGGGGAACAGGGGCTGAGGAGCAAGTGTGGGCGCCAAGTGGATGAGTTCGGCTGGAACCTGAGTTGGAGGAGACGCCCAGGCAGAGATGTCTGGTTGATACTTGGACGTAAGGGACTGGAGCTCAGAGGGGAGGTCCGGGTTAGAGACGGACACGTGAGTAGCAGCAGCACTGAAGGGGTGGCTGATGCCAGAGAGACCGCACGGTAAGAAGACGGCTATGACAGACCCTCGGGGAAGACCGACATGTAAGGGCGGCAAGGGGAAACTGAGGTTGAAAACGAGACCTCAAAGGCAGAGCCTGAGCAGCAGGACTAAAGCCTGGACAGTCGTTACAGAAATCCAGAGATCGGAGGTGTGCTGAGAGTGGGGGGCGGGGTGGGAGAAGACTCGCACGAATGGGGTAACACAGAGAACGGTATGGGGTCCGAGGGAGTCAGGGGTGAGCAGGGGGGAGCACTCAGAGGGGGCGGGGCAGGCAGCTGTTTCATGAAGCTTGGCTTTCGAGGAGGAGAGGACAGGGGGCAGGTAATGAGCACAGTAGGAGTGAAGGAGAGTTTGGTAGTGTTTTCTTTCTTTTTCTTCTTCCTTTTCATGCCATTTTGAAGATGGAAGACACTGAATAAGTTCAAATGGTGGTGGGCACCATGCAGTGGAGGAGGCATGAGTGATCAGGGAGAGAGTGGAGACACATGGAGGGCCACGCCCCCTGGAGCAGTGTTTCCCACACTGTCTGCACCTTAGAATCACCAGGACAGGGGTGTCTTTAAAAAAAAAATATCCTGCAGCGCAGGCCACACCCCGGATTACAGCAACCCCCTGGGAGTGGATTAGAGGCCTCAGTAGCTTCCGAAGCTCCCTGGGTGACATTGCAGTGAGCTGGCTATTCTGGGAACCACCCACCTCGAACCTTGCTCCTGGGGCTGAGGTCCTCTGACTAGCAACGCAGTATCAGCTGGAAACTTATTAGAAATGCAGTCCTGCCGAACCGGCATGCACTTTTTAACGAGATCCCCAGGAGATCCATGTGCACATTAAAGTTTGATAAGCTCTGAGCCAGGAGGCAGGAGGAGATGAGTCCAGGCTGTGGGGACTCAATAAATGTTGATTTATAAATGAGTGCAGGAATGAAAGGTGTGTCTGGAGTACAGGTAGAGGGCTGGCCTGCCCCAGCAGGAGGCAAACCCCGTCCTCTGAGATGAAAGGGACAGAGAAGGATGGTGCAGATACAGTGCAGTGTATAGTTTGGTTCGTTTTAGGAAGTGGATGCCATCTCTGTCATCTATAAAACGGATGTCATCTGTTGTGAGTGACAGAAGGGGCGTGGACTCGGTGGCTGGGGAGAGTGGAGAAGATTTAGAAGGAGCTGGAGGGGAAACGCTGGCCAGGAGAGGGGGCGGGGCCAGTAAGCACAGCAAGGGCCTCCCTGAGGCTGATGGCTGCAGAGTGCTACCAGTCCCAGCTGATAATTCCCAGGACCATTCGGCAGCCTGTGCAGAGGGGAGGAAAAGGTAATAGAACCGGGTTCATCCAGGGCTGAGAAAACTTTGCCCGGGGTGTTGATAGAGGCACAGCAGGGCAACAGATTTGAGGGCGTCTTTCTAGTCCTCCTTTTAGGCAAGAGAACAGAACCTAAGCGGGAGAGGGAAGGAAGTGAAGAAAGGAGAGGCGGATGGGCATGGCCAATGAACTGGCAGTTTGGTGAGGACTGCAATGAAGGCCTTGGGAAGCTCCTGGAGGGAAAGTGGGGGACGGCATGGGTTAATGGCTTAAGAGGTGCAGATCATTTGGTCAGGGTCTGATTTAACCCCCTGGAGCAGTGATGGGATCAGCTTATGAAGTGTAGGTTGCAAAAAACCCACCTGCTCCACAGCCTCAGCCTGACCAATGGGTGACATTAACATAGCAAAAAGTCACTGGCTGCCCCCCACTTCCCCCAGAGACAGATAACATAAACAAAGCTGCCACTTTTCCTTGCTTGAATCAGCTTTGGGTTGGGGAGTGCAACCTCGTGTACTTTTAGAATCAGACCGGTGTGGTTTGGGCCTCGTCCCCTCGTACAGTGGTGTGATCCAGGACAAGTACCTTAACCTGCAGAACCCTCAGTCGTCTCACCGTGAGGCAGGTAATTATACCCACGTCTTACAGTCTGGGAAGTGCTAATGAGTT
This sequence comes from Phyllostomus hastatus, assembly GCF_019186645.2. Classification (NCBI taxonomy): domain Eukaryota; kingdom Metazoa; phylum Chordata; class Mammalia; order Chiroptera; family Phyllostomidae; genus Phyllostomus; species Phyllostomus hastatus. Next base: position 407,993 of record NW_025333873.1, on the reverse strand, counting down.
AGGTATCTTCTGTAATGTCACCTGGCACTTCCTCCCTTTCCCTGTCCTCCCCCACCCCCACGAAGCTGGAACGCCGCTGTAGGGACATCTGTGCGACACCGTGTCTCCCAGGAAGGAGAAGGACTTGGGCCCGGTGGCTGAGAACCGGGAGGAAGGCACTCTGACGTGCAGGCATAGTGCTGTAGTCCCACAGCCCGCCTTTCTGGAAAGAGCTGGAAACATCCGACCACTGTACAAGGACAGCCCCACCGGAGCGGGTGGTCCGGGTTGCCAGGCAGTCATTCCACACGAGCCGCCCAGAGCCGTGCACACCCAGTGCGGGGCGGGCACAGCAGGGCTGCAGTAGGAGAGCAGCCGCAGCCTGGGGCCTGGACGGGCCTGGCGGCTCAGAACAGCTCAGTGACAGGCCCGTCAGGACCCGTCTGCCTTGGGCCTGGGAGCTGGGGCCCTTCTGGACTCTCCGTGCAAATCAACCGGAAGGGCACTTACTTTCCAAAGGGCCTCTCCAGGGCAAACGGCCGGGCAGCATAATAGTATTGCCTGTATTCATCCATCCACACTTCTGCTGTCCGCTTGGTGTTCCTGGGGGGCGGGGGACCGGGGTGTCAGGGTGGTGTTATCCGAGAGGACCCGTGAATGTATCTAGTTCAGGTACACCCGTGCGAGCAAGCAGGCAGCATTCCCCAGGCCGCCACGGTCCAGCAACACTCCTCTCCCCAGGGTGCTGGGCCGAGCCAGGTCCCACCCAGTCTCCAACGGGAACTTTACCCCAAGACACAGGACTTTAGTGGTGATGACAAACTGGTCCCCAAAAGGTCTGCACCAGAGAAATGGCCCATGTACTGAACTTCCAGGACTCAAACAAGGAGTCACGGGGAGAGAAGAGCCAGGAGAGTCCGGCACATCTGTGTGGCACCAGTAGCCGAGAGGACAGACAGTGGTGCATTGGTCGCCTCCCCCCAGGCCATCCCCGGGCCCCTGCTCCAGGTGCGCCCCCCCCGCCTTTACACAGAACACACGCCGAGGTCCCCGCTCTCCCAGCCTTCCCCGAGATCTAAGCAACTAGCTTCTTGCAGGTGTGAAGAATGAAGTAATCAAGCCGTCTCAGATATTTTGCCAGCACTCAGGCGTTTTTTTTTTACATCGGGAATTGTTCTGAGTCTGACTCCAAAGGTCACAGAAAAAAGGCCGGGAGGAAGAGAGGCAGTGAGAAATGTCACCATTCAGCCATCAGAGAGGCAGGGCTATCAGGAGGAGCCCCGGAGCGCAGAAAAAACACCCCAGAAAACAACCAGGTGCCAGGGGCAGGCAGTGTGGGGAGGAGCACCCGCTGAGGCCCTCGGCAGTGAACTTGGGGTCTCACTGAAGACGGTGTGCGCCTCCAGATTTCTGGTTCCATTTGGAGCAGAGGCATTTGAGAGAGGGGCATGGCAAGCCCTTCCAAGGTGGTGGGCCAGCAATGAGTCAGGCACACACAGCCCCGTTTGGGGGGCCATGAAGGCTGTTCTTGCCTTGCTGACCCTTCTACTGGCTGAACCATCAGCAAACCGAAGCTGCTCAGGAGACAGCTCCACCTCGTTTCTTTAACCACGGAGTGGCCGGGGTCCAGTCTCACGGACGGTGGGTGTTCTGGAGCCCCAGGTTGTGCCCCTCACTCCCGGGCTGTCCCCACGCTACATCACAGCCACGTCGCTTTCCCACACCAGACGTCAGCTCCTCTGTCCCTTCTGAAGACTCAAGAGCTGAGGCAGCCCCACCTCTGTTCCCTGCTGCTGCTCCTGCCTGCTGGGAGTCTCACCGCCCCACCCTTGCCCTCCACATTGCCACAAAAGGTGCCAACTTTCCCATGGCTCAAACCCATGTCTCCTGTGCGACTGCAGTGCCAGGGTGTGACCCATACCTGTTCGTGTATGTGGAAAACTGAGGAAGGAAGAACACGGAGGAGGAAAGTGGCACCCCGAAGGAAGAAAACCACCAAATGAGGTGCTTAGTCCTCCTTCCCCCAAATGGACAAAACGATAGGGGAAAGTGGAAGAAATGGGCGAGTGGACCTTTCAAATGAGAAAAGACAAGAGAATTAGGGAAAAGGAGAGAAGATGCTAGAGGGAAAAAAAGGAATACGTTACACATGAGTCTATTTTAAAGGAGAGGGACAAGGCTGAAAGGGAAGAAATGGAGCAAAGGAGGAGGCTGTAGGCAGGGAGAGGGCAGGAAACGGCCCGTGGGCACCGCTGGGTCACTGAGTCCCTGGCGTCTTGTCCTTCCCTGGGCAGGAGACGAGAGCACCCTGGGAGAGGAGCCCCGGCCGCAGGGTCTGCCCTGGCCTGGACCCTTTCTGTGCACAGGCGAGGCCCTGGCACAGCCATGGGCCTTGAACCCACTGTGCCCCCCTGCCCCCGAATCTTCCCAAGAACCTTCTCCCTGGTGACAGCCTGCACAAAACAGCAGCAGATCTTCCAGAACTCAGAGGCCAAAAACAGCTGCCCTGCCCCATCCCTGAACAACACAGAATACCCAGAACCTTAGGCCCTGCAGAATGGCTCAGTGACTTGAAATCCCCAAGGCCCTATGTGGGACCTTGCCAGCCTGGAGGCCCCTGCCTAGTACTGGATGGGCAGGCCTGACCTCCTTGCGTAGGCAGAGGCCTGGAGAGCACCACATGCGGCTCCTGACCACCCAGAACGCTCGGGCAACCTACCGGAGAACCCGAGACAGCCGCAGCCCATCCCCAGGAAAGCCCTCCGCCACCGCGGCTCCCAGGGAGCCCCTGGGCTGCACACTTACTTTATGTACGTGTTGGCGTTTCCATCTGGGAAAACATACGGGTGCTTTTTCCGGAAGACGTGGCCCACTCGGCTGCAGGGGACGATCTCTAGGCTGCCCCCACACATCCACACTCTGAAGGAGATCTCTGCAAGAAAGCCACGCCTTCCATCACGGTTCCGCCTCCTGGACAAGGAGGGGTTGGGACACAGGACAGCCTTGAGTTCACAGCCAACTGTGTGCTCCGCAGGCTGGGCAATCTTGGTTCCCACATCCACAAATGGGGATGAAGATAACTCAGACCTGGGAGGGTGGTCTGAGTTAACATGGGAGTGGAGGCCTGCAAGGAGGAGGAGGAGCATGCGCCTAAATCAGCCCCCGGGCACATCAGGGCCAGCTGCGATGCCCTCGTCTGGAAAGAGAAGGCTTGGGGCCACGAGAGTGCTGCTTTTGGACACACAGAAGGTGTCAGTGTGGAAGCCAGATCAGACTCCCTCACAAGACCTCAGAGGGTTAGAACCAGGACTGATGAGAAAGAATTTCCATTTGAAAATATGGAAAAATTTGCTGACAGTCAAGGTCGAGACAGAAGTGGCCGACATGGAGATAGGGAGTTTCACACTCTGGCAGGCTAGCAAACCACATGGCTGGTTCCAGGAGGCACCTCCCAATACCCAGACTGCAATCCTACCACTCTGCAAGGACACCTGAATTGTAGCCTTCCCAAGAGGACTGAGAGTAGCCACAGAATATGCTAGAAGCCTCAATGCTATTGCTGGGTGTGCTCCATCAGGTGGGGACTCTGCACACACCCCCATTTCTTCCTGGTTGGCTGCTGTTGCTGCTGCTGCTGCTGCCACGACCTCGGGAACCTCAGGGAGGAGAGTGGAGTTAGCAGACAGGCTGGGCTGGGCACTTCTCCCTGGGGCTGCTTCTCAGCGGGTTGGGGGCAGTGGTTCTGCCCCGGAAGGAAGCAGCAGCAGACCAACATGGCTGGGGTGTATCTTACCACTGCCATTGTTCAGAATTGCCAGCACATATTGATAATAAAAAGCAGAATAACTGTTAGACACTGTTATTATTGCTTTTAACTTCTCTAGAAGTGCACCCCCTTGCTGACTGCTCCCAGAGCAGGCCACCCATTTGCACTCTACTAGGTATTACTAGGTACGCCACGAGTGGGAAGAGCCAGCTTCCCAACAGGGAATTCCTGCCTGGCCCTAGCTTCCATAGTCAAGTGTAAGTACGAGGAAGACAGGCCGGCTCAGGAAAAAAATCTATGCCATTGGTGACTGTCCCTTGGAGGTGCCATGTGGCAGCAGGCTGGGTGCCCATGGACAGGAATTAGGATGTGAATATTCCAGTGCCTTCCCACCGCACAGGTGCCCTGCACCACCCAGCACCTTGGGCCCCACCTCCCTTTGTCTCTTCTCTGTCCCTCCCACTTCCTGCTCTGTGTCTCCCTTCGTTTCAGTGACCCAAGCAGGTGCCTAGACCTCTTCTTTACCCTGATCCTCACCTGCTCTCTCCCTCACCAGTCCTCAGCCACCCTTGTCCCCTACTTCCTCCTGCCATGTGTCCCTGGAAAGGCCACAGAGTTGCACACAAGACTTCCCTGTCTCCACATCTGCCCAGGTGCTGTCCCGGATGGACTACACCTCACTCCCAGGAAGCTCGGATGTCCCTCAGAGTGGGGACAACATGCACACTAGGACGAGGAAAGGACTCGAGGGTGCCACCGAGTGATGGCAGAAACACGGAGTGGGGGAGAAACAAGAAGAGCTTGGCTTTGGGGCCAGTGGCCCGAGTCTGCAGTGTCCTACTAGCTGCGTTTGTGGGGACGCCTGCCTGACCTTGCTGAGGCCAGGTCTTCTTGTTCATCAAATGAAAACCATAAAAACACTCTGCAGGATTGCTGTTGACATCCAACGAAACAGGATTCTGAGAGTGACTGAAACCTCCGGTGGGATGCAGAGAGCAGCCACAGTTGTGAAGAGATGTCCCTCTGAAGTCCGTGTCTTTAATAAAAACATGGCCACCGACGGCATGGACCACCTGTGCCCACCTGCAACTTCTTCTGCCATAAAAGGCATTTGAAATTTATGGACTTAACGCTCGAGATTTCTACTCTCCATCAAGGTCCAGGATGCATCGTGATTTGGAGTCTTGCGGGGACACCGCTAGCATCGTGTGCCCAAGCTGAGGTTCGCAGGAGATAGGAACAATGAGTGTGTTTTGCCGACAGTTTACAAGCACTCTCCACCTTGCAGAGAACGTGCCGAGGGGCTGAAGGCCTTGGCCCAGGGAATTATGTTGGTACACGTGTAAGTTCAGTCTCCGGAGATGTCTTCGGTAACAGGTCTCAAGTCTACTGTGTTCCCATCAACTCGTCTTGTTCCTGTTCCTAAAAAGGAAAATGTGCTAATCCCTCAAGACTAGAGATGGAAGCCTTGCTTACTAGATATAACCAGTGAGTTTTGTGCCAGCTTTCTTAAAAATATGTCTATGTTTTGGCTATGGTCTCTTCCTTTCCATGTATTCAAATGAGACATATGCTCCCTACTCATTTTTAAAGTGAATCCGTCCAACCTAGGCTTCAAGCCCATCCCCCACCCCCAGTCCCCTGAAACCTGCTTCTTTCCCAGTGTTTGCTGGGCCCAGCACTTTGCTTCTTTCCTGAATCTGCCGGCCTCCCTCCCCTCTGCCACAGTCACGCACAGATCCCCCCCTCCCCTTCGAAAGTACCGTCGCCTGGTCCTGGTCCTTCTCCACATTCCTTCTGGCCTCCTAGCGTTCTGCACTCCAAGGCTGCCTCTGAGTGTCTTCTCCATGCTGCTTCTTCCTCCGATGCCCATGTTCGCTTGACACCGAGGACTCACCTCCGGGCTCCAGCCCCAGCTCCCAGTGGCTGCCTGCTGCTCTGTTCAGGTGCACTGGGCCCCCTCAGACACTGTGTGTCTTCTGGCCCATCAGCGTTCCCCCCCCCCCCCCTCAGCCTGCCTCCTCTTCCTCGTTTTCCTGTGTCTGGTGCCTTTGTCCAAACCTTCTAAGCATCTCACTTCTGCCAACATCATCAACGGGAGGAAAACAACCCCTTCGTTTACTTCTGGCTGGACTTTGCTCAGTCCTCCCTCAGGTGGTGGCTTTATGAGTCACCCCAACAATCCCAGGGCTCATGGTTGTGCTTGGTCTTGTTTTCTGATGCAGAAGCAGTTCTGATCGGGCAGCTGATGGTGAGTAGCTGGGAACCGAAGCGCATCCCCCAACTCCAGAACACATGCTCTTGCCTGATTCCACCCTCCCTCACCACTGTATACCTCCCACCAGCCAATGCAGCCACGGATGCAAACATAGCAACTTCTCCATTCTCACCAACAAGAGAGACAAGTTTATAACCAGCGGTCACACTTCTCCCTCATCCACTCATTCCCCCAAGCCTGATCAATGTCTGTCTTAGATCTCCAGGCTTGGATGCCACCCAGAGGATCCTGTGGCCTTAGGAGCATAGGCGCTCCTCTCCCTGGGGACAGATTGTCATGTCTGAGCGGAGCTGAGACAGCGGGTGGCGGGCATGGCTGTGCTGCTGCAGGGGTCGGGCAGTCTGGGCGATGCAGCTTGGAGTGGTCAGAGTAGCATGATGATTCCCAGGTACTAGAGTGTGGAATATTTAAGACCTAGGACACAGAGTGGCCCTTCCTTTCTCTACTCCACTAACTCCAAGATAATAATGTCCTCAAAGACTGCTAGAGTCCTCAAAGGACTGCAAGCCAGGCCCAGAGATTCACAGATATCTGCTAGAGGCTTTGTGAAAGTCTTGTAACCCCACGGCCTGGGGCCGTGGGGGCCGGGACATCAGCATGTGTCCCTCGTAGGCAAAGCCTAGTCCCTCGCTCTCTGCTTCTTCTGGCCCCGCAACGTCACCCCTTTCTCATGTGAAGGAAGATGAAGCAAAAAGACAATGCAGGGAGTTGGCAGGGGGTCGTCACTGAGTAACCCACACAATCTCCCTGGTGACAAATGTCACATGGGAGATTCAAGTCTGCTGTGAACTCCAGGTGGGAGATGTGTAATTATTCCATCCTCAATGGGGACACGGATCCTTATTTTCTTCAACTTCCTTCAAACTTATTTTTAACTTTATTCTTTAAGCTTCCTTTAAAGTGACATTTGAGAGCACGCTGCCCTTCCCGCCCTCCACTCTTGCCTCCTTCTCTCTACTCACCAAGCCCCCAGTTGTTTTACCGGTGCGCATGGACCCCCACGCTCTGCCGGAACCAACACCTACGTGACAAATCCATGACGGTGGATGGGAGTTCAGGGGAAAAGGGACAGCTTCCTCCCTAGGAACTAAGCCACAGCTATTCATACACCTCTGCTGATCGAGGTTCTAATTTCATTTTATAGCCTGGTTTCTCAGCAGAGGCAGGAAGAGCATTAGACGTGGGCTCCACCGAGAGCTGTGGGCTGTTCTGAGTGCGGCCACATCTGCTGTGCACACCATCGCTCTACCCAGCCCACCTCTGGCTGGCTGAAACCATGGAGATCAAAGGGAGGCGGGCGGACAGTGGCGGGCAGAAAGTGGCACACGCCCCCCTGGCTATTTTTACTCATAAGGCCACACACACAAATGTGGTCCCAGGACCTTTCCTTTCAGTAATCGTCACATTCCCAGGGTCTCCTGTGCCAGAAATCCCTGTTACTATTTTTTAATGACTACACCGACTGAGGAGGGATTATCTAATTGGCCCACAAAAGGCAGCTTTGAATCTTTGAGCAAAACTGCTTCACGCCATCTGGGACAATCGCAGCTGCATGTGGGCCTCAGTCACACCACGGCCACCAAGGGCCATATGACTGCAAATGCCACGGTGGCACCCTTCGCGTTTCTGTATTCCCAGTGGGAGAGAATGGCCTCCGGGGAAGCTCACCGGGGCACTGGGCTTTAGCAAGCAGCCCAGACAAGGAACGGAGCAGAGGCCTGCTTTCACGTTGGGGGAAAAAGTGACTTTCATCAGACTCAGTGTCCTCAGATGGGGCCATTTCCCTCACCTTGGGCCACCGAGCATGGAAAGAATGAGGCTGAAAGAGGAAGCGGCGGGGAGAAGCTGCTGCAGCAGGCCTGACACACGCTCCGCTAACCCATGTGGCTCGCATGGGGCTGGGAGGGGAAGCAGAGACGCCGCACGTTACCTAGTTCATCCTCACAGCAGCCTGTGGTACAGCGGGTGGTCAGGTTCTATCGCTGCTGCAACAAACTACCACACTAACCTAGTGCGTGGGTTTGCCTGGGCCTCTGCTGAGAGCCTCCCAAGGCCAAAATCAAGGGTCCACAGGACCCTGTTCCTCTCTGGGGGCCCTGAAGAAGAATCTGCCTTCAAGCTCACTGAGGTCGTTTGCAGGACTCAGCTCCCTGTGGTTGTGGGGTGGAGGGTCCCTCTTCCTTGTTGGCTGTAGGCCAGGAGCCTCTCTACGCCCACGCTGCCCCTCCACCTGTAAACCAGCAGTGGCCAGATCAGTCCCTCTCCGGCTGCCAGTGTCTCCGACTCCTTCTGTTCCGTCTCTTCTGCCTCCAGGTGAAGAAAGTTCTCTGCTTTTAGGGGCTCACATGTTTAGACTGGCCCCCTCTGGATGATCCAGGATCATCTCGCATCTTCACAGTCAACAGCCCTGATCCCATCTGCAAAGTCCCTTTTGGTGTGTTCTCCCTGACCAAGCTGTAGCCAGCTCTGCTCGATGAGGCCTTGATCTTGGCCCCTGTCCTTGTTGAGCCTCCATTCTGCAGTTGTAGCAAGAATTCTGCTAATCCGGTTGAGAGAGAATCCCTCACCTGTGATGTTCTCTCTTAGCAACTTTCACCCACTGGCCCCCACTCGGGCCCTTGGCTCAGAGTCCCCACTTGCTCCTGTAGTCCTCTAAGTTGAGCCCCATCTCCTTCCCGTGTGGTGACAGTCTCGGCACCTATTGTGATAGTCCTGAATGATGTCTTCCTCACCATCTTAACAAGACTCAGAGTAATTTTTACTTTAACACGGGGATGAGGGAGTGGATATCCTTTGGGGGGAGGCCATTCTCCATACCTCAGAAAACACTATCTCCAGTTTAAAGACTTGGACACAGGCCCAGTGAAGTAAAGTTAACTATTTCAGGGACACTCAGCTAGTTACAATGACAGGGTTCAAACTCGGGCCCCTCTGATTCTGCAGCCCCTGTTCACGCACGCGCAGGTGTGTGTGCCAAGCCTGACGCAGCCTGCTGTCCTTGACTGCATCCAGGGCCGGGGGTGGTGGTAGCTCCTCCTTGGGCCTCACCTCATTTCTTTCCTCAGCCCTGTCTTTTGTGTTTGCTGTGCTTTAGAAATCGCCCAGGCTAAATCCAGAGATCCCATGCTCACCCTTCATGCATGTGCTAAGTCCCCCCCCCCAGAAATGTGCACACCCCCCTACACACACATACCCTCTTCTCACTGGGCAATAGCTTCCTTTGATCTCTAAAGACCAAAAGCTGTGAGTGAGATGCAGCTGGGAGGGAGTAAATGTATCAGATATATCAGGTGGCCTGTGTTATGCAAATTAGAGTTAAAGTGTACAATTTTAATGCAAAACAACTTCTGGAGGAATAAAAAGGCTAAAAGCCACATCTCCTTCCCTAAAGCCTGCTTCTATGCTAAATGCAGACCAAGTTATCAAAACTATTCAGCTCCTGCCAGAAACACTGTGGGAATACGGCACACCAGGCTCAGGCTGGGCGAGTGCTTGGGGGGTCGTCTTTCCCGGGGCAGCTGGGGTGGCTTCCGACAGAAGAGAGTGCGGTGGGGTGGCAGGCAGGGGCAGCACGGCGCTGAGGGCCCTGGTGGCCACCCGAGCCAGAGCCTTCTCCAATAACATCACGGATTTCTGTGAAACATGGTCAGTGCAACACAGGCCAACCTGTCTGGAGCCCCCAGACGCCCCGTTTCTGGGAAGAGAAACGCACCTGTCCCTGCTGTTATTTTTCTCCATGAGCTCCATTTACTGCAGTGAGACCTGTTTTACGCGGAGCCTCGTGAACTGGATGTGTGTTCACCTTCCCACCCCGGCACCTCTTCCTACGTTTCTGGATTTTGAACACACAGGGAGTGGGTTCCACCATTCCAGGCCTTAAGGACGGGAAGCCGGAGGAAGGCTCTTGCCTCTGTTCTAGGTTTAGTAGGAGGCAGGGCAGCAGGCACAGACGAATGTCATACATCACAAATACACGAGAGGGCTCAGTGCCAGGGTGCAGAGGAGAGCTGGGTGCTATGGGCACAGGGTGAGGGAGAGGTGGGTGCCAGCGTGGGCAGGGAGGTGCCCATGCACTGGGTGGGCAGCCCCAGAGCCACGCTCCTCAGCTTGGTAGAGAGACAGCACTAGGTTGTCGGAGCGTGGGCGAGTCAAGGCAGAGCCTCTGGACCGAAGGCTGGAGGGGTGAGCGAGGCCAAGGAGCGACCCAGCTGAGGAGTGTGGACCTCGTCCTTGAGACAGGAAGCCGCCAGTGGGTGGCTGCCAGGCCCGAGCAGGTGGGAGAGACCAGCATTTTAGAGAGGGCACTTTGGCGGCAGGCGTGTGGGAGAGTGGCTTTGAGGGGCGTAGACCGGAGGTGCGGGTCGTTCAGGAGAGTACTGGGGATGAAGAGAGGGGAACAGACGTGAACAATGGTGAGGAGGAGCAGACCTTCAGGACTCGGTGACCTGGGACGTGGGGAGGCCCCTCTGGCCACACCCTGCTGTGGGACCTGGGACCCGCTCGGGACACGCAGCCTCCTCCATCCCCGGCGTCCTCTCTCCTCTGCAGCGGAAGCCTCGCTCTCCTACCACATCCACCCCTGCTCGTTGCCCCACCCTGCACGGACTCCTTCAAATCCCCACCTTCGAGCACTCAGGTGCCCAGCTGTCCTCGCCCACAGGACCGGTGCTGCTCACACGCTGTACCCACCATCGGACGAGCACTGCATTTTCTCACATAAAACTCGAAGAGAAGGAAATGCAGGTGCTGGGAGCCGGCTACCGCATCATGGGATGTTGGGATGGGAGAAAAGCAAGTGTTTCCGTGATAGCTGTCGGCACTGCTTTTTCTGTGGCCTGAAAGTGTCGTGGTGGATCATGAAACATCTCTACGCAGAAGCTCTGCAGAAGCCCCTCCCTGCTTCCCTACTGGAACCCGTACTTGGTAGTGCAACCAACTCGGAAGTCGACTAGATGAAGTCACCACTTGACGTGAGCAGATGTGTGTCCTCACGGCTGTAAAGAGAAGGTTGGCCCAGATGTGCCATCGTTAACAGTCATGTGCTCTCTGAGTCCACGTGCGGCTGCCCAGTGGAAGGAGGGACATGCGCACTTGGTAGGGTTCAAGAGGGCACAAGCCCCGGCACGCAAAAGCTAGAGGGAGATGGGCTTCGACTTAGAAGAATTTTCTAACACTTCCCACAAAATTCCCAACAACAGAACACGCTGAGTCGTGAAGCGGTGAATACAACCAGCACAAGCCGCAGCTGAGCGGAGGTCAATGACTGCTGTCTGTCAAGAGTGTTGCAGAAAGAATTCACGTGGTGGCTGGAAAGAAAGGCTAGAGCACGTCGCTAAGGGCCGTGAGAGGGGCTGTGGTCATCACCACATTGACTGGCTCTGCCCAGAGAGAGAGAAACCTCCTCCCCATTGAGAACACCCGAGGTGGACCCAGCTCCAAGTCCTCCTGGGCCCGCACGGGCAGCTCTGACCCCAAACCCACAGCAAACATCCCTTCACGTCCCAGGGCTGGGTCCAAGAAGGGGACTCGGTTTGGCTGGTGGGTGTTGGGGTTTTCTGCTCTGCTTGCCAGGCTCCCGATCCAAGGCCCACATGGCAGGAGACTGGCTTTTCTGATGGATTTCCCTTCACTGCCCAGTTTGGGAGAACAGATGCTCTGGGTCAGACCAGCGGCCATAAATTTCTGGGAAATAATTCTTAGTGACTAGGAGGAAAGTCATAAAACACTCTGGAGGCAGGGACAGGAGAGAACAATGGCAGAGGACAATGCGCCGGATTACCGCTAAATGCCGGATGATCCCCGTGGATCGCCGTCCTGGCCTGCGCTCCTACTCGGGGAGCCCGTGCCAAACACAGTGCTCCGGGCACAGGGAGGAGACGGGGCCCGGCACCTGGGGACTCTTCCTCTTCCTTTACTGTGCTTTATTCCACAGAGTTACTGAAGCCTCCCTCATGGCAGGCCCCAGACCCCAACCCTTGCCCTTGTGCAGCTGATATTCCAGTCACCACCTGCTGGAAGGGAGGGAGAGAGGGAGGAAAGCTAACATTTCTGGTGCCCGTATTGTGCCCAGATTTTTGCAGACTCACCTCAAAGGGCTGATTTTCACAATGACTCCAAGAAGCCTCCCCACATTATCTTTTAAATACACAAGGAAACTGGAGGGTGTTGTCAGCCGACGGAACGGGCCTCTGACTGCTCTCTCTGCAAACCGCAGCCCTGCACCTCTGGCCGCACCGGGCCCTCTGCCTGTGCGGTTTTGGAGCCCAGCCCCTCCACCCCCAGTGACAGATAAGGACAAGATCCCCCCAGAGTTTCTGCAGCGCTCATCCCGGCCCCTCCTCGTTAACTCAGTGCTGAGTGCTATTTGCCTAGAGCAGCCAACACAGGTGACCCAGATGTTTCCAGTGTCACTGTCAATCCTGCTCTTCATTCACTTTTATCTCCAGTCTCGCTGCAACTCCAAATTCTCAAGTTCAGTGCTCCTAGCTCACACCTGCCTCTGGCCCTTGGTGTTCCTCCCTGGTCTTCCTGGCTTTTGAATGTCAGCTACCCCCTATGGGTCTGCCCAGTCCTCAGCATCCACCTGGTCCCATGGAGCTGTTCCTTGGTTGCTTCCACCCTCCCAGCAACTGCTCCTCTGGTGCCCCACCCAACCTCCCCCCACAGGGGCGACTGAGTCCCCATCCCCTGGCCCTCCCCCCAGGCACATGGGGTCCACGGACAGATTGCCACCCCAGCTCCAGGACGCACAGAGAGTAACTCACCGAAGTTCTCCCCACCCCAGATGTCCATGTCCGTGTCATACTTCCCCAGGTAATCGAACCAGGATTTGTCCATCACGAAGAGCCCTCCAGCTATGATTGGAGTCCTGTGCAGAGAGAAGGGGGAGGGGGAGGGCCAGTGATGGGAGGGGACCATGGCCACATTCTTCTGCCCCAGCCGTCTGGAACTCAAGGTCATTTCCATTTTTGCTCCTCTTCAGGGAAAAGCCAGAGCATTTTCCAACTTACCTACAGCACGAACATGCTCCCGGGGTTTTCCCTTTCATGAAAAACCATGCACACAGCCCAGCACACCTCCCGTGGGGGACCAAGACTCGCTTAGACACTGGCCACCCCACCAGGCCCTGCCCAGCACGGCTCTCTGGGGGGCTCCCTGTTTGGGGCCAATGACCCGGCAGAGAAGAAAGGCTGAGGCCGCACTTGACAACAACACATCCATTTCTTAAGACTGGGCTCCTCTTCCTTTTCTTCCCTCTTTACCCCTCTGTTATGGCTTGTGTTCCCCTACAAGACATACTGGGGTCCTACCCCCTGTACCTCAGAATGTGACCTTACTTGGACAGAGGGTCTTTACGGAGGTAAGTGACTTACAATGCAGTCATTAGCGTGGTCACCATGGGGCCGGCAGAGAGACGGCAGATCAGGTCAAAGCCATGTACACAGGGCAGAAGCAGCCCAGAGGCAATGCCACTGCCATGTTCTCGCACAGAACAGAGCAGATGTGTCTGTTAACAAGCAGCAGTGCCCTTGCCCTGATATCAGCCTCCACTTACTGCCACGGCTGCCTTGACCTCCCTGGGCTGAATCCTGACATCCGAGACCTGGGTGCTCTGCTCTTGGCACGAAGGGACCTTTCCTCTTGTCGGAGGCTCAAGCGGGACCACCTGGGACCCTCCCACATTTAGCATGAAGCGTGAGCACGTCACGGCGTGTTTGTGTGAGAACAACACTGGGCGACTCCCCAGCACAGGTCTCCCTCCACCAGAACCCCGGCCCCTTAATGGAAGTCTCCCCGAGGACAGAAACCTCCTGAAATGAAGGGAAACGAGGTGCAGGCCTGGCTATGGGCTCTCTCGGTCTCTGCCCAAACTTCTGCGCATCTAATGTTGCTATACCGCGCGACAGCGGGAGGGACCCAGCGGGAATGAGTCGGCCCACCCACCCTTGCCCTGACCTACCTAATGGGCTCAGCGGGGTCCAGGCGGCGAGCCTTCTGTTCCGGGGAGAGCTGCTCCCATTGGAAGTGGAGGCTCCAGTCAAACCCTGAAACACAGCGCCCGCTCGGTTGCTTTGGTGTCTCAGGTGTACCTGCAAAGCTTGCTCATCCTGTCCCTATTCTACAAGTCTGTGAATGTACCCAGTGTCCTGGGGAAGCCAGTCCCAGGGATATCAAGTCTCGCCCCCACTGATCACAGCTTCCTTCTCTTTCTCTGCCTGCTCCCGTCTCTCTGCGCCTTCCCTGCTGGCTGCAGTAGGAATGAAGGGTAGAGGACAGAGACACGTGATGAGGACAAGATGGACAGTAATGGAGTGTGGCCCTTGGCCAGGACCATCGAGGAGGTGGAAGCACGAGGTCTGGAGGGGCTGAATCACCTAAAGTGGCTGGTCTTGGGGTAGGGGCCTGGGCAGAGAGCTGAGGTGGGCCTTGAGGAGAGGGTGGTGTCTGATGCTGAGATGCCAGAAGAGTTCAGGGCCCATGTAGCGAGGGGGCCTTGCTTCCCTCACCACCAGGCCCCGGAGTGAGTAAGCTGGTGCTAAAGCTGAGCTCTGGGGGCTGGAGCTCGCCCTCCCCTGGCCCCTCCGTTCAGGCCCAGTGGTGAGGGCCACACTGGAGCTACAGGTATTATAGGATGCAGGGCAGGAAGTTCCAGACAAACCACTGGGAGGAAAGATTTTGTCACTTCTCCCTTTGACAGCAATGACTAGGGGGAAAAAGCAAGTCCTTTGGGGAGAAGGCCGTAGCCCCACTCACCCCCTCGGAGCTCTGCGGCAGACTCGATGTAGCTGAAGGTGTCCAGGTTGATGATATCGATCACAGGGCACACCACCCGCGTGTTGTCCTGTCAACAGCAGACCCCGAGCTCAGTGTGCGGAGTGGCGGACCCCCGGGAGCTCGGTAGGGCCTCCCCCTGGTAGTGCCAGAGACTGGTTTTGGGGCCTTGACCAGACACTCTCCTTCCTGGGTGTCAACTTTCCTTCCCATCTATAAAATGGGGCATCGGACACTGTGACCCCTCTAGTTCCAATACCAAAAAATGCTGAGAGCCTTTTCTTGATGTCTGGCATGACGGCCGTCTAAGTGTAGTGGAGACACCGTGGAGGCTGGCTCAAGAGTGATGCACGCTGGGAAGGGGGACATCGGGAAGGGGGGCTCCAGAAGTCCTTCACTGTCAGGGGGTACTCAACTGGGAAGGTGACCCCAAGCCTGCAGCCCCAAGAAGCAAAGCCACTTATCCACAGAGGGAACCTCTTGGGATTTCCAAATACTTTCATCCTGTGCTTATGCTTCTAGGCAAGCTGATGGAGAGTGTTCTCAGAGCCTCCTGCCTTCAGCTGCTACCTGTGGCACTCACAGATCTGCACCTCCAGCCCTGACCGCCCTCCTCGCTCCCAGGCTCAGACCCAGTGGGCCGAGAACCACCGCCACGTGGATGTCACACAGCCTTTCAGTGGCGGCTTCGTCATCGTCTCCCCAAATGGGCTCCTTCCCCTCGGTTCCCTGTTTCTGTTCACAGTCAGGACATACCCCACTTCCTCCCCAGCACTAAATTCAGAAGCTTCATCTCTGTCCATCAATCGAAACTGCTCATCTGAATGAATCCTGCCTCTCCTTCAGCGCCTCGCACCTGCCGTGGACCCCTAGCCCCTCCCCACCCCATCTCTCCCTTTCCCTGTCAGTCCACAGGTGGCTGACACAGTTGTCTCTCTGGCATGCAAATCTCACTCTGCTGCTCAACAGCTAAAGACTTGAGTCGCCTCCAAGATAAAGTTCCAACTCCTTCGCTGGCATCCAAGACCATCAAAAACAGGCCTGTAGCTAGCTTCCCAGCCTAAGTGCTGGCTCCTCCCTGCAGGCTGCCCTGTTTGTCGGCATCAAAGTCATCCAGAGGACATTTTCAAAATCTACAAGACAGATTCACCACCTCCTGGGGACCGCCAAGGCATTAAATATTGTAAATGTTCCCTAATTCTGAGTGAGCGTCTCTGTACCTGGTGTGTAGGAGGGGAAGCTGGACTCCCACGGGCAGAGTGTGGTGCACATGAACATGGAGAGCTGACAGCTAAGTATATGGAATCCTGCAGCGGCAGAGGGCCAGACGGGACCACTTCTCCAACCCCCTGCACCCACCACCCCTGGCTGGCACAGGTGGGAACCTCTGTCTCTCCTTGCATCCTTTTAACTTCCTGGGCCAGTCTTCCCTCCGAATGAGGCTGTCTTCTTATTTTAAGCCCAGATCCACCAAATGCCTGCTGTTACGTTCACAGATTTGATTTGGCCCTCAGCCTCCCTCTGTGACTCATCCTGACAGTGACGAGGTGCCTCCGAAGCCAGTCGGCCCACGTGGAAACAAATGCTCATTTTCAATGCATTGCTTCCACCCCTGGGATGTGCACAGCTGCCTCCTCCGTGGCCAACACAGCCCCTGCCCAGCTGCCACCGTCCTCTGGGGCTCCTCGCAGGCCACGGTCATCATGCATCGGTGTGTGTGTGTGCACATCTCACACACACACACACACACACACACACACACACTGCCGTCCACACCAACATCTACACAGACATACCCCCAAGACATTGCTGTGACTTGAATTCTGAAACGTTCTCCGGAATTCAGAGTCTGACCTTATTCTGCGGGTCTGATAACATCCTCATTTTGCTTTTGTTTGCTGAGTTTTGAGGATTCTGCAGCTTCATTAAGTCCTATATAGACCCTTGTACAGGAAAGGACTAACCTTACTCAAAGATACATTTGGCCCTTGCCCAGCTCCTTCGAGAGAACTTCTAAGCCCTTGAAATGTCCTGCCTGTAACAATATCTCTACTTGGTGGAGCCTTGGGCTCCACCAGATAGTCTGTGCTAACAGAGAGATTTAGGGCGAGGGCCTTGGCCACGTGGTACCAACTCAACTTGACCTCTGGAGGTACGTGGACACCATGGGGGTGATCAGTCATATCTATGTGATGGACCCCCAATAAAAACCCTGGACATCAAGGCTCAGGTGGACTCCCCTGTTTGGCAATACTCTCTGCGTGACATCACACATGTGTGCTGGGAGACGTGAGCAGGGTCTGTACCACGACTGGGACAGGACAACCGGAAATCTGTGCCTGGGACTCTCCCTCTGTACCTTTCCCTGCCGCTGATGTTAATCTGCATCCTTCCGCTGTCATAAGCAGTAACAGCTTACATGATTGTAACAGCTTTGTTAAGTGTCAAGTCTTTCTAGTGAACTATTGAAGCTGAGGGTGGTCTTGAGGACCCCCAAACCGCAATCCTGCTTTTTAAAAAAATCTTTCTTCACTATTTGGAAGTTGAAATACAAAATAAAATGCAGGTTTCTTACGTCATCCATATGCTTCCCTAGAAGCCAGCCACGGGCTTCTGCCTCCGGGGCTGCGGCAGGCTCTGCTACGTGCTCCCTGTAAGTTCTGAGGGTTTCTGTCCTATTATTCCTGGGACATTTTGATAACAGCATCTGCTTGGAGCCATGGAGGCCAGATAGACAATGAGAGAGGTTTGGGGCTAAGTGCTGTGGAGGGCCATGACCTTGAGAAGGGGCTGCAGGAGGCTTTCTGAATGACCCATCAAAGCCAGGACACACATCTGTCTGAGTGACCCTGGCAGAGGGGTCAGTACCTGCTCCAATGTCACGTCGCTCAGCCCCAGCCCAGAGCCGGGTGGGCGGCAGGTGTTCACTTGGTGTTGGCTGAGAGAGGCCCTCTATTAATTCCTGCTGAAGGCTCTGTGTCATGGCTGGAGGCAACACAGGTGGCTCAATCACAGCTGAGCAAGATGGCCTCCCCCCCTGTAGGCTAAGGGATGGAGGGGCTCTCTGTAAAGATACTCATGCCCATCACAGATCCCCACCTGTGTCCCCCAGGAGGCTGTATCTTTAAGGCTATGTCCACGGGTAGGCGAAGCAGGCAAGCTGGTGGGATCCTTAGCAGACCCAGAACAAAGTTCTCATCTTCTCCCCTCCCCCATTCATAATCCACGCCCAAGCCCCGCCCCTCCACGGGAGCCAATGGCCATGGATCAGCCCTGCAGGCACGCCTCTCATTTCTCTATCCATTCATATAATTAAAACCACATTGTGGATGGGCAATCAAAAAACTCCTGGAGACTATCATTCCTTCACTTTGTGAACCAACATTACTGAGCACCTATGATAGTTTAGAACTTGTGGCAGGTACAAGGATGAGTAAGACCTTGCAGTCTAGGGACGGTAGTGCACAGGTGAGCAGTTTTACGATGAGGTCTCTAAGCTAGCCTGGAGGGCAGGGTGGGGGTCAGGAGAGGATCCTCAGGAGGTGGTGCGGTGGCAGGAGACCTGGGTTCCTGTTTGGGTTCTGCCATCTAAGGTGCACATGACCTTAAGCACATCGGCACACAGCGAGGCGCTGTTTCTTCCTCTATGAAGTGGGAACAAATTAGTCTTTGCAAAACTGTCCTGCCTTCCCAAGAGGGTTTTTGGGATAATTGAGGGTTTGAAGCACATGTAAGCCATTGTTTATATCAACTTACCAAATGCTACAGGACTCACATTTCTTAAAAATATCGTTTTCTAGTAAAAAAGTATGTAGATAAGGAAGGGAAAAAAGCCTATGTTTTTTCAAAAGCCAGCGTGGTGCTTTTTCAAGCACCACCGTGTCATTGAAGGGGACAGAAGGGAAATCGAGATTTTTCCATGAGGAAAACACCAGCCGAGGACAGATTCCGACAGCTTAAGCCTAGCCTCTTTCTTATCGCCTTTCTATTTTTGAAAATCCCAAACCCCAATTACAGCTTAAAATTTCCACTTCCACTCAGAAGATCAAATCGTACTTTCCTCTGAGACGAGACACATAGGAAGACACGTGGAGACGCAGGGTGGTGCTCCCCCCCACCCCTTTTCCTGAAAGGGATGTCCCAGTGGAGCCATTCGGCCACCAAGAGTCAGGGCCTGGTGACAACCTCTGTGGGAGCAGAGCGAGGGCCACTGGTCAGGGTCTGCCTGACCAACCCTCTGCAACGAAAGCTTTAGATCGGACAGCAGTGAGAACCGGCATTTAGCCTGGGAGGCTGAGCTCAGTCTTGGGAGCTCAGTCCGGGAGCCCAATGACCCCCGGAGCAGGGGCCCTGGGTGGCAGGCAACACTCATAGGCAGGAAGGAGGAGGTAAAGGCGTCCCCTGCCTACAGGGAAGGCCGGCCACCGACACAGAAGTGGGGGCATTTTTCAGACAGGGCTTCTGAGGCGGACTCAGACCCCGGGAATGAAAAGGGCCTGGCAGGTACATTCAGGCTGCCTGAGGAAGGCAAAGCCCCCTTAACACATCCCGCAGGGACACGTCAGCCCAAGGGATCCTATAGGTCAGACACCGAGTTACCACATGACCCAGCAATTCCACTCTGTACCCCACCCCAAAGTGGAAGCAGGCACCCCGACAAAAACCTGTACTCCCATGTTTGCAGCAGCGTTATTTGCAACAGTAGAAAGGGGGAAGCGACACAAAAGTACATCAGCAGATGAACGGATAACAAAACGTGGTGCTGCATATACTGTGAAGATGTGACATAACAAGAAATATATGTTGGCTTTTGTTCCTGGGTCATCAAACACAGCTATTAAAACCCTTATAACATCCTGAGCCAATGGGATGAGAGGAGCATCTTTTGTTCCTAAGCCCCTTTCACATACCTGAGTTTATGCTAATTAGGGACTCCGGGAGGAGGATGGGGGCTGGTTGTCGGAGGAGCCAGACTGATCAGAAGGCTGGAACTTTCACCCCACCTCTGCCCCCCTCACCTCTCCCTCCAAGCTCCCCTCCACCCCCCACCTCAGCGAGGGGACAGCTACTAGAAGGTCCAGTTCCATCGTCAATGGCCAATGGTATAATCAATCATCCCTGTGTGATGGAGCCTCCGTAAAACCCCATGAGCACAGGGTTCTGAGCAGTTCTGGGCTGATCAGCCAAGGGGGCCTGCCTGAGACGGGGTCTCCCTCCCTGGCGGCTCTGCCTGAAACAGGTGCTCAGTAAACGCCTGCTCATTCCGAGGCAGGATGTGAGCCTGCTTTCCTCCCACTGCTACCTCATCACCTCCCCGCCCATGGTCATTTCTGAACACTGGGCCCCGACAGGACATCAAGCAGGGTGACCACAGGAGGCGACTGTGCCCCCAGTGGGTTGTAGGCTGTCAGGGGAGACAGAGAACTAAACCCAGAGAAGAAACTGCAGGGCCAGTGGGCAGTTCTTGCCTGGAGGGACCCCAGCTGGCTAGGGCTGGGAAAGAGCTCCTGGAGGAGGGTGACCTGGGAGAGGCCCTGGAGAGTACGGGTGTGTAGAGAGGAGCGGAAGGGCTCCCAGGGAGGGGAAGGGCGTGGTCAGAGCCGTAGCAGCAGGAATTCAGCGCATGTTCAGAGGGGCGGAGCGGCCCAGGGTGAGTCTGGGGAGGCCGTGCTGTGGCTGCAGGCTGAGCCTGAGGGGAGGAGAGGGTTTGGAAGGGCCTCCGGATCCAGGCAAAGCCCCTCCCCTGAGTGGTCCATTCATAACCTTCTGTTTCTCAGTGCAGATCCCTCCGCCAAGATAATGTCCGAAAGTGGTGAGAGGGGGGTTTGTAAACAGCACTCAGTGCATGAACACCGCCACCCCCCTCCCCCACCAGCCGTGGGGAAAGTGGTCACAGGGTGGGTTTTCACACCTAGGCCCACGTGTGAGAACTTCGTAAACCCACCGAGCTTCCCTCCCAGGAATGAAGGCAGTTGACAAGGATTTCCTAGCCCTCTGGCAGGTGGCACGACCCAGTTCTTTCGCGCTCGCCACACTGCCCTTTTGCAGGCCGTGTGGAACACACCATAGGAAAGTGGGCAGGGCGGGGAGGAAAGAACCACAGCACAGGCGACAGCGAGGGTTCCAGTGGGAACATCAGCCCAAGTTACATATTTCCCCCCCAGGACTGGGTCCTCATCTGTGATCTGGGATGTCAACAACACCCAGCCTCACGTTTCAGGACGGCTGTCGGACGCAGTAACTCGGGAGAAAGTGGGTACCACGGGTGCTCACCGCCGGCACTGGCCCCCAGCACCCAATAGCGTCTTTTGTACATCAGGATGGGGGCGGACAGATTTGGGGGAATATAAAATAATGAGAGGAAAATTCCTAAAGTTTTTTTTCACTTTCAAGAAGAATAACTGAGACCCGGAGAGAGAAAGAATACAAAATTCCAGAGTAATTTAAGGACAGACAGAGGCAAGGAATTCAGGTCTCTGCACCCAGTTGGCCTGCCTTGGCCCCGGGGTGAGGGTGACATGTGGGTGGAGGCAAAACCCACAGGCTAAGTGATGAGGCCTGGTTACTTCCGCTGTCTCCTTTTCACAAAGGCACTCCTCAGGGCTTCCTTTCTGGAACCTTCTATCGTCTGGGAGAGACAGTTTTGGGCAGCTGGGTCCCTAGGCCAGGAAGCTGTGTGTGACAGTGTAACACAGCAGGCCCTGGGCCTCGTCCCACCGCTGCCTGCTGTGTGTCCCTGGGCAGGCTGCTCTGCCTCAGTTTCCCCACCTATAAAACTGGGACAGTCCTCTGCCTCATCCAACTCCTAGAGGGACCAGGGGCCTAGGTGAAGTACTGAGTCTGCAGAGAGTGGGGGTGCGGGATCCCTCCGCTTCTCGGTGGGCCGCACTCACCTCTTTGACCCTGTGCAGCAGCGGCTGCAGCCAGTCCCTGTTCACCTCACAGTGGCTGTCGAGGAAGGTCAGAGTGGTGCCCTGGGCAACATCGGCACCCCGGATCCGGGACCGCACCAGACCTGCAAAGGGGACAGACGGCCAAGTGGGTGCCCGCGTCGCTCCACCTTCCAACAGGCCCACGGAAGAACCCCTCAGCATTTTCCCCACATGTGGGACACACTCCCAAACACACACATACACGCACACACAGCAGCAAACCACCCTTCACCTCCCCAGGCCCCGCCAGCTGCCCGGACCCACCTTGCCGCTGGTTATTGCGCAAGCACTTCACCTTGGGCAGCTTGATGAGCTCTTTGCAGTCGGCGGCTGCAAAGACACAAGGTTATGTGAAGTGAGCACCTGGGGATGGAGGTGAACCTGAGGAGAAAATAGGGCAGCCCTGCCTGCCATCCCTGCCACCGACTGCAGAGGCTGGCAGATGGCTGAGATGAATTTTGGAGCTTCAGACCATGAACTCTTAACACAGGAGACCCTGTGTGTTAACGGGTCTGTCCACAGTGTCTCCCACCACACGGAGCTGGTCCGACTCCCACCTCGCAGGAAATGTGCCAGGATGCACAGGGGACCCGGCCGCAGGCTTATGCCTGGGGTCATCCTCTAGCTTGCCCGCTGCCCCAGCACTCGTCCGGCTCACCACCCCTTGGCTCCGAACTCTATGCTGCGATCCCACCGCGCTGGTTTTGCTTCACCGGTTTGCCAATGTTAGGCTCTCTGCTTGGCTTGGGACTTTCCTGAGTGACAGCAGAGACTCAGAGGAGCTTTCCTGGGGCCAGGTACTGTTCTAAGCACTTTGAGTGTGTTAACATAGTTAAATCCTTAGATAAACCATATCTATTATCATTATAATCTCAACTTTATAGTCGAGGAAACTGAGACACATCAAGATTAATAACTTCCCCAAGGCACGCACCTAGTAAGGTAAGTGACAGGTCTAGGATTTGAAGCCAGGCAGTCTGGCTCCAGGGTCCACGCTCTAACCACCAGCCTATTCTGCCTCCCTGTGACTCCAGCAGCATCCCCTCCCGCAGCCTCAATGCCAGGCTGCCTCCCAGCAGGACAGGCACCTCCAGCCCCTTCCTCACAAGGGAAAGGAGATCAGGTCCCTGAGGTGCTGCACTCGGGTCTGGCGTGGACCTCCTACACGGCCCACTTACGTAATCCTTCCAAGGTTCCCAGGCTCTGTCACGGACGTGGGGCACCAGACTCCCTACAGCCCAGCCCAGCACAGTAGTGCCTCCCACACCCAGCCTCCAGCGTCAGCACTGGGACAGACTGCGCTCTCCCGGGACGTGGAGCTGTCCCCAGGGACCCTTGTTTGCTTCCCCTGGTCATCACTGGGAAGGGACGGTCCTGCCTGGGTGTGGCTGACTGCTTGGAACTGTACCCATGGCTCTCAGGAGAGGTGTCGGCACTGTTAATACCTGAAGTCTAACAATGCTTCTGTAAGTATTGTACCTGTCAAACTGTACACACAGATGCTTGAAAACACCTGCAAACTTTTCTGGGGGGA
Source organism: Phyllostomus hastatus (assembly GCF_019186645.2). Lineage (NCBI taxonomy): Eukaryota > Metazoa > Chordata > Mammalia > Chiroptera > Phyllostomidae > Phyllostomus > Phyllostomus hastatus. The sequence continues at coordinate 384,732 of NW_025333873.1, read as the reverse complement.
AAGAGGATTTAGAGTATGAGTTTGGGTGGCACCCAGGTTCTTCAATACGACAACTAGGAGACAGTGATGACCGGTGGGTTGCAGGGTTGGAAGGCATGGCCAGGTTATGGGATGCCCCCTGGAGATCCCAAAGACAGAGAGAGCGCACCCAGCCCTCCCACAGAGAGGGTGCGCTAGCCTCAGCTCAGGCTCGCAGGTGATCACAGCACTCTGGACAGGAATCTTCAGTGACATCATTGCTCCTGGGCATCAGGGCCGATTCTTTGAAGGTGCAGTTCCCACGCCCAGGAGTGCAGGCCAAGGAGCAGTTGCACACACGCATGCACACACCAACCACAACTCGAAGTTTCCATTCCTGCCATAAACCCAGGCTTTCCTCCGTCCCCAGGGAACCGTGGGCTCGCCTCTGGCTGTCACTTGGGAGCTGGAACAGACATTCGTGTCTACAGAGCAAGGGGGCGATGTTACTTACGGTCATTGCTGAAGTCATCCACCAGTATGATTTCCTTGATCAGATTCATAGGGGTGCGGTTTAATACGCTGTGAGGTGGGAAGAGGAATGGTCATTATGACTTCTAGTGGCAAGTACAATATATGTGCATTACATCGTGTTTTAAATAGGCACCATTGCATTGGAGGAATAAAAACTCAGAGCAGCCAAAGGGCTTGTCCAGGCCCACTGAGTCCCTGGGACCCCCTGGTGGAGAAAGCTGCTTTGTGGTGGTGAGGACCCACCACCACCCACCCGGCACCCAGGCAGACATACAGGAGCCGTCCTCCACAGCCCTGCCGCTCCCTGACACTCCACCCCAAGTCAGTGCCCCAAACGGCTGGTTCAACTTGAAAATGTCACCCAAGTCACTTTCACCTCTTATCCCTGCTCCAGCCTCTTTCGTACAGTTTATTACAGTGGCCTTGACCTGTCCAGGCCACCCTCCCGCGGCCTCCAGGGTGAGCTTCCCGAAGCACAGATCTGATCTGTTATCCTGTGACTTGTCTCGCTGAGACAAATATATAACTCGACAGCCTCCTCCAGGGGCTCCCCACTATCTACGCCCCAAACCCTCGGCGTGCTCTTCAAGGCCCGTCACAGCCTGCAGCTAGCTACTGTTTCCGCCCACTCACACCCAAGGTCCTTATCTAGACACACCCTGCTCACTCCCACCCCGAGCCCGCTTCCCTCCCGCTGTCTGTCGCGGCTGGAAATGCCCATCCTCTGCCACGAGGACCAGTTCAAATGTCACTTCCTCCCTGACAGCTTTCCACCCCACTTCATGAGAATTAATTGCTTCCTCCTCGGGCTTCCTCAGCAGTTTGCAGCTGAAGCTTCCTGCGGTTTCCACTGCTGCCTGACTCTGCGGGCTGGTTTTGCTGACCCTGTGGATGGTTAAACCCCCAGGGACGGATCACATCCTTGTCAGGTTCCCTCTGTATCTCCAGAGTTCAGCACAGCCCCTTCCTTGGTCCGTAACCATCCCCTCCAGAGACACTTAGTGCACACCTACTATGTGCTTGGGACTGGTTACACAATGAGGAACAAAGGAGACACGGGCTCTGCCTTCCAGAGGCTTGTGGTCCAGCAGCTACTTACTGCAGGCTGTGTAAGCCTGTCTAAGTTACTTTACTGCCCTGCGCAGTAAAGTCTCTCCATCTAGAAAGTGGGACAATAAGAAAAGCAGGCACTTCTCAGGGCTACTGAGAGGATGAAAGGAGAAACCGCATCCTGTCTGGCACCCAATGATGAAACGCGGTGGCAACGACTGCTGTTTGTGCATCGTAATGATTTTCTGAATTGACTTTGTTTACTGGGACAAGGCCGGGTTTTGGAGTCCACTCTGGGTGTCAGGCCTGACTGAGACGGCTGGATCCCGCTTCTCCTGAAAACCCTCCAAAATGTATGTTCCCTCAGAAACCCTCGTGGGCCACACCGCCCACCAAGGGACGCCCAGAGCCGCCTAGGGTTGGGGAGGCGGTTCAGAGGGGTGGGGCCCCCGTGCTACGTGCGTCCCTTCTCTCTGGAGGACCGTCCTGAGCTCTGCTTCAGGTGAGGCGCTTTTCTAAATAGACTGCAGAGACTCTCCAGCAGAACCTTGCCTGGAGCTACCTTTATTTATGAAGGCCTTAATTCTCACCATGGCAACGGCAACAGTGTGTAAGGTGGAGAGAGGAGCCCCAAACACCAAGCCTTGAGTCCACCGTTGGGAGGTGAGAACCAGGAGGGGTAGGAGGTGGAGGAAGGAGACCCTCACCGTGACCGTCCCGGGAAAACACGGGCAAACTCCACAACCAGCCCTCTCATCAGAAAGGGGGGCGGAAAGAGAGGGGAAACCTGCTTGAAGAATACCCTCTAATGAGGTTTGATTACGGCTCGCAGCTTCTGCATGTGATTCCCCAAATCCCTGCCGGCTCTTTGAAATTCAAGAGTTCTCTTCTGCGAACATCAAAAGGTAAATCGCGTGTGGCTCTGCACTGGTTGAACTAAGAGATGATTAGTGAATAAAAAATGTCCAGGGTTTAAAAAAGAAAAAAAGGAATCGTCAGCAGTAAGTGCTAATTAGACCATTTCCTGGTAACACCTGGCTTGTTTTTGCTCCTCTAATCAGAGCAATTGGAGTGGTGGGGGAGGTGGGGAGGGGGCCACTCCGCTGTGTTAAAGGGGCTCTGGGCTCCTGGGGTGGCTGGCGAAGGAGGAAGGTCCAGGTCCTCCCAGGGGCCCTCTCTTTAGCACCCCCCACGCCCCTTCCCCCGACCCCGACCGCTCAGGCCTCTCCTCTGCTGTCATGACTTCGGCCAGCACTTCTCACCAGCCCCTTCCACAGTGAAGCCGACTGTCCCTTTCCCCAGGGCCCAGCTGAGCATGTTTTTTTTTTTTTCCTGTTTCAGTCCCTGGGGCTGTTCCATGCCCTTTCCTTACACAGCCTCAGCATGGGAGTGAGAGCTCATGTCACTGGCATATCCAGGTCACACGGCGCCTGGGAATCATTCTGCAACTGAGTCTCCTGTACACCACTCACATCTCTGCCAGAGGACCCGGCGGCCGTGCGGGCAGCCGCTACACCTTCTGCTTTCTGCCTGCTGCCTTGACTGTGAGGCCCACACGGAGCGCCCTGAGAGGTGGCGGCAGCCCGGCGTGGGCGGCACGGGAGGCCAGGCAGCCTCCACTGCCTCCTACCTGTGCAGTCCCGAACAAGACGCCGGGCTGCCTTCCTTTCCAGCTGTAATTACATTTTCCTTGTAAAGGCGGGCGATATTAATACTTGACCTACTTCACAGGCTTTTGTGCGTAGGAAATGAGGAAATGTATTTGAAATTGCTTTGTGAACTCCGTGGTGCTATACACAGGCAGGGTTTATCAAACGCTTCATAAATGCCAGTTGAATGAAGACCCCCGGCTGGTAGAGCAGTTGACTCGTTCTGGAGCCAGACTGGCCCGGGTGGAGGCACCGTGCCTGTCCGCCCTCCATTCACGAGATGGAGAGCTTCAGTAAGTACTGAGCCTTCGGCGCAACTTCCTCGACTGCACGACAGGCCCCTGGCAGGTGCATGGCGCACAGCGGCTGCTCTCAAATCTGAGTATTGATAATGAGACCAGTTCTCCAAGTGTGACCCTGGAGCCAGTAATATCGGCGTCACCTAAGAGCTTGTTAGACATGTGTCTGTCTTCTTGGGCCCCGCCCCAGCTACTTACTGAGCTAGAGTACTGGGGAGGGGGCCCAACAAACTGCATTTTGACAACCCCTCTGGGAGATCCCGACCCCTGCTCCAGTTTGGAGCTGCATTAGGGTGCTGCTGCCTACCTGCTGGAGGCACATCACCTGTTGTCCCATGTATGGGCTCAGGTATTGTTTTGAGGCCTTTACCTGCCTAAGCTCATTCATCCTCCTCCACAATCACGCAAAGTATTTATTACCAGTAGCCCTTGTTTTGCAGAGAAAGACAATGAGGCAGGGAGGTGAAGGGGCGTACGCAGGGTCACACAGTTGGTAAGGGCCGAGCAGGCAACTCTGGCCCCAGAGTCCAGTTTCTTAACCACCTCAACCTGAGAAATTGCTCCTCTAAATCGAGGACTTTACAAAAAGCAACAGGAAGGAGACTCAGGACATAAGTGTATAAATGGTGTGGGCTCCGGAGCCCCCATGGGAGGTGTGGAGCTAAAGGTGCCTCCTCCCTGGGTTTCACATATACTCGGGGACCCACTGCAACGCCAAGGATAAACCATTTTGGGGGGCTTTCTCTCTCTCTCAAGTGAGAAAAGTGCCCTAATTCATCTAGGTCGTGATTCCCTCTCTCTCCCCACATCGTCCACCCCATCGTGCCTCTGCCTGGCTCTGAGTGCCCCCAATGTAGGCAGCCCCCAGCCCTCAGCTGACTCAGGGGCTCAGAGGTCGGAGGGCGTGGACAGGCATGCGCAGAGAGGTGAAGGCCGGCCAAGCGCTGGGCTGGAGGGAGGAGAGGAACAGTCACCCACTCCCCGCCCCTAGTTCCTCAAGTATCTTTTGCTTTTCAGGGCCTGGCAGCAAAGCCATCCAAAATTTAGAAGATTAAAGATGAAAGATACCTTAGAAAAGATCCTTTCATCAATGGTGAGATGATAGGAAGAGCTTCTCATTCAGCCCCCGCTCAGGATCTAGTGACTCACTTGTGGGACAGGGCAGGGAGGGGAAGGAGGTACAGAGTCCCGAGGCAGATGATACCTGGCTGTGGAAGCTTTTAGAAATACTGGTCTTCCTTCCCCCCACCCCTGAAGCTCACTTCCATCCAGCCTGCTGAGGACGTACACAGAGGTCTGTTCACACGAGGCTTCCAGGCCCCTATCCTGCTACCTTTCGCATTACACCTGGGCCTGGGCCGGGGTCCTGGCTAACATGGGAAGTTCCCGAGAGGCAGGACCCAGGCCCAGGGCTCTCTCAGCCAAAGGCCCAACAATTTGGTGTGGAGCGGGGCGCTGCAGGGATACCTTCTGAGAAGGACAGTGTTGATGGGCTGCAAGCCCCTCCCAGAGAGCAGGGCACCAGGGCATGGGAGACAGACCCCCAGGCCAGAGGACAGAGGTGCTGGGCCCACACCCCTGGCTGCCCCCCACTTGCACGCAGGAAGTCGGGAGCCCGAGCCTTGGCCCCCGTGCTGCCTCACCCACTGTGGCTCCTGTCCTCCGTTCACCACAGGCACCGAAAGTCCCAGACTCCCCCTGGGGCCCTGACTCCCCCTGGGGCCCCGACTGGAGCGAGGGGTCTGCAGACTTAAAACTCAGCACAGGTTTAACCCATTGCCATTGCAAAGTGTCATTGTCACTACTATGAAGAGACGGAGGAGCAGCCGGAAGAGGAGAAGTATGTCTTAGAGCTGAAGTGGACGAGTCTGAGGGCAGTGGCTGAGGGGCCCCCAGAACGTAAACACAGTGTGAGGGAAGCTTGGGGTGCTGGGGCCTCCATATTATAATGCCCCCCAAATGTTTCTGAGGCATTCCTGAGGAAGGTTCATTGTGGGAAATGTGACGGAACTTGAGACATCTAGTATACTTTCACCATTGTCTTTATAGACGTGGCTAGTGACCTGCCCAAGGTGGACTGGAAGTGGCAGGTGGGGACTTGACCCCAGGTCCTCAGACTCCAAGTGCAGTGCCTTTGAATACCCTACAGCCTCTTTCCTTCTGCGTGCTCACCGGCTGTGCAGATACAGGGATGGCTAACGCTGATCAAGAGCTTACTCTGTGCCCACAGTTCTCAGCTCCCTAATGGTGAGTGTGTGTGTGTGTGCGTGCGTGCACAGGTGTGTGTGTACTGAGGGTTGAGGGGGACGGAGGTGCATGGCATCAGAAGGCTCCTTGAAGGAGGAGAGGAGGCCAGCCCGTAAGGCAAGGAGCTTCTCTAGGATGCCGTAGCATCCTTGGGGAAGCATCCAGTGAACATGCGCAGACATGACCTTGTGTGGTGGGGCTGTGGCTGGCCCTTTGGAACCAGCACCTCTCCTGCCGTGTGCCTGTTCTGCCTGTGGGGCCTCGGAACTCTGTTCTCCCTTCACCAGAACCGACCCGGGTGAGTGGGGCCATTACTCATCCCCACCCCACCATGTGGACCCACACTGGTTTACAAATCAGAAAGGCACATTATTGGTCTACCGGGAGACCCACAGTGACATCCGACAGTGACTCAGCACCTTTTCTTGTCAAACGCTGAAACCTTGTTAGAAAATCAAATTCAAATCCGGCGGCTTGTGGGGTGAATGCAGAAGCCAGGGCAAACAGGGCAAGTGGCAGGTGGAAGGACCTAGCCAGCCAGTCCCCAAGGACATCTGGGCAGCAGACAGAGCTGCCCCATGGACAGAGAGGAACATCAGGCTGGTGCCCGTGGGCTTGGGCAGGCCCTCCCTGCAGTTCTAAGGGACGCACTGACCCCGCACAGAGGACATTCATTGAGAGTGACAGGTGTTGCAGAGGACTGGGTGATGGCCGTCAGGGGGACCTACTGCTGATTTCCTCCTGCCTCTTGGCACTTCCCAGCTGCCCCCAGCCATGCAGGTGCATCAGGGAGGGAGGGAAGGCGTGGCTTGTTGATGGGAATGATGACGCTTTGCTGTGTTTGGTTGTCCTCTGCTTGGCCAACATCTAATCTCCTTCTCGGTGGGATCTGGAACGCACCCGATGTGCCGCCCAGCAGATCGGAAAGGGCTCTCATGGGCCGTGTGCCCGGGGAGTGGAGGTACGACAGGCACCTTCCCCCAGGCCAGCCCCTCTCTTGCTTGATGTATGGCTGAGCGCACCTGCAGCCCCAGCACCTCCCTTGGAGGTGCTCAACACCCCCATGCTGAATAGCCTGGTTCCTTTGAGGCTGCTGAGAAGAACTCATATGAGAGTGCAAGGTCCAAGCCCTGCATCCCCGTTGTTAGCTGAGCAACAGGAGGCCTTAATTCAGCACCTTCCAGTCTCAGTTTCTCAGCTGTCACATGTGCATAGTGCATAGTCCTCCTGCCTCCCCAGCTGAGAGCGTGAGCTCAGGTGTCTGCACTCAAGGGGACCTAGGGACTGGTGGCTGCTGTTAGCACCATCTAAGATGCTAATGTGAGTGACAAAAGGGTGGGCCAGATGATTTGGGGTAAGGGGGGGTTTTGGGCAGAGGGGAGGAGGGGGCATGGCATAGAGAAGGGAAGCCAAAACAACCAGCACCTTCTGAGAACCTGGGCAAAAAAATTCCCGGCCATGTCTCTGGGGCCTGTCTGTTTTAAGGGGTGTTCTGCTGGGAGCTGACCTGGCACTTTTGCATATCAAAAATGCATGCAGGCCACAGAAAAGGGCCTGCCTGTCAGAGCAATGGCATGGCCCAGGCTAGGCGCTGAGGGTGGATGGAGAGGCCCGAGGGGGAATAGGGCTGAAACAGTGGTGGCTGAGAAAGCAAACATCAGCCATTACCATCAGGCTGCTCCGATTTGCGCCCTGGGCCCTGGCGCATGGGAGGCTGTGGAGAGGCAGACGCTGGGAGAGGCAGCACCTAGACGACCTGAGTTCTAATCCCGGCCTGACTCTGGGAATGGGGGGCAACCTCAGTCTCTCAGGGCCTCAGCTCCCTTGTTAGTTGTGAAATTAGAACTCATGTTCTAGAGGCAGTCTACATAGTGGTCAAGGGCAAGGGCTCTGCTAGGATCTCTGTGATGCTCAGTGACCTTCTGCAAATTACCCAGCACCTCAGGCCTCTGTCTTCCCCCTGTAAAATGGGAGAATAGCCACCCTCGCAGGGGTGCGAGGAGAGACTGAGCGGATGCATGTATGACGTGAACAGCACCTGGCAGGGGCTGAGAACACTTCATACCCTCATCACAAGGCCAGCACCCCCAGCAAGCACACAGGCCCTCCCCAGGTGCTGGCCCTGGAGGGCTGGCCGACCAGGAAGGATAGCTTACCTGCGGATGGTCCTGAGCAGGGTGGAGCGGGCCTCGTTGTGGAAGGTGATGATGATGCTGGTGGGAGGGAGGTCCCTGCAGTACATCAGCAGAGTGCACCTGGGGAAGAGAAGGCAGGAGACCACTAAGACCTCTGGGGGCAAAGCGGGGGTCAGGGGCTGGAACCAAGGGCATCATGGTGGTCACCAGCACGGACAAATGCCTGGCATCCGATGGGGCCGCCCTAGCTGCGTAGTCCTGGGCAAGACCCCAGGGCCTCACCTGGACCTTCAGTGGGGTGGGGAAACTCCAAAAATAACTGAAGTTCAATTTCCTACCACCTGGGGGAACACGGGCTTGGTGCCAAGTTGAGACACAGAACACAAATGTGGGATTCCTCGCATGCCCCAGTTAGTACCCAGTGGTTCCTAGGGGCCGCACAAACCTGCCCCCAGTCTGTGCCCCTCCAGCTGGCAGAGGCTGCACAGGTTCTGGGCCAGCAGCTCCAGCCCACTGCACCCCACCGACCTCCTGCCCCCACACTCCCAAATTGGCCAGGCTTAAAGAGGCAAATCCCCCAAACCCTGGCATAAACAATACTTGTAAAACCCAGTCTTGAAAAATCATTCATTCCCACGTGTCCAGGATCATTTCATACGACAATTACATCTAGGGTACTTTCAATTTAATACCTTGCTGCAAGTGAAAATTGTAGCCCGCCGCCTGAAAATTACTGTAATAATGAAGATAAACCTGCCACGGGAGGCTGGTGCCACCAGGGGCTGTCTCTGAGTAAGTGTTCCCTCCCATTTCGTGCTCTTCGGGGGGCTGTCCAAGTGCAAGGACGGGCATTAAACACGGAAGTAAATAACAGACGTTTGGTGAGTCAAATATTTCCTCTCTTCATATTCCATTTCTTCCTAGGCTGTTAATTTAGGGTCCAGAAACCCGAGGATGGACTTCAAGGGGATGGTGAGCCCGCTGAAACTGTTTGCAAAGCTGTGTATACGAATGTGCATCCCTGCCTCCCCTGCTGCCCCCATGCCAGCCTCGGGAAGATGGTTCACAGTTTTGTATAGACTCTCAAAGAAGTCTGTGTGGCCTAAGATACTTAAGAACCTCATTCCCAGGTCAGTGGGCCTGATGTCCCTGTGGCCTCCCTGGTAATTCTGAGCACTTATTTCTATGAGAGCAAACACTGAATCAGAGAACTTGTTCCAAGAAAGGCGGGCTGTTCTTCTGCTCGGCACCTAAGCGCGGGCAGAGGAGCCGAGAATCAGGAAAGGAAGACCTCAGGGGAAGACACTGTGGAAAAGGTAAGTTGTGTCCTTTGGGCCTGTCTGTGTTCGTCCCAAAGAGACAAGGTCTCACCACATACTGCCAGCTCCACCTGTGACTAAAACGCCCCTGAATCTATCCTCCTCTCTCGTCCCCTTGGCCCTCCGGCCTCTGCCCCTGCCAGTCATCTCCTGTCTACCACACAGCTCTGCCCCAGCCTTCCTCTGGCTGAAGCCCTCTGGTGGCTCTTGATATACAAGTCCAACCCCTGCCACCACAGCCTTCAAGACCTGTCGTAGTTGCTCCTTAATATAGTTCCATCACTCTCTGCCACTGCTCACACTGTTACTTCTGCATGAAGCAATGTCCTTCCTCCCTTCTCCACCTGATGAGCTCCTGCACATCCTTCAAGACCCAGAGCAAACGTCCCCTCTGCAACGAAGGTATTCTATGCTCTCCCAGACAGGACAGGTTGTTACCTGTCCTTTGTGCTCCCGTAACTCTGTACACATCTCTCTCTTCTAGTACTTCTCGAGATAGGACTGTCTCCCCCACTGGACTGTGAGTTGCTATAGAGAAGAAAGACCCTTGCCCATCTCCCTATCCCTAGAATAGGAATTTAGTATACCAGATGCCCATTCACACAGAAAGGGAGAGATTCAGGAAATGCACTTCTAGCTCAGCCGATGACTTTGCCTTTTATGGTTTTAAAAGGGGTGGTAGTCAGCCTCCCAGATGGCTTCCAGTGATTCTCACCTACTGGTCCTCAGGCCTTGTACAGCTCCATCCTTCACTGAACCAGGGTTAGGCTATATGACCAATGGAATGTGATGGAAGTGACAGAGGGTGACTTCCAAGGCTAAGTCACAAAAGCACCTCAGGCTCTACCTTGACCACGTGGAGTGAAGCCGGCCCACGTGCAGAGGAACTGAGGCCCGCAGCGGGCGCCAGGTTGCCCGCCATGGGAGGAGCGAGCCTGGAAGTGAGTCTGCCGGGTCCCATCAAGCCCCAGAAGATGGCGGCTCTGGTGGCTCCAAGCCAGAACCACCCAGCCAAGATGCTCCCAATTCCTGACCCACGAAGACCATGAAGATAATCAATGATTCCCATTATTTTAAGCCACTAATTTTGGGGGGTAATTTGTTGTACATTAGATAACCATTATGAAAAGAGAAGAGAAATGCCTTGAAAGGGCCCCCAATGAGACGAGGCCTTGGACTTAGCTATCTTTGGACGCAGATCTGAGTCTGAGGTGGGGGCAGTAGGAGGGGGTAGGGCAGGTGGCTGGTCAAGGTGGATGTGGGGGGTCCCTTGGTTGGTGTGCTGCCGGGTTCATGAGGACATGGAGAGGCACGGAGAGTGGGGCAGGTGGCAGTGCACATAGTCAGCACCTTTACAGGACGGTAATAAAGCCGAGGACTTAGCAGAACCTCCCTGTCTCCACTGGAGACGGGAAGAAATAAGAGACCAAGCAGAGTGACTCATAAGGCCAGCACTGCCAGGGCTGTGTCAAGGGTCAGACTCTGAGCACCGTCTTGGAGATGGCTTCCCCTCCACACCCTGGGGGACAATGGGATCCCCCCCAACCTTTGTGATGTAAGTTATTCAGGGAAGGTGGTACTGGGACTTAATGGTTTTAGAGAGCTTTAGGGGACAAGGGACACTTTTCCTGCCTTGTAGGCATCTGGCCGGGAGACAGGTGTATTCACCCACAGTGATGCAGCCCATGGGGCTGGGGGAGCAAAGAGGTGGGCATGCCTCCACCTGGGGAGGTGAAGAAGGCTCCCTGGAGGAGGGCGAGCTGGATCTCACAGATGAGGTAGACCTGGACAGATGGCAAATGGGGTACAGCCTCCCAGTGACAGCACAGTTCTGGACCCACAGGCTGAATGCCAAGTGAGGCAGCTCATGGTACCCTGGCCTCAGGGTCTGGACACCACCGACCAGCTGTGGGACCATGGGCAGACCACCCACCTCCCCAGGCTGCTGTGTGCTCCTCTGTAAGACAGGCTCTCCTGTTCAAGGTTCTCACAGCATCGGTGGTCAAAAGCTTTGATGAGGTCTGGCATTCAGTAAGTATGGCTGACTTGAATGGAATGTCAAATATTCTGCAGCTGAGGCTCAACTCTGTAGCTGGACATCTGAACTTACTTTCTAAGCCTCAATTTCTTCATTTGGAAAGCGGAGACCATCTTTAACTTGTAGACCGCGCCCTCCCCCTACCCCCAAGATTATTAACAGATGCTTGACAAAGAGTAACTCGTTTTTAACATCAAGTTCAGATCTGCAGACCCCTCCTCCACTGGGTGGAGCCAGATCCTGCATGGGCTGAAAGGGTGAGTGGTTTGGCCAGTGTAATAGTGAGTGAGGGGTGCTGGGAGGCTAGAGGAGGAGGTGAAAGCAAAGGAGGTTGCATCGATGTCAGAGAAAGGAACCTGCACTGGGATGTCCGTGTGAAGCCTGGATCTGCCAGACGCTGGCTGTGTGTGCCCTTGGCTGTGTAATGTGCCTTCCATAAGCCTCAGTGTTGTCACCTACAAAATGTGAACAAATACCTCCCTTCCAGGCTTGTTCTGAAGACCACAGATACTGCAGGCAAAACACCTGGTGTTTCACAGCTGCTGAGTAAACGGCAGGCAGCTAGCATTATTATCACGACTGAGGCTGAGGCCGTCTCCATGCCATGCTCAGTCAGTACTCCTGAATTAGAACCACAAACTCATAGTTCAGAAAAGGAAGGGGCTTTGGAGATGGCCCAGTCCAATCTCCCCAACGGGGTAGAGATTTGGAGCCTGTGCAGGTGTGCTCCTGGGTCTCAGTCCCCTCCAGCTTCCTGTGCCCATAGGACAGAGGCTGTTCCTCCAGGCTGGGCAGGCACCCTACAACTGACACAAGCATGAGCAGGTTTTGGGGAATGCAGGCAGTAGGGTGGTACTCTGACCTCAAAAGTACAGGTATCCTGGCTCATGGGACTCAGCACTATCTACCTTCTGCCCCTGCTCACAGCTCGTGGTACCCGGGGTTACCCTATGTCTCATCTGACCGTTTCGACAGCCTCTGAGAACCTTTACTCCCCAGATGAGCACAACTGAGGCTCAGAATCTCGCTCAAGGCCACATACCTGCAGAGTGAGCTGAACCCAGGTCCTGAGACTTTTCACCCGGTATATGTCTCTAGTGTCCCACTGTGAACTCACCCTGCTTAAGGCACAAGAGCTGGAGGGGCCCACCTGCCTGAGCCCTGTGCAACAGCCACCTGCCCTCTGAGGCCAGGGGTGGGGAAGCAAAGCCCTGCCTTGGAACGAGCACTGGACATGGCGGCAACAAAGCCAAGGACCGAGAAAAATCCTTAAAACTGGACACAGTGCAGAGAGCCGGCTTTTGGAGAGAGCAATCTAAAAAATTAATCAAACAGCGAGATCTATTAGGGGCACGAGGGGGATGGAAAAGGCTGCCAACGCGGAGCTCCGGCGCCGGCAGAAGGACCAGAAAGCATGTTTATAATTTATTAAAGACTCGGGGGTTTTACGGGAGAGAAGAGCTAGCGAGCAGGAAAGATGGGCGTGGGGGTGGGACCAGGAGGCAGGACGGGCCCACCGCGGACTGTGTTGAGAGACAGACGCCAGCCCCAGGCTGCCATCCTGATTGCCACAGCAGCTCCTGAATAATGCATGCTCCTCCGAGCTGGTTTTTTTCCTTTAAAGAAAGATTCTACTAAGACTCTTGATTTCCTCAAGTTCAGCTGGGCCCCAAAGTGCTTCCTGAACCATCTTCTTGAGTGTCCAGGGCTGAGGTTGCTTCCAAGAGAAGGTTCTGAGATGCTAACCCCTGGCCGGGGGTTGGAGCGTCTCCCTCTTTCCTCTCTTCCCATCTCTCCACCAGCCAATCGCTGCTCCCCCGCCCACCCCCTCCCGCCCCTGCACCTGAACACCCGCCAACTCGGGCATGTCAGGAACTCACCGAGCAAGGATCACTGTCAGTTATCATAGAAATGTAATGCTGTGCACATGCCTTTCATTTTACTGCACAAGCTCATTAAACGGGCAGCAACCCGTAAACAGAGTGTTATGATGATCATCATCCCCACCTTCTCAGCGGGCAGGAGGGGCCCTGGTGGCCCGGGGCGTGCCTGCTGGGGCGAGGACCCAGGTCCTCCGACTCCCATACACGGTCTCCCTCCCACAGCACGCTGCCCTTGGGGAAGAAAAGACATGGTCGTAAAGTGTAAACATACGGGATTTTATTCTCGAGCATAAAATCAGGAGGGAGTGATGGAGAGGCAGCCTCAATAACTCTGAAGCAGAGAGGAAAGCATAATTATTATTACAACAATGTCCATGTGAAGCAAAGCCACTCTGGCTCCCCCAGAAGCGGCAATGGCTCCGAGTCTGAGAAGACAGACTCTGGAAGGGGCTCTGGCGATCCAGAGGGGAGACTGAGGGCAGTTAGATGAAGGGGAAGGTCGCACGGAGATCACACGGCACAGTACAGTGGAAATCCAGCAGGCCTGGGTGGGACCCATGCGGCCACAGGGGGCCTGGCAGTGACTTCCCTTCTCTCGGCCTCAGCGCCCTGGTTTACAGAGGTGAAAACGGCCGCTTCAGCCTCCTCCTTAGAGATCCCTCCTGCCAGGCACTGTCCTGAACCCCCGGCATTTCTAATGCTCACAACAGCCCTGCGGGGGGCTCCTGTTCAATGAGTTCACTCATGAAGAAACTGAGGCTCAGGGAGGTTAAAGCACTCCCCGCAGCTAGTGACCCCAGGCCTGCTGGAGGCCCCGTCACCATGCCACAGCATCACCCTGCCAGCACCGTTTCAAGCACCCCGCTGTTCCTCAGGTCCGCTTGGTGTCCTGCTCACCGCATGGGCCCACGTGCCCATGCTTGAATCACCACTCCAAGAGCCGTTTCTATTGAGCTCTGGAACCCAGCAGTGGCACTGACCTGCCCAGAAGGGAGGGACAGCTGCCACCCTCGACTAGTAACAAGACAGGGACACTGCTGGCTGAGCAGCCACTAGGGACATGCTAACAAGGGCTCCCGCTTACTGCCCAGATGGAGCCGGAAGAGGTGAGTGGAGGTGGGATCTCCACGAGGCCCATTTCTAGGGGTGGTTTATGAGCAGCTCTCCTAAACAGAAAGCCATGCTGTGTCCCTCCGATTCCTGGAGTTCCAGTGAGCCACAGACCTCAGACCCAGGCAGAGGAAACGAACGGGTTATCGTTTCCACGTGTTCCACTTCCCGAACTCCATGGCCACCACGACCGAGGGAAACACAGACACAAGACAAGTGGGGTAGTTTCCTGGGAGAGCAGTGCCTGTCCCCGAGGGAGGGACCATCTGTGGATTCCCAGATGCAGGGGGTGGGGTATACACCCCCACATCCACCTGTCTCCCTGTGGCACTGCTCTAGCCCTGAAGAAGCCTCGTGGAGACCACCCTCTCCTCCCCTCATTTCCCCTGCCACCAAAACTGACGAGTGGGTGAGGAAGAAAGGATGAGAAGGGAACAGCTCTGGGCCCGGTGATCTTCCCAGAATGTCAGTTCCCTGAGGACAGGCACTGTGGGCTTGCTGCCAGCTTTTAGAATCGATTCAGTCCTTAGGGCGGAGAACACCTAATGCATTCCCTGCTCAGTTCTGTCTAAGGAAGCCTGCTCTCCACTCAGAGGAAAAGGAAGATGCCCACAAACTACAAATTGCAAAATGTTGCATCTGTGACTGGCCTCTAGGAGCGAACTCAACTCTTTAGAAGAGAAAAACACAAGCAGTCTAAAATGTGTGACAGCTGTAAAATCAGACATTCCTTTTCATCTGCTTTCATGGGATATACTGTAAGGCATGAAATTTTTTTTCCATGTCAATTTCCCTGGGATTTCACATGCAGGTTAATTCGTTCTTCCTTATAAAGACACACTGTTCCTGTTTCTTGCTTCAGTAGCTGCCCTCACTTAGTATTACAGAAATCTTCCATCTCCTAAAGACATTTAAAATGACAGTGAGATCTGCCATTCCACTGCACCGTCATGTTTTGAATTGCTGAACATGTTATTAAATTCCAGGACACTGGGAGGGCTTGGGGCAGGGACATGAACTGCTCAGGGAGTTGGCTGGGCACGGTGGCGGCAGCTGATGGCCCCCACCCCACCTCCTTGTGTGATCTCC
Organism: Phyllostomus hastatus; assembly: GCF_019186645.2. NCBI lineage: Eukaryota > Metazoa > Chordata > Mammalia > Chiroptera > Phyllostomidae > Phyllostomus > Phyllostomus hastatus. The sequence continues at coordinate 369,421 of NW_025333873.1, read as the reverse complement.
CCTGGAGTGTGAGCTGAACCTGGTGACTTGCTTTCTGGGAACAGAATGCAGCTGAAGTGACGGGATATCACTTTTGTGACTAGGTTACGACCAAAGACCGTGACTTTTTTTTGGCATGCATGCTTTAGTGAAGCAAGCTGCCAGATCGGGGAGCAAGGACCTGAGCATGGACTTCGGTCAACAGCCTGTGATGAACTGAATCCTGCCAACCACCATGTGAGGGGGCTTGGAAGAGAGTCCACCCCAGTCACACCCTGAGATGCCTATGGCCCTGGCCAACACCTTCGTTGCTGCCTGAGAGAAACCCGGAAGTAAAGGACCCACCTGGCCATTCCTGAATTCCTGACCCACAGACGCTGTGAGATGATAAACATTGTCATTGGTTTAAGGCATTAAGTTTTGGGATAATTTGTTATGCAACAATAGGCAATGAATACAGGCTACTCTTAGCTACAAAAAAACCCCAACCAAACAAAAAAAACCCTTCAGCAGTACCTTTGGGGCTTGTTCCACTCTTTAAATATTCAATTCCCAGGTTCCTAATATAAAACATAATACTTAGGAAATTATTTGAGTGATTGTCTTCTCACTTCTCCCATGGATGGTACACACTTAATACCTGTTCACATGCATAGAGAAGTGAACTCACTTCAGACAATCGACATCCTAGGGCTTTACAGCTTAATTCTTTCATGGAAGTCCCGTTAGGGAAGGCTAACCTACAACAATGTTGTCATAACCATGTCTGGTGTTGCATGGCTTCTAGACCTACCAGAGCCATGACTTTGTAAACTACATAAATGTCTAATCACTATGTTGTACACCTGAAGCTAATATAATATTATATGTTAACTGTAAAACTGTATTTGGATAATAAATTAATTAAAAACAAACAAAATAACCCAGCCTAAAACATGGAAGGAAGGAAGGAGAGAAGGAAGGGAAAAGAGATATATAGAGAGATAGAGAAAGGAAGGAAGGAAGGAAGGAAGGAAGGAAGGAAGGAAGGAAGGGGAAGAAAAAGAAAGAAAGAAAGAAAGAAAGAAAGAAAGAAAGAAAGAAAGAAGGAAGGAAAGAAGGAAGGAAGGAAAGAAAGAAGGAAGGAAAGAAAAAGAAAAGACCAGACCTAGATGGTATCATGGACATTCTCCCTTTCTATGAAAACAGGGCCATCCTCAGGGTCCTTGGTTTCAGGGTGGACCTATTTAGATCAACAAACGCATCTCTCTGTACCAACCACCACTACAGTCTTGGTTGAATCTGTCAGACCAGGTCAGGGTCCACAGTTCACTTCTTGCTCCTCAGAGGACCCTTCTGAATTTCTTAGCCACAGACTTCCAGAAGCATCCGATTTCTAAGAAAATCTGCATTATGATGATTCTAGGGCACTTCCCCATCAGATCAATTAATTGCAGGCTGCAGATCAGAATGGCGATTTCAGAAGTTAGCTCTGCAAGCTCATTTTCCTGGCAACGTAAAAATGCCCTACGGGATCTTTGCTGACAACCTGGGAGACTAACTAGGGAAGGGAGGGCCCTATGATATCGAAGGCCATGTTGTCCAGACTCCCCTAAAGGTTCCGTCTCTGCCTCTACTTTACTTTGCAGCCCACAGCAACTGGAAGACCTTTTTGTCTTTGGCAGCAAACTCCTGTGTTGCTGCAACTCTGGACTGGAAGGGACCACAGCGATCACCTGGGTAGGCAGTCCCCACACTGTAAGCTGCTGAGGCATCTCCTGGAGCAGTCTGTGCATGCTGTGTTCAGTGTACAAGAGTCAAATAACTTTGCAAACGAAAAATACTGGGAAAATACCAGATTACCTTTTGTTTTGTTTTTTAAGATTTTATTTATTTATTTTTGAGAGAAAGGAAAGAAAAGAGAAAGAAAGGGAAACATCAATGTGTGGTAGCCTCTCACATGCCCCCTAGTGGGGACCTGGCCCACAACCCAGGCATGTGCCCTGACTGGGAATCGAATCGGTGACCCTTTGGTTTGCAGGCTGGCACTCAATCCACTGAGCCACAACAGCCTGGGCCATATTACGTTTCTGGTGACCCACCAATGCACATTAACTTGTTAAAAGTTCTGAGACTTCTACTGGCCAACTGTTTACCAAGCTTTGACCTCAAAACCTGTCCCCTCCCCCACCCTTGCACTTTTTCTTTCTGAGCACACAATCCCTTGCACCTAATGGGAACCCAAATATTTATCGAATATAGATTGAGTCAAGCCTAGCATGTAACATCCTACTAAACAGAATGGGTGGGACACAGGTTTAGAACACGTTGGTTCAGCTCTCTCCTTCTTTTATAGATGAGGAAACCGTGGCCCAGACAGTGAATTGTCCTGCCCGAGGTTGCCGTGTTAGTTAGTGGCAGAGCTAAGATCTTCTAGTTCTTGGGACTGAACTTGCTGTTTCCTTAAAGCACTGAGGCTTGGGAGCCCCTGTCAGACGGTAGAGAGGCTGCAAGCCCCAGTCCACATAGGGTTACTGGCCACCGTGACCTTCCAGTGCCCTTTTAGTACCCTCTCTGCCCCCCACCGAAACATACCCACCGAGTTCCCTACTACTTCTCTGCGGTGCTAAACCCAATGGAAACTTTTCAGTCGTTTTCCTACTTTCATCTCTGTAGCACCTGACACTGAGCCCATCCATCTTATGAGATGCTCAGTTCTTTCCCCTTGGCTTTGCTGAAATCGCCCGGGCACAGCTATCCTCTTCTTGGGCGGTTTCCTCTCGGTTCTCCTTTTCTTTCCCTCATCTGAAATTCTCCTGTTTCCCAAAAGAGACTCTTCCATGCCATCCTCTTCTCAATCGTCCCTCTCTCTGAATTCTCTAAGTTGTTTTCAAGGCTTCAGCTTCCCATCTGTTTGCTAACGACCACAACTCTAACCCTAATCCTGACGAGCATCTTCCCTTACATGTCCCCCTGCCGTGACCTCCTCACCGCCCTTATCTCCCCCATACAGGCCGAGTCTGCTGACCCTTTCGTGTTCATGGTGATCCTTACCACCTACTGGGTGTCCAAACTCTGAGGTACTCTCAAGTGCTGCCCCTCCCTCCCCCACACCCAGTCTAATTAAACCTGGTCCTGCCGATCCTTCGTCCTTTTCTGCCGACCTGGACGTTTCACCCCATTCCCGTCCCTCTTCAGGGATTACTGCAGCAGCTTCTAGCTGGCTTTATCCCCCTCCAATCTATCCTGCACACTGCAGCTCGGATGATCCTTCCAAACTGCAAATCTTTCACGCCTGTCAGCGCCGCCCAAATTTCTCACAAAATGAAGTTCAAACTCCTAACCACGGCTTACCATTCCCTGTGACCCAGCACCACTTCCGACTCCTCTCTGTACACCCTCCGCGCTCCAGCCAGGTTCCGACCTGCTTTCTCCCTCTGGACCTGTGCAGGCGCCGCCTCCCTCCCCTCAGTCTGAAATGCACTCTCCTCTCTTCCATGGCTGGGCTACTTTCTCCTCTTCTAATCCTAGCTGGGAAATTATTTCCCCTGGGAAGCATCTCTTGATCTCTCAAGACTTTTCCAAAGGGCTCCCCTAGGACCCTGCATTCCACTCACCACTGCAAGTTATCACCAAGTCTTGTGAATTTACATCCCTTTCTCCTCTGCTGACTGTTAGTCGCAGTGAAGGCACCTCATTGTAGCCTTCTTTGTAGCTGCAACCTCAGTGAGCACCGAGCACAGTGACTAAGCACAACAGACACACAGTAAGTGCCTGGAGAACAAGTGAGGGGGCAAATGAGTGAGGGAGCAAGCAGGTGAGGCTTCCATGGGGGCAAAGCCCCAGGAGAAAATGTCCCCTGCTAACTTACGGGTGACACCCACTCAAGAGAGCTGCAGAGCTGTGAGCTGAGTGAGGTGCCAAGGTCAGTCATGCAGAGAAGGAAGGCCAAACAATTCACCAAAACTGCAGTTGGAGTGTGAAGTCACGGTGGCAAGAACAGGGGGCTTGGGGCTAAGGCTGCCCCGGGAGACATCTGGGAGAGTCAGATGGTGCTTCCGAAGAGCTCTGACCCATTCTGTGTTGCACTGGGAGTATTTGACTGTGCTGAACGGCTGGGATGCTCCCCTCACACACCACAGTCCCAGGGATGGTAACGGATGCAAGAGAGGCTGAATCCTGTCTGATAGGACCATAGGCTACGGCTCAACACTGCCTTCCCCAGACTGGCTCTGTCCAATCCGGTGTCACTAGATACAGTGGTTGCTGAGCACCTGAGCTGCGTCTGGTTGGAATGGAGATAAGCAGTAAGTGTGAAATATACACAAGAGTTCAAGGGCTTTGTATACAACAGAATGTAAAAGATTTCAGTATTGTTTTTATATTGCTTACATGTTGAAATGATGCTATGGGTATATTGGGTTAAATAAAATATATTATTAAAAATGACTTCACTTATTTCTTTTGCTTTTAACAATGTGTCTGCTAGAACATTTTTAATTACATAGGAGGCTCACATCAATTTCTATTGGACACTGTGGTCCTAGGTCATTCCTAAGCCTTAAAATTCCTAATTCCTAAGCCAATTTAACATTTCTACATTAGTGTCAGACATTGGTTTCTAGTAATAGATGTTGGGTTCTTTTCTATAAGTAGAATATAATTCAAAAATTATAGAGACCATTGCTTGCAACATTTCACTCTGCAGAAAAGAATGTATTATAAAAAACCCATCATCTAGTATCATCATTATTTTATAAAAAGCAGGGTATTTAAACACCAGCAAAGGAAGCTATCTCAGAACAGCTGAAAACCCTTTCACCATGAATATTAGCTTTGAGAAAACCTCCCTCGTAGTCTCCCCCTCTTCCCCAACCCCACGGATCCAACTGGCACTAACGCACCAACCGGCACCTATGGTTTATTCCACTAAATTATGATGAGCCTGTGTCTGACCACCCTCTGCCGACAGCCAGGACCTTGAACCCAGAAGACGGGGCTGTCTCCTCTCTTTGCTCCGGAACCAGCAGCCCCAACTCTGTCCTTGGTGTTGCTGATGCTAGTGAGTTGCTGTGGCTTTTCCCATCTATGGCCCCAGGCCTCCTCAGGTCCTCTGCTGCCCATGCCCTCTGGGCTCCCTCCAGACTTGCAGAGCATGGATGGCCATGTGCACTGAGACCGCCTAGAAATGATCATTGCTCTAGTCTGCACTAATGCCTTTCTTTTTCCAGAAAACTAACTTTGGTCTCTTCTGTGGACCAGCCCCTTCCAGGTGAGCAGGACACTGAGTTTTGGTGAAGACTGTGGAGGCAGCAGCACCTTCTCTCCAGGAAGATCGGCTGCCCCCAGGAGGCTGCAAAGAGGCTTCTCTGGGGACGCCAGCAGGACCTGTGTTAGGTGGTACCGAGCACCCCCCAGATGGCAGCTGTACATATGCACACACACATGCGCACATGTACGTGCACACGAGCGTGGATGTACATGCACAGGGGAGAGTGTTTTCCAAAGGCAAATGCTGAGTCTGACTGGGCCCTAACTGTGGAGGTGCGCCAAGGCTTATTTTCCGAATGTTTCCTGAAAAAGATCCCTCAGTGTCTGAGACCAGGGCGCCTTCAATTCTTATTTTAGCCGTGCTTGAATCATATCCCACAGTAGTAATAATAGATAACATTTATTGAACCCTCGCTATGTCTCAGGCATTCGTCAAGAGCTTCGAATCTGCACAGTATTTCTCAGAGGTAAGTGTTGCAATCCCTTCTCTCCCGTTGGGGAGAAGACTGGGAGGTCGCAGTCGGCGAGCAGCAGAGCCTCGGTGTGAAGCCAGATGGTCTGGCGCCCGACTCTGTGCTCTCACACGCTCCACTAGAACAACCTTTGATGGTCATCCAACTCACTGGCTCGCAGACCTTTATTTCATACTGACCTTTCTCTCTGTCTTTGGTCTTGAAGACCTCATCCCGGGAGGTTCTGGAAAGATAGAAAATCACGACTCTGGGCTACCCATCAGCTGCTAGAGAATGACTGTGTCTCCTTGACAGTCCCCAAGCAATCTCCTGATATTTTTCAGACCTCCCAGCTCAGGGATTAGGGAAGAGTCATTCCTTCCTTTTGCTGGATGGGTTAAAAGTTCCTCAAACTGAAAGACCTGAGATGAGCCTTGTAGCCTAGTGGCTTCAGGGATGTCACCAGACCGAGCCCACCGAGCTCAGGAACAGCCTGGCTGAGGGCCAAGTGTCCCATGTCTGTCTTTTCTTCAGGACACACACAGTGGTGTGCCCCTCTGGAAGGTCTGAGGTGGGAGGGAAAAAGCAAAGGCCTCTGATACCCTCCTGCACCCTTCTGGTCAGTGAATCCACCCCGAGTCAGTCCTGCATGCAATTTGGCCACCGCCACCTCCTTCTGGCCTCACTTCCATTGGGCCAACACCCGTTTCCCACGTTCATCTTCATAACACATTGCTTCACACCTGCAACTCTATGTTCGGTAGTTACCTGAAGCTAAACCTTGGCCGCATCTCAAGGCCTCCACCACCAGGTGAGCCCTCAGCCCCACAACGCTGTTCCCTAGACTAAGCCTTCTGTCCCTGCAAACCCTTGCTCCTGCCCTAATCCACAACCTCCACGTGCCTCCCATCCTGCCAGCTTCCTTTCTGGGGCTGCCTGAATTGGAACTGCTGTGCAGTGTTTGGCCCAAGTCGGCTTCCTCCACTTCACTTCTCTGGGGCTGCCCGCGGTGACAACCCTCTCTGCACGGCTGCTGCGCTGTCTTCCCCGTGGACAGGGACCACTTTTCACCTTCCAGGTCCTCTGGACAAGTTACTCAACTGACTGGAGTCAATTTCCTCATCTCTAAAACCAGGATCAAAGCAAATCTGTTGTGAAGATTAACCGAGAGAACATATATAAGGTGCCTACCACATGTCAGGGAGATAGTTTGATCAATAAATGTTGGCTGATTATGGTCTCAGATTTATGTGCTAACACAGAGAATTCTTTGTTGAGTGAAGGTGGTTTTAAATTTCCCGTGATTTGATTTTCTCACTGTTCCGAGGACTCATTCCCACACGCATACTCCCAAGCCCTGATGTTTTCAGAAAGTAGTTTGGGGATAAATCTAGTGAGGTGCTTTTCCAGTCCATGTCGACTCGGCGGATACCAGTGAGGAGTCCGAATGCCAGGCCCTGGGCGGGGCTCCAGAGGGAGACAGCACGGCCGGTCAGCGTCCCGGCCCCAAGTCACTCAAGGTCTCAGAGGGCAGAGGCAAAGCAAACTGATGCTTGCAGCTTGGGGCATAGGTGCTGCTGGGGGGTGAGCATGGGAGTGAGGAGCAGTGACCTAACTCAGCCGGAGCACATGGGGTATCTTTCTGGAGATGCAAGGGCCTGCGCTGAGAGAGCAGCAAGGATGAAGGGGCGTGAACCCTCGGGTACCAACAGGCAGCTGCAAACCCCGGGCCTGGCTGCGCTGGACACGCCTTCAGGAGGGGGGCCAGCTGACGGCACGGAAGGGCTGTAGATGAGGAGCGATGGGACCGCATTTGGAAAGCTCCTGTGGAGGAGGTGTGGAGCGTGCCCTGGTGCGGGGGGTCAGAGCCAACTAGGAGGGCAGCTGGGGTCTGCTGCAGTCACCCAGGGGAGAGGGGACAGATGATGCGCATGGCAGCAAGGTCAAGGGCTAAGAGCTCTCTGGGAGGCAGACTCAACAAAATGAGGGCGAGAGACGAGTAGAACTCCAAAGGTCTGGGCTCACGTCAAAGGGTGAACAGCGGGGCCTGCACTGAGGTGAGGCAGGTGAGCGCGATGTGGGTGCCTGTCGTCTCGAGAGGTGGTCCAGGCAGGCCCACAGGAACTTGGGTAAGGGATAAATGGCATGTCTGTATTCTGTATGTTGAATCAAGGAGAGACAGGGAGGAGTGGGGAAGCAGGTGAAGGATGGAACGATGCCTGCTCTGGCTAGCTTCAAGGTCATGGTGAGGGTCAGGTGAGAGCTGTCTGGATACAACAGCCTCCAATCAAATATAAGGATCTCCTCTTGTTACATCCGAAATGCCAAGGACAACCACAAGGGACTTTGCTGCTCTCGCCCCTTGCTAGCGCAGCGGGAACCCGGGCCGTCTCCGAGCCTCCACGGGCCCCTCAGCCAAGTTCCCCTCCCATCACATCACAGTCTTCTTAGTGTAGCAGCCGCCGCGGGCCCTGCTGAGCTGATCGCATCGCTCCTTCCCACTGTCTGTCACCTCCGCCAGCCTCCCTGCCACGGCTTCTTCCACCCACAGCTGTCATCGCCTCTCTGCTCTTTTCATCTCCTGTCAACACATTTGTACTTCCTGGCCCCCGGCCCTTAAATCACTCTCCCCGCTGCCCTTGCCTTCCATCTCCAGCATCTTAAAAGTACGGACTTCAGCAGACCAGGCATCATAACCGCCTCGTTGCTTACTTTGCCTTTCGGTTTTCAAAGTAAGTTTGACATTCAGGCACGTTAGGTGCTCGGTGCTCGGTGCTGGGAGCCAGGGCCGAGGCGGGAAGCTCTCTGCCTGCGCTCCCTCCAACTCTGCCCCACCTGGCTCGTGGAGTGCAGCCCAGCTCAAAGGTGGGGGACAGGGCTACGCCAGGACCTCTCCAGCCTCACTCCCACCACCCCTTTCTCCTTTGGAGCTGTCCCCTTCTCTGCCCCGCCTCTCAAACCTACTTTTACCCATAGCTGCGAAGCCGTGAGGAGGAGATCACAGGGTCTGCGTGCTCATGCTGATCCTGACACGGATACCCATTTGACTAACTCATCGCCACAGCTCACGGTCACCTGGTGTCACCAGAGGACAAAGACTGTGCCCATCCTCTGATGTGGACCGTGGGTTTGTGCACCCTCCCAGCAACCCTTGTCATTCCCACGAGGCTCAGGGAATTTGAGTCACGTCCACAAGGACCAGCTAGTAGCCGGTGGAGACGCCTGACCTCGCAGCTCACAGAGCTGGGTCCCCTGTTAGCCAGTTGCCTGAGCCTCGGCTTCCTCCCGGTGAAACAGTGATGGCGGGGAAGACCTGTCTACTGAGGACATCCCGTGAGAGGGATGTAAGCGCATTTTTGGAAAGTCTCACGTTAATTATAAGGTGTAGCAGGTGTGATTATTCCTATTCGAGGACGTCCCGGAAGGGTCAGCCTTTTACTCAGGAATCACGCTGGCGCGCTGAGCCACCTCGGGGTTCCCCACGCTGCTTCTGCGGGCCCCGTTTCTTCCGGCAGTAGAGCCCCGTGGGGTGTATCACAGCAAGCCAAGGGTTCTCCAAAGCCCTGTGGGGAACGGGAACTGACCGTGACGGTGCTCTCTGTTTCAAAGGGGAGATGTCCATTCGTTCCCACTCCTTTCTCTAGGCTGAAAAAAGTGAGCAGGTCACCTGTTCGCAGCCAGGCTGCCATCCACGTGATGTGCCAGCCCCTAGAGCAAGCAGCTTGCTGTTTCACGTTTAGTAGATCCTGGGCCTTCAGATAAGCTCAGTGACAGTGTCACACCAGCTTATGTGTGTCTTAAGCCAGGAGTGGGTCTGGTGACCTCCGCCAGGTGGGAGGCACGGGTGGGGGGAGCAGGGGCACGGGGAAGGCTGCATAAGGAAGTGGATGAGGCAGCGGTGAGACAGGGTGGCTCTGATGGTTTGGCCGTCCGAGTCCTGCTGGGGAGGGGAGCGTGTGAGGAGAAAGACTAAGCCGGGGCCGTGGGGGAGGGGAGCTGCCGCTGAGCTGCAGGAGTCACGCATCTGGAAATAGCTTCCAATCGGATTCAGTTCCTAAGTCAGTTCCCGCACATCCTTCCCGGCAGAGGCATCTTCAACCAGCAGACAGAGCTGGAAGTGACCTTAATAACCATCTCTGAGCTACCTCTCTCTTCTTGCAGGGACAAAGGGGACACCAGGTCGCTGAAGGGTCGGGCAGTATCCTAGACAGGAAGCAGGTCTTCTCAGGTTCGGGCTAGCAGCCCCACCCCGGACCGTTTAATTGGGCTGCCAAGACGCAGGACAAAACGAGAATAATCAGAAGAGAAAATAGTACCAAAAGTCGGGCTTTGTGCTTGGTTCTTGGGCAAAGGGCCCAGGAAGATGAACAGAAAAGAGGCAGAACACTTGATTGGGTATTCAAGTGGCCAATAAACTTATGAAAGGCTAATTTAAACCACAATAAGATACCACCACTCAGCCTCTAAAAAGGCTAAAAGGGAAAAGACAGACAATAGCAAGGAACTGATAACAAAGCGGCCTGAGCAGCTGGAACTCTCCTCCCCTGCGGGTGGCTGGGACTGGGTAAAACCACTCCCTTAGATGTTCGACAGGACCTCCAAAAGCTCCCAGAGACACACCCTAGAGACACACTTATACCTGTTCCCTGAAAGACAAGCATCAGATCAATCACAGGAGCTCTGCTCTTAAGAGCCCCACTCTGGAAAAACCCCACATGTGCATTACAAGCAGACTAGGTCCTTACATTGTAATATAGTCACTGAAAGGAGTGCTATACAGCAACAAGGAAGAACATGCTGTCTTGCAAGATTGTGGCTGGATTTCATTAATATAATTTGAGGCAAAACAGACACACGAGAGTACATACTGTGCAACTGCATTTAGGGGAAGTTCAACAACAAGCGACGCTAGCCCGTGGCGTTTGAGGTTTGTGGTGTTACCTGTGCTGGGGGTAGGGGCAGGGGCACCAGGGTGGCTGCTGGCAAACTGAGAGTCATCTTGTCCTTGAATAAGGTGCTTAATGCAGGAACTTGGCTGTGTTCTCTTTGGACAAATCTTTAAGCTGTCTGTGTATGGTGCTTGAACCTTTCTGTATGAATATTATACTTTCAGACAAAATTTACTTAAGAAAAGATAAAGAGAGATTCTTATCCTGGGGTATATTTCAGTCTTGCAGCAATATTTCCAAAGCCTCAGGCCTGGAAGAATTCAAGACAGCCCATGAAGTAGGGAAGGAGCAAGAACAAGCTCAGCTGTGCCTTCCGCTCCCCTTAGACCCCCAGCTCCCCCGGAGACCCACGGCGCAACAGAGGACATCCCAGAATGCAGAGTGCAGATCCAGGGCCTCCCCCTCCACCGTCCACCTTTTACTGTGTGCACATCTTCCAAACAGTTTTTTTAAAAAGATAATTTAGAGGAGGGAGAAATGATACCACATTCCCCTTGGCATCATTGGCCCTAAGTGCATGGGGCTTATTTTCAAGGCTAGCTCAGGGGAACATGGTTTCCTGGGGCGGCCCACAGGGGAGAAGGTGCTGGCAGCCTGTGGAGGGCACTGGGGCAGTTCCCAGTCGCCGGCTGGGGGGTTTGCCCACTGGGGAATATAAGCTCCGTGAGAACAGGAGTTCGGAATGCTCATTTACTGATACAGCGCTAACAGCCTTATATTCACTAATCTTCAGGATGAATTTTCATGGGAATTATCTAATTCCAAATCAGCCCCCCCCCCCACAGCAGTGAACATACTTCACTATCTCTTTCCACATCTTCCCGTTGCCTCTTTCCTCAGGCAATCCGTACTCAAGGAGGCAAAGCGAGGGAGGAAGAAGGGAAATCTGCCCCAGAATGAAGGTCATTTGGCACCTTCCAAAGACACACAAGTTCTTGGATTACCTGCTTCTTAGAACTTGGCCTTGGTGATGGAACCCCAGAAAAAAACGATTGACCCCGTTAGCTAACTGACCTATGTTACATCTGTGCCCCCAAGCAGAGCTAAGATAGAAGTATCAAACTACCCTAATTGGGAAACACAGAATTGTCATGTGTCACCTCTTCTCCTTGTCCCACAGGCACAAGTCAAATACATACACACTCCCTCACTCAGTGGGCTTGGACACAATAGGGACTCCATGTGTGTGACAGAATTATATAATCTGAAAACTTGGTTTGGAGTTTCAGCCAAGCATTGACTTCCTGTGTGACCTTGGGCAAGTCCCTTAACCTCTCTGAGCCTGAATTTCCTTATCTAAGGTATATGCTTAATCTGCTAGCAGTCTCGGTCTTTTTCCCATGTCTCTACGGCTAGTACTAGTGCTCAGTCCTAAAACCCAGCGCTTAGTTTAGGGGTGGGGGGCAGACCCCTTTTCTAGGTTCCCACCAGTCCTTTTCCTTCAGAACCAATTCTTGCTTCTCATCCCTTCTGCCTCACCTGAGAACAAACTCCCCAAAGTAAGACCCACACCTCCATCTTCAGGATGCCAGTGCCTTAAAGCCAAGATCCCACATTACTCTCTACCCCCTAGGGTGGCACCCAGCTCAAGCCAAGCTGGTACTGTGCTGTTGCCCACCCTCCTCTTGTGGGAGCAGGGACATCACTGCCACCTGGCATAGTTCTGCTCGGTCCAACTTTGTCCCCATCCCCTGGTAGGAGTGTTCAAAATGTGGTGCTTGCCAGGAGTATGTTGCTTAGGGCACCTCTCAGAGTTGTCATGGTGATGAGGCAATGACAGTATGAAAGTCAAAGCATTCCAACGTCTACTGAGTTAATGCTAAGCTCCTTATCCTGAATTCAAGACTTTGCCACAACATGACCCCAAGTTTCCTTCCAGAAATGTTTCCCTCCACTCCATCATCCCACAGCCCAAGGAAGCTGGGCTGACTCCTACAAGACACTGTGGCTTTCCACTTCCTCGTCTTTGTGTATGCTGTTCCCTCAACCGGGAACGCTGACCACTGGCTGAAACCCCACCTGTCTCCCCCAGGTCCAGCCCAGATGCCATCTCCAACAAGCCTCTGCCTCCTGTCCACGTGCAGAGTCCTTGTCCATAGGCCCACCTGATGTTCTGTCTTTCTCACAGGAAAGCTCCTACCTCTTGTGGGTTGCCCAATGGCCAAGAGAGGGATAGCCGCACCCATATCAGGGGCAGGACAAGAGATGGGTGCTTGGAAACTGAGGGCAGAATGTGCATTAACTCCAGAATCAAGGATGTGGCGTCAGGGTGACCCACACGTGAGCGGCAGGAATCGGTCCCATGGGCACGTCCCTCACGAGACCGCAAGCTCCTGGGGAGTGGGGGCCCATTCCTGGCACGGAGTTCATCCCGTGGTTAGTGCTCAGTAAATGTGTTGAGCAGATGAATGAGCACATGATAGGAAAAGGAATAAATGAATGAATGAGGTGCACAATGCAATGTCGAAGTTGGTGGGAATTAGCTAGGAAACAAGGTGTGAGAAAACATTCATTAGTGAGGCAGTTTGCCTAGATGAATTCTCATCAGCACATTTTCTTGACTGGTTCCCTTTCAAAAGCTGAGGAGCTGCCTCTCTGAGATATCTGTCTGAAATTCACAGAGCAAGCCATGGCAGGAGGGGCCGTACACAAGGGCCCAGGGACTGGGAATAAAAGGAATCCTGGCCCAGAGGCACCTGTTCTCTCAGCCTCTGTGGTCTTTCTTCCCCCCACCCTAGTGAGGATGCATTCCGTGGCCCTGGTGGCCCTTGAACAGCTGCCCAGGGCAGCGGACACAGATCTCCAGGATGTTCAGAAACTCCTCCTGCTGCCCCCTTCCAAAGCTCCCTGAAAGTCTGAGATGCTCTGCAGGGAAGTGCACTCAGCACCACCATCAACTGGCTCACAAACTCCTGTACTGAAAAACGATGCACAGGAGGGACCAGGATACAGCAGATGGGAGCTTGTTTGCAAAAGCTAAGTGTCTGTGATGGGTTGCCCCTCCCCTCCCCGCCGCCTTGATGTGGAATCACCAGCTCTGTGTGCTGAGCTGGTGGAATAGCCTTGACTCTGAGGGAGTATGAGCATTTTTTATGCTTAGCCATTCCAGCCGTAAAGATTTTTATCCTATTACTGCTAAGTGAGGAGTACAAGGAGAGAAATGATGATGATCTTTGGCAGTCATTCCAACTGAGTAAATACGAGGAAGGAGAAATGCCAGCCGAGACCGGGCTGCTGACCCTTTATTCCCTAGGATGAAAGGAGCAGAGGAAAAAAGTCCTCCTGGTGAGATGTGTCGAAGTGTGGAATTTTCCCTCTAGGCAAGTGATAGGCATCCCACTGTCTGAACCACTTAGCGTGGCACTGGACGAAGGCCCGGGGACTGTGCTGAGGGGAACCACCTTACCGGGCCAGGAGGACGTGACCTAATGGGGCCTCCCAGCTCTAACTCCTTCCAGCCCACGGCCCCTGGGCTCAGTCCACCCTGCTCCCCTGCAAGCAAAGCAACCCTGTAATAAGTGGTGCTGGGTGACAGTGAAAACATGCATTTGTCTCATCAAAATATTTCCCTCCTTCTAGAGAGGTGTGTCCCCATTTAAGGGCCTCTTGACTGCCAGATGGTCTATGTGCTCCTTGGATGATGGTGGATCCAGCTGTTGTCACCTGGATGTCAGGGTAGGACAATAGGAAGACAAAGACTGTGTGTGGAGCCAGTCGATGATTTACAGACAGCAGAACCCCTGTGGGAAATCTCAGACTCACTCCAGCTAGTTGCTGCCTCTCCTTTCACTGTAAGTTGTTTATGGCACACCACCCCCTCTCCCTGATATAGGTGGCCCTGACTTATTCACCCTTGTGATCCCACAGGACCTAGGCAGTGTCCGGGAAGTTAAAGCTTTCACCAGTGTTAACAGAACTGTGGGCCTCAGCGGGGGAAGTTGAGGGTTAGGATGCCCTGATATAGGTGCAGTTGCTTTGTCCACACGGAGGCGGGGCAGGAGAGTGGAGTGCACACCTGAGTACCTATCTGGGCGGGGAAGACCAACAGCGGGAGGGTGAATGGATCTCCAGTTGCTTGGCGACTTACAGAATGACAAAGCTTCAAGTCCAACTGCAGATGAGAAAACAAAGCCAAGAGAGGAGCAGGGGTGTGTGGAAGGCTGTGACTGGTTACCGCATCCCCACTCCTCTCCCAGGACCTGAACTGGGAAGAGGAGGATACCCAGCCGCAGCAAACACATGCCGAAAGGCCAACAGCACCAGGTTTCAATCTCAAGATCGTGGAAATGTTAACTAGTATGCAAGGAGTGGGGGTTGGGGGGGACGTTATTAACCCCAAAGGCTGAATGGATAGGGGATCCTTTGGAAACTGCCGACACCCCCTTTCCAAACAATTCTGGGTGTGGGCATCACTCACTGCTCACCCCCCAGACCTCATAAACCCTGGGAAAGTAGAGTTCGAAGCCTTCCCCGGTCTTATCTTCTCCAGTCTTCTCCTCAGTTACATCACGCATGCTCCAGGCAAACCAGCTGCCTCCTACATACTGTGGGCTCCACGGGGAAAAGGCCCCGGAGAAAAATGGCAACTCTGTCCTATTCCATACGAAACAAGTTGAGCCCTCGGTCTCTCTGGGGCTTCTTCTATCACATGGCGCCACGCTGTGGCTTGCTCGTCAGGGGTGTTCCACACTGCCGTCACACCAGGATAGCAGCCAGCTGGGTGACAGCTTCCACAGTCTTCTTCCTTCTCCCCCTCCCCACCCCACCTGCGGCATCTCTGGATTCCTAGGCAGCTCACCCCAGCAGCAGCCCTCTCAGCGGCACTGTTCTAATGCTTGGCTAATTGTTCTCTGTATCAGGTGCTGTCCACACGCATCCTATAAATCAGAATCCAATTACGGTGGTAAGAAAATTGGAAGTAAATTTAATAAGCTTGGACCCCTCCCACAGACTGTGTCTTCACTCTTCTCTTTTCAGTAATGAGAAATCTTTAAGGGAAAAAAGCCTTTTTCCTTTAACTGAGTCTGTTCAGATCCCTCATCTGAATGCCCTGAGGATGGAAGGAAGACAGAAGAAGCTTCTTCCAGCTCCCCTTCTCCTCTTTGCACGTAAGGCAGATGGGAGGGAGTAGTCAGGTGTCTTTCCAGTTCTACTCTCCCTTCTGTTGGTTCAACAATGTTTATTGAGTTCCTATCACACACCAGGCACATTGTAGTAGATATTATCAAAGGTTACTTGCCCTAGAGGGCAACTGGTGTCATTAACTAGTAGAGCCTTAGCTGCAAGGCATGATGGGAACACAAAAGTAGACCTGTGGGAGGGAAGCCTGTATCGGTGGGGTTGGATCCCACAAAGGAGCCAGGAGTCCAGTGTGGGCCAGTGGCCACTGGCCTAGGAGTGCCCCACGGTAGGATGAAATCCAGGAGGATGGCTTCATACAGCTTCTGTGCTCGAAGAAACTGGGAGAAGGGGGAGGAGCCGGAAGGAGCCAGAGAAGCGAAAGGACTGCGCAGGGCCTGAGACAGAAGTCCTGTCTCCTGGATGGAGGGAGAGTGCTGCAGCATGCAGGCAGCAGGGTGGCCTTATTCCAGGGCCTTCCATTCCCCTCAAACCCTGAGTCTTTCAGCGGGACCAACCAGCCCGTGGACTTCATCTGGTTCACAAAAGCAAGCGCAAGTATAAGCCGATGACCTATGGTTTTCAAACTCGAACACGCGTCAGAATTACCTGTAGTGCTTGTCAAGATGCAGGCTGCTAGTCTGCATCCCCAGGGTTTCTGAGTCCGTAGTTCTAGGGTAAAGCTTAATCATTTGCATTTCTAACAAGTTCCCAAATGATGCTAGTCGCTGTTGAGCTGCTAGTTTGTGGAGAACTGTTGTTCTGAGCCCTTACTATTCAGAGTGGGATCCATGAACGGGTGGCATCAGCGTTGCCCAGGAGCTTGTGAGAAATGCAGAAGCACAGGCCCTACCGCAGACCTGCTGCATCAGCGGTGAGTCAGGTCCTCCCGTGACGTGTCAGCTCGCCTGTTTAAGTCTGAGAAACACTGAGCTGGAGCAGTGGCTCTTAAGCCTGACTGCTCATTAGAACCACCTGCGGAGTTTAGACAAGAGAGACTTCAGCTGGTCAGAGTTTGGTCTCATCATTTTTAAAAAGCTCCCCATGTGGTTCTTCAACGAGGCCTCGACTGAGAACTGCTGAGGTTCATACTCACGCCTACACTCCACACCCACATGTATGGTTGACTGCAACGCTCCCATTTCTCTAGCATTGGACTTAATCTTGAAACCCTCCTCTCTCCCTCCCTGCTCCACCACCACTCCTGACAACTCAGCGATCTGCCTAGTGCCCCTTCCCGATGCCTGGGGTTTGGCTGCATCTCTTTGCCTGAGCGGCCTCACTTTTCTCAGGAGGGCCCTCGCCTCCCATTTCTGGCCCTGCACTGTCAGCCAGCTCATGTTATTTATTACCCTGTGCTCTACATAGAATTTATTTGATTCTTAGAAAAAAATCACATTAGGTGGGTGTCGTTATTGTTTGTTTGTTTGTTTTTGTTTCAATCCCTGTTTGTTAAAACAGGAAATTGCAGTCCGGAGCAGCCAGGCGATGTGAGGTCCCCCCGCTGTGTCTGTGGCGCAGCCAGGACTGGAAACAGCATGATCTGACCCCGGAGTCTACACCTCAACCCCCTGGGCTCTAAGTACCGCCTTCTGCCTGATTCCGCCTTTCAGGGAGGGTGTGGCCTCATCCCGTTGCTGGGGCCGATAACGTGTTTACATTTCATTCTTGAGAACTCAGGTAACAAGTGGGGCTGGCTTTGCAGCCGTGGTTCTCATTGCAGTTTTGTCCCCAGGAGACATCTGGCCATGTCTGGAGATATTTTTGGTTTTGACAACTTGGGGGTGTTATTGGCATCTAGTGGGCAGAGGCCAGAGATGCTGCTGAATATCCTACAGTGCACAGCAGCACCCCGAGAAAAAGAATTACCCAGCCCAAAGGTCGGTCTCCGCTAAGAATCTCTAGTCACGGGGCCTGTGAGTCAGCAGCAGCCACAGCTGGTCGAAGCCGGGGCAGGCCGGGGCAGGCAGGGCCGGGAAGGGCCGCAGGGCTCTGTCAGGCCAGGCCGGCAGGCTCCACACTTCACAGCGGGAGGAAGCCAGTGCACAGTGGAGGCTGGACTCACAGGGGGATGCAGGGACTCAGCTGGCGACTTCGACCTCATGGACACAGGGTTGGAAGTGGGAGCCCCTATAGACTGAAGGCCACCCCGCCATGGGGCCGATATGAGGGGAGAACACCAGGCTTTGCTGGTAGTCTTCGGAACACCCGACACCACAAGAGTGAGGTGGGCACAGGGGCAGCCCTCTACCCGACTCAACCTGGAGATGGCTGATCGATCGCTGGTTTCTCGTGGTGCTAGCCTGGGTCTTCGCACACAGTAGGTGCTCAGTGCCTTGATTGCCTGGTCCTGTGCGCTTGTTCTCATTCCTAATCCCCTGTCCTCTCCTCTTCCTGCTCTTTCAGATTAGGATCCATACAAGTGAAATGCTCTGAGTAACACAATCCCAGCTCCCCCCACCTCCCCAGGGCAAGGTCAGTGCCCTGAGGCAGACACATGCCTGGTACACATTCCCTTTTTGTCTTCCCAAAGGGTGTCTGGATTTTCTCTCTTCCCCTCTTGCTGCAAAATCCCAGCAGACCACACTTACTGAACAGATGGAATTCACCGGGTTAGTTGCAGAGCCCAGGACTGGACGAGGGGAACTTGGACCTTTGGGGACATCCGGCCTTTATGAACCTCCTTCATAGAGTAGAGTGAATGCAGAAATTCATCCTGCACAGGGTATCCCTGCGAACCTGCCTGCTCAGCGAATTCCCGAAGGAACCCCCCTCCCCCCCGCTGCAGGGGAGAGCGTCCAGGGACATCCCCCAGCCCTCTCTGACCACAGCTCTCACCCAGACGTGCCAGCTCCTTTCCTGGCCGGCAGGTGTCCCTGTCCCTCTGGAGGGCTTGGCCCCTGGACTCAGGAGCAGAAAGGTGCCACCAGACTGAGACCCAGTGGGGCCCCTCAGCACTCTGTCTCCTTCCTCTTCTCCTACACGTAACCTCTGCTCACAGAAATAAAATAGCCTAATGTTTAAATAAAATTCTATCAGATGCCAAGGACCAGGACCCGGGCTGGGGCATTTCCACGGGACTAATGCAAGACTGACTCTAACAAGCTCCCAGGCCAGCAGCAGGAAGTGTTCTAGATACAGTCCATCCCCTGGGTCTTGGGCTGTGACTTCTAGTCCCCGCTGCTGGTGAAAGGGGCCTCCCACCCTCTCCACTGGGTAGCTCACAACCAAGCTCAGCACAGACAGTGTGAATGGCCACATTGTAAACCCTCTATCAACCAGCTGGCAACAAACGGTTTGCCTGCCCCGGCACTTGGCACTGGCCACCGCACAAATCAAGTGTCCTGACCACAGGGAGGGGCAGGCGAGAGAGTAGCAGAGAAAGGGGATTACCTCAGGTGGCGAGTGTCCGGGATGGCCCGGTTGCTGGCGATGCGCTCGCTCTCCCGCTGGTTGAAAGCATACAGCTTATAGGGATCGTCACCCACGCGCCACTTTTTGGCATTCAGATACCGCCGCTCATCAAACTGGTCCCACAGGTCATCCCAGTCAGCTTCCAAAATCTGTGTGACAGGAACAGGAAGTCTGTGAGAATGGCTCCTGGCCTTCCACCAGCCCTTCTGTCCATCCATCAGTGTCCAACCGCAGAGTCCAGGCTTGTTCTGGCAAGTTTGGCTCAGAGATGCGCCAGAGGTAGGATGTTAATAAAACCATCAGCTACCCAAGTGAACAGAACGACCATCATGGCAGCTACCATTTACTGAGCACGACACACCAGGCGCGTGCCGGGACTGTCACTCCTGGGATGTCGTGTATTTCTCACAGTGCTTCTGCAAGGTGCGTATGGCTCACATTCCCATTACACAGGCAAGGCAACAGCCTCGCCTGGCTAAGCACCTTGCTCAACATTCCACAATCCGGGAGTGGATTTTAGTATCCTGACTCCAGGATAATCTGAGGACACACAACTGAAATCGCCAGCACAGCAGCCGGCACATAGTAGGTATACAATGACCGTCATCCCATAGGAAGGCTGTGACGGGAAGTAGGTGGTCCATCTGAGATGCCGTGCTCCCACTGGACAGGCACCCTACGCGTTCCTTTCCTGCTCCAACCCCAGAACCTGCAATTATTTTTATAAAGCATCAGTGGGGAAACAAGTCATAACCCTCACCATCCGGGGAGACAGCACTTTACAAGGTATTAGGTAGTTTCCTCATTCATGAGCTCCTTTCGCTTTCCCCAAAACCCTGTGTACTGAGGCAGGAATCAAGGTTTCGCAAAGGTGACTGGCTTGTCTGAGGCTGCCCAGTGGACACAGGCAGGGCGTGAAGCAGAGCTCCAGCCGCCCCCCTCACCCCCGCCCCCCATGCCCTCCATGCATTCGCACAGTGGAGGAGGAGGGAGGGTTTACGCAGGGAGGGGGGCCTCACCCAGAGCCCCACCCACACCGGATCCACAGCCAACAGAGCCCTACTGCAAAGCCAGAGAGGGGGCGGGGCTTCAGGGCCTATCCCACAGGATAAGCATCCCTTGGCGACCACTACCCAGTGGATGCTAGCACTGTCATCGGGAAAGGTGAGAGCTGGTCTGTATTCAACCACACTCAGACCTTTCAGGTTCATCAAAGCCAAAGGAATGTTGTGCCTCTGGGAAGAACCTACTGACCAGGGTCTGACGCGGGATGGGGGACCCGGGCCCTGGGGCTGGCATCCTCACCGAGGATGAGATGCTCACTCGTGTGTTACCGAGCCTAGTTGCTATGCAAGCTGCCCGGTCCCTGCCCTTCCCATCACTGAGCAGGATGCCCTTCTCCACTTGGGGAGCCAGAAAGGCACAGAGACAGCAGAGCAGGAGCCCCGCCCACACACGGCAGGTGAGGGGCCGCTTGCCGGTGTGCGAATACCTCGGGCACCCTTCCGCTCAGGCGCCCCTCCGTCTTATCTGGTAATTGATCTCTCTTTCTCGTTATCTCATTTTGCAACAGCATTCTCCTGCTAATAGCACAAAATGAAGCTTTAGAAACCAGTGATTTTTATCCAATAATTGATCTTATTAATGTCCTGTGATACTATTGCTACTCAGGGGGAACTTGGTTGCAGGGAGTGGTGTGTGCAAAACTCCCGAGCCTGTGCTGTGCAATGTCACAGCCTGACAGCTGTCACCTGTGCTTAGAATGTCACCACACGATGAACTGACCCCGCATCTTCCAGGGAAGGAACATGGGGTCCTGCACCGTCTCCTGCTGGCTCATTTCCAGCTTAATTCATTGCATCGTTGTAAATAAACTGTGGGCCCCACTGTGCTCTGTGCTATGAAGGGAGGTGCAGAGAGGGGAGGCCTCTGCCCTCGAGGCGGGGGGTTGCCGTGTGGCTCAGAGACACGCATGAAGACACCTCTCACACAGCTAATGGAGGTGTGAGGGAAGCGGGAAGGACTTCCTGGAACAAGTGTCAAGTGAGTTAGAGGCTGAAGTCTGAGCAGGAATTTTACTTCATTTAAGGGGAGGTGGGGAGAGCAAATACGTGTGTGGTGAAAATCCAGACAAAAGGTGGGGAGGCCTGAGGAGGGAAACCTGTTCAGGGAATGGCTAGCTCAGGAATGGGAGGCCGGAGTGGGATCGCAGAGAGGCGTGAGTGAAAGAAAACTCTGGAACGCAGCTGCACCTGCAGGAAGCAGCTCAGGAGGGAAACGCCCCTGGCCACATATGTAGGGTAGGGTGGGGGGAGGGGAGCTATGGCAGGAGGCCAGGGGGGAGGTGACCTCAGTCAACTGGCCTGGTGGGAAGGGCAGCCTGAACTGGGCAGCTCCTGCTGGGGCCCAGATGGATGGTTCCAGCATCAGCGGGAGAAGCAGGTGGAGAGGCAGGCACCCGTGGAGGGGGCAGGTAGCCAACCTCTTGGCTTCATCCCCTACTCTCTGTTCCCACTAGACCAGGCCCAGGGCCAAGAGGGCTTGAGGCTGGGTGATCTGCTCAGCCTGGCATTTGCCATCCTAGGAGCGGTTAAGCCTCCTTGACAGACCCGTCTCCTTGGAGATGGTGCCGGGAGAACTCAGTGGCATTCTGGCCCCTAGAGAGCCTGGAGCCAGAGCAGCAGCCAGGCTGGCGAGAACAGTCACCTGAACAGTCAAGACTAGGCCACGAGGCTGTCCTTAGAGAGGACCGCTCCCTCAGATGGTCACACTATGGAGCTGGCCCACACGTTTCTGCTCTGAGGTCCACGCTGGGGGGGCGGGAGGACGCCCTGCACCGGGAGCTTGGCTTTCCTATCGAGATATCTGAACACACTAAATAATGATGAATCTGTGTTTAAAATGATAGCACTACCATCGGAATAGCAATTTCTGTTTTACAATGCAGCATGTGCAACTGTCACAGAATCTCCACACAGCCCCATTTGCACAGGGAGGGATCGGCTTACCGAGGTTCAGTGGCTTTAATAGCTAGTAAGTGACAGGATAGCTGATCGAATTCTCCCCAGAGCCTCCCAAGGCCACGGTCTGCTCTGTCTCCTCATGGACAGTAACGAGGGGCGTCTCTGCTGCTGAGGCTGAGTGGGCAGACAACAACCCGTCATGAGGAGCGGAGGGGGGCATGTCTACAGGAAGGGCCAGCCACTCTTTTCTTCCTTGCCCGCAGAACAGGCCAGCCGTGGGCCTCTCGGGATTTCTGCAAGGTCACTGACTCCCCAGACACTTCTAGTACAGATGT
This sequence comes from Phyllostomus hastatus, assembly GCF_019186645.2. NCBI lineage: Eukaryota > Metazoa > Chordata > Mammalia > Chiroptera > Phyllostomidae > Phyllostomus > Phyllostomus hastatus. The sequence goes on along the minus strand of NW_025333873.1, from coordinate 346,961 downwards.
GGGGGTGGCTTCCAAGCTCTACAGTTCAAGTCCCATGTCTAGGTCTGGGGGTCCAGAGTGCAGTATGTTACACCCACTCGCTTCTTGGCTCGTGTGACCATCCAGGAGAGCAACTGAACGCATGCTGGCACCTTCACAAACCTCCACGGGACAAGGGGTCATGCTCCCCTTGGAAACAAGAACACGCACCTAGGGGCCTCCACAGGGTCCCGCCCCAGGGCTGAGCCTGCTCCTCACTACCATGCACGCTCCTCCCAAGCAAGTCCCCGCTTAACTTTCTGGCCAGAATTTAGTCAATCTGGAGTCAAAATGATGCCACACACAGATAACAATCTTTTAAATAGGAACCATCTGGTTAAGTCAGCCAAACCCCTGGCCAAGACCGTTGCTGAAATAATTTGGCACCTAAAGCAAAAGCTCAAAAGCACATCTGTGGAGTTGCTTCATCCTTTCCTCCCACCATGCTTCCTCCATGAGGAATCTCGAGCTCCCTTGCCCGCATCCCAGCCCGGCCTGCTCCCTCTCACCCTGGCTTCGAGCGGATGCGTGGCTCAGCGGTCACGGGTGGAAGACTTCCCTTCTGCTCGGTTGTGTGGCTGCCCCCACTTTCCACTATTTCCACTCTCTCCTCCTTTCCCCAGTTCGATACTCCACGTTCTCTCTTGTTGTCCTAATTCTCTCCTTTTCACCTTTAAAATGAGAACATCTCTGTCTCTTCATAAGGCTTCTCTCCAGCTCTGAACTGTGCGTATCTGGAATAAAACTTCTCAAAAACTTGCCCAATAATATAGTAAAACAGCTCACACCTTGGGGGTACCTATCATGTGTCATAAATATTTACATCTGATCCCCGAAATGATAGATGTCAACAGCACCCTTCCCATTTTATAAATGGGGAGACAGAGGCACAGAGAGATGGAGTGACTTGCCCACCAAGCCAGGGTGAGGATTTGAACCCAGGGAGCCCGGCTCTAGCCCCCAGGCTCTCAACCGTGAGGCGGCATTGCCACGTGGCAGCCTCAGTATCGTTCCTTTCAGGAGTCTGCAAAGACGTGTTTCCGTCATTTTCCTCAGTCAAGTTCTCTCTTTGCTCAGGGACCTGCCTCTCCCAAAGGCTGTCTGTCCCCCTTTCCCCGTCACCCCACCTGCTCTTCACTCCCCTCCTGGGCGGTTTCCCTCCCAGCAGCAGGCTTCTTCCTGACAGCCAGAGCACAAAAGCTGGCAGCCACATTCCTGCAGGAAGGTGGGAATGTGCTAGGCTAACAGTCGGGAGAAGGTCATAATTAAAGATGAAATCATTCATGTATCCATTCAGTGTTTGAAACCCCAGCACAACATTCCATTGTCCAGTGGGCAGGCCCCCTGGGTCCAGCCAGGGACACAGAGGTCCCAAGTAGCCCACTCCAAGCTGCAAAGGACTACAGCTTCTAGAAGTTTCCTTCTAATATTGAACCAGAATTTGTCTCCTAGTAATCTCTCCTTTGGGGCCTGGTTTTATCCGCTAAGTTCTATGATACAAATCTAATCTTTCTTACGCCTTTCAAATAGTTAGTAGTAACTGTTGTGCCTCGCGCAGCACCCTCTGCCCTCTTATACCACCAGCTGAGACTCACAGCTCAGAATAAGTGACACAGAAGAGTGCCAAATGTACACTGGGGGTCGAGGAGAACAAGACCAACAGAAAGCAGGTGGGGTCCATCAAGGAATTCAAACACCCTGGCAAGCCTTCTACACGAGTGGTGTGACCAGGGAGACCTTGCTCACCACGGAGTCTAACTTGTGTGTCCGGGTTTCCGAGACGGAAGCTGTTGGGTGGAAATGCTGCGTCTGTGCTAAAATGGGCACACAAATTCGCGGGACATGCAACAGAAAATTGTCTTCCCAATTTCCAAATGAGGAAACGGAGGCACAGGAGGGTACACGATTTGCCAAAGTTCATCCAACTGAGCCGTGCCTGCCCCAAAGCCCGCAGACCCAGTTGCCGAGCCAGCTGTGTGGTCCTGGGGTTCTCGCCCGCGGGTGCCCACAGCCTCTGGCTTCCCCAAACCGCCCCCAGGGTCCCTGCTATGTGCCCGCTGGGGCTTCTGCATCTAGCACAGAGCAGACACTCCGGGGAACTCACGCTAAACTACGACTAGATTCTGCCTTTAAATACATGCCTGGGTTTTCTAGAAGGAAAATCTTCACTGTGAGAGCAGTGATAAAACTGGGGAAAAACAGGGTGCTGAAATCTGGGCTGTGATGACAGAATGGCGAGTAAAGGCACGTGAGGCTGCCCTGAGGGGAAAGGCCGCACAAGGTGGGGAGACCGAGCCCGAGTTCTCCGTAAGGAAGGCCAAGAAGGCGGGTGTAAGGGTCCCAGATCAAAAAGATGGAATCACCACAAAAAGCGGTCAGGCACACAAAGGAACAAGTCACTGGAAGAGAGAGTCAGCAGAGACGAGAACCAATAGACAGGATCTGGCGCAAATAATGCCCCTGTTGATTACAAAATCTTCCATGACAAAATCATGAGCATGCAATTCTGTGACATAACAATACCACACGCAAGCCCACCATGTGACATTTTAGGTGCAAAGTTCCAATTAAAACTGTAAATTATTACACCCATATTATTACCCTACTAACCACACTCAAGCAGATGTTACTTTTCCCGGACCCGGTATTTTGATCTCCTAAAGGACTTCAGATACAGGAAATATAGATACAAAATAAAGCATAACTGTAGATAAATGGTTAAAATATGGAATAGAAAATTAGTGAAGAACAAAGGTTCTTTGAGACAGAACCAGCATAACTTAGAAACAAAGAGTCTAATAATGACGGAAAGTCCGTACCAAACTGGCCGAAGGGAGGTGCGTGTAACCTACAAAGGGTTTCACTGGAATGTCTCATTTGTGTTACCGCCATGAGGGAGGCAGGCCGGCTGCACTGTTCCCATTTCACACTATGAAAACTGAGGCTCGGAGAAGCCAAGGCGCTTGCTTGAAACCACAGAGGTAGTGAGCTTGCTGCTGAGACACCAACCCAGGACTTTTGCCTTCAAAGCCGGAATTCCTTCCACATTACTAGATGGTTCATTCATCCACAGGGCCACTTTTTCCCCATGCTGGGCAGTCACGAGAACGCAGAAGTATCTGCTCACTGCTACTCCTATACTCTTCTATTGTTCGCCTGGCTGGGCAGAGACCTTCTTTTTCCCAGGACCGGTCAAACAGTTAGAAAGAGTACTGCATAACCCCTGCTCTGTACACCCTCCCTAGAGGAGCGGCCTGGGAAAAGAATGCTGGTAACAGACACTCCCAGCATGCAAGACAAACTCGAACAAATAACGAGGGGCAGGCCAGCCTTTCACTCACCTGCGCTCATGACAAAGCTGAAAAATCCTTTTCCCCTCATCTGGGGACAGCACATCAATTATGGATTATTAGATAAGATCTTCATTTTAATATTTTCACCATGTATTAGCACCTCTTCATCTCACTGTAATTCTGTCTTGGGAGTTATTTAACTGATGTGCAGAAATCTAAATTTAATTTATTATGATCTAACTCACTTTGGAAGCCAAATTACCCAGCACTGGAGAAGGATCAAGTCAATATCCCACTTGGCTTTCTATTTATCTTCTGCTGGGTTTTCTCTCCTTCTCTTTAGCATTCATTTTATCTCGGGTGCTGCTAATAAATTTAAATTTTCCTCAGAATTAGGCAATTGCTTCTTCAATGCTGTAGTTTAATGGTTAGTATTAATTATATGAAAGTCACTCCTCAAAGAGTTTGATAGATGAAATGGACATATAATAGAGGGGGAAAGGGCTATTTCTCAGACCAAATGAGGTAGCGTGTGATCAGCGGGGCTGAGTTTACTCTTCTATTCTACCTTCTTCTGCGCCTTCTCTCCACTTCCCTTCTCGCCCCCTCGCCCTCCCTCCGGAGCCAGGTGCCTAGAAAGTGGGCCCTGCCGGGAGCGCCTTGCTGTGGCCGTTCTGAGGCTCCGGAGAGTCTGACACCCCGGACGCCGTATCTAGAGCCTCCAAGATGCTGGTTTCTTCCTCCACCTGGTTTCAGCCTCTGACAGCAAGAGCCACCGCCGCCGGATTCGCTCCTCCCCGCCGCATCCCCGCCACACACACGCTCCCCAGCCATATCCCAACTGTACACCACATGTGCAGACACAGCTTTGGGGGGTGCATCAGGCTTTCTGGGAGAAGAAAAGTTCTGATAATTATAATTGCCTGAAAACTCCAACTGCATAATATAATGTGATTAGCAGAATGGACAGAAGCCCAGCTTTTGTTTCTGGAATAGAAATAAAGAAACTCACACCATTTGGACCCTATAGAGAGATTAATTTGCTAACTAATTAGCATGAGAGGGAGGTGCCAGAGAAGAGGAAGTCAGCGTTCCTGGGCACGATGGCTGGCTCCCTGCATGCACCAGGGTGCGTGAGTGCTGACGCTGACGTGCCTGCTCCCTTCCTACCCCAAACCCTGTAGATTCCACCACCGAAGGCTAACCCAGAGCCCCTTGATGGAGATGGGCACCTCGGGTCGCTTGTGGCTTGCTTGAGGAGCACCTCCCCGTTGCTGGGGAGCAGGAGGACTGAGAGAGAGTGGGCCCTACCCCCCAGCCCCATTTATTTCTGCACCTTCTTCTCTGTGTATTTCTGCACCATCTTCTCTGATCACTGGGCCATGAGAAGCCTCTATCCGTCCCAGCTCTGGAACCGAGAGAACAGGAGATCAAGGAGGGAGGGAGCCAGGCACCCACAAGGGGCTCAGGAGGAAGAGGGTTTGGTGGGCTGCAGAGGGGCCCAGGAGGGTGGGTTTGCCGACACTGGAGGACAGCATGCACTGGGAGACGGAACCAGTGCCCAGGAGAGACCAAAGGGAGGGCTTGGACTTGGGAAGAGAAGCACCAGAAGTGGGCGCAGGAAGGGAGGCACCCAGCCGGACAGCGCTGAGCACTGAAACACGCTGCTGTCCGTGGTGTGGGCAGTCGAGCTGTCTTGGGCGCAAGGTCCCCTCATCTGTCTGAGGGCAGGTCTGCCAGGGGGGTGCTGTGGCACCTCCCAGGGCAGGGGTGCAAGAGAAATAGAGGCCAACTCCTCCCGGGGTGGCCCAGCAATGTGGCCAGAGTGGCCTTGAGCAGAACAGAGACAGGACCTCATGGTAGAGGCTCACCCCACGGTAGAGGCTCACCCCACTGGAAGCCACTTCTAGAAGAGGAAGAAGACACTAAAAACAAGATTTTGATTTCTCAGTGACAGGAGCGGCTTCCCTACAAGCCAGTCTCCTCTCTCCTCTTTCGCCTGGGCAGGCCCCGGGAATGTCTTCAGGTATCATCAGGAAGCTCTTTAGCCGCAGAAACAGCGATGGAGTCAAGCAATTTCCAAGGGGCATTACTGAACCAGGATATCTAGCAGGGGTCACAAATGAACCTGCCTGCAGGGTCACCAAGAAGCGAAATGAAAGCCAGTGCCTTGTAGGTAACTGCCCAATAACTGCCCAGGTACACGGTTTAAAGCTCTCCTTGGGTGAAAAAACATATGCCTGTGGGCTGACCTGGGCCTGCAGGACAGCAAACTGTGAACCCAGGGACAGGAATGGATTAAAAGGAAAAAGATAAAAGAGGGGGAAAAGGAGGGAAAATGAAACCAAAGGAAACGTGCTCATCCTATGTGTTACGCTTTTGTGGCTTCTTTTCTTCTTCAAAGGGGCCCCTTGCACATTTTAAGTCAATTTCACCTGGAAGAAATGCAGGGCAGAGTGTTTTTGTGTGGGAAGGTAAAGATGGGCAGAGAAGGGGGAGTCCAACAGCAGGATGGTCCTGTGATTCTTCCCCACAGTCCCATCGACACCATAAGAGCACAGGAGTTTGGAAGGCTGGTCCTGAGCCTGGCTCTGCTGTGCATGCCCTTTCCACCTCTTGTGGTCGGTTTCTCCCTCCATCCTGAGGACGATAACCAATCTTCACCCCATGCAGTTTTACAGAAGGAGATCTCAGAAATGAGATAAGACAGGAAAAAGTGCTTGGCAAAACATAATGCACGTGTAACCTATTATTATCGTCAACATTGCTCGTGGTTACCATTATTTCTCTTGGGGACTGAATGCTAATGGAGAGAAAATGTAATTTACAGTCAGCCAATTTATGTTTAACTTCTTCTTTCCGGGTGGGATCTCTGATGGCGTCCACAGGCAACTGGACGCATCACCCACTGTCCGGATGAAAGCCATTGGTTATTATTAACACCAGTGTTTCCTGGGGCTCGGCAGGGCTTTTTGGTCCAGAAGCTCCATCTCGAACGTGGGTTTGAGCCCAGCACCATGCAAATGATAAGACTGCTTTAAGAAGCATAATATGTAAGATTATCACCAGCTTAGTTAGAAGGCTAGAAACAGAGCTTTGCGTGGCCTCTCTGCTAACTCTTTCTTACGCATGTGGAGGCGGGGCCAGCGGCTGTGTGGGGCTATTCAGGGGAGAGACCTGGAGACCTTGGAACTGGGGTCAGACGCCTGACCCTACTGGAGACCCCAAGTCTCTCATCTGGCCCAGGAGCCCGAGTGTCCCTGCTCAATTGCTGCTCTCTCCCCTCCCCTGACATCAGCCCGAGGGGCTTCCCCAGGCTCCTGGGGCTTGGCTGCCAAGGGCGGGAGGGTCTGTGGGGCAGCCGCACTCGCCAGGAGTGTGCTCCGCAAGGGCTTTGGCGGGGCCACATCTCCCTCTGGGTGCCCCTCTGGGAGAGGTGACCAGAGAGATGCAGATGGGGATGGCTGTGGAAAGCCCAGGGAAAGGACAGACTAGAAAGGGTGATCAGCTCTCACACCAGACACAACTCAAAACAACCACAACTCGCAGTTTTGTAGAGCGTACTTTGTGTCAGGCTCTGTCCTGAAAATGTCACTCATTGAACCCTGAGAACAAATCTGAAGCAAGTGCTATTATGAACCTTACTTTTTTACTGAAGGAGAAACTGAGGTTGGAGGAGCTAAAGAGACTTGGCCAAGGTCACACAATTAGTGAGTGGAAGTGCTGGGGTTAAACCCAGGCAGGTGGGCTCTGTCACATCCGTAACTGGGATCGGCAGTGGCAGAGGGTCACTGGAGCAAGGGAACTTCCAAACCCATCAGACGCATAGAAAAGGACCACGAAGGAAGGAGGGGGGAGGGGCACCTGCCGGAAGCTCAGTCTTACTCTTACACTTTCTGCTAAAGTTAGCACGGAAGCACCTTCCCCAATCCACACCCCCAGAGGTGTCAATGAGGATCTAGCTGAACAGAGTTTCAGAGTCGAGTGTCCCCTGAGCCCTGTCGTTCATCCCATAAGGTCACATTAGTGAGAAGTCTCAAGCTCTCAGCTGCGATAAATTTGTCCCTGTGTCCTTCCGCCTCCGAGGTGCGCGAGAGATCCCAGACGCTGTGCCCAGAGTTTAGCGCATTTTCCACTGGCTCTGTAAATACGGTGACATCCAGCTATCCTCCAGTTCCCTCAAAACTAGGTCAGCTGCTGAATGTGTAGGTGTGGGGTGAGAGTGAGTGACTTTGAAATGACTTTATCTCACAGGACTCCATAGGGGCCGCTGGCTGGTATGTCAAAAGCAGGCCCACAGTCCCTGCTGTCATGCCTGCTGAATCGGGGTGGGGGTGGGGTGCCCGCCTCAGCCAAGCGCAAATTAAGTGCTGTGGATGATACAGCAAGCGGTGGCGGCAGCGGGCCGAGAAACCGGGAGAAACCCTCTGAGCCGGTCCTAAGGACTGACCGTCCTTACGGCACAGCAGGAAACGACTCCAGGGAGTCTTGCACGAACTATAAAAGGGGGGTTATGTGCATTTGCTACGCAAACAAGACCCGTGAGGGCATTTCCCCCACCTTAGGAACCACCAATAATGGCTCCCCAAATGAGTGCTTGTCACTGATCATTCTCGTTGTTACAGGCATGAGGGGTGCCGAAGTGGTATTTCCAATGTCTCCTACACTCTCATTCCACGTCTTGTCATCCGCAGTGGCCTCTTGGCTGCCTCAGAATTAGAGGCGCTCTCTCGCTTTCATCACAGCTGGGGCTGTATGGGGATCAGGATTTGCAATTCAGATACTTTGGGAAGAGGTTAATCAGTCCACCAGAGCTGTTTTGGTTTGTGTTTTAGTTCGTGGGCTCACTCCCTGCGAGATTCCTTTAAATACTCCACCTCCTCAGTGCAGCGATTTTCAACCTTTTTCAGCTCACGGCACACATAAACTAATTTCCTAAAATTCTGCAGAACACCAAAAAATACATTTTTTGCGCATCTGACAAAATAATAGGTATAATTTTGATTCATTCACATCGGATGGCCATTGTTGTGTTGGCTGTTGTCATTTTTTTTTTTAGACAGTCTAAGGGAAAAGAGGTCAGTGCCGCTGACTAAATAGTCAGGTACTGCATGTTTTAAAGATTCTTATGGCACACTGGGTGAAAATCGCTTCCTTAGTGCATTAAAATTCGATTGTGATGACAAAGAAAATTCAGCACCTGGACTTTTCCAGAGCGCTATGCTGGGAAATGAGGGGGAAACTACCAAAAGCCGTCTTGCCCCAGGGGTCTCTGCCCACCTACCAACCTTTACCTGCATTCTCACCCTCCACTCGTGGCCATGGGGATCCCATGCTCTCTGGCCCACAGCCCCTGGGCAGGACGCTGAGAACCACTGTGTCTCAAGTTCCATCTCTTCCCAAAGGAAGGAGTCAAAGCCCATGGACTGAATCCACACCTCAGATTTTTCAACACCATCCGCTTTCTTCAACTTCCCACAGACCAGACGCTCTCCGAGGGCCGTCCAGCACCAGGACCTTAGATCTGCTTGGGTGTGGCCTCCTCTCGCGGCCTTCACCAAATGCTCAGTGCTGGGCTCCCCTGGCCTGGACGTCTTGGGCCCCATCAAGAAACCTCTCCCAACACATTGAAAAGGAAGGTTTTCCAGGCAGCAGAGAGGGCCGTAACTCCTGGTCTGTCTCTGAAGTGAGACTGGGGGGAAAAGGCTGCTGAGGAGGGGTGGCGGGGAGGGGGGGTGCATGAGGTGTAGAGAAAGTAGGTCATTAGTGGTAAAGACTACAATTTTCAAGCGATTGTTAATGCTTTATTTATACGGATTTCTCCAAATGTGACATTTTAATGGCATCATGATTGTGTGATTACAGTGCAGGCAACACGGCTCGGGGAAGAAAGATGGCAGGGACTCTGGCGACCTACTGGGGAAGGCGGCTCCCCGCACAGGCAGCCGAGGGGACCGCCTCGGTCCTGCTCGGGCCGGGATGCCCGACAAGCAGGAGAGGGAGCTCCCAGAGGGCCCTCTGCCAGGCTGGAGCCAACGGTGTCCAGGAACGTTGCACCGAGTCGAGCCCTTGGACGAAACCAACGCCCAGGCCGCAGGCAGGGAGATGAGGGGATTTACAGCCCGCCTCAGAAACCCATCACTAACAGCCTCACTGGTCATACGCTTCTTCATTCGCTTGATGCCTGCATTCATTCATTATTAATTCACTATTCCTGAGTGCTTTCTGTAATCCGAGGGCCAGCCTCAGAGATAAGAAAAATTCTGAAGGAGAGAGGGGCAAGGAAAAGGTTCCCACATTGATGGACACCTCCTGGCTGCCCAGCACTGAGCTGTGATTTGGCGTACTCACCAACCTTGACCTCTGAGCAACGACCCAGCCCACTGAGGAAGCCCCTTCAGGTGCTCCTGGGCCCTGGCTTCCCCCAGCCCTCTCCCTTGGCCTCCCTCACACGTTGGCCTTTTTCTCTATCTCCTTGCTGTTCTCTCCTCCTCTCTGGCTTCCAAATGTCGATTTAACCCTCCTCTCTTCTCATGATGTGCTCACCATAGGTGATTTCTTCCATTTCTGTGTCCTGAAAACCTTCTACAGGTGGATAATTCCCAACACATCTCTCCAGCACAGGCCTCTTGCCTGCATTCCACATCTACATCAAACATATGCCGCCCTGGCTGGCGTAGCTCAGTGGATTGAGCACGGGCTGCGAACCAAAGTGTCGCAGGTTCGATTCCCAGTCAGGGTACATGCCTGGGTTGCAGGCCATAACCCCCAGCAACCGCACATTCATGTTTCTCTCTCTCTCTCTATCTCCCTCCCTTCCCTCTCTAAAAATAAATAAATAAAATCTTTAAAAAAAAATGCCTATTTAACAGGCCCACTTGGGCATCTCATAAACCTCTCACTCCAAGTAGGTTCCAGCTGGAGCTCTTGACCTTGCCATCACAACCGTGCCTCCACCGTCTTTCCCATGTGAGAACGGCACCGCCATCCATGCAGGCGCTCAGCCAGGAAGCTCAGAATCCTTGATATGCCCTTCCCTCTAACCCGCATCTTTGCCCCATCACTTGAACTCTCACACACGTCTAACCCATCACCATGTCCTGTCCATTCTACCCCCGAAACATGTCTCTACCCACCCACCTGCCCTCTCCTATTTCTGCAACCATGCCCTGCCACCACTGACTCCCTTCTGGATTACAGACCGCAGTAGGCCCAACTCCATACTTCTACTCCTGACCCCCAAAATCCTAGTTTTCTAGAATCACTTTTTCAAAAATGGCACCTGATCCTCTCCCATTCTGGATCACAAACCCTGCAGCGGCTCCGCGCCGCACACGGAATGCCGACCTCGCTGCACAGGGAATACTGTCCTCACTGCACACGGAATGCCGACCTCGCTGCACAGGGAATGCTGTCCTCACTGCACACGGAATGCCGACCTCGCTGCACAGGGAATGCTGTCCTCACTGCACACGGAATGCCGACCTCGCTGCACAGGGAATACTGTCCTCACTGCACACGGAATGCCGACCTCGCTGCACAGGGAATGCTGTCCTCACTGCACACGGAATGCCGACCTCGCTGCACAGGGAATGCTGTCCTCACTGCACACGGAATGCCGACCTCGCTGCACAGGGAATGCTGTCCTCACTGCACACGGAATGCTGATCTCGCTGCACAGGGAATACTGTCCTCACTGCACACGGAATGCCGACCTCGCTGCACAGGGAATACTGTCCTCACTGCACACGGAATGCCGACCTCGCTGCACAGGGAATACTGTCCTCACTGCACACGGAATGCTGATCTCGCTGCACAGGGAATACTGTCCTCACTGCACACGGAATGCCGACCTCGCTGCACAGGGAATACTGCCCTTACTGCACGGTGGCCCTCCAGGCCCTGCACTCTCTCCCACCTCCCTCCACTCTCCCTCCCGCTCTGTTCATTATGGTCCAGCCACACTGGCCTCCCTTTGGCTTGTAAAACAGGACAAGCCCTTTTCCATCTGTTAGGGGATGAGTTGTGTCCCCCACAAGAGTCATTTGTTGAAGCCTCCAGTAGCTCAGAATGTAACTGTATTTAGAGATAAGACCTTTGAAGAAGTAATTAAGGTTGAATGAGCTCATATGGGTGAGCCCTAATCCAGGGGTGTCAAATTCATTTTCACCAGTACCCACACCAGCCTTGCTATTGCCTTCAAACAGCCAAATGTAGAGCTCCTTGCCCCTAGTTAAGGAGTAGTTACATTTATATACAGTCCTAAAATTACATTCGGCCCTTTGAAGGCAACCGCAAGGCTGATAGGGCCCCTGGTGAAAATAAGTTTGACACCCCTGCCCTAATCCATGCTATTGTACCTGGAGCTAGGACTGTCAAAGAGGCGATTGTTACAATGAGGCCACCAAGGTGAAGCCCTCATCCCACATGACTGGTGTCCTTATACAAAGAGGTAGAGACCCCCAGGGTTCCCTTGCACAGAGAAAAGGCTACATGAGGACACAGTGAGAAGGCAGTCCTCTGCAAGCCACAGACAAAGGCCTCAGGAGAAACCAACATTGCCAGCACTTTGATCTCAGACTTCAGACCTCCAGAACCTCAAGAACATAAATGTCTGTTGTTTAATCCTCGCAGCCTGTGGTATTCCGTTACGGCAGCCAGCATACCAACACACCATCTCCAGACTCCATGCCTTCCTGGAATATTCTTCATCTGGTCAAGCCCTACTCACCCATCTGCTCCCAGACAAAGTGTTACCATATCTTTAGAGAAGCCTTCCACGAATCTTCAGGCTGAATCAAGTCCCTCCTTATTCCCTCCTAGAACTTGGTGCGTCTCCTTCATAGAATCTGGCGGTCCCAGCCTAAAGCGGGGACCTCTGTCTAGTTACACATTTCCTGTCTGCCTCTGGGAGTTTCTGAGAACAGGAACTGTGTCTGTTTCAGGCCCCACTGGTATCCTCGGCACAGTTCCTGGCTCATGGTAGATTCTCAAATACTTGCTGAATAAATGAGTCAGTGGACAGTAATGATCTCATTTAATCCTCTTAAAAGCCCCAGGATTGGAAGATGACTATTCCCACATCGCATCCAAGCAGAGGCTGGGGGGAGAAGAAGGGCAGCCATCCCAGAGGCAGCGGGATGCGAGTTTAACCAGGACCACCTGCCCACCTTCTTGCAATGGCCCCACCCACTGGAGCAATGGGGCGGTGAGGGCTGGGCCTGTCAGAGGGCACTTCAGGAATAGACCAGGCTTGACGTGAGCCTTTCGAGACGGACGGACCGAGACAGGAGTCCAGAGCAGTGAGAGGTCGGGATGGGCAGGGTGGTTGCCCAAGCGAGCCGAGCGTGCCATCTCTGTCCTCCAGTCACAGTCTCCATGCCCTCGGGCAAGTGACTTATCCTCTTCCTCTCTCCTGAGAGTGGCACAGCTGCCTGTCCTGTAAAATCTTGATATGTTCTGTTTCACGAACTAGGGAGCTGATGTAAGCAAAGCACTGAGCGCTCACTACAGAGCATCTCTGAGTCTGTCAGGAAAAGGAAGACTACCCCGTGTGTCTACGGGGTAGACGGGGACCTCACAGCCAGGCAGCGGGGAGTCCTCGGAGGACCCAGGAGCTGTGGCCTTTAGGTCCGCCTCTGCCACCACCCGGTGTCCATGGATCCCTTCTGCTCATTGTGTCTTCGTCACTTTCCCCACCTACGAAATGCAAGGTTCCACAGAGCAGGCATTCTCAACTATGCTGAGAAAACATGGTTCCCTGTTCAATGTGACGGAACCCATGGCCCTTTCCCCCAGAGAAATGTCCTCGCAGAAACAGAAGTGAATTTCTGCTTGCAGTGTCAAGGACCCAGTGCCACCCTGGGGGCCCAGGAGGCACCTGGTTGCCGAGTCAGGGACAGAGGAATGGGTGCCTCCCTAAAAAGGTGAGCTCACCTGAGCAGACCTGTCTGGCAGGGACGAAATCAGTGTCATCCTTCCTTCCCTCCCAGCTGCCCTTTAAAGAGCCAAGGCCGGTCCCCCAGCTCTGCCAGTCTCTGGCCATCCCGTATGCTGAGCAAAGCAATAAGGCGCGCTGTGCAGGGGGACCTTATCATTGGCTCCTGCTGTGTGCTGGTGCTGGAAAAAGACAACAACCGTGAGATATGTTATTCAGATGTACAGTCCTCGGCCCTGGCTGCCATCTGGGTGACCCTCAAAAACATCTCCAGAGGGCCACGAGGAAGTGTCACCAGGAGGAAAAGCTGCGTGTTCTTCAGCTGCTGCACAGAAGCCGAGGGAGTCTTAAACGGGGCAGGAACAAAGAAGAGTGGAGGTGTCGGCCTCTTTCTGGAACCTTTATACTCCCTGGTGCCCCTGCTCCGAGTGTGAAAGAGATTTCCTTGGCCCCTTGACGGAGCTGACCAACAGGCAGGCTCTGGGGACTCATCTTTAGGTCTGTACTTAACTTTTCACACTGCTGCCGGAGTGCGTTTACACAGGTGGGTCCTGCTGATAGAGTAAGGGCCGAGTTCCTTACTGGGGGCCACAAGTTCTTTGCTGAGCTTCTAGCCTCATCTGGTTCAGTTCCATCCTGGTCCCCGCACACGGGTATCCTTAAACTACCACCAGTACTGGGAGTAAGCTGAGAACGTCTGGTCCCTGCAGTCTAAAAGTGTCCCTTCCTCTTATGTCATGGCACTTACTATAATTACGTGTTTATTGGGCCTTCTTCCCTAAACAACACATTTAGGGGAGCGTGGGTTTTCTGTCTGAATCCTGGCCTCTCTATGAGTGTCCGGGAGTCCGGATGAAGACTGCTCACAGCCCCAGCTCTCCCTTCCATCCCTCACCTGGCCAGGCTCTCGGGCTGCAGAACCGTGGACAGCACACAGAACACCTGGCCCCCAGACTTGGCCTCACGGAGCACAGGGACAAGGGCAGGCAGGCAGGGAAAGGAGCCAGAACCGACCTGCCCTACATCAGGGTCAGGAGGCCAGGCAAGATAAGAACACACTGCGTGGCAATGAGGCAGACATGTCAGTGAGGGAATAAAACAAAAACGAACAAAGAAATGGAGTACAGGGTAAAGAATATATTAAAAACTCCACTGAGGACCAGAGGGGAGAGAAGAGGGAATTTCAGGGGAGAATGGGTAGGGTTTACAGGAACAAATTTAAAGGACACATGGACAAAAGCTAGGGGGAGGGTGGTAATGGGAGGGAAGTGGGGAGGGTTGGGTGGGTGGGCTGGAATGGGAGTAAAAGGGAGAAAACTGTACTTGAACAATGATTAAAAAAAAAAAAAAACTCCACTGCGCATACACACACTTAAAACAAACTCCCCAGTGTGGAAGAAAATGTAAACTAAGGAACAGAAGGAAGTTACCCAAACATGCTTCATGCTATAGAACAACTTAAGAACACGGATTTCATCCAATAAGAGCTGAAAGGTGAGATGCCAAAGCAGAGAAATGAAATGAAGGTTCATGACACTGAGAATCACAGAACAGTTCTGCAGAACCCACTCCGAGGCGCAGAGCAGACACAGGAGAAAAGCTAACTAGTGACACCAGCTGCAGGGTGCCCGTCCCCATCCGCCAGGTGGTGGCGGGTCCTTGGCTGAGCCACTGTGACTGCAGAGGAGAAAGGCTCAAGTTATTAAAGCAACTGGAAGAGGGAAAACATGTGGAAACAGCAAAGGCGGCCCAACATCAGAAAACTGGTGAAGCTGAGGAAGACACAGGTGGAACACACAGATAGGTATTCACTCAGGGTGGTGGGCAGGGCGGGGGAGGGTGATGGGGAAGGATGGGGATTTGAACAACAATCAAATGATTTTTTTAAAAAGCTCCAAATCTGCACATCAGAAGAGTGGGCTGTGTCCCCTTAAAAAATGGACACAGAACAATTGGCATGAAGACATTCCTGGTTTAGGTATTGAATTTGGAAAATCAAGGCAGAAATGATTGAGCATCCAGGCAGAACTAATAAGTCACCTCGAAGGAGAAAACGTGTGCTGGCCGCAAACCTCCCCACAGCCAGGCTGTCAGAGGACCGTGAGGAAACAGCCCGCTGAGGCCAACTCCAAGTGCGCCCCGAGCACCCGAGCCGGCGGGGCTGCTGCGTTCAGACGTGAAAGGGAGAGACTGCTGTTCTCGTTCCGGGGGAGCTCAGGGTTGCTGCATGTCGGAGCCCGTTTTGCAGACTCTGCTAGAGAACACCAGCGAGCGCAGAGATGGTTCATGATGAAAGCCTAGGAATGGAGTGCAAGAACCAGTAAGGCACTGGATCTGTTTTCTTATGAAATCAACACTAAATGGCTGTGGGAACGACCTGAAAACTTTTTCTTTATGTGATCTGGAGTAAGCTACTGAGTCTCCTTGAGTCTCAGTTCCCTCACCTGTACAATGGGGAGAATCATATCTCTCTCAGGGTTGAAGGATTAAATGAAAATACTTGTAAAAAGCTGTGACCTGCTCATAGTAACTGTTTGCTAAGAGGTGGCAGGGACCAAAGATGAGGACGAAAATGGGAATGAAAGTGAGCATTCCAAGCACCCCCACTCCCTTCCCCCTCCCCTCCAAAGGAAGGCAAGAGGAGCAACCACCGGTCTGGGCTCTCTCAAGGTCCTTGTGGCTACTGCTCTAAGTCAGAGCAGGGAGATGCTTGTCCCCCAGAGAGGCACGGGACCCCCGGTTTCCAACCAGGCCGAGAGCAGGCCCCTTTCCAGGACTAGGGTGGAGGAGCTGAAGACTGGACTGGAAGCCAGAATTCCTCTCAGGAAGGAGCAGAGGGACAGGTAGTGTGCTGGTCAGAGGGCCTGGGGACATCTCTGTAGGACCAGCCTGGAGGAACTGAGCACCCCTGGGAACACAGCACACAGCGTCAGGAAGCTGAGTTCTTGGCCTGGCTCTGGCACCTGCCCCTTCTTTTCAAGTGCTCTGTGTCTGTTTACTCATGAGTGAAACAGGAGGGTGGGCATTCTCTGAGATCTGTGGGCCTACCCTGAGTGTGGAGTGCTGAGGTCTGAGCTGGTTGCATCCTCTACGTGAAGTCTTTGTGGCCGCAATTAATTCCACAAGCAAACCAAAGGAAACAGGGAGAAAGGCAAAGGAAGCGTGAGATGGAAGTGGAAATCTGCAGGGGAGCGGATGAGAAAAGGAAGCAGGAAGGAGCTAAAGCGCTGTGGCCTACGACAGACCAAGTTCAATAGCCTTGAAGGAGTGTCAGTGGCCTGCCTGTGAGGGTTGCAAGTTGCATGCCTAGGAGCCCACACTCCGCTCCTGATATCAGAACTGCAGAGGGAAGTCAGCTCCACTGTATAAAAGGGGGCCACAAAAGCCATAGAAAGTGCATTCGTCTGTCTTAAAACTGGTGGGCTAGAGTTGGAGAAGGAATAGGTATTTGCATAGTTTGAAAGTACATTCTTCCAAGATTTTTATTAATTCCAAAGGAGGGGGGGAAATGTTAATTTCACTATGGAGAAACCTGGCTGGTACCACCTTAGCCACGTGATCAGGGTCAACACCCCAGTCACAAGATGTATCAATAACACGCATCCCCTGAAATCACGCACTGAAGGGCTCGACATCACTTTGACAGCAGCGTCCTCGCCAAAAGCCCTTAACCTCAACCTGATCGGGAGAAACATCCGACAAGCCCCACTGAGAGCCATTCTGCAAAATAACTAACACTCTTCAAAGTGTCAAGGTCATGCAAGACAAGGAAAGACAGAGACAGTCACAGATTGGAAAAGACTAAGGAGCTATAACAGCTGAACTTGTTCCCAGAAGAGACAAAGGACATTAATGGAAAAAGTGGCAGGGTTTTAAACTGCAGTTCAGTTCATGGTAGGTCTGTAGTTCAGGGTTATGCAGCAAGGTGACCTATGTCCCTTGAGGCACAGAACTCTACACCAGGGCATGCTCCTGGGGCCTGGGAGAGACAGAACACACACACACGCGCACGCACACACACCCTACACACTCACCCTGAGATATCAAGTGAAGAAAGAGCATTTAAAAAAGGAAATTGGACATAGAACGTGAAGCAAGAACTTAGCCAGGACTACTCAAAACGAACTGAAAATCGCCAGACCTACCATGTCACGAGGGTGAGCAGGCCTGGGGGCAAGCCATCAAAAAGTGGAACTGGAACATCCAGAATGGGCTGAGTGTGTCCAGGGAACACAAGAAGGTTTCACGAACGGGTGGCCAGACCCACCTCCTTGCCCCTTACAACGACTGGGGCACGGCCTCCCTTCCACTAAGTGTGATCCAGCCACCACCAAGGCCACATGCCAACCTGCCAACAACACAGACCAGTGCTGAGCTCCAAAGAGCGCCATCCACTGAGGAGGCCAGCCAGCCACTGAGTGCAAGTGGACTACACTGGACCTGCCCATGATGGGAAAAGCAGTGATTCATCCCTCCCAGTTGAACACATATTCCAGGTATGTGTTCACGTTTCCTGCCCACAGACCCTGAGCTGGTACCACCATTGGAAGGCTCACACAAAGTCTGATGTATCAACAGGGGACTCCCTGCCCACCCATAGCATTGTTTTGTACCAGGGGACCCATTTCTGTAAAGGGAGTACAGTGGTGGGTATACAACTGCAGATCCACTGGTCCTAAAACACGGTCTGCCATCCAGACGCCACCAGCCCCCTGGAGCATTGCTGAGGCACCAGCATGGAGATGCAGCCCTGAGAGGACAGTACGCTGTCATCATTGCAGTGTGCCAGGCTCTGGGCTAGGCGCCCTGTACTCGTTACCCACTGATGCCTCCTAGCAATCCTGCAATGTGAATAAAGGATGCTCGGTTCATGGATGAACCCAAATCTGTCTGGCCCTGCAGCCATTCTGTTAATGCCGTTTTGGTTTCACATGTCAATTCTGTCTCCACATTTTCATAAAGACTCTAATCTCCCTCCATCCCTGTGGCCTTCAGCAGGGATGACCTGACCTTGAAAGCCAGGACTTCTCCTCCCACAGCCCATAAGACCTGCCAGGAGGGACAGTGGACCCTCAGCATCCCCCTCCCACCTCCCTTCCCCCCACCCACTCAAGCATTTCTGATGGGTCCTAGCAAACCAAAATCTCCTATTACAACCTTAATGACACTTGAATTTAATGCAAGTAATGCACATAACACAGTATCCATATTAAGAAATATTGCCATTTTCTCCTGAGAAAACACAGGATTTTAATTTTTACCTACAGGGGGCCCCGGTTCTTGGACAGGATGGTGAAGCAAAGTGTTCAAAGACTGGAATCTTCTGACACAGGTATCAGAGGTAAGAGAGGAAGAAGCACAACCAATAGCCCTTTCATGACGCTCAGAGGGGCCCACTCGGCAGGGGGAGGGCCCTGTTTAGCCCCTGTCCCCACGTCCTCGTCACCCACAGAGACCACTCAGGGAAGACCCAGAGAGCCAGCTCCTGGCGGCTGTGAATCCACCGGTGCTGCTGCACAGGTTCAGAAAGAAGGCACTTGATGAAATGAAAAGGCAACCAATTTAAAAGAGATTAAGCAGGGGAAAAAGAATTTAATGATCAGCTTTTGCCACTTTGAACTAAGTGAACCCACTGGCATGGAAACTAATGGTTTAATGTGTTGTTCAACAAGGGCGAGCCGCCTGTGTGCGCAGTAAGGGCGTCGGTAGTTACAGCGACGAGGGTCAATTACCCTCCCGCAGGCCCTGGGTCTTGGGGCCGCACTCCACTCATTTCCCCGCGAAGGTCTGGGGCAGCCGTCGGCGTCTCCGAGGCCCCAGGAGAGGGAGTTTTCCTGAGATGAAGGGGGGCCTGGAGCCGTGCGAGGAAGGAGGCCCGGGCCTGCCTCTGCCATGAGCACAGAGGCCACGGCCCAGGGGCAGGGGAGTGTCAGCGTTGGAGGACTGGAGAGGGACAGCTGCCACACACTGTCCCTTCTTGTGAAAGAGACAAGAGCAGAGGGCTCTTTTTAAAAAAAAAGTATTTGAGTGAGACGTCTGGAACAGTGAAGGCTTCTAGGGAGGGACAAAGTGAATCAGAAGGAAATTTCGGCAGGGTCTGTGGGACGTGAGAGTGCGATGCTGAGGATGGTGACAACAGATGCACAGTTTTACTCAGCACGCGGCCCTCACAGCCTCGTGGCCTTTCAGTGTGACCTGCAGGCCCTGGGGTTGCGTGGGGTAGCCCCGGGGACTGCTGCCTAGCCCAGGCCCTGCAGGGCAGACAGATCCTCCGTGAGCGGTCATGAAATGAGTACATGACAGTGTGACAGGGGCTGGTGATGGCGAGTTCGGTGTCTGCAGTACTATGCTTTATTGGGCATCATCTCCCATAATTCTCATACAGCTCCATGAGGTAGAAAAGTCATGTCCCCAAGACCACAGGCTGGTAGAAGCCAGAGAGGCCTCAAATACAGGTGTGCTAAATCCGTAGCCTGAGTGCCTCCTCTCACGGCGGAGGGGAGGGAAGCCCGAACCCCCCCTCCCCGACCCCCCCGGGAAGGGCGGACGCTGCCGCTCCTCCCCGTGGCCTTCAGCTGCAATTCCACACCCACGCGGAACAGCGTAGTCCTCGTGTAGAACCTGACTTGGGTCGAGAGTTTGTTGGCATCAGGGCTTTTTGTGGGTGGGTTTGGCTTTACGTTTCAATTGTAAAGAACTCTCCTTTCTGCAACGGCAGAGCCTAGTGTCTGGCACCTAACTGGCCACCTCACTCTTTTGTGAGGGTCCCAAGTCACTCGTTCATTCACTCATTTAATGACCACTCACTCAAAATCTAGCCGTGTCCTGCAGGGGCTGAGCTAGGCAACAGGCCGAGGGTACTCCGCATGACCACACAACCACCTTACCCAGTCCTGCATCAGGGGCCTGCAGTTGACCTTGAAAGGTCAGCAGGGTTATAATGGGTAGGCTCAGGGGTGCAAGGGTTCCACACAGAGGTTATGTCCAAGGTCTGTTCAGAAGGTATCCAGCCACGGACTAGGAAAAATAGAGACATTTATTGAAGAAGATACAAGATACAAGAAACACTGTACATAGGACAAAGACGCCTCTGTCCTCCTCAAAGTGGGCACCCTGAAGCCTCACATGGTTCTCCCAGTCGCCACCACCTGCCCCATCATATTTTCCTGAATCTCGTCAACAGTCTGAAATCCCTTTCAAAGGTGATTTTAGTTTGGGGAAAAGCCAGAAGTTGCAGGGTGCTAATTCTGGGCTGTAGAGGGGCTGAGTCACCTGGATGATCTGATGTTTCGCCAAAACACTCCGCATGAGGCATGATGCATGAGTGGGGACATTGTCGTGATGCAGCTGCCAATCACAGGTTGCCCATAGCTGCAGCCTTCTGAATCATCCAAATAGTTTCTATGGAGGAATGTTCAAGCTTAATGCAAAATTTGATGCAGATTCATTGCCCTACTTGCTCAGTCATTTTAAATGTGATGGCCACACAGTGCACATGCTCACTCAACAGCAGCTACCGCCCCTACTGACTAGTAGAGTGAAGTCGTCATTGTCCACACATGTGCATTCCAGTCCACTCTCCTTGGCTGCCAGGTTACATCAATGTCACACAAACATTCTCGTTATAGTAACAATGGCTGGACTTTTTCCAGACAGACCTTATATCTATTGTTCCCTTTCCAGAGTCTGGTACCCTGGCTTCAGCCTGGAACCGGGACCCTCATGTGAATGGCAACTTGGAGCAGAGGAAAGAGTACTGGAGTCTAGCTCCATCTCCATACTTACTCCCTGTGCAACCCCAAAAGACCATGCATGGAGCCTCCATTTGTCCCTCTGTAAAAATGGGCATCATGGTTCCTAGCTTGTCTAGGTCACAGGGTCATTGTGGGAATTAAGTAAAAAATATGCACGTAAAAGTTTATTGACAACCTAAAACACACGCTACAAGTTTAAGAGAAATTATGCCAGAATTTATGTATAGAATTGTACTAGAGTAGGGGCAAGAGGTCTACCCTACAAACAGCATCTCTCTGCTGAACAGACCACCGCTAAGTACAAGGGATTTGGAAACATACACGTTAGACAGATGTGTCTTGCTGCTATAGCACAGCAAGGCAGGGGTGGATCATTATCCAGGACGTGAAAATAGACTCCGTTTATAAAACCGTACATTTTAACTGTGCTCATTAAAAGGAGAATGAACCTCAAGTGAACCTAAAGCTAAAGCTGGTTTTTCCCTGTTTCTATCGAAAACACGGCTCCAGTTTTTAATACAGCATGTGGGTCCATGATGCCCCAGAGAACGGAGAGGATTAGAAGAAACAGGGGACCTCCAGCAGCTCCTCGTCTCCCCACTCAAAGACAGTCAGAGCACCCTCAGCATACTGGGCAGCACATAGCTGGAGGGATGCAGTTCCCACGTGTGCCTGGAGTTCAAGGTAGCCTTGGGGAATCACAGAAGGATGGTATCATCTCCAGGCCCACGGCTCCTGGCACTCGGGGGAAGCTACTTAACTCTCTACTCAACAATCATGCTGTGTCCAGGACTAGCCCTCCCAGGCCCGTCTCTTCTGCTCCCTTGGGGTAAGGAAGTCTGTTGCTGGTGGGAACCACCTACCTCTGTCTTGTTCTTATCTGCCTCCTGGCTCCCAAACATCATGCAGCTTACGGTGATTATTTGGGACAGGCGGCTCCCACCTGCTGATCCAGAATTCATCTGGCTCATCACCGCTCAGGGTGAGCCAGGCTCAGCCGCTCTGAAGAGCAGGGTGTGCGGGAGAAACAGGCTTGCCAGCAGCCTGCACATTTTCTGAAAAGCCAATTACATGCTTATTACTCCTCTCCAGGAATGAAACCCACATCCCACGTGGCCAGTCCCCTTCCCCAGTGCACACTCGCTTATCTCAGCCACGCGGTCCCTTCTGCCAGCCACTGCTGTCAGAAACGTATAGCTGGGCTCTTAATCACCTGCCAATGGGCCTGGAGGGAAGGCAGAAGCATAAATGCTCATCCTGGAGCCGAGAGATTCATGAAAGAGCTGGAAAAGCCAGCAAGCACTGCACGTGGGCCAGTTGGCAGATGAGGAAGGGACACTGACGGCCATGTGAAGCTGTGGTCACCAAAGGACATCGGGGTAACAGGTGGCTTTGGAGGAGGTCTGAGGTCTTCTCCCTCACCCTGTGGGCCACATCCAGTTGGCTACCTGCTCTGATAAATAGTTTGATGGAAATACAGTCACACCCACCGTTTACACACTGTGGCTGCTTTCTCATTACGACAGCAGAGCTGAGACCACACAGCCACCAAGCCTAACATACTCACCACCTGGCCTGTTAGAGAAGAGGTGTGCCGACCCTGATGGAGTAGAAAGAGCACTGGAGCTGGAGCCGGGAAGTCAGGAGACTTGAGATTAACCACATG
Organism: Phyllostomus hastatus; assembly: GCF_019186645.2. NCBI lineage: Eukaryota > Metazoa > Chordata > Mammalia > Chiroptera > Phyllostomidae > Phyllostomus > Phyllostomus hastatus. The sequence goes on along the minus strand of NW_025333873.1, from coordinate 324,293 downwards.
CTCTGTCCTGTCCTAGCTGTCTAGACTTGGGTAGGGTTGACGTCTCTAGAGCTCAGTTGTTCCCATCTATAAAATGGGAATATACTGTCTACTTACAGGGTTGTTTTCACAATTAGTGAAAATGAGACAAGCTATGTGTGCAGCAAAGGCCTCGAAGGCACATACATCACTGAGTAATTAGAATGGAGATTCTTTCTTCTGAAATATAGCTTTGCATCCCAGTCTCCATGGGCTAGATATTTTCAGGGACCCTGCAGGTGTTTTGTGAACATGTGTATGGGTGAGAGGTGTGGGTCAGAAAGGGGAGGGAAGGAGGGAAGGAGGGAAGGAGGGAGAATTATTCTTGATTTTCCCAGGAAAAATACTGATAAGCAGTCTAATCAAAGCCTCCCTTTAAAAAAATATGTACACTACCATACATAAACCATGGCCACGCAGTCCCTCAGTGGGGGGCGGGGGGATGCGGGGCCGATCCCAATACCTGGCTCGGGGTCAGCCTCTCCTTGGGTTGAGTTTATGGATCTCCATCCCACACTCAGCCCTGCTGTCCTCTTTTCCTCCCAGGTCTGGAATAAGGCCACTTTTAACCAACATTCTAACTTCCTCAAAGTCAGAATGCCACCCTGCACAGGGCCTCACATAACCAGGTAATGCTTCTACAAAAGTGTCTTTACACTCAACAAATGTGCATTTAGGAGCTAAGGGGGTGCAGCAGGGGCCCCAAGGCTGGTGGGCTAGAACGGCTGCTCACGTTGCTATGGCTCCCTAGGCGAAGTGGGGGGCAGGGCAGGACTAGATAAGAATCTTCAGGGATCTTTGGATCTAAGCTCAGAAGAAAGTATGGTGCCCTCTGCCATATATAATTCTGAATAAGAACAATATGCCACATTAAAGCATAACATTTACAAGTACACTAAAAGGAACAGAAGCTTGTTGTAGCTTTTCCAATATCATACTTCTGCATAAGTTCATGGAAGCGGAATTGCTTCTCTCACCCCCCACCCATGGGTGGCCATGCCCTCAGTCTGTTCAGTGAGGAAGGCAGCAAGGACAGAGGTGCTCTGGAGAGACCAAGTAAAGCACCCAGACGGGGGTGCCCCTGGGATGGGGGTGCATTGGAGACAGGCCTGGAAGAACAGATACAATTTCAACAAATTGAAACCTAGGAGAAAGTTTTCAAGATATCTAAGGGTCCGGCAAAACAACTGTATGGACGAGGGGAAAGGCATGTTTGAAGGAATGGCAAACACTTTAATTGTGCCTGGAGGAAAGTAATACGGTGGTGAGAAAACACCCAGGCTTATTGGCCCACCAGACGTGGGTGGAGGAAGGAAGAAGAAACCCAAGCTGAGGTCGGCTAGGAGAGCGCTAACCTGGCTGGGCATGAGGCTGGACGGACCTGTAACATAGAGGAAGGAGATGAGGTGCTGAGTGTAGCGGTCAGCATTCTCCAGAGAAACAGCCAACCAGAGGGACAGAGTGTGTCACTGATTTTAAGGAACTGCCTCCAGCAAGAGTTGACGTTGCCTTCTTGAGAAAAATTCCTTCTTCTTCTTCAGGAAACCTCAGCCTTTGCTCTGAAGGCCTCCCACTGGTGGGATGAGGCTCACCCCCACTATGAAGAGGGATCTGCTTGACTCCAAGTCTACTAATTGAAATGTTAACCTTAACTACAGGCTACTGACTGAAATGTTTGTCACGCGCTCGAAACACGTTCACAGCAACATGCGGGCTGGTGCTGACCAAGCAGCTGGGCCCCGTCGTCTCGCCCAGCTGACGCACAGCATGAACCACCACAGCGAGCGTGTCCTCGGAAGTGCCGGGCGTGTGGAGCGGGTGGGAGGCCCAGGTGGGTGTGTGGTGCTGCCAAGAGGCCACTGCTCTCCAGGAAGGGGCCGGACTATCGGCTTTTCCGCCAGAGGTTAGCAAAGGTCAGAGGGTTCGCCCCGATTTCCTGCTCTCCTCTTTTTACATCACCAGGTCCCTGAGGCCTTGTAGAAGCTTTTTCCTTCCCACTATTATGGCTGTTGTTATTATCCTTCTTAATCTTGGCACGGGGATGCCCTGGCTGGCTTCCAGGAAGGAGAATTACTTTCTGTTTCCCTTACATACTCCTGTTGCTTTTAATTGGATGCAGAGTATCATGTCTTCTCTCTACAGACAGATACTGGAGTGTGGCCTGGGACAGTTCAGGCGGCTGCCCCAGCCTGGCTCAGTGATGAGTGAGAGCTAGAATGGGGTGATGCCAGGTCATCCTGGCTGCTACCTGGAGACTTTTGCTTCTAAGAAGATTCCCAAGGGTCCTGTGCCTCTCACCCACGTACCAGAAGGGAAGCTGCCCCAGGAGTCACTAGGGTTCCAGTCCTGCCTCCGCCACTAATGTGCCAAGTGACCGTGGACCAGCTTTCCCGATCCCTGTCCTGGAGTTTCCCTGCAGACCTAGCTAGCCTCCAGGGTGTCTTCTCGCTCTAACATGCCTGCCGTGCCGTCATGGCGAGTCATTTCTGTCATGCTCACATGCACAGGGAGGGGACCGGCCTGAGGCAGGATGTGCAAACATGTGCGCGAGGATTTCAGGGCCACAGCTGGGAACTAACCCCAGGACCGTCAACTCCGAGTCCAGAGCCCTTTCCTCTCCGGTCTTCCCCACACCGCCCTCCTATCTGAGTGCAACCCAAGGTAAGACATACATTTCATAATATGACCAGCACACCCACATAGCACACACACATAGCCCAAGAACACCACCGAGACCCACATTTTAGGAATGGAAGGCTCCCTTTCTGCTTGTACTGCTTTCTCATTCTGTCCTGTATCTTAAAAAAGATACAATTCACTGATGCATAATAACACATATTTAAAAACCACTCTGGTCCACCTGACACTAACCAGGCACAGTGCAGAACCAGGAGGTCCACGTGCTCTCGCCAGGCTTAAAGGCAGGCTCTGGCCCTGGCTGGTGTGGCTCAGTGGATTGAGCGCCAGTCTGAGAACCAAAGGGTCGTCAGCTCAATTCCCGGTCAGGGCACATGCCTGGGACTGTGGGCCAGGTCTCCAGTTGGGGATACACGAGAGGCAATCATACATTGATGTTTCTCTCTCCCTCCCTTCCCCTTTCTCTAAAAATAAATAAATATTTTTTTTAAAGGCAGGCTCTGTTCTCTACATTTTTTTACTCTGAGAAGTCACAGGTCTCAGTCCAGGACCAAACCTTCACCCTCGGGGGCCCTGGCACGGTGCACACAGACCCCAGACAGTGTGGGGCGTGTGTGAGAGCAGTCGACTGTGGCGACCTGGCACATGGACACCAGTGGGTTAGGAGTTTGTCCCCAGCGTTCCTTTCAGGACTGGTATGTAGTGTTAGTTGCCCATTATCTGTATTCCTGTTTTTCACCCCAATTTCATGTGCCCGCCCTATACAGTTAAACAGGAACTGAAATGAAATTCACGCCCACCATCATGTACCCCTGTAGACGGGACACCTCTGCAAACAAGTTGTTGCCCCCGGAAGCCTTCAGGCAGCAGTTGTTGCCTGAGATACATGACATGCGAAGAGTTCCCTTGTATGTGTGTGTGTGCATGTGTGTGCACGCACACTCGGGGTGGCAGGGGGCATCTTGCTCGGGTGAATGAGGTTTGCAGAGTCCACTGGTCATGAGCATGCATAACGAGGCACGTAATGTGCATGAACACACCTGTAAACTTGAACCCCCTCTTTAGTGGTAAATGTTCCTGTCAGTGATTCTCGTCATTCTCATTGGTCCTGGCAGGACCACTTTCTCACCTTCCCCCTGCTCCTCAGTGCTGGAAGCCTGACACCCTCACCCACGGGGCTGCCCATGGAGACAGGTGCGAGGGTGCTTGGCCTCTCTTAGGAGGGCACTGTGTCCTTTATTGCCACGCACTTCCTTGGCGGAAGTGGCACCTTCAGCCTGGTCTGTCCTGGGAATGCCCCAGATCACCCCCGTCCTCCCACCTCAACTTGGAACCAGATCAGACCTCGCAGCCCATCCAGAGCTGGCTCCAGGCCGAACACCAGAGGCCCTAATCCACCCCTGCCGGAGGATGACGCCCACATCCCAAGCTTCAGGGCAACTGCCCGAAGCCAGGCCCAGTGAACCGGCTCTCTCCACCCAGGTGACAGCTGCCTCCGTCTGTCCTTCTCCCTGGAGGCTCCCACACGTAACCGTCTGTGTCAGAAATACCGCTCCCAGGTTATAAATATGCAAAGCTTGGGAGGCAGCAGGCGACGGGGATAAAACACCGGGAATTATTTACGAGTCTCCCACTCGCACGCTGGGGCTATATTTGCTTAATGAATGGCCGGGGCCAGCCATCAGCCCAAGGATTTATTTGTCACCAGGAGCAGAAGACACCAGAATGTGGAGATGTAAAAATGACAAATTCTCCGACACAGCCGCGGTGGTATTTCACTGCCTCCGTATCCGGTGGGGAAGGGAAGGGAAGGTGAGGTGAGGAGGCCAGCTCCCTGGACGGGCAGCAACGGCTGAGGGGAGCCTGCAGTTGCGGGACTGGCCGCAAAAATGAAAAATAAAAACAAAACCCCTGCTCCTCACAGTGAAGTCTGAGGGCCAGGAATGAGGGCATTTATTAGCCGTCCTCAAATGCTCTTACCACCCTCAGCACTCTGGGCGCTCCCTGGGCTCCCCTGTATCAAACTGCTCCATTCTAACGTGTGTTGAGGGAAGAGTGTTGGCCCAGGAGATGGAAGACATGGGGTTGAGACTCTGTTCAACAACTCACCAACAGTGGGACCTGGAGCATGTCACTCCAGCTCTCTGGATCCGTTTTGTCACTTGTAGAATAACAGGTGCAGTAAGCTCCATGACTTGTATACAAAGAACTGAAGCCAGGAATAGCCAGCCTGCCTGTCACACACATTCTGCCACTTCCAGCTCCCCACTCACTGTCACGGATGCCTCTGTACCCCCTCCACCACCATCACGCCCGAATGCCTGGTCTCCACCACCAGCATCTGTCTCTCTAGCCCTGCACAGAGCCGGTGTCACATGGTGGCAGCACTTCCTGCGTCCCTTCCCAGGGAAGCCATCCGGGCGAAGATTGATCTCTGTCTCCCTGAATCTTTCCCCACTTCCTTCATTGGGTAACAGAATCCCTCCCTGAGACTGAGCTGGGCAGGACCACCCAGCTAGCGACTGTATTTCCCGCTCTCTGCCTTGCTCCCAGATGGAACCACATAACGAAAGGAAGGTGAGTGGAAATGATGTAGACAACACATAGGAGACGGGCTGTCCCCCACTCCTCTCTTTACCCCTTCCCCTGGCCTGGGACATGGATGTGACGCTGATGGCCAGTCTCAGCCATGTGGGTGAGGACAACACTCTAAGGCATGAAGAAATAACAAGACAGAGCCCGGCTGTCCACATGACCTCATACTGCAGAATGCTATCTCCCTGGACCACCTTTGGACTGCCTAGAGTGTACAGAGGAAGCCTCTATGTTGCTCTAGCCACTATCATTTTGGGTATCTTTGTTCTAGCTGCACAGTCTGTGTCCTAACTCATGTGCCTCCACTGTCCCTCTGGGAAGACTGAGCCTGTCTCTGCGCAGTGCGGCTGCAGAACATCATCTGCGCGGTAACCTCTACTAGAGCCTATCGTCCGACCTCATGAAGTTACTACACATGTCTTGTAGTCAGCGAGCAGCTGGAGAACAGGGTTTGTGTCTCCTTCATTCTGACATCACCAGGGCCTAAAGAAAGTGTTTACCAGGCACAGCACGTCTTCAAATAACATTGTTCGGTCAGTGTTGGCAAAATGCCGTAGGAATTTAACTCTCGTTTTTGTCAATTAGCCTATGGGAAGATTGGTTTCATTATCCCTTGTTTCACTTAGAGCCACAGAACCTATCTATGAAGTTAAGTGAGGACTTATTGTAGCAAATGGTTATAAAATTATAGTTAAACAAATGAAAAAATTCCCTATCAGACTCTCCCAGGACATCTTCAAGGGTCCGCGCTGCTGCTGAACTATGTCAGGACTCAGTTCTGCATGGAATGGTCTCACCTGCTGCGTTTCCAGAACAGCACAAGAGGAGGCAAGCAGAGCCTCCAGGACTTAACGGACACGCTGGGAGTGATGCCAACACGATCTGTGGAGGCAGCCCATGGCTGCTTCCCTCACGTCGATGCCTCCGCCTCCACCCCCTGGAGTCAAGGGACATATCTCCCAGATAAGGATTTAAAAGGAAGGAGAAATCACACAAATCTAAGGCTGGGTACCAGGTTTGGACAAAGGAAGAGAAAAACAAAGTGTTTGTATCAGAAACCACTCCAGGTATTTTCAGCGAGAAGAATGAAATAGGAGGATGGAGAAGCTTATAAACTGTTAAAAAGGCTGAAGGGGTAAAAGTTAGGGAAGTCAAAAACTTCCCTAATTTGCTCAGGAAATCAAAAAGCTCAGGGACTGTAGGCGATGACAACCGACTGTCTTAGCTGCCTACAGCACAGGCACTTCTGTCACCATTCACAGGGGGACCCCCAAAACTCCCGTGAAACCTCAGGTGCACCATCTGCTGAAGTCCATGAGCCTTCTCACTGAGCTTCTGCTTCCCTCCTGCCCTGCAAACTGTAGGCAAATGCTTCTTGTCGGTGGAACCTTTATGAGTCTGAGAAATGTAGCTTGCGGGCTTCTGGCCCCTGACCTGTAGATGAGAACCAAGAAGGACGGAGGAGGTACTGAGCACCAGTAGCCAGTCACAGCCTGAACTTAGATATGGGTCCACCAGCAGCTCTCTCTCTCAAGATGCCTGCTGCTGCATTTTGGATTCACTGGGGGCTGCAGGATCTTGATATTCTCACTTGCAGGCCCAAAAGCCACTGACATTCAAGCATCATGAGACTGCGTGTTCACATACATACATACATACCCCAAAGCAACTGTACAAAACCAGCCGGTCCCAACGGTACAACTCTAATAATGTAAGAATGGAGTTTCCTAGAGTGGAGGTCACTCTGTGTTTAGAGAACTCAAGTCCATGACCTTTAAGAGACTAAATGTCCTTTCTCAAAATTGTAGACATCTCAAGTCCTGTCCTGACACCATGAGATCACTTAACAGGTGAATGCTGGGCAGCCACGGGAGCCCCATCAGGTGACTCGAGGGTGTAAGCAGCCCCAGGGCTGGGGAGCAAGTCCCATTGATCCTTGCCTAACATGATCTCGAGTGGGTGACTAGAAACACTTACCAAAAAAAACACCCCATTTTCACTCTCAGGTTACTGGACCATCATTTTTAACAATCATGATTACCCTGGCTAGTGTGGCTCAGTGGACTGAGCTCTGGCCTGCAAATCAAGGGGTCACTGGTTTGATTCCCAGTCAGGGCACAGGCCTGGGTTGCAGGCTGGGGTCCCCAGTAGGGGGTATGTGAGAGGCAACCACACATTGATGTTTCTCTTCCTGTCCTTCTCACTCCCCCTCTCTCTAAAAATAAATAAATGAAATTTAAAAAATCATGATTGGATGTGATACTAATATTTGTAAATGGTAATGTGGTAATGAGGAAATGGTATCTAGACCCACTAAAGTAACTGAACTCACACGTGTGATCCAGCCCACCTTTGCATTGCCCTGAAAATCCTCTGATTAGCCTCATCCACCAGGGCCACCTCCCGCCTCCTACTTTGCTCATCACTTCCTCTCCCCTCCCCCAACGCACCAAGTTAAGGAAACCAAGTACCTGGTTACATTCACATCAGGATCCAGCCAAACGAGATCATATGGAGAAACAGGAAGTCTTTTTAAATGTCCTGCCTAAACCTTCAAAATAGCTGCCACCTTTAGAATTCCATAAAGTAATGCGGCTTTGGGTGCAGAATCTCGGCAATACATTCTGACCTGTAGGGGGAGGTAGAGGCTTCCCCCTGTCCATCCACATCCCCGTGTGTGGGTCACGCGGGAGTCACACACACAATACTGGGTAACACATTCTCTCTGCAATAAGTGTCCTCCTGTTCAGAGCCTCTGTGTCCGGTGTTACTGAGCTGTCCCTGCCTACTCCTCTAGGGACTCCTTGTAGCTGCCACACTAATCTGCCGAGGACCTTCCTTCACTTGGAAGAAAGTTTCTTTGTCCATCAGGACGGCCACACTGGAACCATTGGTAGGATTCTGGGAGGACCATCCAGGGACCAGACTTGTGGATACAATGGAGCCCTCGAGGCCCATGGTGCTGAAGCAGGGTCCCCAGGGTAGGTGACCAACGGGGCTTGAGCCCAAAGCCCTGACCTATGAAAGTGTGATTTTTCTCTGAAAGCCCCCTGGGCCCATGGGCCCTAGAGGACTCCCCTATTCAAGAAACCTCCCAGCCACCGACACCCCAGAACTTCCATCCCCACCTGAGCCCAGGGTTGGGAGTGAGAAAGTCAGGGGTAGTGGTATGGCAGGCAGACCGCAGTGTGGGGCTCCCGAATGCCCTGAACAGTCACCAAAGGCAGGGCCACTTTCATTTCCAGGTTGCAGGAAGCAGATGAAGCTGGCAGTTCAGGGTAGCTGGGCCTGACTTGCTGCTTCTACTTTTCTGGTGCCTTTGAAGGTCAAGCGTATTGAGAAGCATCCTGGGGCTGCAAAATGGCTGCTGCAGCCCAGAGGTCCCAGTGAGCAAGTGCACAACTTGCTCCTGCCAGGGTAGCTGTTGAGAACACTCCCACCACCTCCACCCCTGATGCTCCCCCGCCCCCCAAGCAGGAAGCCCCTCAGGAGCACTGCTGAGCCAGTAAGGTCACATCAACCTCCCACAGAGCTGCTGAGAGGAGCTGAAGATGCATCCTGCACTTGGCAGCCAGGAAGCCCTGCCTCAGGGGGCACTTAGCTCAACGCTGGAGAACAGCTGGCTCTGTGCGAGAAGGAGCCAGAAAGGCTGCATCCATGCCCTAAGGGGACCACTGCACTAGTCAACTCCCAAAGCAGCCCTTTAGTTGGGAGGGATCTGGAGTCACACCTCACTCCACGCTTGGAGCCACACTGTGATTAGTGAACAGCCCTGGGCTGGGGAACAGACCGGGTGTAATCTGGCTGGTGCCACATGGGTATGGGGACAGATGGCAGTACAAGCATCAGGTCTCCGAAATGAACTCTGCTGGCTCAGGTGGGCTGCTTCTCTAGGTGCTCGGGCAAAGTCACTGAAAAGCAAATGAGCTCTAAGGGCCTTAGGGCATCTCTGATTTGCAGAGCATTTCCCTCCAGCTTCCTGGACAGGCGCTCCCGCCCATCTATCACGTGTGGCACGGCTCCTACTTGCAAAACCCGCACCAGAGGTGGGGACAACAAGGGGTCCCCTGTGTTCCCTCATGGCCCGGACACTTCTAACAGCAGAAGCACCACAGTTTCCATCACAAAATAAAGAACCATGAAATCTCAACACAAGAGTCTGAAATTGTCCCTGTCCCCTCTTCCCAAGCGAACCATTTGAAAGGAACAGGGTTGCCAACCTTGCCTTACTTGTGAATCTCAGTTCTGATAATGGTACTTATGCTTCCACTGTTTTCTAAGGAAATGCCTGTGTGCAGCTCACAGACGTACCCTCGTCCCCCGTCCCGCTGTCTTCTCTCATCTCAGGGGCAATAGCTGCGACTCTGGGAAACCGTATCCTGAATTCCCGATCCCTTCCCACCCTGGCCTTCCTCTGCTCCTAAGCATTTCAGTTTCTCCCCTGGCTGCATCCTTGCTCACTCAAACCTCCATCCCACTCCACGATCCACTCCTCTCCCCGAGGCAGTTGGTGATGCCCAAATGATAGCTCTGGCACTAATGTCTCTCCAGAATTCCCTCCCATGTTTCCAACCGTCCAAGTTCAACATCTCCACTTGGATGTTCTCACTATTGAAATGAGTCAGAAATGGAACTCATTACGACAATAGCAAACAAGACCTCATACTCATCAAGAGTTTGAACATTCACAAGTATCACTGACACCTACTGACACCCATTACTCCATTTAGAACATACCCAAAATCCTGAAAGAAAAGCCAGGGAAGCAATGCTATTCTCATTTCGTAGGTGAGGGAACTGGGAATTCAGAATGGTCTAAGATCAAACAGCTAGTAAATTATGGAGGCAAGATTGAAGTGAGTTTTTATGCCTTCTTACTTCTCAGATCAGAGATCCAAACATCCATCAAATCCCACGAAGTCTTCTTTCCCCTCTAGTCCCTTTACACTGACCCTGTCCTTCCACTGCACAACTCCACTCCCGCCCCTCGCTGGCTGGTTCACTGCAGAGGCCTCCCGCTTCACCTTGCTGATTTCATTCTTTGGTTTTTATATAATGCACTGAACCCCACTTCCAGACAATACACACCAACACCAAATAATTCTTTAGAGCTCATTCCACTTTGTTACTGTTCTAGGAGAAAATTCCAAGGACTCCTCCAAGCTCACCCACCAAAACGCAGTGTTGTGTCTGGCACGGGGCCCTTCACAAAACAGTCCCAGCGTCTTTTGCAGCCTTGGCTGATGAATTCCCTGAGCTGCTTGTGGCTATTCCAGTCACTGACTTTTGATCATTTCCTAGACTTGATGGTTCTTCTAGTCTCTGTTTGATTTATTTCTGTTCTAAGCTTTATTAGTTTTCTTCCTTCTGTTTGATCTGCTTTTTCTAATTTCTTAAGGTGGAAGTTGGGCTTATTGATTTGAGATCTTTCTTCTTTTAAAAACCAGGCATGTACAGCCATAAATTTCCCTCTAAGCAATGACTTAGCAGCATCCCATAAGTTTTTATTGTGTTTTCACTTTCAAGCTTCTCAAAGTATTTTCTAATCTCCCTGTGATTTCTTCTTGAACCCACTGGTTATTTAGAAGCATGCTATTTAATTTCCACATATTTGTTAATTTCTCAAATTTTCTCCTGCAATTGATTTCCAATTTCACTCCACCGTGGTTGGAGAAACTACATTGCATGATTTAAATTCTGTTAAATTTATTGAGGGCATTTCGTGGGCCGCCAGGTGGTCTACCTGGAGAACATCCGTGTGCACTTGAGAAGTACCTGTGTTCCGCTGTTGCCGGATGCCATGTTCTACAGTTGTTTGTCGAGTTGATCTATGGAGGGCCAAGCCCTCTGTTTCCTTGTCAGTCATCTGCCTAGTTTTTCTATCAGTTATTGAAAGTGGGGTATTGAAGTGTCCAACTATTATTGTGATATGTCTATTTTTCCTTCAGTTCTGTTAGTTATTGCTTTATGTATTATAGAGATTATATGCTGTTAGGTGATTATATGCTTATATTTATATCTTCCCGGTAAGTTGACCCTTTTATCATTATAAAGTGTCCTTCTTAAGCCTCTACTAAAATTGTTTCTTAAGTCTATTATGTCCGGTAGTAGTAAAGCTCTTTTTGGTTATTGTTTGCATGTTATATGTTTAACTACTTTTTTTACTTCCAATCCATTTTTGTTTTTGAATCTAAAATGTGTCTCTTGTAGACAGCTTATAGTCGGATCATGTTTCTTTTAAATCCATTTGCCAATCTCTGCCTCTTGATTGTAGTAGTCTATTTAAATACAATGTGTAATTAGTGATAAGGTAGGATTTAGGTCTGCCATTTTGCTATTTGTTTTTTGTATGACTTATGCCTTTGTTCCTCTATTTCTCCACTACTAGCTTCTTTCATGTTAAACAGATATTTTCTAGTGTACCATTTTATTCTCTACTCTTTTTTTTAGTTATTTTCTTAGTGGGTTCCCTGGAGATAACAATTAACATCTTAATTTATAATAATCTTGTTCAGATTAATTCCAATTTATTTTTAATAGTATTTAAAACTTTAATCCAGTATAGCTTTATTCCCTCCCCCCAACTAATGCCATACAAATTACATATTTATGCATTATAAGCCTATAATTTTAGTTGCTTTCTAAAGCAGATAATAAAGGCATAACAAATAAAAATACATTCACACTGTAGCAACTTTCCCTACTGTTCTTTACTTCTTCATGTGAATCTGAGTTACATCTAGTGTTCCTTCATTTCAACCTGAAAGATACTCTTCAGTACTCCTTATAGGGCTGGTCCTCTAACGACAAATTTTCTCAGTTTTTGTTTGTCTGAGAATGTCTTCATTTCTCCTCCACTTTCAAAAGCTAGTTTTTATTGAATAGAAAAATACTTGGTTGACGGTCTTTCTTTTTCATCATTGTAACTATTTCATACCACTGACCCCTGGCCTCCATGCTTTCTGGTGAGAAGTCAGCTGTCAGTCTTATGGAGGCTCCCTGGCACATGGCAAGCCTCTTCTCTCATGCTGCTTTAAATGTTCTCTCTTTGTCACTGACTTTCGACAGTTTAACCATGAGGATTGTCTAGGTGAGGATTTCTTTGAGTTTACTCTACTTGGAATTTGTAGAAATTTTTGAATGTGTAGATTGTTTTTCATAAATTTGGGAAGTTATGGGACATTGTTTCTTCAAATTTTTTTTTGCCACTTTCTTTCTCTCCTCTCCTTTTGGAATTCCTCGTATGCAGACGTTGACCTGCTTCATGGTGTACCACAGGTCTCAGACATTGTGTCAGTTCCTCTTAAGTCTTCTTCGTCCTGTTTCTCAGTCCAGATATTAACTGACCTGTTTTCAAGTTTGCTGAGTCCTTCTTTTGCCAGACCAAATAGGCTACTGAGCTTCTTTAGTGAACTTTTATTTAATATATATCAAAACATATATAAAATATACTAAATAAGTACAACTGAAACATCTACATATAAAATTTCAAACTACTGATATTCTATATTTAATGAAACAATTTCCTCATAGTTTCCTTTAATTCTCATATGTCCCCTAACTCACTGACAGATCCTCAGGCCTATCTCCTTAGTCCCATCAGGTATGAGAAGGGTCCACCTTGGAGGGACTCTTTTGTCGTTTAGCTCCAATTACTTCTGCAACAGAGGAGGGAAACTTAAAAGATCATGCTTCAGCCATGAAAGAGAGGATAAAGCAGGCATGTTAATTCCACAATGATTTATTTGCCTGTTAAATACTAGGCACCACGTTTGGCGATGGTGGTTCAATGATGAATAGAGTCTCAGCTCAAAGGCATTTCAGCAGGAGAAGGAAACAGCCAAGGTCATCAGTGGGCGAAGGCAACATCAAGGGCAGATGCTCCTTGCTCAGACTGGCCACACTTTTATGTTTCTTAGGTTATAACCTCTAATAGACATTTGTTTCAGCCCCTGTTCTGTTTACGCTGTCGTGTAGTGGTGCTATCAATAATATATGATTATGTTTAGGAGATAAAGCAGAAGATAAAGGTAGCAAAACAAGAGACCGGTGTCTGTGGTCAGTGCATCTGTGTGCAGGCTCCCAGACGTACTTATCCGCATAAGTGGTTATCAAGTGGCTCAAGCTTTGAGAAACGGAGTCCAATGGGAATACCTTAGAAGACTTCATATCCCCTTTATAATGCTTCCCATGAAAAGTTTATTTTACAATCAAGTAACAGAAAAATCTTTGTTTCTCTTGAGAAGCTGATTGTTTCTCCTTTTCTGATATCTGGGTTATGAAATCACATGTCCCTTTTCACTTGGACAACCAGGCAGCTTTAAGTCAAACGTGAAGCTTAACCATAGCCATTATAGTCCCTGCAACTCTGGGTGCTTTCCCTGGTCCAAATTCTTTATTTCTATACCGCCATGGGTTTATGACATACACTTAGCATAAATCAGTTTATTAAGATGTGTGACAGGAAAATCAATCTGATATCAATTTTTTTTTAGGAATACAGAAAGAGGGTAAAAGAACAAGAATTATTTCCCCTCTCTCGTCTGGAAGGAGCTTTGAGAAGGTCCCCTGAAGCTGGGATGGAGCCTGAGCTCTGGAGGTACCATGAGTGGTGGATGTTTGCCCTCTTCTCCTTGCAGTATCCTGGGACCATGGGAGGATCTGACCCTCTTGCTCTCATGACACAGAAGCAGAGGAGCCACTGGCCCATGGGTCACATGGGCTGGGATGCTAAAGGGTCCTCCCCCAGCCCTTCAGAGCTGATGAGAACACTGAGGCTTTTGCACAATCCTCAGGGAGTGGTTAGGAGTGGGGGGGGGGGGCGCGGTTCTCAAAAGGCAGATTGAATTTCCTGCCAGCCCAGCAGGCGAAAGCTTGTCACTGATGAAATTTCAGATAAAGAAAGGCGACATCTCTTACACCCGACTATTGTGGCCTGAAATTGATATATGCCACATGGGATATAAATACATGAATGAGCGAGTAAACAGAGCAGAGGCCAGAGTGCTTGGGATCAACTCCTAGTTTGCCGTGTTTCCACCATCAGGGTTGAGCAACCTTTCGAGGGCTAACGGAGAACTCGGCACCTAGCACAATAAATACCATCTGCAGGGACTGTGTGGCCAGGGATGGAGGTAAAAAAAAAAAAAGGACAGTTCCAGCCTTCATGAAACTTACAATTTAATGTAGGCAGCGGATGTCAACAATAAAATGTTACTGAGGAAAAGAACAGCCATACAGTCACGTGACATATTCTGTACTCACCACACATAAGGCACAAGAGAGAAAGGTGAGGATGAAGGCAGCGCCCAGCAGGCAGGAAATGTACGGGCTGGTGAGGAAGATATGAGAAGTAGAATCTAGGAGATGCTACACTAGGAGAGGGAAACGGGCTAGAAAGTGCCTTGCATGAAGTGCTATGGAAGGAGAGGTCATTTGTGCTTGAAGAAAGAGAAGACTCAAAGAGGAAGGGGGCACTTGGCTGGCCTTTGAAAATGGCAAGGATCTGAACAGAGCAAGGGGGTCTGAGGGGCAGTGCAGGCCAGGGGTGAGGAAGGTGGGGTGCACGCCTGCTGGCGCTAGGGGCTGTGGGGGTGCAGCACCTGCTTCATCACAATGCCTCTCCGATGCGTGAGGATGGATAGATAAGCGGTGGTGAGGAGGCCGGAAATGCGCGTGCAGGTCGGTCACAGACAGGTTTTGGATACCATGCTGGGTCAGGTGTTTCGATGGTGAGCAACAGCCAAGGCGAGGAGAAGATTACAGATCTCTGAACAGAAAAAAGTCACGATAAGAAAAATGCTTTGGGCAGTTTGCTCAAATGGCTGCATGTGGGATGATACGTTAGAGGAAACAGATAAAGTAGGTGCAGGAGAAGTGTTAAGGAGCCCAGTAAAATGTCCTGGGCACTTGCACTGTAACAGAGGCAGAGGGTCTTAGAAAGGATGCAGGAGATGTGAGAGAGCTCACGGATGTGAAGAAGTGACGAGCTGGGGGCGGGGATGACTCTGAGATTTCAGCCCTGGGTGGAACAGAGAGCACAGGCGACGGTTTAGGAAGAAAGGGATCAGCTCAGGTGAAAACACAGAGCCTGAGGTCCCTGTGGGCCCTCTGATGAGATGCTTAGCAGGTGTCTCAGGTACAGAGACATAGTATATAAGTGGGCACTCAGTTTGATACATTTATAACCTGATCTTTCAAAACTGATAAATTAGTGGAGCTCCAGAGTCATCTAACAAAAGGAATCTTCACCTTACAAAAGCATTAATAATAGGGTACTTCAAATAGTTAGCTCCCCTGGTGAATATAAAATAGGCTTTAATATTTTTTGAAAGGTGACTTACACCTCTCTTTTCAAAAACCCATCTATTGTGTTAAGTAAAGCATATCTATGTATGAATATGGAATGAACTGGGAGACTTCAGCCAGGTAAAATTAATCAAGGTAGATGTCAGGAAGGGGGTGATCCATCTCAACGGGAGTACTGAAAGGGTGGCACTTGACTCAGTAAAAAGAAAAAAGATTGAGGGCTCCAGAGTGGGAGCTGCAGTCTCCCTGGGATGGAAGCCTCCCATATGGTCCCCGCTCCTCCCTCTTGCAGGGATCCGTGCGGCTGGTTGGGGGGTGGGATCCAGTTCCACCCACAGCCTTCTCCGTCTCTGCTGATGGCAACTCCATCCTTCCATCTGTCCGGGTGAAAACCCTGGGGCATCCTTCAGTCCCATCTGCTTGCATCTAATCCACCAGGAAGTCCCAGTGGCTCGCTGGGATTTGAAATACATCCAGTAGCTGCCTTTTCTCGCCATCTCCACTACTGCTGCTGTCTTGATCCTGGCCACCACCATGCTGGACTTGGGTTATTTCAATAGCTCCCTAGTAGCTCACACTGCCTCCGCCCTTTCCCTCCCAAAGCCTGTTTTCAGTGCAACGGCTAGAATGATCCTTCCGAAAGGAAAACTCAGATCATACCATTCCTTTCCTCCAACCCCCCCAGTGGGTCTCCATTTCCTTCCGAATCTGTGCCAAAGTCCTTTTTATGCCCTACAAGGCTCTGCTTGATCTGTGTCTGGTTACCTGTCTCACCCTACCCTCACCCTGTCCACTCGGCTCCGCTCTACCCCGGCAGCCCCATGCCGTTCCTCAGGCGCTCCGAGCACACTTTTACTCTGGAGCCTTTGCTGCAGTTCTTTCCTCTGCTGGGAACACACCTCCCCAGACATCTGCAAGGCTAAATCCTCCACTTCCTTCAAACCTCTGCTCAACCTCACTTTCTCACTCTCACCCCATGAAATGCTGCAACCTCCTGCCTGCCCCTTCTCAACATTTCCAATGCCTCCCCTTACTCTCCTATTATTGACATTTTTTTTACACAGCACTGATTTCCTTTGAACATACCATATACCTTCCCTATGGATTATGCTTATTATTTATTGGCTCTCTTTCCCGGCTAAAATAAAAGCCCATTAGTTTTATCTGTTTTATTTTATACCTATATCTAGCCCATTATAGCTGCTTGATAAATAACATAAGAATGAGTCAATGCATGAATAAGTGAAGAAGGAAAAACGATGTACAGAAGCAAGTGGGAGAGAAACCCACAACTCGGCACTCCAGCCAAAAATGCTGCACTCGGAGACAGAAGGCAAAGGACCCAGTCCCGGCAGGGTCCACAAGTCTGGCTGCGGAATTCCAGGTAAGGTATTAAAACTCTCTGGGATACTCCACCTTACCAGAAAGGGGTGGACTAAATGACTTTTTATTTTTTAGTGCTTTTTCAAAATTACTCAACTAATTCAACAAATACACTTTGAGGGCCTACTACCTGCTAGGTCCTGTGCATATGAAGATTAATAAGACATCCCACTGCATGGTCCCTCCCCATTGTCCAGAGAGATGAACCTGTGAACAAAGAATTATCATCCAATGTGATATCAGATGTCTAAGCAAAGGGCCATGGGATTGTAGATGCAACAGGAATGAGATCTATGGTGGGGTGGGCAGGGGTTGGGGATGGCCAGGGAATGGGCCTACTGGGCCCTAGGGTGCCTCCCTGCATCTTGGAAAGCAGAACCAGAAGGACACACCCTCAGAGAATGCTGTCAAGTTTCCTGACTGCCAAGTTCATGTACTGCCCTCTATAACAACATAGAAACTTACGATACGACCGCCTAATCATTTTGAAGACCATTAAATCATTCAAAGATCAATTTTTTTCACGTAGTTGTTTCTTCATGTTCCCATTAGTAAGCCCTTGAAAGCCACACATTACTGGAGAAAGAGAAGCCTTTTGTCCTGACACATCGAAGTTCCCAGAAATATTTGCAAGGGCTGCACGATCAAATGACGCATTTCTCTCTTTATCCCGCAACGGTGCAGTGCTTGCAAACACAACACACTGCCCTCCTAAAATAAACACTTTGCAGAGAGTTTCTCCCCACCCCAAACCCAAGGTTTACATTCAAATCAAGTAACATTGCCCTCTTTTGCATTCCCAGGCATTATCATTTACTGACAATACCACCGTCTTCAACAGGCCATTGATTTAGTAAGTGTCCTTCAGTGCCTAGGATGCAATTCTGAGCAGAGAGACAGATGTGTGGTCTCCGCACTCCAGAAACACGTACTTCGATACTACATATTAACAGTGCACAAACCAAGACAGGATTCTTCTAGAAAGTACACACTGGCTGCACTCCATCCTAAGTGCATTCGGCTGGTCAGAAGAATGGGGCATCAGATCCACCAAAGGCACTGGAAGTTCAAACCAATATGCTCACAAGAAATCACCCTTTAGGAAACCTTCTCAAAAGGCTTCCTGGTGGGAGGTAGGGAGGCAGGTGTCAGGAGCCTTCTGCATGCTGGGAAGAGAAGGACGGGCAGGTAGCTCAGGAACAAGGTGCAGGCAAGGATGGGACTGCTGAAACATCCAGTAGCATCCATGATCTATCTTGGTGCATTCAGAAAGATGAAAACACTGGCCCAAACCTTGAACTTTGAAGCCCTAGCCATGAGGGGGCCATTCAACATCTCAGAATCCAGGGACCGGGTGAGGTTTAACAACCACCAAGGCGCCAAGCTGAGGTCAGACACGCCCCTGGAAAAACACCTGTTTCCAAACTCCACCCACCTGAGTTATCCAGGGACATTCATAGCTGGTTACCCAAGAATTAAAGTCTTTTCTACTTCTTTTCTTGAGCAGATACAAGCACAAATCCAGGAGGAACTTCCACGATCCCTCCTCCTTTTTGACAAGAAGCTTTAACTGACCATTTCACCCTGTCCCCTATAGTCATCAGGGAGCTGAGTCAAGTGTGAAACTTCCCAACAGACACCACAGGAGACCCCTGTGGTCCTCTCTGTCCACTCTCAAGGTCGGACTCTTTCCTACCTCCCTCTTTTATTCTGCATCATCATCATGTTGCTATTGCTGCTTGCGTCCCTCCAATCCTTTGTGCGACAAAGCAGAGAATAATAACAATGACACAATGAAAACATAATAATGAACGTTCACTGAGAAAGTTATGTTAGGCGCAGTCATCGGGCTAAACTTTTCATGGCTTATCTCAATTCGTCCCCACGGGATTCCAGTGAGGAGGTGCTATTATGATCACATTTTACACATTACAGAAATGAGAACAGAGGAAGCTGAAATGACAAGCCCAAGCGGAGGCCAGGTGAGCGTCAAAGCAGCCTGACTCCGGAGCCCGTGCCCACAGAGCCTCTACGTGCAGACACATCCAGGCACAAGACACTTTGCAGGCAGGGCCTTGTTCGGAGTGTCGCCGCATCACAGTTCATGAACGTGGCATGGCAACCGATGACACCTGCTTTTGAACAACACTTTCCAGTGGAGGTTAGTGGTTGGCCAGAAGCCAAGTTCAGCCCTTAGAGGAGCTATTCGGAGGCTGCAGTATTTTTCTCCTAAGAAAATCTGATTTTGTCATCCAGTTCTCCAGCGCTCCCAACCATTCCTCACTGCCTGGGTCACTCATTTATGTCACCCATTTCAAGCCCACAGATCTTGCTTTAGAATTTGCAAGATTTCACCCATCTCTCAGCTCATTGGGTCTTTGAAATGTTTCCATAAGGGAGGCAAGAAAGAAATCAAAATCCCCTTTTGCAAATGGAGAAACTAAGCCTCAGGGAAGCCCAGCCCCTCGCCTGGGCTGGGAGGCCGGGAAGTGTCATGGCTGGAAATAAACTCCATCCAGGTCTTCTGCTTCCTTGTGAAGGGGTAACCTCACAGCATGTATCGCTGTCACCATCAGGACCCCACAGAACACGAGGGCCATGAGGCCAGTTACGGGCATCTCTGAAGATGACTCCTTCTCCAGGAGAAAACGGCAGGGCCTGGCTGGTCCAGGAGGCTGAGCTGCGGGCCCCGGGCTGCTGAGACGAGCAGAGGGGAGGCCTGCCTGGCAGCCTCACCTGACCTGCCATCCCCAGTCACACCTGGCAAGCCAAGAAGGGAAGGCCAGTGGGAACATCCGACATGAAGTCAGCACATGGGATGTTTTACAGGCATGTTTGTGGCCTGGCATCATTCCCCTGGGAAGCAGGTTATATTGTGGGCAAACTCCTAAGTCATCCATCCCGAGAGCCCCCATCTGCTTGTGTTGCTCCTGACCTTCCCACGTTACTGTAAGGCAGGGTATCATTCCCTGAGGCCCAGATTCCATTTGTAGCCACTTGCCGGGCTCTGAATAGCTTCAGAATTGGCTCTTCCCAAGGACTCTGGACCCTGAGAATCAGGAGCACTAGAGGTAAGATCTCTTACCTTTCAGTAACTGAAAGCAAGGGCCAGGGGTGGGGGGTCCACAGTGCTCCCCAGTCTCCCTTTCATATCTGAGTCTGGGCTAGTGACCTTGAAGGGATCCTTCCTAGAAGAAGAAGCTGGGCTGGAGCTAGGGTTCCCAAATCTGGCTGCACGTAGAATCACCCAGGAGAACTTGGTCAACATGCAGATTCCAGGGCCATGCCCCAGACACCCAGACTTGTGAACTCGGCAAGCAGGCCCTAGAGTCTGCATGCTAACCAGCTCTGCAAAGGAGCCGCGTGCCATAAGGAAACAAAGCTGTAATGGAGCCTCCTTGCCAGCCGCAACCAGCAAGAGGACACAGGCAGCCGGAGACGAGCTGCAGGGGCCAAGGCTGCCCATCCACCTCCTCTCCGGGAGTACTTTCAGTGCCAGGGTCCAACCTATACTGGGGAGCATCTGCTCGCAGCCAAGCACCAGGCCTTTGCAGCTCCATCATGGGGTCTGTAACAGGTAGATTTAGAACATTTTAATCCAAAGCTGCTGAACATGTGGGATGCCCCCAAACACCTGAGAGTCAGCTCCCAGCTCTCTGAGAGAAACAGCCCAGACCTGGGGGTCACGAAACCACCTTCCCTGGGCCCAGAGAGGCATGACCAGAGTCAGGAATAGCCTCATCACCCTCAGGAGAGCTCCTGGGTATATGTGCTACCCACCTGAGGTGGGAGGGCAGGGGCAGAGAACCCGTACTGGTGTCTAGCTTTCTGTTCGGGACCACAGGCTTGGGGCCCTGCAGGCCCTGTGGCTTGTGGCTGGGGGACACAGGAACGCCGAGGTTTCAGAGAATCCTCCTGAATGCTCCAAGCCAGAGCTGAGCTGGCTCCACCCCTTGGCTCCCAGATAACTGGGGGACAGCCAGGCCACATGGCTTCTGGGCCGAGGCACCATGAATCCGGACTGGTAGCTCACGCTCTGGGTTCTCGAGATCCCAGAACTGTGGTGTGTGTGTGGCAGGGGCTGAGAAGGGGGGAAGAGTGAGGGCACTGAGTGGGGTGGGGGGTGAGGGGAAGGTGCACAGGCTGAGAGGAGGCCACAGGGCTAGCAGGAAGGACCCAGGCAGACAGCAGTCTTCTTCAAGGGGCAGGCCAGGAAGGGACCAACCTGCAAACCTGTGGGTCTATAAAATCCATTTCCCCTTCATTCGAGATTCTGCTCAGACCTCCCTCTCTGAATCCCTTCTGACTTCACATTAAACTTGACTACAATGCACAGCTTGTAAATGGCATCAAAACAATTTGCTACAGCCTTTATCTGCCTTGGTTTAAATAATAAACATTTTTATTTCACTCTCCTGTGAAATGAAACTCTTGGGAAGCAAAGTACGAAAAAGCAGAGGTAGGACCAAGAGGTGGGGGAGGTGAGGCAGGAGCAGGAACAAACGTGGCGGGCAGCGCAGTGGGAGTTCCCCAACTCTCGGCGGCACCAGCGGCCCTGCTCACCGTCTCAGGGCCACGAGACCAGGAGCACCGCCTTTCTCATTCCAGACCAGGAAGCCAGATCCTGCGGCCCAGGGGCCCTGATGATAGACACAGACACCACAGGCTCAGGATGTGGTCCACAGACCCACACAGACACCCCATAGGGCACAGGCCAGGAGAGTCAAGCTGAGGAGGAATAGGCCAAGTAGACAGCCATTGGGGATGAGGTTTGGGGGTGGGAGCATTATGGGGCAGAGCTGAGCAGAAGCCCAACAAGACCCTGAGGCTACAGGGAGCCTGACTCCCGATCCAGGCCCCTAGGGGCTCTGGCGGCCGGGCCCCACCCCCCAGAGGCAGCAGAAGCCAATCCCGTCTGGGATGTTCTAGTTGCCAGCACTAACACTCCTTACTTAAGTGGAAATCATCCTGGCTCTCAGGCCTCTCTCTACATCTGAAGAGTCAGCAACCAGCCAGCTTGTTACTTTCTTTAACTAATGCCTTTCTATTTCCTGCAGAGTAAACAACTTGATTCCATTAGACGTTGTAAAATATTTACCAAGCGGCCAGGGAGGCTCCCTTCCTCCCAGCATGCAAAAGAAGCTCTGAGGACTTAGTAGAGATCAACAGACGTGGCGGTGGGCTTCTGGTCAGTGACCATGAACCAGAGACGGGAGACGGGGAAGGGGGTGGGGAGCACTGGGAAGGGGCATGACGAGAAGGAGCACGTGGCAGGCAGACCAAGCCTGCCTGCCCGGACCGTGCAGGAGCCTGAAATGCACCGGGGCATCCCGGGCCAGCCCCTGGGGCAGAAAGACCTGTGACAGTCAGAGTCTGGAGGTGGGCTCATAGTACTGCAGTTACCCGTGTCGGTTTCTTAATTATGACAAATGTTCCCTGTAAGGTAAGACGGTAACACTAGAGGAAACTGGGTGAGGGGTAGGCAGGACCTCCCTGTGCTCTTTGCAACTTTTCTGTAAATCTAAAATTAGTCTAAATTAAGAAGTTTGCTTTGAATGTGCAGGCCTTCTGGAGGTGAAGGGTTCCCGATTACGGGTGGTGGGGGGTGGGGGCAGCCAAGCACCAAGAGGGGCGTGCTCTGTGTGGGGCCTCCCCCTGGACAGAGCCTGCAGGTCACAGGCGGGTTGTAACTAAGGAGAAGGGCAAAGGGGGAAAGCAGAGGAGAAAGGCTTTGCAGAGAGATGGAAGCAAAGGAAGCAGGCGGGAGGATGCTGCAGAGAAACCGCCTTGAAAGCTTGAAACTGCCAGAACACTCTACTGGACAGAGACAGGGAAACGAACTGTGTAGAAGGCTTCATATCACACGGCCTACTCCGGGCTGGCCCCGGACAGCCCATGGCTGGGAGCCTCCGCCGGGGTGTGTGAGTCCTTCTGCTGCCCGGGGGTGCTTGTACTTCTCCTCACAGGCCCGAGGAGAGGGTGTGCAACCCCCCTGGCCCGGGACTTTGAGTACAGACGGACATTTAACTCAACAGACGTTGAGGCAAGCTGATGGGGGTGGGCCTCATCCAATCCATCGAAGGTCTTAAGATCAAATTGTGAGGTTTACCGAAGAAGGAGTTCTCCTCCCGACTGAAACCTAAACGCCCTGCCGGGGCCTCCATCCTCCTGGCTGGCCCTATGGATTCTGGACTTGAGGCCGCAACAAGAGCTCTTGTCTGAGCTTCCAACCCTGCAGATCTGGGGCTTGCCAGCCACCACAATCTCCTGACTCAGTGCCTCAAAATTCATCTGGATAGATAGACAGATAGATAGACAGACAGACAGATAGACAGACAGATAGATATGAGACAGAGACACATACGGCTCTGCTTTCCTGACTAATACAAGCAGAGCGGAGGGTCAGAGGCGCCCGCTCCGTTCTTTGTCCTGTTGACATCGCTCTGTGGGTTTACAGACTGTGACACCCCATCACCGGTGCATCCACAGCTCTGCCGTGCAGTCAGTGAAATAAAGAGTCATATTGATTGTCTTAAGAGGATGTCTTTCCCTGTGCTCACAAGTGACAGTAAGTGACAAACATTTCAGAAATAGCTTAGTGGACATTCCCCCGACAGCCTTTCATTTCCAACTCAGAAATGAAAGCACAGCACATCGCTCAGCCCCCCCCCCCCCCGCCACCACCCGCCACAGTCCCACGTGCCCTGGGACGACAGAATTGCCTCGGTGAAGAGAAAAAAATGTGCCACCTGCCAAGGAGATACACTCGTCGAGGTGCTGAGTTACCAACGGCACACAACAGACCATCTCACCGGGATAGACGACTAGTCCTTGAAGTTATCCTTGGACCCGCAGTTTTCCCCGCATCAAGGACAAGAGCAGCGTCTGTGGAGCAGCCCAGGGCCTGTGGGCTCTCAGCTGACCGGGAATCTATGGACCTGGGTGGCGTCCCCAGCACCCCACACAACACCAAGACACCCATCCCGCAGTACTCCTGCGAGCCTCGGGTCCCCTGCTCTGTGACCCAACAGAAACGTTGGTCACCCATCCAGTTGGGTGGGTGACGTCCTACGGGCCACATCCTAGGTGTCAATAGAGGACATCCTCAAGGTCAAGCAACAAGGCAGAAAGTTGGGCATTTTTACTTGGGACACTTTTCAGGAAGGAGAAGCAGAGAGCAACGGCCTCCTCTCTGTGGAATCCTGGCCTCCTGGGACACACCAGGGCATCCCTCCTCTATCCACCCACGACACACCTGCCATCTGCCTCCGGTCCGGCCACGCCGGCCCCTTCCTTCAGCTCAGCTGCCAACCCAGAGAACACGTGCTGGGGGAGGGGGAAGGGAACAGCGGCCCCGTCGGCTTCGACTGCAGAGGACGAGCCAGACAGCCGATGCTTGAGAAATCAGTGGCCTCTTCGGGAGCTTCTGACTTTTGCCTTCAAATTAGGGTTGCCAGGCTTAGCAAATAAAAATACAGGATGCCCACCCTGACTGGTGTAGCTCAGTGGGTTGGGCATCAACTCGCAAGGTGGAAGGTCGCCAGTTCAATTCCCAGTCAAGGCACATGCCTGAGCTGCAGACCAGGTCCCCGGTTGGGGGCGCACGAGAAGCAATAGGTTGCTATTGGTGTTTCTCTCCCTCTCTTTCTCCCTCTCTTCCCCTCTCTCTAAAAATAAATAAAATCTTTAAAAAGACAGGATGCCCTATTAAATTTGAATTTCATATCAACTGCAAATATACCTCTCATGTAAGAAGTAGAACATGCTTATAATTTAAAAATTGTTTCTCTGAAATTCAAATATAACTGGGCACCCTGTATCTTATCTGGCATCCCACTGCCAACGGCGGAGATCCGTGAGAGCTGCAGCATCAGGGCCTGTGTGGTCATCGGCCTCCATCTGGGCCCTTCCATCCTGCTCCTCACAGCGGAGCCCACGCACTCAGCTCAGGCCCAGCCCCGAGGCAAGAGGGGTTTAACCAGCTCCAGACACACACCAAAGGCGAGCCCCAGTGCTCCCAGCCAGCCCTCACCGGCCCCAGCCCTCACCCAGCCCCAGCCCCTGGGCTTGCATGCCACTTGTACCACCTGCCTGGGCTGTGTTCTGCCTGGCACCACTCCGAGACCTGGGGACCTGCCTGATGATGTCAGGCCCTTCGTCTGTCCTCAGATCCAGGGCCTGCGCCCCAGCATCATGGGAGGGTAATCAGGATCGTCAGCCCCTTCCCCTCGGGCACGCACCACCACCCTCCCAGGTGGATCTGTGACTGAAGACAGCTGCAGCCCCAACCCCTGCAGCAGCCGTCGGTGTCAACTCGCCCACGAAGCACCTGCAGCTGGGCGAGCTCTGCACCCAGGGGAGTGAGAACCTTCTCAGCCGGCCTTTCCCCACATGCCCTGTCACGCCCGGCTGTTCGGCCAATCCCCGCGTCTGAGAGCCATGGATGGGATCTTAGCCAGGTGGCCTCCCTGAGCGGGCTCCCACCAGAACCCCCACGGCTTCCCCTGAGGCCCCTGTTCCAACTGGTAGCCTGGTCCAAAAACAATGGTGCTTCTGAGGGGACTGGGAAGCCGTCCCCTCGTGGCTGTCCTGGCATCCATGCCTTCTTCACAAGAGGCACAACAAAGAGTACTATTTTACTAAGGACTAAACCTTTCCTTCTCTTGCAGTCTTCAGACCCTAGTGTTTGAGGGGCTCACAGATCACATCAAGGCTGGGAAGACCCCTCTTACCAGTTCTTGCGCACTTTTGAGCCCTGTCAATCAATTCTCAGCAACAACCCCACCAACTTGTAGTCCTGCAAAGCCTGAGGAGAGTGACAACGGACATCACTCACTCCTTCATTCATCCATCCACCCGCTGAGCTCACTGCAGGCCTCCCCTGAGCCGGGCCCTGCTTCCAGCCCCGTGGACACAGCAGAGGCAAGTCAGCATTCCCGCCTCCAAGGAGATCGCACATTACTTAGGGAGAGAGAGACAAGTACGCTGGCCACTGCCAGGAAGTGTGGCAAATCCTTCAATCCCCCGGAGTGAGCTGTCAACTTAATGGCTGTTCTGATTTTTTTTTTAAATATAGTTTAAGACTGGTCATATCTGCATCTGTGTGAACTTACTCTGGCCGTGATGTCAGCATGATCAGGGGTGATCTTGGCGTGGCTGGCTCCTTCACGTCCTTGGGGTCCCACCGGAAACGCCCCCTCCTCTGCGAGGCTTTCCGCAACTGTCTGATCGGAGGCGGCCCCGTCGCCCTCCCTCCCATCATGCTGTTTTGCTGCTGTTACAACATTTATCTCTGCCCGACCTCTCCTGATTTGTTAATCCATCCTCCGCCCAGGACAGATTCCTGTCTGTCTCATGCGATGCTGCACCCCCAGCGCCCAGCGCAGTGCCCACTCCACCGATGTTTACTGCACAGATGAATGAACAATTAAATGAATGGAAAGAATAACAACCCACTGCTTCCCAAGCTCCAGGGGCCCTTGAATGTAATAACAAGGCACTGCGAGCGATCCTAATATATTCCAAAGCCTAACAGTCTTTATCTGTTTGCTTACCCTTGATAAAGCCCCACAGGAGAAATAAAATGTCATATTTCTTTGCCATTGACTGGAATGATATGAACGCAGTATTACTGGCCCCCATGCTAATCAGACGCTCTTCATTAGTAAGTATATTTTGGATATTAAAAGTGGGAAAACAAAACATTATAACATCAGAGCCATTTATTTAGTGAATAACATCTTTCAAGACTAGAGACCACGGAGCAAAATAAAAAGCGCTAGAGGATCTCACGGTGGAAGGGGAGACTGGCGATACCTCTCCTATTTTCTGGGGTACCTGTCTATTTTCTGGGTGGTAAGACTGAGGTGAGAGGCCACACAGAGCCATCAGTAAAAAAAAAACTGTATAGCATTGGAGCGAAAAAGGGTGAGACTCAGCCATGAAAATATTGCTCATAGAAGAAATCACGCTTTGGAAAAGGAGTGATTTAAATAAAAGCAAAAATTATTATTCACAGCACAGATACACAGTATCTTCAGGCTCACTGCTATCAAATAGATCATCCGTATAACACTGGCAATCTTCAGAAAGGCTAATGAAAATTTGGAAAGGGCACACCCATTAGCAAGGCGCTAACGCACTGCTTTTCATTATTCTAATATTTTAAACGCGTAAATGACATGGGCACTTACCCCTTGGAAGCTGACCTTTGAATAGTGCTTTAAATGCTGGGACTAAAGGTGCCGGATAAACCACAGACTTGTCATTTCACTTGATCAACTGCCTGGCAAAGCTTCGGGGTCAACATACAGCAGTCCCAGGTCAGCTGGGATTCCAGCTGCTGGAGGCCAAAGGGGCCATTATGCCATTATCTGCTCTCTGAGCCCTGGTCTGCCCCTGACACCGAGCACCTGCCACCCATCTGCAGTGCACTGGGTCCCGGGAGGGGCTTCCCGTGTAAGGGGGGCTTCGGGCAGGTCCACAGCCAAGCAGACAGGCTCCCCACTGGCCAGGCCGTGGCTAACAGGGGCCGCTTGAGGGGCTGTGCAGTAGGTCTGGTACTTCGCCTGCCTTGCGGGACAGTGGGGGAATGAGGCACCCTGCTGGTACAGTGACGGGCTGCTGGTATAGTGACTGGCTGCTTTATTTCACTTATAGACAGTGGCCCAGCCACACAGGAGAGCCTAGCCTGGCAAGAAGACCTCTAGTTCTGCCGGACAGAGCGAGAGGAGACCTGTACGTACACTGTGAGAATTTTGCCAGGGGTTCCCTAACTTGCACACTTTCATCCAAACCAAATATAGAGCTTGGTTTAGAGATTAGACGTCTTTTTCAAAATTCAGTTAAAATAAGTGAAACAAGCCAGGTGGTGAAAGACAAGTACCATATGATCTCACTTATAAGAGGAATCTAAACTAATGAACAAAACAGAACCACAGGCATGGAAACATGGAAGCGACTGACAGTGACCGGAGGCGTGGGGGAGGGGACACTGGTGGAAGGAAGGGGAAGGGACCGAAGTATGAACGTATGAATGACCCACGGACATGGACAACAGGGCGGGGATTGATTGCGGGAACCGGGGATGGGGTGGGGTGGGCATAGGAGGGCAAAGGGGGAAAAACTGGGACAACTCTAATAGAAGAGCAATAAAAAAATGACTTTAAAAAGTTTTGAACTTCAGGTCAAACTAAGAGCCCAAGACTCTAAAGCAATGGTCCTGGGCCTCAAATATCAGCTTGCCTGCACACCACCCAAGAAGCTCGTGGAACCCAGATTCCCAGGCCCTGCCCCCCCAAAATTCTGATTCAGTCGCTCTTGGGAGTCTCCAGTTTCATAAGCTCCCCAAGCAATTCTGAGGCAGGCAGGGATGAATGAACCGCACCGTGGGGAAACTCCACGTGGAAGGAGATGGTCTTCCCGTTTGCCCTGGTCCACCTGGTGGGTCAGACTGACCTATCCCCACGCTGCTTTCCAGAGCCCCAGCCTCAGAGGCGCGATCCTCAGAAAGGATCGGTGTCTAAGTCCCTGAATCCAGAGGTAGGAGGAGTGAAAACAATACCAGGGACACTCCGGGAGCTCAGACCAAGGGCCTTGGCCTTGGGGAGCCCCTGGCCAGGTCCTGCGACCCAGACCTCCGAGGTGCCACCTGCCACAATCCAGCACCTGTGGTCACACCAATGTGCATGGGGTCAACACCGGGCCGTCCAGGGATCCTGAACATTCCGTGTGCGTACGAGCCACGGGGAAGCCCCTCTCGGAGCAATGTTTATAAATGCATAAAACAAAATGCATAGTATTACAAAGAAAAATTATATTCAAATAGGTTTTCAAAATTTTTAAAATTTTTATATAATAGTATGTTTATTAATATCTTCAATAACAAGATCTAGCAGCAGGCTAATAACTATTATCATTTCATGGTAGTAACAAGATGAAAAATGAAAAAACTTTTAAAATACCTATTTTAAAATACCGGCTACATGTTTAAGGGTACAGCTGGGGCCATGCCAGGAACCCACCTTGGCTGCTGCGGCCCTGGGCCGGGCTCTGGAACCAAAGGAGAGGCAACAGCCCTCTTACGGTTACCAGGAACAGCTTTCACCAGGTGCTTCACTTTCCTGTCCCTGAGCCCTAGGTCACCACATGGCACATCCCTACGTGTGGGAGCCTGGGTGTAACTCCAGTTCAGCTTGGCAAAGTAGTAACGAGCCCTGAGTTTGATGTCAGAGACTCAGGTTTGCATCCTAATTACTCTCCATCTGTCCCCCAGATATACTGCCTCTGACCTTTCCCATCCCACTCTGCGCCCTGGGAGCCGACCACACCAAGCTATGCACTGCCAGGGCTTCACGGTGGCCCCCTACTCCAGCAACACCATCCCTCCCCTGCCCCTCCAGGCCTGTGGGTAACGGCTTCCTGCTTTCACTAGTCCCCGAGGGGTGCTCTCTGCCCTGCTGGCTCCTTCCCCGCTGCCCACAGACCTTTATAACCTCTCTTCACTAAGGTCTCATCAGCCACACTCTGTGTGCCAGCCATTTCTTGCCAGAGTCCTACCAATATAACTGCTCCCTAGCCATGTGACCTTGAGCAAGGTGACCCCGCCGATCAGAGCCTCCTCATCCGTGGAAGGGGAGCCAGAGCTCCCCCTGGCCAGCGGGGGCTGCAAGGGTTCAGTGGTCAGCATGCATACGGGGATTAGCGGGGTCCCATCCTCTGGGAGCTCTCGCCAAGTCTCCTTTTGTTTTGGAGC
Organism: Phyllostomus hastatus; assembly: GCF_019186645.2. Classification (NCBI taxonomy): domain Eukaryota; kingdom Metazoa; phylum Chordata; class Mammalia; order Chiroptera; family Phyllostomidae; genus Phyllostomus; species Phyllostomus hastatus. The sequence continues at coordinate 294,598 of NW_025333873.1, read as the reverse complement.
TGGTGATGAACTCTGCAGACAAGCTGTTCTTGGTCAACAGCCCCAGCGGGTCCCTTGTCCAGAACGGCCAGAATCGCTCTAGGGCAGGTCTTCCAGTAGCACAAGGCACTCAGAGGCCTCTTGTCCTGTGGGGGCACTCAGCAGCTGGGGCCATTCCCCGGAGGAGCAAGGCCAGGCTGGCCCTGGGGGGCCATCTGGCTTAAGGAACAACACCCTGTAGATTTCCTCTTCATCTGCCTCTTCTTTCCTACTTGGGCAGTAAACCACCACACCTGACAGGTGCACAGAGATGCAAGGGGACATCCCACTTGATCTTCATGATATCACGAAACTGGGCCTTATCACACTACTTAGTTTTTGGATGAGACTAAGTTCAGAGATATTGTGAGACTTATCCAGCATTACATATCTGTTGAGTGCCAGAACCAGGCCTAGTTCTCCAATCGTCTAAACAACGTCTCAAATTCCAACCCAGGAGGAAGACCTAAGGAAGCAGATGTAAATGACTCGATGAAACCCTCCTGCTCCCATGGTCTTTGGGCTGGAGGGACAGGCCTTGCCACTGAGAAGCAGGACTGGCATCGAAGGGACAGTCATTTGTGCACTGGTCATTGAGTGTGTGTGTTTCATTGTGTCATCTAGAGAACTGGTTTTAGGGGAAAAAAGAGAAATACAAGAAACATCTTTCATTTAAGTATAAGTAAGAGAGCTGGAGTTTCATCTCGACATCCTTATTTCCCGAGAGACAACATTTTCTTCCCCTGTGCTTTAAAAGGAGAAGCCAGGCTGGGGGCCTTGTCCTCCTCCTTGACTGTCCAGCATTAATGAAAAAAATAAATACACAAAACAGTGTTAGGTTTTCTTTGAATTAAAAACAAAAACCACAGCCCACTTCCATTCTGGACAGAAACAGATCAACATCTCATGTTATATGTTGTTCTAAAATGTGACTTGCCCTGAACAAACAACTATCGGAAATTGAATTGAACGTACGATTTATCAGTAAGGCCAACTTGTGTTTCCCTTCCATTTAAGGGGACTTCCTGAGTCTCCTCGATTGCTTAGTGTGGACACTACCCCAGGCCCTTTCCCGCCCCCAACCCCGAAATGCCTCAGAACCACTAGTTCCTCCAGCACTCCAGAGAGGAAGAGAGGGGTGTTATGGGGTGCACTTCACAGACGAAGAGAGCAGAAGCAGAAAGGTTAAACGGCTCACCCAAGAGTGACAAGGACAACAGGGTCCCAGCCTGGAGTCCCTAAGGAGCTCCCAAGTCAGGGGGTCTCCTACCAGTCTTGGAAGACTCTATTATGACCACATGGCTTTTCCAGAATGCCTTTCTCCACCCACCGTAAACCAGTCTCTCAGGCCGCCGCTTTGCCAACAATCCGCACAGGCCGACCACCCTCCTAGTGACCCTCCTAGTGAGCCTCCTAGTGACCCTAAGGAGAACCACAGTCAAACAGACCTCACTCCTACCAGAGAGAAAGCCCTTGGTGGAGAGATGGAGCTGATTATACACTCTGGTGCTTAATAGGGGAAAGCAAATCCATTCTGAATAATTGAATCCTCCTTCCCAGAGCATGAGGGAACCTGTTCATAAAACATTTGCTAACCATTAACTACACTGCTGCTATTAAATGCTGTTAATAGCAGCTCCTCAGAACTGTGCCTCATCAGGCTAGCTGCATCTTTAACGGGCCAGCGGCTTGTCAACGTGACACCTGGGGCCCAGCCAGCACAGCCAGGGTGATATGTTTAAGTTAAACAGCTCTCTCGATTAGTTTCGGTGCTTTGGGCCCAGCGGGTCACCCCCCTCCAAGGGAAGTCGGAGAAGCCTGGAAGACGACCAATGCTGTAGGACCACCTGGCTTTGCTGTGCTGTGACTCATGATCGCACTCCACCCAGCCAGGACCTTCGTGGGAAAGCCCCGGGGCTTCTGCTACCACGGGACAGGTCTCTGAGAAACGGAGGCATCTGCTGTAGGAACTGCAGACTTTCTTCCCACTGGGCTTTTAAAGGAAGGCAGGCCTTCCTCCAGCTCTCCTGCTGCATTTCTTCTTATCTTCCTTTCCCATGGCTTCTTAAGTGCTGATATTTCTCTCCCTACCCTTCATGGGGTCCTTCATCACTTGTTCACACCTAGGCAGTCAACCGTCATCCCCAGGCCAAGGGTCCCAGACTCCACCAGGCCTCTCTTCCAAGCCCAGACCGCCCGCCCAGCAAGCATCCCTCCTGAATGTCCCGCAGACCCCTCAGACTCCACGCAGCTATGACCTTCTCTCCACCTCCCACACCCAAGGTGCTCTTTCTCCCCCCACCTCCCATCTCAAGAGCAATTTCCTTTCTGCACCCAGTTTCTCAAAACAAACATCTGGCTTCTTCCTTAATTTTTCTTTCTCGACCCTCATATCCACTGCTGGGCTGATTAACTCTACTACCAGATACCTCTGGTGCCCATCTCCTTCCACGCTCATTTTAAATGGGATCATCTCATCTCAGTCTGAGCTTCCATCATTACTCCCAAGCACAATGCGCAGCCTCTAAAATATCATCAGAGGATTTTCCCCAAACTGAGTAATGACCATAAGTTTTCTCCTCCTGGAAACCAGCTCTCTGTCCTGTAGCTTGTATGGCCTTTCCTCCTTGGGACCCAAACTCTCTGGCTAGTCTCGCCTCAAGCGAGTTTCCCCATTAAACCTGAAGTTCCAGCTGCCCCAGACGACCACGCAACCTCCAGAAAACAGCATCGCAATGCCTGCGAGTGTTCGCTCCTGCTTTCCCCCACTGCCTAGAGTGTTCTTTCCCTCATTCCTCACCTTTTAAGCCTGGTGCCCTGGCCCTTTCAGAATAAAGTCTTGCAATTTACTCTACACCTTCCTCTTTTCCGACTTCCTGTCACTACATCTTATCACCCTGTCATCTGCCCACTGGTGCCTACTGTCACCACCCACATTGAATAGTCCTCGAAAATAGGATCATAGTTTAAGCTTACTCATACCCCAGCATTTAATGCAGAGCCAGAGCCAAATGGTTTCAATAGGATCTTGACAATGAATTGAATCCCTGACATAGTAAGTAAGAATAATTTTGCCTGAATGAAAAAGATTTGAAAAGACGATTCTACAGGAGGGGACCTCCAAAATGAGGATTTCCTTCTCATTTCATCCTAATGGGCAGCGTCCTCTTTTACTGATTGCAAGACGAGAAATGGCCAGGCTCCCAGCCAACTCCACTGGGATTCAGGGTGGACGTCACATCTGGATTGGTGGCGAGTGGCCAGCTTCCCCAGATAACGTGCTGCAAGCACTTGAGTTTAGTGGGAATAGAGACTGAAACCCAACTGTGCACACATCCGCCTTCATGTCCCTACTGTGTGCAAGGACACAAATGGAAGGTAGTGTGTCTGCACCACAGCTTTCACAGAGTCCCTGGAGAGTCCAAACTCAGGCACAACACTGAGAGGAGAGGAAGGCAAGATAGCCCACTTCTGGAATGTTATATCTGAAACAAGTCCAGAGCCAAACCCTCCGGGCTTTCCTGACCCGGGTGAGACCCCCAGATCCTAGGGAGGTGCAGAGAGTGACTAAGAAAGTAGAGTCTGCCCCAAACCCTGGCCCCCGAAAACCAGAGCTCTGCTTTCACCCAGTTCATGTACAGGACCTGACACAGATTTCAATCAAACTGTAAGGATTCCACTGGGGGAAATGTCTGAAAGTTAACATCTGGTTCCCGAGGTCATTCAACTAGATGACAGTCAAGACTGTATGTTTTCGTGTCAGTGGCACAGAGGACCCTGGCTTCTACTGGAGTGGCAGGCTTTAGATTTAGGTCCTGTTGGATCTTGCTAGACACTCCTGTATTATGAACTCTGAAAGTGGGAGGTCACTTATGCCGCCTTCCCACCCACCACTGGGTCTCCTCTGCTGCAAAGGCTTCTGGCTCAGGAAGTCAACATTTCTGTCTAAACAAGAGAGATGACCACAGGGGAGAGTAGAGGGAATTTAAGGGGACATTGGGAAGGGTTCACAGGAACAAACTTAAAGGACACATGGTCATAAACTAAGGGGAGGGTGGTAATGGGAGGGAAGTGGGGAGGGTGGGAGGGGGGAATGGATTGGGAGTAAAAAGGAGAAAACTGTATTTGAACAATGAATAAAAAATAAATAAAAATAAATAAAAAATTTTTTTTAAAAAAAGGGAGATGAGTTTCTCATGCCGGGTGCCTGTGCAGGTCAGGCTTCGGGGTCCCCGCCAGTCACTCAGCAGTAGAGCTGTCCAGTTCAGCACCACCACCCAGAGTCCCTCCTCAGAAATTGCGCTGCTCTAAGTAAGTGTGATGGGGGAAGGCAAGCAGGACAAGGGAAGGACTAAAGATATTTTTGTAGGTGCAAAATAGATGGAAGGGGGTGTTAAGAATAGTATGGGAAGTGGAGAAGCCAAAGAACTTATATGCACGACCCATGAACATGAAGTAAGGCAGGGGATTGCTGAAGGGAAGGTGGGTACCAGGTGGAGGAGGGCAAAGGGGGAAAATTGGGACAAGTGTGAGAGCATAATCGATAAAATATATTTTTTAAGAAGCTACATAGCCAGGTCCTCTCCTGGGAATAACTTCTCCTTCATATTGATCTCCAGAATAAACAGGGACGAGGAGGGAGACCGTGGTGAAAAACTGTTATACAGCTAAAGAGATTCGTCTCCTCCTCCACTGCTGGAACGTTAAGTGCTTACACTTTCAGGCTGGCTGCACTCCTCCTGGGGGGGGGGAGGGGAGGAGTGGGGATGATGGAGGAGTGGCTGGAAGCAAGGCCCAGACGGACCTCTCCTTTCCAGATCAGCCCTAGAGACCTCCCAGCTCTAGGTCCGCACAGAATTTCTAGTCTATGTTTCTGTCTTGGTCCTTTATCTACTCTTTCGTTTTATCCTTTTAACTATTGCACAGATGCACTGAGTTCCTGGGACCTTGAGGGCAGAGACTACGTCTGATGTTTCACAGTCTGCCTTCGAGCCTCCCCCTCCCTGTCTCCTCCCCCCACGGAAGGCTGAGACGATCGTGGGGATGGCGAGTCAATCCAAATCCCTCCTGTCTATGTCATGGCCACGTGATTTTTGACAAGTCACTGACACCCTCCGAGCCCCATTTTCTGCACTGGAAGAATGGGGAGAACGCTTTTCAGGAGAGTGGTGAGGATGAAGGCGACACAGATGCTTTCGGTAAACCGCACGGTTCGGTACCTGGCAAATCCTAGAGGACAAGACAAGGGAGTAACCAGCACAGTGGTGGGTGGGGTTGGCAGACAAGTTCAGGGTCAGGAGAAAGGCCCTGGGATGGATGGATGCTACTACACCCCTTCCAGCCCCATCGACCTGGTAACAGACCCTCCAGTGTCTCAGATTGACAGGCATGGCTCACTATTTGGGACTTTGAAAATGACGTGTGGATTGAAGCGTTGTGAAAGAAATCACCTCCCAGTTGCACTGGGGGCTTCTTACTCTGAGAAAGACTAGAACAAACTCCCCTCCGAGTCCTCTCTAGGGACCCAGCACACCCTGGGTCTTCCCTGGGTTCCCAGGCACAGCCCAGCAGCAGGGCCAAGGCAGCAGGCAGACGTGGGTTTTGGGTTCCAGCTTTGATACATCTATGCCTTGTAACTTCCTCAAATATCCCCACAAACCTCCCCAAAACCCAGCCCATGGGAAGTCAGTAGAACACTGGCCTATTGCCAGGGCATAGGCCTTCAGTTCAGGGTTCAAAACCCTGCCCCATCCTCTCTCAAGCTGTGTGACCTAGAGCAAGTGGCCCAACGTCTCTGAGCCTTACTTTCCTCAGCTTGCACGCAGGGCTGTTAGGTGGGAGAGAGATGATCGCTGCAAGGCGCTGAGCTCAGGGCAGGACAGCACGCAGCAGGCGCCCCCTTCCTGGAGCCCCTTCCCTTTTGCTTCCCCTCTGGAGGTCCCACTGTGTGAGAGCCCCCTGCTACCTGCTCGTCATTCATTGGCTGCTCAGCTGAGCTGTTTCGAGGCCGCCCCAGGGTCCAGAGCACCAGCATCAGAGGGAGATGGAAGAAGAATTCATAACGCCCTTCCCCGCCGTAAAGCACCCAGGAGCCTGTCAGAAGCTACAGGAGTGAGGCTGCCGCTTCGACAGCAGCTGTTATTCACCGGCTCTGCCCAAGGACTCCCAGGGGCTGCGAGAGGCGGGGGGGTGGGGAAGTGGCGTCCAGCCACCATTAAGGGTCCCTGTTTGCCTGTGAAAGAGAAACAAGGGGCTTATTTATGTCACTGGAGCTGAGCACGCAGGGAGGGGGCCACGCAGGGAAGCCTGTTATTAGAGCTCTTCCCTCAGAAATGCTGACGTGGGTTGGACTGGAACTACATCTCGGCCAGAACATCATCATCCCCAGGATCCCAGGGGGACAATAACAATGGCTGCAAATGCGGGAAGGACACAGAGCAGCCTGCAGGGCCTGGTGCAGGTGGGGCAGGAAGCCACCCTGTTGCTGCCCCAGACACCTGTTCGAGGCCACCTGGCCCTTCCCAGGCCAGCTTAGACACTGGTGCCACATACCGCCATCCCCCAAAAGGCTGACCGACTCTCCAGCAACAGAAGGGAAATCACATCATAGCAGGAAGCTGCCGCGAGCGTGGAAAACCCAAGTCCCAGGCCCAGGCAGGATGAGAAGTGTGGGGCGGGGGAGGAGCATCTACCTTACCCACGCCCCTGCTCAGGGTGCCCAGACACCAGCCCAACCCACGCGGGGCCAGGACACCCACCCCAGCCGCACCCGTGGTGCAGTGGGACGGCGCCGGAGCCTGCTCAGCCAAGCATCTCCTCATCCTGCCCCCCCCCCCTCCGCCCACAGTCCCGGCATCACCGCTCCCTCAGGGGCTCCCCACCTGCTCTGACACTACCTCCCTCCGGCCCCAGGCCAGCCAGGTGCCCTGTGCCCTTCGCCCAGCCACCGGGCCTCCCTGGCCTGGGTCCCTCCTGCGTCACGCAGAGGAGAACAAGGGAGGCCAGTGGGGAGACCCCCTCCAGACCTACGGAGGGTGCCGAGGAGAGAAAGGGCAGGAAGGAGCGCAGGCCTTGCGACCGCACAGCGAGCCCCGACGCAGGGGCGTGCGACCCCACCGCGAAGGCAGAGGCCCGCCCTGAAATCCCACAGGAGGCGTCCAATCACAGGGCCGGACTCTCTGCCACGCACCCCAAGGGCTTTCAGACTGGGGTGGGGGGGCTTCTCCAGGAGTCCTCCTCCCCGCAGGTTTTGGGAGGGGCCAACACCACAGGAAAGCGGGGTGTCCACAGGTGACTGGACCTGTTGTGAGACTGAGCAGGGTCCCCAGCTCTGCCCCGCGTGGCCGTGACACTGAGGTTGTTTGCCATGCCTCAGTTTACCCGGCTTCACAGACAGAGGGCTCAGGAGTCCGAACTTCTCCTGCAATAAAAATGACCTTCGTCCGGAGGCAAAGCTCTGCTTCCAGTGCCATCCGCTTGCTAAGTTCCTCTAAACATTTCACGAAGTGAGCATGCCTCCTCCCACTTTTCAGACAATGACCGGCCCAGGGGTGCGCAGTGACCTGCTCCATGTGGGCGAGCCGAATCCAGGCCGTCTGGACATGCGCAGTCCAGTCATCCCCCCTCTGAGAGAAATACATTCCAAGACCCCCCCACGGATGCCTGAAACCTTGGACAGTACTGAACCCTATAAATATCAATACTATGTTTTCCCTCATTGTATAAATTAGGCACAGGAAGAGAGTAACAATAACTAATAATAAAATGGAACGCTTCTAACAATATACTGTAATGGAAGTTATGTGCATGTGGTCTCTCCTCTCCTCCCCCCCCATAACAGATCTGATATTTGAGACGGCCAGGAACATGTATGCTGCGTGGAGATGCCGGACAAAGGCATGACTCACGTCCCGTGCGACAGACTGCGTTGGCGCAAGATTTCACCACGCTACTCAGGACAGCGCAGTGATTTAGAACTTAGGAATTGTTTATTTCTAGAACTTTCCATTTAATATCTTCAGACTGCAGTTGACCACAGGTAACTGAAACTTCGGAACGGGAAGCTAAGGATAAGGGGGGGACTACTTGTGCGCTCCTCCCAGGAGCTACAGCCCCGGGAGACGCAGGCAGAGGGCTGTGGGTGCAGCTCCTTCACCCTGAGCCTGCTCTCCCCTCCTGTGGGTGTGGATTCTCCCCGTCCCCACCAGCCACAGAGCTCGGGGGCCTCCACCTCCCACCCTGCACCCAGATCTGCCCAGAAAGGGATTCCAGGTCATTGCCCAAACTAGAATCTCTGGTCAGACCCGGGGACCCGGCCCCACAGGCACCTGTGTTCTGGCTGCTTAGAAGGGAGACAGAGGGCTGCGCTCCAAGGAAGGCCCCTAACTGATGGCAAACCGCTTCGCTAGTAACAGAAAGTACAGAGCCCCCCCAACCCCCCGCCGGCGCTGCCCTCTCAACCCAGAGGGCCCACTCTGGAGGCAGGCGGGGGTCACCATCCAGCACGGAGCAGCACTGCCGGCCCCCGTGCCGGCACAGCAGTGGGGCCCTTGGGGATTTGAGGCCATGCTGGATTATCCATCATAAAGTAGAAACAACAAAACACCCACCAGCTGACCAATGGGGGAGCAAAAGGAGGCACATGCATACAGGAGACTATGATCGGCCAATTAGAAGGAGAGATGCATGCCACAACACAGGTGGGCCCGGAAAACATTATGCTGAGTGAAAGAAGCCGGACCCAAAAGGACGATTACTGGACGATTCCATGTATATGAAACTCGCAGAATAGGCAAGTCCACAGACGGAAGGTAGATGAGTGGGTGCCGGGGACTGGGTAAGGGGCCTGGGGAGTGACGGCCGGTGGGTACGGGGTTTCTTCTGGGAGGATGAAGAAGCTCTGAAACTGGGTTATGGCGATGGTTGCTCAGCCCCGTGAACACACTACAGCCACCGAGCCGCACACTTCAGAGGGGTGGATTGCATGGTATGTAAGTGGTGTCTCCGAAGAGCTGTCTTGAAAAAATAAGATGCTAGGGTTATCCCCTTCATCTTCCTTTTCAGAGAGGGCCAGGGAGAAGGTGAGCATCTCAGAAGTGGAGATAAACATTCTCTGTGTTATTTCCCGCACGGCCACAGGGCGTCGGTGCTAGTGGGCGTTTGTGTGTGCGCAGGCCGCGCAGCCTGCTCCTGCCCTGTAATCACCACACTCACCCTGTATGGCGTCCTGGTTATGTGCAAGCGCTTTGCATGCATCTCCTCATTTATTCTCCACAGTGTCTGTGTGAAAGAAATGCTTTCACTACCCCCACTTTCCAAATGAGAGAATGGACTCACCGAGAGGTTGACTGGGATTCCTCTTCCGAGGACAGGCAGACCCCAAGGGCTGGTGCTGGGAGGCGGACTCGGTCAGTCTCTCCAGAACTTTCCCTCCTCTCTCTGCCCCGACCCTGGGAGAGTTCACAGGGGGCAACCTCGGGGCCGCGCCGACCTGCCCTGCCAGAGCAGGGCCCGAGCTTCCTGGGGGCTGACCCCGGCAGTAAACACTGAACTCGCCACAGGAAGATGTCTTTTTCTCCCCGAGAGGCCTCGGGCAACAACGAGATGGATTTCCTTTTAAATGACTGTCCGCTGTTGTGTGTGATAGCTCTTTGGTTTTATCTAATCCTCCTCAGTTCCCGTTACTGCTGTCATTTGTCTCCCCATCCCGATGGGGGTGATGAACTGCCTCACTCCGTGAGGAGCAGGCGCTGTGACAGGGAGGCGAGGAATCCATCAGCGCTGGCCAGAACCGGGGTGACGAGAAGGAGATGGCTTAATCAACCGGCCAACGCAAAGCCACCACTTTCCCTCCACCCTCCTGCACCTCCCCTGAAGTCTGCAAAGCATCCTCCAAGAACCTCTGGGAGGCAAGAGGTGAACCGTAAGCCACCACCTGAGTAAAGTCCCAGAAAGGCCCTGCCACTCCACGGCAGGGTGCCAGGCTGACCCCAAGTGCTTCCTCCCGGGTGAGCCAGGACCTGCCCCGCCCACCCCCTCATTCACAAGCACCTGCCGTGAGCTCAGCTTGCACGCAGCATTGTCCAGCATCCTGAACACACCTAGGAGACCAGTTTGGATGTGATAAAGAGGGTCATTTGGGACCCAAGTTCCTCTGAAGACGGAAGGAACCTAGAAATGGCAACGCCATGCAGGCCTTGCCCAGGCTGTCCTGTCCTCAGAAACAGACGCCTCTAGACCCCCAGTGGGCCCCTGACCCCAGGGCCATCTCTTCCATCCGCTCATTTTACACTGAACTTTCTAGCAAGCTTGTAGTTAGGGTCCCGGAGCCCTGCGATCCATTCATTTCTACCAGCCCGAAAAATGCTCAGCCGCCATTTATCAGTGTGCTGGAGGGGAGGCGGCTGCCAGGCACGAGCCAGCGTAGCCAAAACAAGCCGTGATGGGAACCGTACTTCCAATTTTTACTTGAAGTCCTACATCCTGAAGTCTGAATTTCTTTCAGCTGCATCCACAACCTAGGATGCAGCCATTGCCCAAATTGTGGAGATGGCGAGACAATCCTAGATCCTTGGTCCAGCTGAAGAAATGCAGATTTGGAAGTCTGGGTAATTTGATGTTGGAGGGATGCAGGGAGGCTGGCCCCACTCGGGGCTGGGCACTGGGCTTGCGGGAGCAGTAAGAGAGGTTGTTACTAGCAGGGAGCTAGCAGGGCGTCCTTGGACTTGAAGAAAGGTGGAACCAGGGTCAACCAAGGATGCCCATCATGAGTCTGAGTTCTCCCTGGACAGGACTTTGTACAGCTCTTTCTTGAACAACATCCAGAGGACACTACAGCATAATGGAGAGCCACTCAGGTCTGAAATCAAGGGTGGACAGAGCAGCTTTGTTCAGAAACTGGTGTCAAGTGACATCGCCACTCATTATGGCTGTTCTTTTCCCTGTCCCCCAGGCAGGGAGGGGTCCCTGCAGCCGGACCCAAAGTAGCAGCATCGCCTCAGTGATCGAGGCCCTGAAGGCCGACTCTGCATCCCTAGCTGGCCTCTCCTGCCTCACCAGATTCCCTGGCTCACCTGGTCCCAGAAGGCTCCCCACAGCAGCCAAGGTCCACCTTCTCCTCGCCTGACCTGACTTGTCTGGGTCCTCTTCCCTCTCACCCCTGCCGGTCTCTGAATTCTGCAATCTCCTTCCTTCTCCCTTCAGACCCCCAGAGGGTCTCTGGACTCTGAGTCAGGACTGGCTACATAACTGATATGGCCCAGTGCAAAATGAAAATGCAGGCTCCTTGTTCAACATTCCTGAAGAATTTAAATACGGCAACAGCAGACATGAGACCAAGCACAGTGCAAATGCAGGAGCTGCCTGCCCAGGTGTCGTGTCCTCTGGAGGCTGCCCTGACACTCTGGGGGCTGGAGGTGCTGATCAGCAACCACCAGCAGAGACAGTGCCCAGGGAACAACAGCAAGGACTGCAGCCATGTGGGGTGCGGCCAGAGGGGGGCTACCACCGTGTGGGGGAGGAAGGAGAGGGCATGGGGAGGGGCCAGAAAGGAAGGTATGATGGAGACACGTGGAAGAACACAGTGAACCCAGGCAGAGGGTAGCATTTCAGGATGGAAGCACCGGAGGCAGGTCCCAAGCACGCGCTGTGCAGAGCAACTCAGGCAGAGGGAGGAGGAGCAGGGGTGCAGCTCAGGCTAGAAGCTCACTCCCCGTCCCCGGCTTCCGGTCTCCTTCCTTCACCACGTTTATTTTACACACACACGCACACACACACCTGCATATACATACATACATGTCAAATACACGTTTTTTCCCTTCCTGGTCCCATTCTTTTTTTCTTTGTTCCTTCATTGCTTTCATTCTCGTCCTCCTCTGGTCCCCTGGCCTGGCCTCTCTTTGTCCTCTCTCTGCCCTGCCTCTTTCCTTCCCTCTTTTCCTTACACAACCCCTTGCTTCGGTTTGCTTGGGAAGTTCTGCCTTCTTTTGCTTCTCCCTTACTGCACTCACGGGCTCGCAGACTGGGCCTCCCGGAGCTGAAGGAGACCTGGAGGGCATGGGTCCCACTACACACTGACACATTCGTCCCTCCAGCAGGATCCCTCACCTCAGTGCACAGGGACAAAGGGACTTCCTTCTCCGCCCTCTAGATGGGGCAAGAGGGTGAGGGAAATATGCACGCTAGGACACCATGCAGAGATGTGTGCCTGCTGGACGGGGTGACAGAGGCCACCAGAGTCTATCCTGGGGTTCCTTCCATGACCACGGGTGGCCTCCACCCTGCACCGCGCATCACTGTTGTCTCTATGTCTTATTTAAGCCCTAAATTCTCAACTCAGAATCATAAACTGGCTTCTGTTCCAAAACAGCTGAGTGTTAGGAACATGGGAGATGTGGTTAAGGAAAAGAGTCAAGTTCGCAGGAAATACCAGAAACTGCAGGGGCCGGGCAATGTTTTGCTGGGAGAGCCCCTCCCCCAATTGCTTGAGTGACGGCAGCAAGTGGTTGCTCAAGAATAGTGTCTCTGGGCTTCCGATCAGGAGCCAATCAGCCCTGGCTCCCACACTAACCAGCTGCAGGATCTTGGACAAAATATTTAAGCACTGTCTGCTTTAGACTCCTCATCTGCCAAAGGGAATGGTAACAGGACTCGCTCTGTGGGATTTGTACGAGGCTTAGATAACATAAATAACTCGCCCCGTGCCTGGCATGGTACACGCCCTCAGCACCTGTTACTTACAGAGAAGGGGGTGCAATAAGTACGAGTGTTGCGCGCCAATGCAGGTGTTGACCCAGACACGGGGGACAGAGTGGTCAAGAAAACCAACAAAGACTCTGCCCTCTTGGAGCTTGCATTGGGCTGGAGGAGACAGACAAATCATGGTTAAATTATTTCTGCTACAAAGAAAAATAAAGCAAATTCGGGGGCTAGCGTGCAAAGGAGGAGCAACATCTGGGGTGCAACCCCCTCTTTCCATGGCTACACAGGGCCCTCTGCTTTACCCCAGGCTGGCTATGTACCTACCTGTAAGTTATTTGCGTTTTCTGCACATAAGAATCCATTGAGGTTCACACTGCAAATAGCTGCCTGTGAGGTGCGGACTTGGAGGAGGTAAACGTGGGTGAGGAATGACACCAAGCTGCAGGGGAAGCAGGTAAGGGAGGGCCATGTGTCACTTGTGGGGAGGACAGAAGTCTAATGGAGACTTTCAGCTCCTGGTATACTGAGCAGAGAACACAGTCAGCACTCAGTTCTGGGGCCAACCCTCCCCTGTGTGGCCTTGGAGAAGTCACTTGATCCCCCCCCCCCCGCCCCCCGGCGCCCAAGTCTGAGCTTCTTGATCTATAAAACAAAGCCACAAGGGACAGCTGCTATGAGCATTAGTGACAGCAGGTATGCAGAACTTGGTACAGAGCAGGGGTTCCACCATCCCCACACCTCTTTCACTTGCAAATGTGTCTCACTGAATCTTTGAGCCTCCACCCTCCACCCACCCACCCACCGAGAAGCTACTCCAACAAGGTTCGCTGATTGGCATGCAAACTTCAGAACCGATCTCTGAACAGTGTTCCTGGGCTGCTGCGGGATGTGTGCCACGGCTGGCTCTCGCACGGTTTCCGAGAAATGGAAATGAACACCAGGGAGAGGGTGGGCTGGACCGGGCCCAGCCCCGAGAGTGACAGCATGTTTACAAGAGCTATTAGGGCTGCTGCTCCTCATATGCTTCCGGGATGATTTACTCAGCCAGGACTGGCAGGCTGCGCCTCTGCCTTTCGCTGTTGAATTGATTATTGAATCACAAATATCCCATTTGAATAACATGATTTAACTTCAAGGCAAGCAGGAAGTTCAAAGCCCATGGTGGAAAGACCTCTCTCAGAGGACTCTGGGCTCTGGGACTCTGGCAGGTTCTACACACGCTTTCATGAGAGCGGAGGGAAATCTTTCTAAAGCAGTCTGCAAACAGCTCCGGCAGCCACCGGCTCCACGGGACCAGGACTGCATCTGGCATCCACCAGGGAATTCCCCGTGCCTGGCACGGGGCCTAGCCTCCAATAAATACTTCCTGAATGAATGCATTGGTCTGTCCATCCACCTGGCCATTGAACTGAAGCATACTGGGGTCACCAAAGGACCTGAAAACCACAGTGTACAAAGAACAGCTGGACAAACAAGAGGAAGGAGGAGCTGAGGAGGAGCAGGCAGGGCCCTGGTGCCGCCCACATCTATTCAGAAGACTGTCCTTTCCAAGGCTCCCATCCATTGAGCGCCCACTACAGTCAGGCCCCTTGCAATGCAATCCTTCCCTTCGAGGTGTATTTTTTACTCACTTTTCCGTACGAGCACGTGGGGATTCAAAGAAGTTCGGTGAGTGCTCCAAGAGCACGGAGCTCCAGCTGAGGGGCGAGGGTGCAGACTCAGGGTCTGTCCGCAGCTCCACAACTCAGAACCAGTTCTGCCCCTATGAACACCCTCCCCTCACCTCTCCTCTTAGCTCGCCATTGCCTGGTGATCCCCTTTCTGTGAGAGGCCCATTGCGTAGCAGACAGTGGGAGGGGATGGGTTCTGTACAGATGAACACGTAGGATGAGGTCACCACATTTCTTTGTGAAGGACTGATGTAAATGCAAAAGAAGCTCTGTGTGTGTGTGTGTGTGTGTGTGCGCGGACATACAACACATGCAAGTGTTGCATACACACAGATTTCTACATACACACATACACAGTGGCCTCAGGAAACTCAGTGTATTTGAGAAATAGGAAAATAAATAATGCAATAATGCTGTCTTACTGACTTAGACATTAAGAACCATATGCCAGTAACTGATTTGTCACCCAAACTGGAACACTCTTAGGAAGGAAAGCAGGCACTGCCCACCACTGCCCTGGAACAATAGATGTCAATGCGACTGGCCAAGGTGATCCAGGACATAAGGTCGCCTAAGGTAGCTAGAAGGTCATAAGCCCCAGCTGACCTTATGCAGACTCAGCTTCCACCTGTCTGTCCTATACAAGTGCTCACTTCTGCAGGTACCACCCTATGCCTTGTGACATCAGCACTAACGATCACTGGTGTTCCTTGCATTAGTATAGTAACAATCTTAATAATAATTGCAGCTTCTATTCATTGGTTATTCCAGGCACTCCACTGAGTCATTAAAAACATAATCTCGCCCTGGCTGGCGTAGCTCAGTGGATAGAGCTCGGGCTGTGAACCAAAGCATCGCAGGTTCGATTCCCAGTCAGGGCACATGCCTGGGTTGCAGGCCACGGCCCCCAGCAACCGCACATTGATGTTTCTCTCTCTCTCTCTTTCTCCCTCCCTTCCCTCTCTAAAAATAAATAAATAAAATAAAAAAGATTAAAAAAACATAATCTCATTCCGTCCTCACGATGGTAAGAGGGGAGCCTTATTAAACCCAGTTCACAGACGAGTAAAAACAGGGTACAAAGAGCTTAGGTTAAGCGACATGATCAGTGGCCACAAGAGCGAGTCTTTGAAGCTAGGACTGAGTTTGAAGGACCTCGTCTTCATTGCAAACTGTCGGTCCTCTCACTATCTGCACTCAGTGCATCCCTGGAGGAGGCCGCGAATCCAGCACACACCCCCGCCTTTCACCACGCACAGCTCGTCTGCCACCTCAGGCAGCTCCCCTCTCTCCCCGTGGTCACACGCGTCTCCCTCTTTAACATCTGTCTGTTTCCCCTTCAGTTATCGTAGACGTACTTGTCCTTCTCGCTAAGTATTTCTTTCCCCATCTCCATTCTTGTTTCAAACCTCCGGAGACGCTAGCTAATCCTGTTGGGTAAGCCTAAGGCTTCCTCTATGTAAGCAAATGAAAGCTTTAAGTTGCAAAATAAAATTTAAAATAATAAACAGTTATACCATTCAATAATGACATAAAATGTGCCCAGAAGTCCCCTTTCACCATCCCCAGAAATCTTTACCTCTTCATCTGTTTTTAATTAAACTGACTTTTCCCTGAGTCCCAGCAACACATACACATTTCTCACTCAGTTTCATCACCTTTGGCTCATCACCTCCCCACAATCACCAGGGGGGCCGCATCACCGCCTCTTTCCCATTGCACAAGCACCGCGCCCCAGGTGCAGCCCAGGTGGACAGGCTGCGGAAGACCGGCCGAGGAGCCTGACCAAGATTTCTCACGTTGCACCCACGGGGAGATGTGTATCAGGGGACGGGGGAGACTGGGGGGCCGGCCGAGAGGCTGGGGCAACAAGGAAGCAAACAATTCAAGTCAGGAGTTGAGGACATTGCTCTGTCATGCCAGGAGTGACAACACCAAGCGAAGGGAAGGGTCATCCTGAGATCAGACCAGCTCCAGGGGAGACAGAGCTCACTCTGAAATGAAGAGGCAGGGAAGAGGGCCAGGACCAACTCTGGTCATTAGTCAACGGGGACAACCGCCGGAAAGCGTCGGGCAGAAGCGATGGAAGCAAAGGGAAGCGAAAGTTCAGGCTCATTAGAAAGGGAGAACTGGCGTGGTAATGATCCCGCTCAACAACTTGCAGAGTGTCGGCAAGGCCGTGCAAATGGTAATTAGGTTTGATAATGTTAGACCATCATACATTCCCCTGGTCTGCCCCCTACTCCCGTCTAAATCAGCCCGTCCCCTAATAAAGGAACACGAACTGACAAGAAAACCTCATTGTTTTAAAGGTTACCAGAAAATTGTGTCCAGGATTAAAGCCAACTAAATGCCTTTAGGAGAAAACATCTAAGTCTGAATCTCTCATCCAAGCGGTCCTGGGAGGGTTTGGCCCACTAGAGACTTCTCTTCCCCCTGCTTGAACCCTGCTCAAACCAGTATCCGCCCCCCGCCCCGACCTGTGCCGCAGCTGGCTGCCGTGAGCGCTCTTGGCCCAGGCCTGCAGGGATGCCAGAACCAGGGAGACTACAGGCCTGGCTCCTGGGGGTTGTGCCGCCCACTCAGGACAGAGTGGTCACTCAAGCTGGACAGCATGATGAGGCCACCAAGATAAGCAACAGGGAATGACATGGGCACGTGAGATCAAGACAAGCACAAGACACGGGCCTGGGAGAACTTGAGTGCGGAGAGATTTCAGGGCAACGTTGGTTCGTAGACCAGAGGAGACCAGGGCCACCAACCTGGGCACCGTCGGGCCCACGGGAGTAGGAAGCGGGGTAGGCAGGACCCCTGCCGCACTGGCCCATCTCAGGGCCTCAGAGGGGGAGCAGGGGAGCTACGCTGGGATGCTTGGGCTGGGCTCCGAGTGACATGGGTGGGCCCAGACTGCTGCTGCAGGCCTTTCTCACTTCTAGAAAACAAAGAAATAAGAAAATGGAAGTGCATGCCATGATATTTGGGAAACCAGCTTGTCGGAACCAAGAGCCATAGCCCAGGCTCCATGTCAGAAGGGAAGCTGGCGGACAGGAGGAACTGCTCCAGCCAATTAGAAAGCCACGCATCTAGGGATAACTGGCCTCTGGGTGAGGCTGCCACCAACCAGCAAAGTGGCTGCGTCCCCAGGAAGGTTGCACAGGCTTCCTTAGTCACACAGGGTCTACACGTCCCGTTCTGGGCACAGCGAGGCTCCCGTCTCTCAGCCCCCATCACAGCTACTCCCTCTGGTGGTCACCTGGGCACTTAGGGCTCCACTCCAGCCTCCAGCAGTCCCGGATCTGGCTAGTCCCTGCGACCTGGTGCTGCACAGGCTGGCTTAGGAAGGCATGAGCTCTGTAAGCACAGGATCCTTTCTTGAAGAGGATGCAGTATACGTGCGTGTTAATGAAAATGGTGTATGGGGCAAAATCACAGCTAAAATGAGACATATGTGTGTGTGTATTTAATGTGCGTGTGTATGTATATTTAATGAAACAGAAACAGAAGTAAAGTATACAGTGCAATTATAACTCAGGCATATCTGACCACCTGTAGGGTGAATTATGTATATTACCTGACACCTTAAAAACACATGAGAAACCAAACACAACATATTACCCTGGATGGGAGGAGGCACAGGATTGCCAGATATAAAGCAGGATGCCCAGTTAAGTTTTTAGTATAAGTATGTCTCCTGAAATATTTGGGACATACTTATGCTAAGAATGCATTTGCCGTCTATCTGAAATTCAGATTTACCTGCGTGTCCTCTGTTCTCATTCGCTAACTAACTCTGGCATCCCCGCTAGAGAAGCAGGTGGGGTCCAGTCCACACCTGGACCCTGAGAGCAGCTCTGAGGAAGCCCAGAAAAGGAGAGCTGTAAGTGAACAAAAGTTAGCTGTTTGTTTAAAGATGTTGGGGAAAAAATCACTCTTTTCCAGAAGACGAAGACTATGAGGAGAAATATCCAAATCCAGGCATGATTTATTACAGAGAAAGCCCTATTCCAGAGACTCAGAGTACATGGTTTTTTGTCCCAGGCTTGGGATATATGCAAGTCACTTAATTTTTACATTAAAGAGTTATTTTGAGGATGGGGCAAGGAAATAATTATGTTCCTTCCAACCTTAAAATGGTATGATTTTCTTTTCAACTAGAACTATATGAACAGGGTAAACATAAATGTATTTATGTTCCAAGTCCTAAAAATACTAGGGGGCACCTGAAAGATGCAGGTACTATTTTATCTTTTTAAACAAATCATCTCAGGTTGTTACTTTTTTTTTTTTGGTGAGAACAATTAAGATCTACTCTCTTAGCCAATTTCAAGCATGCAATATAGTATTATCTCTACAGTCACAAGGCTGTACATTAGCTTTCCAACATGCACTCATCCTTCCTAACTGACACTTTGGCCAGTATCACCCCATTTCCACCTCCCCCAGCTGGCCCTGGCAACCAGCATCCCACTCTCTGCTGCTGTGAGTTTGAGTGTTTCAGATCCCGCCTGAAAGTGACATGACACAGTACTTCTTTCTCTTCCTGCACCTGGCTTGTCTCCCTCAGCTTAAGGCCCCCAGATCCGTCCACATTGTCACAAAGGGCAGGATTTCCTTATTTTTAAAGGCTGAATAATATTCCATTGTGTGTGTGCATGGACCGATCTGACATTTTCTGTATCCATTCATCTATAGACAGTGACTTGACTTCCCAGCAGGCAAAAAATGTCTGTGGAGGTGATGTCATGGTCACGCCAGAAACAGGCTCCGAGAGGAACGAGGTAAACTCATCAACCCAAATAAGCTATTTGGAGCTCTAACGCGGCATGGGGTCCATCTCAAATATTCTGAAGCTGGGAGAGGGAAAGAGAAGCTGTCTTTCCATAAGACAGCCGTAGCTAAGACTGTGACCCATTCCAAATGTTGAGCCTTAAAAGATTTTGTTGTTGTGAAAATACTTTCTTAAACTACAATCCACTGATCCTTGTGAAGACAATTGGCCTCAGATATATAGTGAGGCCCAATTAATCACGAAAGATGCTGATAAGGCTTCTGAAAGTTCCCACCAGCGCCTGGCAGAGCCAGGCACATGGATTCTCAACGATGATTAAGAGGAGTATCAGGGTGGTGTGATCACAGCTATTCCTTTTCTATACATGCAAGAGTGTCTTCCAAAGAAGATTAATTCAGTCTAAATTTAAAAAATGATTTGGCAGGTATGAAAGCAGAAAAGCTTACCTTTCTTTTCTAATATATAATTAAGCAGAAATAAAAGGTAAAGACTCTTGTTAACTCCAAAATAGAATATTATAAGTGTTTTGAGTTGAATCTGCCCCGAACAGTCTAACTCATTTCAGCAAAAACACATTTTACATTTACAACAAAAAAAAAATCCAAAAAACCCAAATACTTAAACATTCAAAAGTGCACATGCTTATTTTGTTGGGAAAATTATACACATTTGTTTGATTAGCTTTGGTAAATAAAATAAACCAAGTCATCACTCAAGGCTCAGATGTGGCTGCAAAATTGATTCAACGAAATGTCAAAATAAATCACAGCTTAAAAATGCATGGTATGTGACTCCTAAAAATGAAAACCACATCTATCTCTGTCAGAGTTGTGGAGACCGTGCATTAAAATTATATCAAAAATAAATGCATTTTTGAAGGGAAAATATTGATTTAATCGACTCTTCCTGACTAGTGATTCAAATCATGATCTGAATCAATTTGATTTTAATGGACCCCACCCTATCCAAAAGTCACAGATACATGCCTTCAGAGTGCCTGCTGTTACTTTCGGTGCTCTATTTGTCTTCCTAGTTACAGAATGCTTGGACGGATATGAATAGAACTGTGTTCCCCTTGCCATACCAACAGAGCAAGGAGCAGAGGCTTCTGCAGACTTAGACCAGTTGCAGATAATCCCAGTAAGGCCAACCAAGTACCAACTATAATTACCAAGCAACTGAGCAGGCCCAAGTCAAGGTAGCCAGAAGGGATCCAGAGTGAGGGTACAAAGGTGAAGCCTCAGTGACAGAAATTCAAGTACAACACACCAGGCTCTTGTAGAAGTCTGGAATGGAGGTCAGGAACAAGGCTGACTGGCCTCAGTCACCAGGGACTGCAGGACTCAGTGGGTCCCAGCCACAGGAGAGGTGGAGAGCCAGAGACCAGGACAAGGCAGTAGTGTGGGAGAAACCAGGTTTTAGAGCCACAGGGTTACAGGAGCCCCTGCAGGGGGCTGGCATGATGCTGAAATCATGAGCTGGGGGTACTGGGTGTCCAGTCTGTCCAGGATTGATGGGTTTCCCAGGATTCAGGACATTCAGTGCTAAAGCTAGTAAGGCAAATGAGGACGGCTGGTCCTTCTCCCTCCGCACTGTGCCCAGACTGATCACAGAGCCAGGGGGTGGGACAGACGCTACAGGTAGGCTCACGAGCTGTGAGCTCTGGGGATCAGAGGTCAGTGGAGGCAGCGAGCAGGGCACCACAACCCCTTAGGTGGACAGGTATTCAGGGATCATGGTCTGGCTTTTCTCCTCACCTTGTGAAAGGAACATAGTGAATCGATGATCGTTAACGAGCTGTCTGGGCTGATCGTTTCCTCCAGTCACTTCCAGTTAAACAAAACAGAACGAAGGGTTAGGAGGGGATGGTGAGGAAGCCAGACCTGGCCTTGCCAGGAATCACTGAGTTTCAGCTGGAGATCCTGACCCTTCACCAAGTTTGAACCTCCACCCAGTGCCTCACTCAGGAGCACGGCAGGCGGGCACTCAGCCCACGTGCACCCGCATCTGATAAGCTGGTGGTGGGGCTGGGATTCCAATCCGCCACCTCCTCGGACGTGTGTCTGCAGAAACGCCTGGGCGCTTGGCTGGAATTACTACCAGGCAGCTGTGGTTCAGTGGGAAGGTCCTGCTCCCTGACCCAGGTGGCCCGGGCCAAAGGCCTTGCCCATAACCCTGACCCAAGGGAAGGGAAGTTACACAGCCTTGGGTTCCTACTCCCTCTTCCGCTGCTGGTGAACCTTAAAACTAGGAGCAAGAAGGGCCCACAGAACATTTGGATTTGGGGATGGATTGAGGCAAATGGTTTCTAGAGGCTGCAGATGTAGAGCGCAGCAGGGGAGCAAGTGCGCTGGATTTGCCGTCAGAACCTGCCTGCCTCACACCCTCCTGGTTCGGCTTCGCTGAACCCCTGTCAGCCGGGTGCTGGGAGCGGCTCCTGCTGGAGGCACTTTCTCGGAGTTTGTCCTCCTCTAATCCTCACCACAAAACTGCAACATGAGCACTGCTAGGCCTCCCCCCGCCTTTTTTAAATGAAAAAATCAGTTTAAGAAAGCAGAAATCTGAGGCTACGAGAGGCGAGCTATCCAAGACAACAAAGCTATTTTGCTGGTGGTTCGGTGTTGGCTAAAGCTGAAGCAGCCAATTTTGGAAGCCTGAAGATGTGGGTCGGGTCCAGCAATGTTCACCGAGCGGGTGATGGCTGATGCCAGACACCAGGCATCTCAGGACCTGAAGGGCCTCCTCTGGGCAAGCTGTCCGTTGTGGCGTTCGAGGCCCTAGGTTGATGTGTGTAGCCCCTCCATGTTTATTAAGACTTCAGTGCCCTAACCTGATGCTCAGCATGTCAGGGTTGCAGGGGTGGGGGTCTCGTCCTTGGAAACACTGCTCAGGTAGAATGGTAAAGGAGAAGCGTAGGTTTAGACACCCACAAACCAGGACTGCAATAATGGCTCTGCTCCGTGGTGGCTGAGCAGACTTCAGCGAGTCACTTAACCTCCCTGAACCTCAGTCTCTTCATTAAGAACCGGGCTTACCCAGAGCTGCTGTTTAGAGATAGATAGCAAGTGTGACACGATTTGCACTGCATGGAGTGCAGGTAGCCCCCCGCCCCCGCCACATAAGGAACATTATCTTAAGCAAAGATTTACTAACTGCCAGGGTGCCAGGCCCACAAGCCAAACAGAAGCTATCCTTCTCCCCATTAATGGCATGTAACTATGCCAACAGACTCGTCTAACTAGGAGCCTGACTCAAAGTCTCCATTCCTTGCTCCCTCTCTTTCCTCAAGCATGACCTTCAGGGTCTCAAGAAGATGCTCCCAAGAACAGCCATAGATGAGTTCAACTTCCAGCAGGAGACAGGAGGCAGCCTTAGCCACAGGAAGGCAGTGAGGAGGGGGTAGGGGGCCCTGGGCGAGGCGGGAAGTCAGCTCCGTGGCTCCCCGTATTGGGCACTGACGTACGCTCCCGGGAAAACCCACGCTGACCTCGGCCACCTCAGTCACACTTCCCCTTCTTCCTCATCAGAAGTCACTCATTTCCTTTCTGTGTGTTGCCGGGACCCCTTGGCTCTCTTGTGCTTTCCTGATGCTTCTCAAATTGAAATGCTCAGTTCCTGCCCACGTGTGACCCTTGATCTGCCGCCATCACCCCCACCCTGGCCATCAGGCCGTCACCACATCCCCAGATGTCTGGACTGGCCCAGTCTCCAGGCTAAACCTCAGTTTTCATGCACAGAGAGTTGCTAGCTCTTCCACCCTTCCACCTGCTACTCCAAGTCATTGCCTCCAAGTCACGGGCTTTCAACCCCACAAATCAGCTCAGGCCCAGGGACGTGGGACCGGCCCCCACAGCAGGTACATTCAGAGTGTCTGCCCCACAGTGGTGCTCCTAATCACCAGGCTGGGTAGCTCCCCAGTCCCCTGACCTTCCCTCTCCACCCCCCTCCAGGCCTTGCTGCTGCTGAAGAACCTGACCTTGAGCAAGGACTGTCCTCCCTCTGGAGCTGTATCTACACTAAAAAGATAGGAGTTATACAAATTATTCTACTAGGTGAGATAAAAAGGCCCTATGAATTTAGTATTACCTTCAAATGAATTTGTATTTTATTCATTACAACGCCATCATCTGAAAAACAGGAGTGCACACATGTGAGATGTATCCTTCAGTTCTCCGACAGCGAGGCGATGATTAGTGCACTGCGCACTCTTGGGCCCAGGGTAATAACTCCACAGTCCCTCGGAGCCCAAGCCTGCAGATTGGCAAACAGTGCACTAGACCACTTCCACGGGCCTTTCAAGGTCACTGATTCCCTCAGCAGATATTCACTGAGTGCCTGCTAGGAAGTGTACATTCTAGTTAAGGAGGCAGAAAACATCCAAGAGAACAAATAAAAGAATGCCCAATGATGGTAACTGGTAGAAAACATAGGCCTGACATCAAAAAAAGAGTGAGAAGCCATAGAAAACATGGGCTCCTTTAGACAATATGGTCAGGGAAGGCTTCTCTGGGTTAGAGACAGTTGACCATATGACCTGGATGATGACGAGACACCAGTCATCAGAGAGCTGGCGTGGGGAGAAGGTCACAGAGCTTTCCAGGCAGAAGGAATGCCCTTTCCAAAGTCCCTGAGAGAGTGGCCAGCACAGTCTGTTTAGGACCTTTATGGCTAAGCGGGGGGCAGGGGAGGGGAATGAGGGAGGGGTGGGCACTGAGGGGGCAAATTATGGAGGGAAAATAATCCCGTCTGGATGTATTAAGTTTAGGGGTTACCATGACACCCCAATGGCAACATCAAGACAGCTGAATAGAAGAGATGGTTCCAGACATCAGAAGATTTAAAGTCTGCTAGAGGAAAGATGAGCTCAGATTGGATGGACTTGAACTTCTCAAGAAATGGAGAGGCAAGATCATCAGGAGAGTATTGTTGGCGGTGGTGAGGGGGACCTCATTGCCTGTCGTTTTCCCTTCCTTAAATGTGTCTTTCCAATTTTCTCCACCAAATTGAATCCTGATAAGTCTCACTTTCTCTTGGAAAGCCTTTGCTCACTCGTTCAGCCCACCCTGACCCCTCACTTTTCCTACGGCATCCCTAATCTCCACCCCAGCCCAATACGTTATTAGCCTTCTCATTGTGAGATGCAGGACCCACATATCTTCCCTCTGCTGAACTAGAGCTTGATGAAATGGCGGTGGGGTGGAGGGTGAGAACATGCTGTCTGCTGCTTTTGAAATCCCCACAGTGCCCGTGCCATAGTGAGGATCATGCTGAAGAGGCTTAAAAATTACTTGGTAACTAGTTGGAGAAAAAAAAAAGTATTTGTCTGTCACTATTTCCTCTTCCAGAAGAGCTGACTGGGACCAAAGCAAATCAGGCGAGACCAGCTGTGAAGAGTTAGCCACCAGAACTATTGTTTTTGGAGGCAGACATGTAATCTAGTTTAGGGTTATTTTTTTCTCACTTCTTATGCCAATATCCCCAAAGCCTGATCCATTTTCTTGAGCACTTCAAAAATTCTTTCATCAATCCTGCCTTGGACATACTGACACTTCCCTGGGAAAGCAGAAGGGTTCTTTTCCAGATGTTCTTTAATGCCATTGCTCAGAGGGCTTTCTGTTTTATTTTTAATGAAACAAAAAAGCACCGTATCTGACAGGTGATGCTAGGAAGCCTGTATTTCATGCAAGGGGTCCCAGAAATAACAAGCAGCCAGCATGCTCTCTCCATCCCAGTGATGCGGATCAAGAGCTAAGGGAGCTCTCAAGGGACTGACGCCCCAGCCTGAACCAAGGTGGCTAAGAGTACCTTGAAGTCTCGGTTCAAAGAACCTGAGAGTTTCAGGAGGTCCTGCACCACCGTCTCCAGCACCACCAGTTATATGTGAAGACAGGGCCGATCCACAGAACACTTGCTTGGCTGCAGGATGGCCACAGGCAAACTCATGAGGGAACTTACCTTCCCTCCCCAAAAGACTACAGTACACACACACACCTCCCAGTTCGCATCATTTCCAGACACCAGATTCATCAAGCCAGCCCACCCTCCTCCTCTGCTGGAGCGAAGTGTCCCTCGAGAAGTCCCCAGTCCAGAGTGGAGCTCAGAGTCCCCTCTTCTGAGCTCCTGGGAACACTATGCCCTCACTTCCAGGGAGGTGCTGCCAGGGACATCAGATGACATTAGTGACTTCCCTCATGAGACACTGAGCTCTCGGGGACTGGAGCTGTATCGCGTCCACCTGTATTTCCTTCTCCAGCAGGAACAAGTGAGCGAGCGCCCAATAAATGCTCCGTTATACTCTCACAGCAGTGGCAGGCAGAGAGCTGGACCTGCCTGTAATAAGCCTCAGCTCCGCCTGGACTGTGGAGCCTGAGGAAGTCAGATTATCTTTAAGGGGCTTTCTCCTCGCTAGTGAAGGGAACACTGAAATAGCTACCTCACAGGTGCTGTGAAGACAGAATTCAATAATGCATTGTTTCACAAACTGGCAAATGTTTTACAAAGGTTAAGTCATTAACACCAATTCATACTAAAGTTATAAAGGTGGTACTATCTCTGCCAGAGTATTTTCACTTTATAAACAGACCTGCTGACCTCCCTTCCCCTCCTCTGTGGAGAGCCATGTTTTCTTCCCTCAGCAGCAGCGGTGTTTTGGGCGTGGGCAAAGGGAATGGATTTGTTTTGACTGACGGAAGTGCTCAAGTGCTCAAGGCCCTTAATTCCCAAAGGCCAGCAAACTGTGTCCCACTCCCCAAATCTGACCCATCACTTGTTTTTTGTATGGCTGCTGAGCTAAGAACAGTGTTTTTTTAAAGATTTTTATTTATTTATTTTTAGAGAGAGGGAAAAGGAGGGAGGAAGAGAGGGTGAGACACATCAATGTAAGAGAGAAATATTCATCTGTTGCCACCTGTATGCGCCCCAACCAGGGACTGAGCCCGTAACCTAGGCATGAACCCAGCTGGGAATCAAACCGGTGACCCTTGACTTTACAGGATGATGCTCAACCAACAGAGCCACACTGATCAAGGCCAGGGGGGCTCAGTGGTTGGTACATTTTTAAATGGTTGAAAGAAAAGTCAAAAGAAGAGTATTTTGTGACACTAAAATTATGTGAAATTCAAATTATAGTGTTCATAAATAAGTTTTATTGAAACACAGCCATGTCACCTGTTGACACATTGCCTATGGCTGCTTTCACTCTGCACCAGCAGAGGTGAGTAGATGCTACAGAGACCATGTAGCCTGTAAAGCCAAATTATTTACTCATTGGTTTTTTAATGAAAAAATTTGCCAACCCCAGATGTAGCCCCATTTCTGTACTAACATCAAGGCTACTCCTAGAGAAGGATCTAGAATGAGTAAGGGTTTGATTGATAAGGATTCTACTTTAAGAGAGATGTAGAAAAAATGGGTCCTATTCAGGGGTTCAACCAGAGATGTGCTGGGACTCAGACATATTGTGGGAAGAATGGTTAGGGAGGTAATTCAGAGGCTGCCTTCAATTACCCGAGAGCTGTCATGAAGAAGGAAGACAAGGATAATTCTCTGTGGCTGCAAGAAGTACACTTAGGACTGAAGGACAATCTCAGTTCAGTATAAAGAAGCATCCTAGCTGCCTGAACTGTCTCAGGTGACGCGTTCCCTGTCATTGCAGACATTCCAAGCAGTGGATGTACAGTGGCATGAATATAAAATGCAGTGTGCAATGACCGGCACCTGTTCATCTTCTAGAAGACTGCTTATCTTGCAAAGGCCTCCTTCACTCCACCACAAGCATCCACAGAATAGGATGTCCCTGGATGCCGTGTTTGTATGATGTGATTCAACCACAGTTTATTGGGCCAGGCATGGCTCCTGTCTGGGGCTGGGCCCATGGGGTTCCCTCGCCTTAGAACTTGAGAGCAGGTCACAGTGGGGAAGAGAGAGAGGACGAGGGTGCTCTGTGTGGCTGGGAGGGTAACCTTTTCATCCACCATGTGGGCTCAGGAGCAGAGAAGGTTGGAATACTAGGAAAGAAGAATAAAGCAGGTATCCAGAGAACGGGAGAGGAATGAGAGAGAGAAAGCGTGCTCCCAGGGCTCCCAACAGTTTTGCGTCCTGGCCTCCAAACTCTTCGTGAGGCCTGGCTTCCATGACCACACTCCTGGATCACTACAAGAATCTCATTCTTCAACTGCCGGCCATGGTGGAGGTGTAGGCAAACGTGCTTTGCCTCCTCCCGCAGTCACAGGAAGAATTACAACTAGACCTCAAAACAAATACCATATTTTGCCATGTATAATATGCACTTTTTGCCCAAATTTTTGAGGGAAAATAAGGGTACACATCATACATGGGTAGTATTAATTCTGTATCTACATAAATGTTTCTAATTCTTTTATTTATGTTACTCTTCAGAAAATGACTCTTCAGAAGACACTGGTAATGTAGAAACTGAAGAAGATGATACTTCTGGCATTGACAGTGGTGAGTTCTTGGCCTTCTATGATGTGTACATATTGTAAATTTGTTACTGGTACATAAAATTTCTCATACCTTGCATCTGTTCTCATGTTTTCTAATTACTTGTTACATAAAATTTCTTGTACCATAATGTGTTCAAAAATAAATGCTAAAATTTCTTTATAGTTTCTTTACAAAAAATTAGTATCTCAATATAAATAAATAAGTAAATAAATAATTGGACTAAAAAATTAAAACAAAAGATTTATTAACTGAAAGTTGGGTCCAAAACCATGGGTATACATTATACATAATAAACTACAGTGACACCCAGAACCGTCATAAAATCAGGCTGTATGGAAATCCAACAACCAAGGATTTAAAGAAGCCATATTCATCCAGACAGGTAGGAGGGATGGAGGGGCACAGAGAAGCGGTGTGACCTGTAGAAATGGCAGCAGAGGAAGCGTAGGCAGTCCCACATTCACATGTGATGGACAAAAATTGGAGGGATATCTTAGGAGACAGCAATCCCAGCCCCAGGCCCGAGTGCACAGCCCAGTATTCAAGTGCCAGGAAGCTAAATCCCCAAACTTCTGGCTGTAAAAACCAGTGGAGGTTGGGGCCACAGAAGAAACTGCCAGATTTGCAGGAGACTGTTTAAAGGGCCCACATGGATTTAAATGTATGCAGACCCACCCCTCTGAGAGTCAGCACCAGGGCAACAGCTGGAAGGGCACCAGTCACACAGAGTGAGTGCTGGGCAAACCTCTAGAAGCCAGGCAGCAGCATTGTCCCCTCACACAAAGCCAAAAGCAGTGAAGCAGGTTGTCCTACCCTAGTGATTACCTAACACCACCCCACACAATTTACAGGTTCCTTTTCAACAATAGGCCACGCTACTAACGTAGGGAGTCAAAGCAGCTCTACCTAATACACAGAAACAAACACAGGGAGGCTGACAAGTTGAGGAGACAAAGCAATACGGCCCAAATGAGGAGAAGAACAAAACCACAGAAAAGAATTAAATGAAATGGAGAAAACTAACCTATCAGATGCAGATTCAAAACACTGGTGATCAGGATGCTCACAGAACTCACTGAGCACGCAACAGAATAAAAAAGACCCTGGAAGAAGTGAAAGTTATACTAAGTGAAATAAAGAAAAATCTACAGAGAACCAATAGTGGAGGGGATGAAGCCAGGATTGAAATCAATGATTTGGAACATAAGGAAGAAATAAGCATTCAACCAGAACAGCAAGAAGAAAAAATAATTTTTTAAAAATGAGGATAGTTTAAAGTGCTTCTGGGACATCTCCAAATATCCCAACATCCAAATCATAGGGATGCCAAAAGGAGAAGAGGAAGAGCAAGAAATTGAAAACATATTTGAAAAAATAATGAAAGAAAACTTTCCTAATTTGGAAAGGAGATAGATGTACAAGTTCAAGAAGCATAAAGAGTCCCAAACAAGTTGGACCCAAAGAGAACCACACCAAGGCACATCATAATTAAAATGCCAAAGGTTAAAGGTAAAGAGAAAATCTTAAAAGCAGCAACAGAAAAGCAGATGATTACCTACAAAGGAGTTTCCATAAGACTGTCAGCCAACTTCTCAAAAGAAACTTTCCAGGCAAGAAGGGACAGGCAAGAAGTGATGAAAGTGATGAAAAGCAAGGACCTACAACCTAGATTGTTCTATCCAGCAAAGCTATCATTTAGAATGGAAAGGCAGATCAAGTGCTTCCCAGGCAAGGTAGAGCTAAAGGAGTTCATCATCACCGAGCCAGTATTACATAAAATGTTAAGGGACTTAGTTCAGAAAAAGAAGATCAAAACTATGAACATTAAAATGGCAACAAATTCACAACTATCAACAACTGAATCTAAAAAAACAAACTAGGCAAACCACAACAGGAACAGAATCATAGACATGGAGGTCATTTGGAGGGTTATCAGCAGGAAGGGGGAAGGGGGAGAATGCGGCAAAATGTGCAGGGATTAAGAAGCATAATTGGTAGGAACAAAATAGACAGGGGGATATTAAGAATAGTATAGGAAATGGAGGAGCCAAAGAACTTACATGCACAACCCGCAGACAGGATTTAACAGGGGGATTGCTAGAGGGAATGGGGGTACCACACAGAGGGAGACAAAGGGAGAAAATTGGGGCAACCATAACAGCATAATCAATAAAATATATTTGTAAGAAAAGAAAAGAAAATGTTTTAAAAATTTTTAAAAATGTCATTTTTCAGAAGCCAGCTTGAAATGGATTCTCTGACTTACAGCTCAAAAACTTTAAATTGTGTAGTTTTGGAGTAAAGGAGACTCAAACATTGATAATGGTGCGGGGGATTTAAGATCCTGTTTGCCCACCTAGAAGAGAGGCCACACGACCTCTAGAAGCAGTTCCTGTGGAGTCTGCCACTGAACATCCTGAGCAGGAACAACAGACATGGTAGATCAATTCCCATCCACCGTGCCTGAGTCTCTCCTCTTTAGGGAGAGGATAATGTGAATCTATCACATCATGCTGCTATGAAGAATAATGAATAGCACCGTTAACAAATGACAAGTGCTACATTTCTTATTATTATCTATCATGTATACATCACCTTATTTCTGTAGCATCCAGCAGGTGATGAATGCAAATGGACTGAAAAAACATTTTTGCAGACTAGCAGTCTCCAGAAAAACAGCTGTGAGCACAGAACAGAAAAGCTGCCAGGTTCCTCCATATCCCAGACTGAACTACCCTGTGCAGGACTTGAGAAGCCCCTCTCAAGGATGCTGATAGGCTAGAAAACCCACTGAATCCAGGTCATTTACATTCATTTTGGTGCAATGAAATCTACCCCAGCTGTAGGCTTTGACCTGGCCCCATCTGGAGGCCAAAGCTACTGTGTGATCAGAGAGTCCTAGAAACTGGATATGGGCAATATATGGCTACATGCCCATTACCCTTTGCTCTGGCAATAGGATAGCCTCAGGCCTACCTTGATCCAGCTTATTCCACATGCCAGACTTCACCATTCTCCAGGTGTCTCTCAGCATCTTCTCTGCTCTATTTTGCATATGGAAAATGAAAGTTCATGTTTAAGTAATTTTTCCAAAGAACATGAGGCCAGTCTTAATATTAGAAAGCACAGGCACATCTTGTTCAGCAATGATGCCTCTAAATACTCACTATAGGGGGTGGCTGGAGGGGGCAAAGAATAGAATGAGGGACACTGAGCTCTGGTCCCACTGCTGTCCCAGTGATACTTGGTCCCAAACAGGTAATTTCTCCTGTCTGGCCCTAGTGGCTCATGGGTCCAATGAGCAAATTGGACCAGGAGCCAGGTCAGAGCCACAAGGCAGGAGTATCAAGATCAAAATGAGAAAGAGGCCAGGAGCTGATACGAAAGAATGACCAAGTAAATATCAATCCTGGGGTGGAATCAATGGGAACATTCCAACTCAGTCACTAAGAGTGCAAATGATATGCTGAGAATCGACAGCAGAATCAAGTCTTGAAAGTGATCTCTGAAGATAACTCAGGACTCGGTGTCTGCCACTTCGGATTTCTGTACTCTGTCAGATTGTGTTCTGTTGAAAGTATCCTCCTAGTCCATATTCCTCCTTCCTTGCCATGAGATTATCAGCACAGTCCTCAGTCTAAATGAAGGAGAAGTCATGAGCCTCTAGCTGGGATTGGGGGAGGGTCTCATGCCCTTCGTGTAGTGCTGGGGACATGAGACTGCGCTTAGTGAGACGGGGCAGCTCAGCGCCATTATGAAATCTTCTCCCTGTCTTCTTCAGTCAAATCCAGTGCACGGAAAAACAGGAACAGTGAAGACATTTTCTAGGAAACAAGGAAGGAGGAGGGAGGAAAGACTACCTGATAGTCTTTGGGGTACAGTAGACATTCGCTACTTTTTGGCCCCGAGCATCCACTGTCACATCAAAGTGTTCTGGTGACAATCTCACTCCCTACTTTCAGACCATGCACCTGATCTATTCTCCAGCCTCCACTCCAAGGGTGAAAACTTAACTCCAACCAGAAGTATTTACCGAGCACCTAATATGTACTCTAGGCATGGGAAATACAAGGGTACACAAGTTACAAGAGTAGATGAGTTCCCTACTGTCATGGAGCTACCAAATAAATAAAAGATGAGTTCCCTACTGTCATGGAGCTACCAAATAAATAAATCAGTAAAACTAAAACATCTAAGCAGATACTTTTTCAAGAGTGTTATGGACTATAAAAAAATGAAATAGGGTTTTTGTTATAGGGAGACACCCAAGGTATTATCTGGACTTCTTTTCCACTATGTTAGCTAATTTCCTTTTGTTTAAGTTCATTGGATCAGGTCCCCCTTGTTCACACCAAAGCATCCTAACACAGATGGCGTTTACCCCCCTAATACTGAGCCTCCCTAATACTGTCCTGTCCACAGCATCACACTGTGCTGGCCCAGCCAAGACCTTTGTGATCGTGAGAAATGGGCGATGAGAAAGACCCCACAGCTAGCAGGTTCCAGCTTAGAAGCTCAGGCTCCATCTAGTTCCTCTCTGAGCACCGACTAGCTGAGTTCCCTCTCCCTGGGCTGGAATGTTTCCTCACCAATGAAAAGAGGGAGTTTCACAAAACAATAGAATCCATTCCACTTCTGCAATTTGTGTTCTATGCTCTACATGGTCAGAGCTGCTCAAACATCCATTATAATTGGAAACTGAGGAATCTCAAACTAGTATCAATCACCAGTGTACATCTCCATTAAAAAGCTGCAAAACAAGCATGTAACACTTGATCCAGATCCATGCTGTCGCCAGGGGAGATGCAAACCGCACACTCAGCAGACGCACTGTGTTCTGCAAACAAACACTCCAGAGCCCAATAAAAGTCAGTGATTCGAGAAGATGCTGATTTTACCTGAAAAACTCACAGTGGACGCTGAGAAGCTCTGTCTCTATCCTTCATGGTTTATTAAGGCGGGGGACTTTGAGCAAACTATATTTTGTTGGAGTAGAAGCATTTGTACCCATTTCTGTAGGTGGGGGAGGGAAGGGTGTGCATCATCTTGCTGATATAAAAATGTCAGTGAATATGTCAGAATCACCTTAACATAATAATCCCTTTCCAGAATAAAGGAATGTACACGGTTGAAGAAAAGCATACAGTGAAAAGCCTCCCTTCTACCCTGTCCATCCCTAGTTCACATCACCACCTGCAAAGGCAAACCACTGTTAGCTTGTTGTGTAGCTTTCCAGAATTTCTCACGCATGTAGATGCAAATATAAATATACATTCTAATGCTGCCCCCACCCCCATTCCACCACCTTCTATACAAAATTAGTATTGTATACACACTGTTCTGCATCTTTTTTTTCTTAACTTGGCAATATGATGAAATCTGGTTGCATTTATACATAGTTTTATTTTAATTTTTGATGACATAAGGTTGAGTATATGTTTAACACATTTAAGACCATTCCCAGTGAAATTGTTCCTTGGATGTTTGGTAGCATATCCCCTGTAAGGCCCTCAGGACTGGTGCTTTCTTCTTTGAGGCATGGTGTACATGCATGTCTGAGCAGTTTTTGGGTTTTGTTTCTGTTTTTAAATTTCCACCTTGGAAAATCTGAATTCTTTTCTGGGGTCAGTGGAGTAAATTTCATTTTCTTGAAAAATATAGTTCATTCAAGACTTTCAAATGTATTTGCATGGAGCTGAGGAAAGAAGTCTTTTGTGAGTCCCTTAATTTCTCGTTGTATCATTACTTCCCGCATTTCATTTCTTATTTTATGTATCTACACTTGCTCCCACATTCTCTTGGTTAGGTTACTTAGTAGCTTAGCTATGTTATGGTTGTTCTTTGCCCCCAAACCAGTTCTGAAATCTATTTTAACTGTTTTGTGTTCTAAGGCATTAATTTTTACTTTTATCTACTTCTTCCTTCTGCTTTCACTCTGCTATAATCTGTTCTATTATTATAACTCCTTGCCTTACATAACTAATTCACGTGCTGTCATTCTTTTGTGTAAATATTTAAGTCCATCATTTTTCCTCTGGGTACTGCTTTAGCTCTATCATTTCCTCTGGGCACTGCTTTAGCTGTGTCACATCTGTTCTGATTGTGTTTTCATTAGTCGTTCTTTTCCAGAAAATCTGCAGTTTCCATTTTTATGAGCCAGGCATTGAGTGTTTCCTTGTTGCTGTTGTTTTGTTTTGATTTTTCTTTCAGTGGAATGGTCTTTCAGTTTTCTGATTCAGTGTTAATTTCTAGTTTAATTGGACTGTAATCAGAGAATACTTTTTATGTTTCTCTACCTCTGGGGATTTATGGGGGTTATCTTTGTGCCCTAATAGGTGGTCAATATTTGTAAATGTTTCATGGGCCCTTGAAAGATGCATTCTTTTCATTAGTCTACAGGGTTTGCTATTTATCAATCAGATCAGCTTTATTACTTATGTTAATTAGGTCTTCAATATTGATTTTTATTCTTTGTCCACTTACCTGAAACATGTAAATTAAAGTGATCTGTTACTAGTGTGCTTTGTTCCATTTTCCCTTGCATTTTTTTTTTAGTATTGCTGCTATGTTTTTTCATTCTGAAATGTACACTTTGGCATTAGGAAGCTCCTTTCTTTATCTTATTTAATGCATTTTAGTCTGAATTCAACTTTGTGTGATGCCAGCTCATAATTACTACTTTGTATTTCTACATTTACTTTTCATTAACTTTTTAAAGCATTTTCCTGGTGTTCCTTTATTCATTACTTCCTGTATTTTCAACCTTTCTGTATCACTTTCTTTTAGGGGCATTTCTACAAATGAGAAAGGACTGGACTGTGATTTGTGATCCAATCTGAAAATCTTTCTAAAGGGTGAGTTACACTCATTTATACTTAGCAATATAACAAATGCATTTGTTCCTAGTTCTCATTTTATATCATGTTCTCTGGTTTCTTGGCATTAGTTTTAGTCTTTCTGTGATTGTTTCTGATGGGTAGTTCTTCTGGGAAGGTTCATGTTTTTATTCTAGTGGTTGCATTCATACCCACAATGCTACGTAATAATCGTAACGCATGTGTTTAGACATCATTATTAATCCTATACTACAAGCAAAGATAAAATTGGTACGCTTTCTCTTCTTCCCCTTTATGTCCCTTCCTTCCCACAGAGGCATAGCAAAGGCTTGGCTGGGGTGGAGAGAGAAAGAGGCACATGTCCCCGGATGCCAGTTCTGAAAGTGCACAGAGACGTTAACACAGTGGCAGCTGCATGCAGGGAGATGACAAACACATTACACAGTCCCTAGGGGCCACTTACTCTGGCTGTGCTGCATCTCTTCTACCACCTGATTTTAGTCAACAATGTTATCTTTCCTAATGTTTACCATTTATTTTTAAATATAATTATGCTTACATTGCTGTATTTGTCAGCTCCAAATTATATAGTTTGACTTCCTGACATTACAGAATGAGGCATGCAGAGAGCTTACCCTTCTTTCCTCCTACCCCTCGCAATAGTTGTTGGTTGTGTCCTTTCTACAGCATCAGGGCACAGAACATTTGCATTCTCTTCTGCTGCTCTAATCCTTATATTTGTTTTAGTTTGCTTTGACAGTTGGGAGTATTTAGTGTTCACCCTCAGTCTTCTCTGTGTTGGCTGAAGTTCATCCCCTACTAGTTTGCTCAGGAAAGGCTCCTGGGAACAATAATTCCTGAGATATCACATGCTCAAAATTGTCTTTATACTTCAAAGGCAGCTAGGATGGATATGAATCTTTGGCTCACATGTGCTTTCCTGGGTTATCTTGTAGATGTTTCACTGTCTTCTGGGCATTGAATGTTGCTGCAAAGAAAACCAGGGCTGACCTGATATTTTTCTCCTCGTAACTTGATTTCTTTACCTGCATCCATCCTTCCTTCCTTCCTTCCTTCCTTCCTTCCTTCCATGTATTGTTCTTATTCATGGCTCTCTTATTAATTTTGAGGTATTTCAAACCTAAGAAAATGCTGAAAGTTTAGTACAAACTCCTACACTCCCTCTACACAAATTCTCTAGGTGATGATATTTTAATGAGACTTCGAGATTTTCCTTTTCACATGATGTCTACCACCTCTAAGTATTCCTGTGAATGCCTCCCTTCTCCTGTATCTACCAGATAGCACACACCTGATCCACAGACCCATTCAAATTTCTCCAATTGTCCTAACAATGTCACCTTTCTCCTCCCAGTCCACGATCCTATCCACCAACATGGGTTGCACTTAGTTATCAAGTCTCATCAGTCTCCTTCAGTCCGAAAGAGTTCCTCAGTTTTTCTCTCTGTTTTTCAAGTTTCTCAAAGCTGCAGACCTTTCATTCTGCAGGGCCTGAGTCCATCTGGTGTTACCTCATGACCAGACACAAGCCACACATCTAGGCAGGACTATAATGGAAATGATATCATGCTCTCAGCACATTATGTCTAGGGGCACCTTAGGTCAACCCATCCCACTAGTAAGGTTAACTTTGATCATCTGGCCAAGTTGGTGTCTGCCAGATTTCACCACTGACAATTCACCATGTTTCCGTTGTCTTTGATTACAATCTTGTGGGACCCTATTCCAATATGCTACCAATATATTGATCCTTATGAAACCTCCACCTACAACACTTAGCATCCATTGCAACTCTTGCCTGTATCATCTACAATGGTTGGCAAGTGGTAAATATGTTTTTCCATCATCCCCTCTACATTGACCAGTTGGCACTCTACTATAAAGAAGAGTTTTCCCTCTACCCAACTAACTTACTTACTTATTTATTTATGTACTTATTTACTCATCCACTTATAACAGTATGAGCTCATGGATTCCTATTTTATTCAATAGGTGGTAATCTGATACCCATTATATACTTTGATGCTCATACTGTCCTCAGTTTGGCCCATGGAAACTCCGTCAAGCTGGCTTCTGTGTCCTTTTCACATGTTCCAATCTTTTCCTGACTTTCTGGTAAAATTAAATATTTTGGGTTCATTTTACACCTTCTTGGCCCTATCCCATAAATCAGCCATTTCTCAGAGGAGCCCCAGTAACGGTTAGTGGAAGACGGCATTAAGAAACCAGGGTCTGAATACTCGATGCATACTCACTGCCACTGCCGTTCCACTGCTTCCAGACCATCTCAGTGGGATGAGTCAGGAAATGCATGTATGTCTACACACAGGCCACTGCCTCTAATTCCACTCTAACACTCAGGTTCTTCCTAGCCTTCCCTCTTTCCATGTTTATGAATCTCTTTTCAAATAGTGAGCAACATGGATCCTGTTATGCTCTACATATTTATTTACTTTCTCCATCAAGTAACTTATTTGCCCTCCGTAACTAATCTTTCAGTCATTCCAGCCACCTTCCGTGTCTGCCACTTGCACACATGCCCACTACCCTGCTGGGGAGAGAAGGGGAAGACAGAGGAGAGGAGGGAAGGAGCGAGGGGAGGGAAGAGGGGAGAGCACCGGAAAGGGGGCAGACAGAGAGGAGAGGAGAGAAGAACCATTCCCTGTCTTTAGTGTCTAAAACTATACAACGCCATATCTTGGTGTTAACTCTTCTCGGTAATTTTCCCTGATACCTAAATTGAGTTCTTTCAACATGTAGATTTAAGCCTGCTTTATATCATGAAAACTTTTCTAATTTATATTTTAAATATTCATTCTATTAAATTATTTTGTGTTTTCCTTCAGGGACTAAAATTAAGTTTATGGTGGTTTTCCATTGCCAGTCTTCTATATCTATCACGTTCTAATTTTTATTAATGTTTCCCTTATTTCAGTCATATTTATTTGCCTGTCTCATTTCCACTGTCTATATCCTACACTGTATTTTCCAGTGTCTATTTTCCCTTGAGGACTTTCCAACTTTATCTTCATTTCTGAGATAAATTGGCCTTTTTAATCCGATTTCCTCCTTGAGTTCTCATAGCTCACGTTTCACCACCTCTTGCTGCCTTGTCATCCCTTGCAGAATTCTCTTTTCTGCATCGTAGTTTTTCTTCTAAAAACCATTGCTTCATTGAGTTCTTTAAATTCATTGTAAAATGCTTGATTACAATTTTCATCTGTTCCCTATGAACATTTTCCTGGGTATATTCCTTATTTGGCAGGTAATTTTTGTGGCTACTGTTGATATTTTTCACTAGAATATCTTTGCTTCTTTTCTACCAATACTCTCAATTTCTCCTTTATGCCTTATCATTGTACAGGGTGGACTTTCTTGGACCAGCTCTTTGGAGGAAGTTCCTGCAAGGTGGGAGGAGGAAGCAGGGTAGCCTTTGTTTACAAAAAGCTCTCTTCATGGGAAGGGGTAATGACTGAGGGCAGTCACCAGGAGACTTCAGGGTGCCAAAACTACTCTAGGTCTTGATCTGGATGGTGGTGGCATAAGTGTACACATATATAAGTTTGTCAAGCTAAACGTAATTGTGTATTTTACTGTATATATGTTATACCTCGAGAAAAATGTTAAGGGGAGGAAGAATGGAGGGAGGGAGAGAAGGAGGATTTGTTTGTGCTGCCACAGACATCACTTCCTGCAAACATGTCTCTTGTATGAACCCACTGCCTCTGTTTCTCTGAAGCAAAACAGGCCCGAGAGATGCCTTCCTTCAGTCGTGCTCCTGCCAGTCCCTGCCCAATGCTGGCAAGTAAAAGATGTAGCTGGGGACTCCTCGGGACACCCCTGCACCTCTGGGACACACATTTCGCAGGCATTCTGCCACCTGCTGCTCTGAGGCCCTCCTGCCTCTCTTCTAACCCTCTTCCCATCCCCCTAGTGGCCTCTCCCTAACCTGGCCGACTGGGCAGCCCTTGCATATAATTCAAACCCCACAGATTATATCTATTCTTTAAATCCACTGAAAATGGCATTTAAACTTTTCCAGTTGTTCTCCTTGTTGTTTTTGTGTGCTATACAAGATTAGGAAGTAGAAGAGGTTGATTGGCACAACCGTATCATGCTGGAAGTCCTATTTACCTGTGAGCCTACTGGCTCACTACAATCTCAAACCAGTCACCCCTTGAGCCTCAGGCTCCCTAATAGCAGAGTAGGCAGACAGAACTGCTGTCCTCCCAGCTCCCTCAGAAGGTAATAAAAGCAAAGTATGGAAAGCACAGACATACAGCATGTCTCATTGCAATCAGGAAAAATGTCCTAGATGGCAAAAAAACCTGGTGCTTTCCATGGTGCTGACCGCTTTACCTCTCATCCAGTTCCTCTGTTGGCACCTGCACTTTAGAGTCCACCAGCTGGGAAACAGCTGGCTCTTTTGGACAGAATCACACTCCACACTTCAGACTCTTGCCACCTCCCCCAGAACACCCACACTCCCACCCAAAGACAGAGCAGATTCTTCAAAATACCAACTTGCTGGCTGCCCTGTCTCATTTCTCTTGCTGGCTGCAAAGTAGCAGTAGGAATGTGCCACTACTTGGCACCAAACACCTGGCTGTGAGCAAGCACCACTCCCTCAGCCAGGCAGTGTGATTCGGGGAATGACAAACCCACACTGCTGCCTCTGACCCCGCGACCCCAGAGTTTCAGGCTGCAGATGGCTGACATCAAATCGCCAAAGCCCCAGGACTCCACCATCACCACATCAGTCACAAATGCCACTCCTACTAACAGAAGTGGCAGATGGAACATAAATTCTTCAAAAGCAATTCATTTGCCAAGGACTAAGGAACATACGAATGAAGTGTGAACAGTAAATTTTTCCAAGTTTAGAAGGCTGGACATGTCACCCGCTCAACTATACAAACAGGCTCTAGAAGACCCAGCCGAGTTTTCTGTCCAGCTGAAAACATTTCTGGCTGACTTAAGGGTGTGTTCTCTCTTTCCTCTGCTACCTCTTCCAGGAAAGCCCAGAACCACAGGAGCAAATCTCAAGAAAGACAACATATGTAGGTGCATGGAGCATTCGTTTTTCCAACAGAATGAAGATAAAGCCAAACATTTGATAAAAGAATCCTTTGACCCTGGCTGATGTGGCTGGATGGATTGAGTACCAGCCTGCAAACCAAAGGGTCGCCAGTTCAATTCCCAGTCAGGGCACATGCCTGGGTTGTGGGCCAGGTCCTTGGTAGGAGGCGCTCAAGAAGCAGCCACACACTGATGTTTTCTCCCTCTCTTCCTCCCTCCCTTCTTCTCTCTCTAAAAATAAATAATTTTTTTTAAAAAGAATCCTTTAAAATCATATGCCTTCATTCAGGATGCTCTGCAGAATGTGAAGTTTCCTTGGGGCGGGAGCACGATACAGGTGTTAAGCACTTGCATGCCCTGTGAGGGTTTTCGTGGCAGAGGGTTCACAGGCTCCCCAGCTTTCCTGTTGGGAGCTCCCAGCTCCCTGCTGAACTCTGCGTTTCACAGAAGAAAACACGGCCAGCTCAGAACAGGCAGAGGGCAAAGAGCTTGGACTAGGGGCCAAGAGGCCAGGTTCCAGATAAGTTCTTTCACTAACCAGCTGAGTTCTCTTGAGAAAGTAAATCCCTCTCCTTAGCCTCAGCATCCTCAGATACAGAGAGAGCAAGCAGGTCTGAGAAACTCGTAGGCTTCCTGCCCCACCCTGGCCAGTGTGGCTCAGTTGGTTGGAGCATCATCCTGGAACCGAAAGGCTGCAGGTTCGATTCCCAGTCAGGGCACATACCAAGGTTGCAAGTTCGATCCCTGGTCCAGGCACATATGGAAGGCAACAAATCAGTGTTTCTCTCTCACATTGATGTTTCTCTCTCTCTCCCTTTATCTCTCTCTAAAAGCAATGAAAAAAAAAGTCCTTGGGAGTGGAAAAAATAAAAAAGGCTTCTTGCCTCAACAAGTGGAGATTCCGGTTTAGCCCCCTGAGCCTGACTGACATCTCATCCCTAGGTCCCACACCGCAAACACTGTAAGGGAAGGCTTTGTGTTTATGAATGAGCCGCCACTTCATCCAGGCCTGGAACACGGCTGGTACTGGGGCAAGATGCAGTCATTACTTCAAAACCAACAGCAATGGCAAATAGCCAGTAAAATAAAATACAGCAAACTTTTACTGCAAAACCAAGCCAGCAGATGAGAGAGTGGAGGAAGTGACAGCCTAAGTAACATTTCCCTAAATTGCCCACCTTTCGCCTCTCCACGAGAAACAGATAACAGAAGGAAGCCACCTATTGAGTCGGAAAATGCATCAGCCCTTGTTCTCAGATGAATTCAGGCTGCTAATAGTGCTGATATTTTCAGAAAACCAAAGACAAGGAACCTCGGGCTTAAAAGGGGCCTGTCAGAATGCGAAGTGATGCCCTTTTCCCTTCCTTTAAAGTGTAAACCGATTTGGCTCAAATTAGGTCTAATTGAGACACAGCGACAATGAAATCTACATAAACACACACACCCGGAGACACTCACACCTGAGACCTGGGCCCTTCGTCCACGGCGCTGCGGACAGATTGTAACAGGCCTGGTGCGGCCCAATCATTAAACATCTCTGCAGCTTATTTGTGTGCAGTGTGTCTCTCAATAATGTGTTATGAGGTGTGTTTGTAATTGGCTGCTGCTGATAGTGGTCCTTGAAAGGGAAATGGAGTGTATCTAAATGCAGACAAAGCCACTTAGCGCGCCAGGACAAGATGAGATGCTCCTCACAAGGTCCAAATGGGGTACTCAGGGCTTCTTCCACCCATAGCTTGGGAGAGAGAAAAAGGAATAATCTGTCTCAATTTTCTCGGCTCCAGAAACAATATTTATAAAATAGAAGGTGATTTCAGAGCTCATTTATTTT
This sequence comes from Phyllostomus hastatus, assembly GCF_019186645.2. NCBI lineage: Eukaryota > Metazoa > Chordata > Mammalia > Chiroptera > Phyllostomidae > Phyllostomus > Phyllostomus hastatus. The sequence continues at coordinate 253,189 of NW_025333873.1, read as the reverse complement.
CCTGGTTCACAATCCCCGCTCTCCGCTGACATCATTTTCTAACCAATTTTATTTCCAACAATCACAGGAACAGGCTCAATTCTACTTGAAATCGTTAAGAACAAATCCATTCTTTCCTTGTCTTTGAGACCCATTTTTCCAAAGAAAATGGTTTAATTTCTGCATTGCCTTTCTTTGGAACAATGTGCCAGGTCTCTGAATAGGATATCCTTCTTTCTCCCTTACCTCCTAAATCTCTGCATTCCCTACAAAGGCAAGATACACACAGATTCCCCGTGGCCCCCGCTTCCGGGCACTCGATTCACTGGTTCATCAATTCAAAGGGTGTCCTACCTGTACTGATTCCAAGGGACAGGTCTTCCAAACACTAGGCATCCTAGAAATTGAACAGGCCCAGGATTTCAAAAGTCACAAAAAGAAAGAGCCCTGTTTCTCACCCAGAAGGCAATCTTTAGTGAGCAAAATCAAAGCGTACGGGGGGATGCCAAGCACGGTTGCTGGCTTTCATGAGAACCGTAGACGGATGCTGACATGGGACACTGCATGCCGTCTCTCGGAGTGCCAGGGGTGGGAGTGCCCGCACATGGGCTAGGCGTTGGCCAGCTCTCCTCTGACCCCCCAGGGGCGCAACCACAGAAAAGAATACGTGCTTTGCTTTTAGGGGAGCCTGGCAATCACATTTTTTCCCCGAAGTGCTTAGAAAACCATCTGTTCTAATTTTTCACGGAATTCACATCAAGCGGATTGGTCTTTTTCCCTGAGTAGGAAACACTGAGTCTGCAAGACTTGTATCAACTCTCCCACAGGCACTCGACTGAAGCGAAAGAATCCTTCAAGCCTGATGTTCAAAGATGCGACTGAACCTGAGTCGGAGGAGGTTAAGGGAAAAGGAAGAAACTGGGACTCCAGGTCCAAAGCCCTGAATGACTTGGGGGTCAAGCACTTCAGTGTTCCTGCATTGACATGCCCCATTTGTAAGAGAGAGTTAGAAAACCGTCCCTCACCCCTGTGGTCTCCCTGCACACTCAGAGGATTTAAAGCAGCAGCAGCACTCTCGAGCATCAAAGAGATCATGCGGAGGATGGCAGGAGAGTGTCCAGCTGTGGTTGGGGAGATGCCTCCGCTGAGCCGCCCAGGATGTTGACCCGCGCGGATCTGCATTACGGGTCTACATTACCTGGACACCAGGACAGGGCCTCCCGCAGTGATGACCCCCCAAACTTCACCCGACTCCAGGGCTCACGGCTAGGGTTTCTAGTGGGTTGGCCAAAAAGTTCATTTTTTTTCCCCTAAGATGGCTGTAGTAATGCTTAGTTACCTTGAACTTCATCCGACACAATTTCGTTAGATTGTATTGTGACAGTTGTCATATAGCACACATTCTAAAAAAACTTACCAAAATTGGTGAATTTTTGTGTAGTCAATTCAATGTTGAAGATGAAAGGAAATACACATCGTTTTGGGCATATTATGCTTTATTATTTCAAGAAAGGTAAAGACACAACTGAAACGCAAAAAAAAAAAAGACTTCTGCAGTGTATGGAGAAGGTGCTGTGACTGACTGAACGTGTCGAAAGTGGTTTGTGAAGTTTAGTGCCAGAGATTTCTCACTGGACAACGCTGCACGGTTGGGTAGATCAGTTAGAGTTGATAGCGATCAAATTGAGACATTAATTGAGAACAATCGACATTATACCACGTGGGAGATAGCCGACATACTCAAAATATCCAAATCAATAAAGTTATTGGCGAAAATGAAAAATCTGTCTCTTATTTTATGGGGAAAACCATACAGACTTTTTGGCCAACCCAATACTTGCATGTCCACAATGATGAGTGCAGTGCCAGACACACAGCAGATACTTGTTAAACATTTGTAGAATTTAACTTGTTCACAAAAGCAACAGTGAGAAGGGCCCTATCTGCTTGTCCCCCAGGCTGCTTTGGCCGGAAAAGCTGCCCTATAAGCTGCCGGTGCAGCTTTCATCCAAGGTATCAAACTACAACCCACCAAACTGAAAATAAACTACAACGAGCCACCACACACTGCACAGGGCCCACCCCTGAGTCCAGCCTTGCAGAGGGCCGGCGACTCTGAGGCGCACCTTAAGCACACTTTGCCTTGTGAAAACGAAGTTTTAGTAGATGCTTGCCTACAACTTGCTTTCAGACAAAGGTCCCTCTCTGATTTTAGTCACTTTTTCTATGCAAGATGAGTCACCATTGGATCCTTTCTTCCTTTTACTACCTTTATTTTTCTATTCCCTCATATTTTATTTAACTTTTCACGTTTTAGGTAAGCCACCTGAAGCACCAACAGAACAGTCAACAAGCAGCTGTCGCCTCCGATGAAGGGGCTGGCTGCCTTCTCGCTCTACAACTTTGTATTTGCTACTTCTGTTTTCTTCTTTGTACCTCTCCTTGTTCCACAGACATGAGCTCAAGGCCAACAGCCCCACTCCTGGCCATTCAGCACAAGTGCCCTCCCAGAGAGCAGTCAGCCAGCCCCCGGGCACCGGGGAGCAAACACACCACTGCGGCTCTCCAACTCTGAGCGCCATCTGAGAAACTCCTGGGCGAAGGCCTATGCTCTTGAACAACGCTCTCCCCTCCGAGTCCGGCCTCCTGGTCAGCTCATGAGTCCACCCGGTCCACAGGCATTTACCGTCTGCAAATGGAACTGAGCTCCTTGCAGGAGTTGTGGGAAAGGACACAGCCCAAGGGGTGTTTCTAAGTCCCAAGAATGGGACCTCGTAAGCCCCCCAACAGAAAAAATAAGTCACTTACCAAGGAAAGTAATTAGCCTTCAAGTAGACCTGCCATCTGCAAAAGTGGCATCTAGAAGACAGTAGAAAACCGTTCACCAACGGCCAGATACCCAAGCCACATGGTATCCGCATTTGTGGGTATACAAGGGTTCATAGAAAATGTCACCCTGACCCTGGAAACTAATACAATATTGTATGTCAACTATAATTGGAAATGTTTAAATAAACAAATTAACATATATGTACAAATAGGAATTCAAACAGAAAGAAAGCCTGTCATGGGAGAGGTGAACAGAACGCCGTGGTGTGGGATGAACCTCACAGTTTGCGCGGATGGCTCTAAATAGAGCGTGTGAATATGCTGGAAACATGTACGTGACAAGTAAGAATACTTCAAAGAAGAAGCATCCAGCAAAGAAAAACTTGACAAGAGGTTCTAGAAGTGTTAAGTTATCTTAGCAAAACCTAGAAATTAGGAGTGGTAGAAGGCAGAGGGAGTATAAGTCTTCTAAGCATCTGCCTGCTTTCAGTGTAAGGAGGAGGAAGGAAGTAAAGTGCTGAAAGGCTCAGTTTATCGGGTCGATATTGGGTAGATGAGTAAACACCTTGGCAGGTATTTAAAACTCATTGATGTCTTGTTTTTATAGACATAGGTATTTAAATGTCCTGAAAAGGAAGGTAACGGTGTTGATGTTATAGTAAGAGATCCAACTTTTTTTTTAAACAAGGAGTTGACGTAGTAATTGGCCATACTGAGGGTAATAAAAAGATAAAGGAAAATAAATAGTGAATATTCAATATCTCAATTATTTTACTGATCATGATATGCTGAATATTGCTATTAGAATACAAACAGCATCAGATTGGATTGAACAATAAAAACGGGGAGTTAAGACAGCCACAGGCCCCCACCACAGGCCCCTTCCCCCGTTGGAGAAGCCAACGGGATCGGTGTTCCCAGGGTGGAGCTGTACGTGGCCACCAAAGAACAGATGTGCCGAAGTTATTCAAAGTCTTCCCACGTGTTCAAAAAAAAAAAAACCTCCCTAATTCATTCATCTTCCCTAATTACGGTAGCAGTATATGATTAAATCTAAACTCTAATGAGTACCAAATAACTATAAATCAGCCTAATTCATGAATATAGATGTTAAAATTCCAAATAAATTACAACAGATAAAATACAGAAGCATAAATAAAAATAAAATATAACTGAATAGGGTTTATCTCGGGAATACAAGGTTGGCTCAAAGTATGGAAATCAAAATAATTCACTGCATCAATACAAGAGAAAAGCTATATCTATGATTGAATCAAAATATGATAAAAATCCAACATAGTTTCTAATAAAATTTGAAGTAATACAGGAGAAGAAATCTACGGAAATATTAAAGAATACTTCATAAAAGCGAACAGTAAATAGTGAAACACTATAGCCATTGCATCAAAATCAAGAAACAGCCCTATATGGCCATTGTAATTTGTTTGGAATGTTCTTATGAATGTGACAAACAAGATAATGAAATAATCAAGATAAGTACTCAAAAAAATGAGATAAATTTAACTCATTCTGATCATGATATAACTTTGTACTGAATAAAACCAATGGACTCATTAAGAACTACTAGATTTAATAAGAAAATTCTCCTAAAACATATGATATTGGCATAGTGAGAGGTAAATAGGTCAACAGAATTAAATGGAGCTTCCAGAACTAAAACCTGATGTTTATGGGAAATAAATACATGACAAAGATGGTATTTCAGCTAGTGGAGGGAAAGATAGTTTATTTAATTAAAGGCTTTGACACAAATAGATACCTTTTTTGGAATGAAATGGAGTTAAATCCCTACCTCACACTAGATATGAAAATAAAACTCAGATGGAGTTAAGGTTTAAAAGTGTTTTTAAGGTCATAAAGAAGAGGAAATTTAGGATGCCTTATACACACTCTAGGAGTTAGGATGATATTTTTAATAAGACACAACGCTCGTTAGCTATTTCTTAACAGACACATTTAACTATATGAAAATAAGCAAAAAAATTACATGGCAATATATATCATAAAGTCAACAGCATAACAACTGATTAGGGGGAAATATCTGCAATAGTTATGACCACTAAAGAGCTCTGTATGTTATAAAATTGACAACAAAGAGATAAACAGCCCCGTGGTAAAACGGCCAGAGGCTGTGAATAGACACTTCACAGAAGAGCAGTTCCTTTAAGGCAATAAACACACAAGGACCACTCTGGTAGTCAGAGGAATATAAAATTACGATAGGGTTCCATTTTATACCCTTTACTAGGGAAAATGAAAATGACCACTTTACGCTAGAGGGGAAGCTGGGGGAAAACAGTGCTCTCATACTTCGCTAATAGAAACGGGCAGTACCACCCTGTTTGAAAAGCAACCCTCACATGTGTCTGTGAGTGAGGAAAGCCCTTTGACCCAGAATTCCCACTCCTCAACATCCATTCTACAGACGTAAAGGCACCAACATGTAAAAGTCTGTGCACACAGATATTTAGTGCAGCGCTGTGTGCAGTGACAAGAGATAAGAGACAAGTCGGATACCCATCAGAAGGAAATGATTAAACAAGATGTCACATCCACACGGCGGAACAGCGATTTTCAACCTTTTTCATCTCCTGACACACATAAAGCAATTACGGAAATTCTGTGCCACACCAAAAAATGTATTATCTCTGCTGCTGACCTGACCCCCCAAAATAGGTATAATTTTGACTCATTCACACTGGACAGCTATTGTTGTGTTGGCCATTATCATTTTTTAATTTGACAATCTAAGGGAAGAGAGGTCAGTGCCCCTGACAAAATAGACAGGTACTGCCTGTTAAAAAAAAAATTTTTTTCCCCATGGACATGGGCTTTATTTAGGGACAGTTGGGGAAAGAGAGGGAGGAGCTAGGACTGGTGGGCCAATGGGGGGAGGGGATTCTCAACATGGTTTTTAATTTAGTGCCTGTTGCCTAGAGATTAGGATGAGTAAGAACAGCCGTAGAAGTGAGCAAAGAGGAAGAGGAAGTTCTTGGAATGGACAGTTTCCTTGGGGAAGGAAGCCAGCACCAGGATATGGGGTCTGGGGAGTGGAGAGGGAAAGCACACTTTGAGAAGCAAAGGTCTAGGGTAGGAATTAGCACACTTTTTCTAAAAAGGGCCAGCTCAAGTTCTGGCTGTGTAGGCCAGCTAGCCGTCTCCACTGCAACTGTCCAACTCACAGTGGTGAGACAGCAGACACAGGCAGCACCTAAAGGAATGAGCGGGACTGCGTTCCCTTATCACCTGTGGACACTGAAATTTGAATCTCATGTAATCTGCAGTAAAACTATGAAAAATTATTCTTAGCTCACTAGCCATACATGAACCCCAGGAGGAAGGGCGTCTGGATTTGCCCTGGGCCAGCCCTGACCTAGGATGCCCCGAACAGTACAGAACCTGCAACGGCCTCCCCCAGCCCCCGCCCACACTAATTAAATGTAAGTCGGTTGTTCCACTTGTTCCGTCAGCCTATTTTCTACCCCGAAGCTGGTTCTCCTTTCCCGTGATTCTTCCACTAGCGCTATGCTTTTTAAACGGCAGGCACTTTGGGGACGAGTGGATTCCAGCAAATATACTTCTTCAAAAATCACTGACTTTAAAAGACCGCCCGAAATCCTTCCTCTTCTAATAAAAGGCCCTGTGGAATAACAGGGCCCTGTTATAGTGAAACAGCTTTCGGGAGGAGATTAAACTTCAACCACCGTGTTCTGAGCTAACAGAAGAGTGGCATGATCAGGGGAAGAAATTCAACCTTGCAGAACGACTCCTAGGAAATTCAGAAGCAATTGTCTCCAACTTTTATCCCATGAGCCCGAGTAAAGATTCTTTCCATCCCGTCGGCCTCACTTTCCACCGTGACTCAAAAGAGAAAAGACTTCAGTCCATCTCGAAGTCCCTTTCACCATTACACAGACATCCTGGTGGCACAGTTACATCTTTCTAGGGAAAAAGCAACACGTCTTCACATCCAAGAGGGAGGCAGAGTTCTAGAGACAGAAGTGGCCAGGGGCCAGCACTGCTCCTCACTTCCACACTCCCAGAATCCACCCTGGGCAAGGAGAGCAGAACCCAGGCCTCCCCCACAGGGCTTCCCACACTGCATGGCCACATCAGCGTGCTGGATGAGCTTGACCCAATGGCCCTGTTCGGGGGAATTTGCCCACTGGGTAGGCACGCAAAGGGAGAAACTCCTTCAAGGAGCTTACCATCTTTCTCATTTGGCAATGACCCAGTGGCTCCCGGCACGGGCACCAGCATCACATAGACCTGTCTTACTTCTGCCACTAGTTAGCTCAATAGACTTGGGCAAATTATTGGATGCTTATGAGCCTCAAGTTCCCCACTGGTAAAATGTGGATCATTAACATCTCATCCAGAGATAATATTCATCAGACAACATTTTGACAGCCCGCATGGCTCAGGCACGGTTTAATCAGAAAGGTGCTGGCCTTAAACACTGGGAAGCACCAGCTAACCCTCAACCCGCCTACCTCATGAGGTGGTAGTAAAGAAGGAATGACTTAACACCCATGAAGTGCCTCGCATTTCTCTCAAAAGGCAGTCACATGGCCCTCTCCCCATGGAAACCTCCACTCCCCACATACGCTCCTGGCATATAATGGTGGCCACAAACAGTTCCAACTCAAGCTCCTCAGGACTCCTGATAGTGACTGACATCAATTATCAAGGTCATGGCCAGAGGTGCCCCTGCATGATGCTGGCTTCTCTCTCCCCAGATAACCCAGGGAGTTCCCAAGTATTCTTCCAGCTGGTCCTACTCACAGGACTCATAGCCACCTGGGCGGGAAGACAGCAGGAGTCCCACACTGCTGGGGACACAGTCAACCTGCTTGTAGGAAGATGGCCGATTTGGAGGGGAGGAAGTGGAGGTACAGTCACCTGAGGCCCCAAATGCCCATCCCCTTCTCCTTGAATCCAGAACAAAAAGGATCTAACCTCAAAGTGCCACAAAAGAGCAACCAGGACATGTCTTCAACAATGAACTCGCGATCCGGAAAACCCTACCATCCCTTACCCTTAACAAAGATCCCATGCCCTTGGGAAGACCTGGATCCGGTGCTGGAATAGCCCCGACTCCTTCCCTGAGAAGCCTGAGAAGACCCAGCGCACATCACAGAGAGCCTGACATGTGGCACTCAGGACATGTCAGCTCTCTCAGCCCCCTGTGAGACTGGAAGGAAACAAGAAAACAACTTGATTACAGCTCAATAAACAAATACGCTTAATATGACTGGGGAGCCTGGGAGGTCTTGGCACAGAAAAAAAAGAAAGCAAATTGCACATTACCAAAAAAATATGCATTAAAAAGTAGAAAATATCATAAAGGCAGCTTATTTATGGTTAATAGCAGGTATTTGTTTTTGTTGCTAATAATCTAATTAGCAGTCAATCCAATGCATCCGTTATCATCAGCTGATCCATAATTACTGCTCCATGCTGAGTATTTTCCCCGGCACATGATAGCTTTCAACTCCTCAGCACAAACAACCAAATAATTGGTGCTATTATGCTATAATAGATACAAGACTATTCCTCTCTGAATGGTGATGTGGCGAGTGTTTACCATCCGCTACAGCCTTTGCACTTTCCGTATCTGTGGATCAATTCCTCATTGTCCCCTCTTGAGTCAGTCTTGAGGTGTGCCCAAAGCACCTTAACACTCCTCAGAATGTGAAGCCATGGGGCTTCTTTAAAATTTAACCCAGGGGCCAGAAACATTCCTGGTTGCCTGCAGGAGAGAAGTATTCCTAAGAGATGTCAAATGGTGCTGAAAGCCCAATATATTTCTCTTTGAAAATGCTGTAAAGTTTTCTCTTTGACTCTAGTTTTAGAAAGGACTTGCCCTAGAAGAGATAGCTGCTGATATAAAACTGTTTCATTCAACAGCTCTCGTCTAAACAAGTGTGTGCAATTCTGGGAAGCAGAGCACAGGCGGTCTGTAAAGGCTGGCTGCTCAGGGGAAAATACATTGAGGCCATCGCTTCCAAGAGACCAGACTCGGTGCCACTGTGAGGAGAGGGAAGGAAGCGCAGGGTGAGTATGGTGACGTGGAAGGGGGCTCTGGAGCCAGACAGATCAGGTTGGGAAGCCAGCTCAGCCTCGTCTGAGCAGCACGACCTTGGGAAAGTCACGTCCCTTCCTCGAGCCTCCCTGTTCCTCATCTGAAAAACTAAGTGAGGAACGCCCCCTGCCCAGGGTTGCTGTGGAGAATAGGTGACTGAAATACATAGGAGGCACCTGACACCGACCAGGGGTTCTGATGGTTAGTTCTCTGCTTTCCACCCCCCCCCCCGACCCCGCCAAAATGCAAAAAGAAGCTGGTTTTCTACAAGCCAGGCACTTGTGCCATGTAATTCCATGCTCTCCAATTAAGCCTCCGCCTCTTACCGATCAGCACAGGTAGATTTCTGCGCCGATTCACTCTGGGGACAGCCGTACCAGCTGAAGTCCTGCCCATGGTTCCCGCGGTCCTGAGGGCCCTCCCTCTGCCCCTGCTCTCTCCCCAGCCTCCCCCATCTTCCTGTGATCCGGCGACTAAAGGGTTAACACTCATCACCATACTGGTACTTGGGTTGACTGGTGCCTGTACCACACCGGTTGTTAAGTGTCTCCCTGTCTATAAAAGGAAATAAGATCTGGGAAATTGGAAAGACATATCAGACCTTTCTTCAAAGACTCTCTTATTAGAAAACAGAAAGCAGTGGCTATAAAAAGAATGAAAACTGCTACACTTTAACCCCAAATGGGGTGCTTAAACCCGGAGTCAGAAGCCACACACAGTTCGGATGTTTTCTTTCTGAACTTTTCATTAGAGCGGAATGTGGTGTACAAACAGAAAAGAGCATGTCTTGAATGAATGTTCACGCAGGGGCTACATCACCAGCACCCAGATTAAGAAACTGAACAGTGCCAGCTTCCCCCCCAAAGCACCCCCTGCTCCCTTCCGGTCTCTCACCCCGACCAGGGGTCACCGTGAACTGACCCCCAACGCCACAGCTTAGTTCTCCTTGTTCTCGTGGATAAAGGGAATCCCACGGCCCTCAGGCTGAATCTGGCATGCCGCTTGCTCTAGCACAGCTTGCAAACTAAGAATGGATTTTACATTTATAAATATTTGAAAATAATACCAGAAGAATAATAATATTTCAGGAGACATGAAAAATATATGAAATTCAAATTTTAGTGTGCATAAATAAAGCTTTATTGGAACACATCCACGCATTCCTTCCCAGGCCATCTTTCGCTCTCCAGCAGCAGCGCTGACTACTTACCCCAGAAGCTGCCAAACCCAAAAACCCTTCACAGGAAAAGTTTGCCGACTCCAATTCCAGTGCACGGTGTGTGCATCTCCCCTGGGTAGGGGCTGGGAGTGCATTGCAAGGTCACTTACATATGTTCAGCTTTAGTAGACATCACGAAGAAGTTTTCCAAAAAGATAGGCTTGGTTTTAAAAGAACAGCTAAAACCCTAATCTCATGTAACAATAAACAGGGAGGACTGCGGGGAGTTGACCTGAGCCCAAATGGAGCAAGTGAGGAGAAAACCATCAGGGCCTCCAAGCAGAGAGGTAAAATACCAGGGTTGTCTAGGTTTATACTTCTTTCATTCCTACTCCATGCACACTCTAAAAATGCAGTCCCCTTTAATGTTGCCGTTATCGGTAGAAGTGGACAAGAGTGAAAAAGTCACACTTCTGCTGCAGGTCTTGCAGGAGAGACCGACTCTGCCGTTCAGGTCAGGGAACGTGAGCCCTTCGGTAGTTTCACCTGAATTGCAGACAAAATGCCGTGAAGACATAAGCAGCCTCCCGACTTCACGCTTTCATAAGGTTAAATACATACACGAGTGGCAACTTTTAAGTCACGCCCAGCTACCACAGCAGCCAGGAAGCGTCTGTGCCCTGCACTGGGCAGAACCAGCAGCTCATCTACCAGGGGTGGCCAGCCTTTTGGCATCTCTGCGCCACACTGGAAGGAGAGTTGTCTTGGGCCACACATGGAATGCATTGTGACACATAATCACAAAAGAACCTCATAATGTTTTAAGTAAACTTACGATTTTGCGTCGGGCCGATTCATAGACATCCTGGGCTGTGGCTGGTTGGACACCCTGACACGGACTGGACTGAACTGAGCGGTCCCCAGTGGACATTCAAGGCTCAACAGCAAGACCCAGGCAGAGCGCCCTCTGCCGTTGAGCAGGAAGGAGGCTCTCAAATGATGCTGCTGAGTGTCTAGGTCTAAAGGTAATTAAGTCCCTAGAGTCGTTCCCCCAACCCACCCCGCCACACACACCTGCCTTGCATTTCAAACAGGCTGCATTAAGTTCCTTCAATGACATTTTTCTTCTTGGAGAGAAATTGCTTCTGATTCTGTAAGGACCACATTCATCATGAAAGGGATTCCAATCAACAGTTTCTGCGTTAATTGCACAATCCTGTTCACTTAAGAGTTGAGCAGCCTCATTTCCTGCTGTCAAACCACCCCCGCCCCAGGCCAGGCAGGACTACGTGGCTGCCCAAAGCAGGCTCACTACTCGAGGGCAGAGTCAGTGCCCACCACGGGACTGAGGGGATGGGAGAGCCTCTCTCCCCTGCTCCCTGCGACTCCAAGTCTGCCACTTCCTACAGCATCTTCCTGCCCAGCATCTTCCTACAGCCCAAGGCAGTGACCCGTGGGACATCTCTCTAAGGCCTGCAGGGGGCGGTTAAACTTGGCCTATCCTGGAGGAAAACCTAAGGTCCTCCTGGACCCCCAGTGGCCCTCCAGAGACAGGCTCTATATTTCCCTTAATTCACTCCCCAGTTCCCCTTACTGGGCACAAAGACAATTCTGGCGTTTCGTCGGGGGCCAGGAGCCATTTCTCAGCAAGAGTGCTTGCTCACTTTCTGTCCACATGAAAGTTTGCATGTAATACAGACCTAGATAAAATAGGTTTGCTTTCCCTGGAGCAGGAAAGCTGAGCCTGGCCTAATGCAAACAGTCGAATGAGCGAGTCCAGGCCACTCACCCGTTAGGCCAGCCTGCCAGTCTCCTCCCCGTGTCACCTCGGACTCATCGCGCTTCAGAAAATGAGAATAGCGATAACACCCGCCTCACAGGGTGGCAGGAAGGATCAGATGAGGTATTTGTGAAGAGAAACACTTTGTGAACTGTAAAAAAACATCACACGAAGTGGTGGAGAAAAGAAGCTACCTCTCACCTTCCCACCCTGATTCACCTGTCATCAGTCAAGTCTCCTGGCCCGTCCCTCTTCTGCGGAGGACCACAGCCCAACAGCAAGACCGGAGTCCATTCAGCACCCAGCTGGCAGCCACCAGTTGGCCATCTATTAACAGCCAATTATCTGGGTGGCTTAATTAATCCACGTGGTCTGGGCTCCCCAGATCCTAGAAAACAATGAGGCTGAAATACAGGCGCCAGCTAATTTTTCAATGGCCACCAAGGAATTGGGCGTCCATTATCCCTGCATGTTGCAGCTGCGAGTGATGGGCGCATAAATATTGATTAGGCCAGCCTCTGTGGCTGGGGGGAGGAGATGAATGATTAGAATGTTCTCAAAGGAACAAGAGAAGATACATAAATCTCCAGCCTGGACCCTAGGGAAGAAAATCCTAATTTCTAAGCCTTCGTGAGGACAGAGAGAAGGGACAGCACCTCTCTGGAGAGAGCTGGTCAAGATGGGGCGGTCATTCCAGTCCGATAGGTGTTTCCCCCTCTCTCCTGAACTGGAATGAGATGCAAATTGGGTCTAAACAACAGGATCATTAGAAAGGAGACAGCTGGGGGAGTTTTCTTCCTCTTGGTATTCAAATCCAAGGGAGGGACACGGGAGTGTGTCTCTCTGCCCTGCATTTCCTTGAAAGATCTCTGTAGTGCTTACGGTTAAGAAGACAAGTGACACAGAGAGAATTTAATTATTTTTTTTAAGTGCCTAATCTTGTCTCCCGGAAATGGTATGCAGAAGAGCCTTTGTGCTTGAACATCAGCATCTCCCAGGAGGCAGTGGGTCAAATGACTCCTTAATTCCTAGGATACGGGCTCCTGCTGGTCTCCGGGCATCTGAGGAGAATGGCTCGGGGTGGCTGCCTTCCTCCTTCAGAAAGAAGTGCCTTTGCGTCCAGAGCAGCAGCAAGGCAGGCTGCCCCTGCCCTTGGTTGGAGTCTGCTCTGGGACAGGGACACTCTGGGCTCCTGTCCCTCCAGACTTCTCCCTAGAGCTCCTGGCCAAGTGATCTGGGGCGCTCTGCTGTAGACCCCACTAGCTTGGCGGGGGATGTGAATAAGGAGGAGGCACGTGATGAAGAAAGGAGGGGCACGTGGAAAGAAAATAGGAGGAAAGAGGACTCCTGGGCGGCACATAGTCTCTCACACTGTGGAGATCTCTTTCTCCCTGCCCGCTTCCTAGTGCTCATGAGGTCCTGTGACGGCGGCAGCTGCTGCCAAGTGCAGACTGCTGCCCCAGAAGGTCACACCGGGCCATTTATTCTGAAACACCAAAATACCAGAGCCAGCAAATTTCAGGAGCTTCTGCAAGAATTCCCCAGGGTAGCAGTGTGCGCGCCCATGCGTGCATGAGTGTGGGCGTGTGTGTGTGTGCGCTCGCCCGTAAGTATCCCAAAGGGCTTCTTTTTTAATCAGCTCAACATCTGAGGACTCTGAGGCTGATTTATTTTTTGGTTAATCTAGCATTTCTGGTAAAATAATTAAAAGATAAGTAATAGATGCAGAGTATCTGTGGTGTAATTATGGATCGTCATGAGGTCTCACTTCAGAGTCATTCACAGGTGACCCAAAATGCCTCAGCCTGCTGGGCAGGGCAAGTGGGAGACGAGCAGTGCTGTCCCCATGTCACAGTTGAGGTCACTGAGCTGGAAGAGGGGATCTGGGCTGTCCCTAGCACTCCCTATGCCAGGAAGAGACGCCCGGGCTGCCGCATGTGTAAGAAAACCTAGAAGGTGAAAGCTCGCTTGATTACGACACCATGGGGGTGACCGGGAGAGGGTCAGGCTCTCTATCCTTGCCCCTCGTGGACAGTGTGGAACTCTGAGGTCCACTCGAGGAGGAAGGCTGACCACCCAGCTCAGGCAAGTGGAAGAGGCAGCAGCCAGCTTCAGAAGGCACGGGCAGGGCCAGACTCACTTCCCTAACCAGATGGCAGGTCTGGTCTCTGGGGTGGAATGTGCCAAAGCCACAGCAGGATTCACAGTCCCCCCCCCGCCCCAAGAGTGGCACTGGAATTTTGTCTCTGCTTTCTAATTCAAATCCCCCCCCCAAAATAAATAAGTAAGTAAAAGCATGGGGAACTGTGAGGTGCTCTGGAACCGAGACAGAACTGTGTGCATTAGAAACTACACCAGGGCAGAGCAACACCTTCCTTCCGAATGTGCTCATGGGTGCCTGGTCATGGACAAGGCTGTCTGGGAAATTTGTGAAGGGACAGGTGTGGGGAAGGGCGCAGGCAGACATGGCAGGTGATATGGCCCCTGAACGGGCTGGGTGGAAACCCTAGGCCGAGGGCATCAGCCAATGCAGCTCCATTCTGACCCTGTTCAGTTTATTGGTGACCTCTGATGAGTGGAAATTAACACTTACAAATGATACAAACAGCAACCTTGAAAAAGGGCAGTCCCTCGACAGGCTGGGGAGGCTTGTTACAGGGACATTAATTTCTCTTTCCTTCCTGGTTTTGCCCGTTTGTCTTCTCGGATTTGAGCAGGTATCATTCTGTACCTACAGGAACACTGGAGACAGGGATTCCTAGTCTTTGTCTCCAGAAGCACCAGGCCAATTAGGGCAATAAGGGTTTAGGGAGGGAGAGAGCTCCGCAGACTGAATTAAAGAGAGTCCCTTAAATTAGATCTGTGGGTCCCTGGGACAGGACCTCCCACCAGGACCTGGGGGGGAGTACTGGCTGGGAAAGGGAGCTCGGACATGAGTACAACCCAGAGCGGCCCCAAATGACCCAGGAGACATTCCCCCAGCTTGATGGGATTGTAAGAGGGTGGGGGTAAACTCAGATTTGTTTGTTTTTTTGTTTGTTTGTTTGTTTGTTTGTTTGTTTAAAAAGCTTCTTGATCTCTAGAAAGCAAAGACATGCTATTTCTCAAATACCTGAGGTTCCAACCTCCTACGTGCATCCTTCCCGGGCTCTCACAGCAGCCACTGCTGGGCCATTTCCCCACCTGCTCCAAGAACCTGCCTGTGGGGAAAACATAGCCCCCAGCAAGCTCAGGCGTGGGTGTCAATGAGAGGATAAACATTCTTGTGCTAATGAGCTACTTCTGGTCACGCCAGAGTCAACATTCCCTGGATAGAGTCCGATAAGCATGCACCGAGCGTTAGCAGATTAATAGGGTCTCTCCCTAAAAGTCATTATTTTTTTAATGGAAGAAATTACCTACTAACTGGGGAAAATAACGGTATCATCTACCGAAGGCATGGGCGCTATGCACATGTTACAGAAAGACAAGTTCTTTTCTCAGAGTGTTTGTTGTATTTCCAGTGCAGCACAAACACATTCACCCGGGCCCGAGGCACTCCGTTCAAAGCTGTTACAGTTCCAATGCTTCCCTCAAAAAGTACCCTCAGGCCTCAAAAAATATACATATTTTGTTGCTTTTATTAAAGCCTAACCCCTGGACTAAATTTAGTTCTAGGAAATAGAAGACAAATTTGCTGGTTTCCTATCTTTTTCAATTCTGTCATTTATTGTAGAATTCTCCAAACGGCAAACACATGATAGGGGAGAGAAGAAATAGAAACATTTGGGGGGTATTTTTTGGTACCATATTTATCACTAAAATGCAGTTTGAATTAAGACATCAGACTTGTTACAGAATTTCCAATTAGGAATTAGAGCTTGCTGGATTCGGTGGTAGGGGACCTGGTAAAAGAACAGAATCAACATTAAAAAGTCAAACTTAAAAAAATCTTTACTCGAGCTATTAATAGAACCAAGCCCTTCTTGAAACCAAGGGGAAAAAAAAACTCAATTAATTTTCTTCAACCGGTAGTACAGCACGCCTTCCCCATCCCCTTCGGAGTGTGACCTGGCATGGGTTTTATTTTATTACCAGGCCCCCTTCGGAGACGCCACCTCTGGGTGGATACGGACGTTCCCCGACACGGTGGAGAACGGAGACCAGGGGCTGGAGCCTGCAGCGGCCCCCAGGGAGGCTCTTCGCTGCACGGAACCTGGAATTCGGGAGGTCCCCAGCCCCGGAGCCCTCGCAACAGCCCTCTCCTCTCCAACTGGCGTTCCCAACTTTTGTAAAGTCTCTGAAGGGCCGGGAGCCCACTGCCCCTGCCCCAGAAAACAGGCGGACCCCTCCGCCACAGCAAGAAGAGGCCCAGGCAGGGGGAACGTTCCCCGAGGCCTTGACCTGTCCAAGGCAAGAGCTCTCTGCGTGGCCGTGCACAAGCATTTCCTAGGAAAACCTAGGGTACAGAACTCACTCAAAAATGGAAGGGTTTTTTTTTGTTTCCTGCAATCTTCAAATATCCCAGGAAATGTCCAAATTCCTACTGTTGAGGAAATGATCCCTGCCCTGGCAAATGATTTCTAAACCAAAGGTGCCGCAACCATCTGCAGCTTTCGGGTATGACCTCCCCTGGGCCCTTCCCCACCCGGGCGGACTCCGACCAGCCAGAGGAGCCTCCCCTGCCCCAGATGGCCTCCTCCCAGGGGCAGAGCGGGATTTCCCTCTGAAGTGGTTCCCTCACAAGTCACAGAGACCCCCGCTGCAGCCCTCCGAAGGCCAGCATCCAGGGATGAGGCGTGAAGGCGCTGGAAAGTGGATTGGGGAGTATATGCTATAAACATCCCCCACTCCACCACCTAGCCCCACCCCACCACCCACAAGTGCGGACCCAGGCGGTCCACATGGCATAGTGGCATGGAAGGGGCACATGGGTGCACAGTTCCCAGAATGATCCTGTTCCACCCTTGTCCCTGATGCAGCCACCTAATAATAGCCTTATTATCACGGGCCAAATTGTATAACTTCGCTAGTCAACCTTATCTGCATGGAAGTATTATCTGCTTTATGTGGTGGCTGTGAAGATTAAAAGAGATAATGAATATACATAAAATGGGGCTTGTGAACTTGGAAAGTACCGTCCGAAGCCTAGCTGTGGTTATTTCTCGTGAGTGCACCCTCTCACAAGAGCTCAGTCCACCAGCAACTCAAGAAGAATGAAGTCACTCGGGCACACTTTACACAGGACCAACAGAACTATAGAAACATCCACACACTCGGTATTCCTCATCAAGCTCCCCAGTGGCAATCCATCAGTAGGCTGCTTCCAACTCACACGGAGCACTTGCAGAGATACTGATTCTAGGACCTTCTCCCAAACCCACAGGGTCACAACCCCCAAAATGAGTATGGTAAACCACCTCTCCAGGTGATTCTGACACGCAGTCAGGTTTGGGAACCAACTGCACTTCTTCAGGCAAGACGAGCAAATTTCCTATCATGTATAGATCCATCATGGGCATAAAACTGTTCTGGGGCTAAGACGAGATCTCTCTGTGTCTCTCTACCTCTGTTCTCAGACACAGACACACTAAGCTACAGAGGGCTAGCTCATCCTCCAGACACAAACACACCCACAAACACACAACACAGCTATGCAGATGTGCAGTCAGACACCCACGTGAAAAACAGGAAGGAGAAATACACTAACAAAAACAGAAGGGCACCTAATAAAAGGTATCCAGATTGTTAAAGTTTATGGAATTTGTAGTTATAAGGGATACAGAAAAGGGGGGAGAAAAAATAGAATGTTAAGACAAAGAACAAGTGCTCAAAACTGGAATCCCCCACTTCTGTGACGGCACAGCACAATGTCAGACTTGGCGGCTGACCACTCCCAATGCTACTTGTCCACTCATTGGTTTGCGATTCTGCCTCAACCAGGGACTGTGAGAGCCGCCCCCCACAAAGGGCTGTCCCCAGCCCTGGCGCAGAGCCTGGCCCGTAGTGGCATCTGTTCTGTAAGTGTGTGTCTGGCACACGCCAGGATGAGAACAGACAGATGAGGAAGGAGGACAAGGTGCACAAAGAAGGAAACATCTCTTGTCTGTCCCAGATCCCTCCCTGGTGGAAACCAAGAATAAGTGAACTTCAGGCAATGAGTTTCAAGGCAAAAGACAGTTCACGTCCCCACAGGCATCATTGGCAGCACCACCAGGAGCAGAACCACCCGGGGAAAAAGGAGAAACGCTCTCTAGATCTATGGGGCAGGTCTGAGGTGAGTAGGAAAATTGATCCTGTGCTCTGAAGGCTGTTTGAAGTTATGAGTCCGACCTTGACAATTCCCTGCTTAGTGCTCCTCCAAGGCCCCCCTAGCACCCACAAGGTGCTCCCCAACATGACCCATATACACCTCCCTCCCCAGCCTCGTCCCTGGCGTCTGCCACCTGCTTTACGCCCCAGTTGTGCCGAACTCACACAACGTGCTGTGTCATTCCTCTGAGCCTGCTCGGTGCAGCTGACCGCTACCTGGAATGCCCTCCCTGCCCTACTGTTCGTCCTTCTCAACTCCGTTCTGCGACGTCCTCCTCCAGGAAGTCCCCGGGCTCCTGCGACACCACCAAGTGCACGGAGACCCTATTGGCCCTCCGCGCGCTGTATGGTCTGCCCATTGATGAGTCAATCCCACCCCAGAGTGTACGTTCTGCATCTCTGTGCCCATAGCGATGGTGCATGGCCCACCCACAAAAAAATGCTTGTGAAACACAACTAAAAACTGGCGAGATTCCAAAACATATCACCAGAAGGCTTAGTTAGAAGGGGATCTGAAAGGAACGTGGGTACAGTAGAAAGGTCCTCAACATCTGAGCTCTGAGTTCAAGTCAGAAAAGTGACCTCAGGCAAGGCATTCAATGACTGAGCCAGCCTCCTAATCTATGAAGTAAGGATAGTACCACCCAACTCACACAACTCCTTATAAAGAAACACCCACTATGTCACCTGGAAAATCGTGGTCCTCTGTACTGTACCTACTGGGGAGACTCCCCACTCTTTTCAGCCTCCTGCTTTGGACCTTAAGTTCTTCCAAGGGCTTTTCCTCGTCTCTGCTCTGGACCCAGTTCATAAATTTTGCCTCACTCGTCAGGAAACCCGGAGGCCTCCTTCTCTGGCCCGTGGCCAGGTGCGCGGAAGTGAAAGAGACTGAGAAATGGGGGCTCTGAATGAGAGGTAGAAGAGAGCCTGTGGAGAGAACCTTCTGGCTCTGTTCAGATGAACCAACTGGGCAGGAGTTTGAAAAGCCACTTGAATTCTCATTTCCCCAACTCCCCACCAATACCAGGGAGTTTGTTTTACAGACTCTTTACTGGCGTTCAATTTCCAATGCAGCTTAAGGGTTCAGGGACAATTACAAAGCAGGGGTGGCAGCAGGCCAGATGAGCACCGGCTGCAGCCGCCCTGGGAGGCTGCAGGGCATTCGCGGGAGAAGCACACGCTCGCGGCGCACCCCCGGCCTCTGGCCTCGGGTGGTGGGGCCTGGCAGCTACGGGAAAGAAGGAGGTCAGCGCAGCCGCCAGACTTCTCCCGGGCGCCAGCACCGGCCGGCCGCGCCACCCAACCCAAACACCGGCGACTCTCTTGAGGAGTCCACAGACTGCCACCCTCTGGGCCACTCGTCTGCAGCGCCTCCTTCGCCCCGGGACCCCGGCGCGTTGCCCAAGTTGACAGCTCTGCTCTGCCCGCGACGCTTGCCCACTACCCACACCCAATCCCACTTACCACACTGCGGGTCTGGAGATAACCCCGAGCTTTTTTTTAATCCAGAAATAACACCCTGTAGCCTCATCCGGCTCCCGGTTACCTGCTCACAACACCCAGACCCCGGACCTGGCTTCCCGGGAGCCCGCAAACCCAGCGCGCGAGTGGCGCGCCCTCCTGCAAACCGCTGCCCCGTGCCCGGCGCGCCGCCAAACCCCATACCTTGGGGGTCTGCACTTCAGGTCCCGTCGACACCTCCAACTTCTTCTTGTTTACCCAGAAGAACAGCAGCACGGTGATCCAGAGCACCCCGAAGATCGGCAGTACCAGGCGGCGAGACAGGCACCGCATGGTCCCCTTTGCCTTTTCCTCTCAGCGGAGCTACGTCCCTGGGGCACCCCCTGGTGGTCAGGGTCGGCGGGGCAGGAGTCTCGGAGAGCACCTTGCTCCGTGGAGCGCTAGCCCGGGAACGCGGTGCAGAGGCGGCAGGATCCTGCAAAGCGCCCCGCCCGCTTGGGAGTAAAGAGAGCAGGGGTGGGGGAGCGGCGCCTCTGAGGCACAGCAGGAAAGGGCCGAGGGGCAGCCAAGCTGGACAAGCGCGGTGGCAGCCGAGATGGTCCCCGCGCCACCGCGGCCGCCTCGCTCGCCGCTGCCGCCGCCGCCGCCGCTGCCGCGGGGGAAACTGACTCGAGCTGCGGGGAGGGAGGAATCCGAGGCTGTGCCCGGCACCCCAACAGGAACACGAGGGAGGAAGGGGAGGAGGGAGAGTACGGAGAAGGAAGGCACGACAGACAGACTCGGAGGGAGCCGGGGTGGGAGCGAGGGGGTTCTGACAGGGGGCGCTACCGCCGCCCGCCGACCGAGGCGCATGGTGCTGTTCTGAAGACTACGGCGCCGAACACAGGGCGCAGCTCCAGGGCCATCCTGGGTTGGGGCGGGGCAGGACGGGAACGGTGCACTCAGGAGCCCGCCAACGCCAGCTTCATTTTGGGACTGAAGGGGCAGGCTGCGCCTTGCAGAGCTGTGCCTAGGAAGACTTTCCTTTTCACAGCACAGGGCTGCACGTGGCGCTCAAACCGAGTCCCGCCCTCAATGCATTCGCCCCCCACCACCATCCCCCCGGAGCCGGCCCTGGGACGCTGGAGCTGCTCCTGGCAGCTCAGGGCCAAGGCTGAGTTCAGCCAGCTCCCCAGGGTGTTTGTTTCTCTACCTGCATGCAGGTGGCTGGCAACTTTTTCTGCTTAATGGAACTCTGAGTTGGTCTTTTAACTTTAAAGAACTCCTTTTAAAAATTAAGGAGCAGTTATCTCCCTTAAGTGTTTTCTTATGAAGCATCAGAGCTCTGTATTTGCGGATGTTTATAGGGAGGAGGCCGGAAGTTAAGCCAACCACATGGAGTTCTTGGAAAGTGACCCTGGGCAGGGGGGGTGGGGATACTGGATGTAGAGGGTTACCTTTCAAAAGGACGTAAGACTGATGTACCTACCAATGTAGCCACCATCCTCCTGCTTCTCCCCATGGAACTCAGCACAAGGGAAGCACCATACACTAGGAAAGCGGAGTTCCGGAATTCATTCCCCAGGAAGAGTCTGAAATGGAGGAATCTGCCGAAAGCCACTGTGTTTAGTACCTTGTCTTTCAGCAGCACGGCAGCCCTGCCTCACGTCTCTAAAAGTGCTCGGCCAGGCTGTAAATCAGAAGTTTTTGGGTGGGAACAGGGGTGGAAATCAAACAGCCCAGAAAAGCTGAGCGCTCTTGCAAGCTCCTCCCCAGATTTGGTGGAGCTCTCCGACCACCACACAGAACCGTGGGGGTGACCCAGGACTCACCTCCATTAGAGCTCTGTATGCTGAAAGGTTGGTGTAGGCTTCCCAGCCATCGCTTTGGCCTTTGGCCCGGCAAAGATCCAGGTAGACTGTAGTCATGGGGTGAGGAGGGGCGGGGTGATGGCAGCAAGAGAACCCATCCCTGCAGCATCTTGAGCTGCCTGGATCTCTTCCAGGAGCCTCACCGTGGACCTGCAGGCTCAGGCCTGCAAAGTGTCTGCAGCAGACTCTGCAGGGGACCCCCAGGCGAGCCGCTGAGGCTGAGCCGCTGTCAGCTCCAGGCAGGAGCTGCTGTACCGTAGTCCATTGCTCAGCGCTTTGTGATACTACTGCTTCTGAGTAACAGATGGTGGGGAGTTATACAACACCACCGCCAAGCTTTTGAGATAGTGCAGCACCGCACTTCCTGCTGCTGAGGTGCTAGGTGCTTCTTTCTAACTGTTTAGCATCTGGGGAAACTGAGGCCCTGGGATTCCCACGGAAGCTCCATGCAAGGCCTGCCATGCCTGGGGCAGCAGGGATTGCCTTCGAAGGCGCTTGCCTCTCGAGTAGCTGTTTTGTCCTCCAGTCTGATGGAGATTTCCTGGGCCTCCGGAAGCCATCGAGGGAATCCCATTTCACTGAGTGCCATTACCTGATCTGGCCAAAGGGCATATTAGCCTGGGCTGTCACACCAGCAAGTTATTAGGATTGAAATCAATTTCAGATGGGACTTTCAGCATCTGGAAGCCAAGTGAAGCTCCACCCCAACCGAGCACAGCCCCATAGGTCTCCCCCAGAACACAGTCTATCCAGGGGACCTCCATGCTCTGGCGGATATTTAAAACTTTAATAACCAGCCTGAGTAACACAGAGCACAGTTGATCCCAGTTGGGGATTAGCTATCATTAGCGATTAATCCATGTTACTTTTTTTCTCATCACAGCCTACATGGGCAGGAAAATCTCCCAGCAAAAGATTTAACATGGCAGGAAATAAGAAAAAAAATAATAGTAAGTGCCCTCTTAATTAGGTATATCCTGGTGCTGGAGCATGAGTTGACCTCGCTGGTCTTGATATTCTTGAGCTAGTTCCACATCGCTCTGGGTCTCCGTTTTCCCATCCGTCGTGCCATGCCCTCTCACAGACCCTCCAGCTCACACAGGGTTCTAACCTTCCATGAATTAGGATTCCTTTCGCCACTCCTGTCATTGGCAAGTTCTGTGTAAGCTGTTCTCTCCGCGCAGCCGAAGACATTAGAGAGTGAATTGGGTATTGGAGCAGATGTGAGTCATTCGTGTTAGTATAAAAACTACGGAATAAAACCCGTTATGGCTCTGGAAAGCCGTGTAAAGCAGCATATGGAGCAAATGTAAGCTGGAAACGGGGGGAAGCTGTGAAGTCCAATGCATATGCTCTCCAGCGGCTTTTGCTGTGGGGTTTCACACTTTGCTTCTTGTTTCCTTGTGCCGTCCTCCTGTCACTCTCTCTCAGCTCACTGCAGAGGCTGCAGCTTTTTTGTGCCTTTCGGATCAGATTCCCCACATCCCTCCTCTCTGCCCACTGTGCGGTGACTTCAGTAAGAGTGTATGTGCGTGTGTCTACCATCCACATGCTTATTAGACCTGTCACCACCAGCAAGATGCCCTCCGTGCCAGTCTAATGAGATTTCACCCCCAGAGGCCTGAGCAGCATTCTGTTGAGATCTTTGCCCTTCTAGACCACCGGGAAAGGTAACCAGTAGCAGGGCAGACTGTAGCACAGTGATGAGACACCCGCAGGCTGGCCCAGCACGGCCGTGGTGAGAATTCAGACATGTCTGTCTTTATTCCACAGTCATACAGACACGAGTCTTTGGGCCAGCCCTTGCAGTCTGCTCTGTGCAAGTTCTCCAATTGTAAATAATACACCAGCCCCCCCTCTCTCTTCATCTCTCCCCCTTTTCTTTGCCACTGTAGATTCTGTCAAAACCTCATGTCCGAGTCTCCCGCAAGGCCTTCTTATAAAGAATGATAGAATAGTTTAGGATGCATTGTAAATGAGAATGAGCTATTACCAACCTTCTAACCTCCTCTCTCTGCCACCTTGGTGCATCTTTGTCAAAAGAATAAAGCCAGCCAGCTTTTCCTCTTATCTTTGACGAGTAGCTGGGTGGCTTTATCTAAGGGATCTGAGAGTCACCTTTCTGGATCGTTCTCTAGCCATTAAACAATTTCTTTCACCATCCCGATACCCTCTACCCCTCCACCCTTTTTTATCTTAGCTACTACTGTATAATTTGCCTCCTGGAAAGGGACTCATATCTTTGCATTTCAAAAACCTGCCTCTTTCTTCCGATATTTGAAATGCCCCCAGACTTCCTTTGTTCCTCCCCCAGATGCCAAGTGTGAAACTTACTACTGCCGCCAAGATAGGCCTGTGCTGGTTGCAGAAAGTGGTTTGATCTTCTGTGGCGGTGTCCTGCAGTGACCTGAGCCACGACCACCCCTCCCCCCTAGAAAATGCAAATGTCTAGTAGCAGGAAGGGGTGACCCAGTTAGCTTAAGGAAAAGTAGAGGAAACTTCTGTATCCTGAATTAATTACCTAGAAGGGTCTCTGAAAGAGGGGAGCACAGCAGAAGAAGAAATGGAAGGACCCAAAGGCAGATGTCATTTACTTCCCAGGTCCCAAGTTTCAGACAGCCGACTCTGACAGCCACCTGCATCTGAGAGCCGAAAAGGCAGACATCTGAGAGATGTCTGAGAGCCGAAAAGGCAGTCTTTCGTAGTAGGCTTCGGCTCAGAGGCAAAGGCGAAAGGTAGAGAGGGCAGGAGAGCGCAATTCTGGAAGGGACAGAGCTGTCCTGGGTCCTCTCCAGCGTGGTGAGAACTTCAACAGTGAGAGGAGCCAGGCGTGTGCCAGGGATGGAAATGGGACAAACCTTGTTCCCAGAACAACCCCTGGTGGCCAGTGGCGGATTCCGTAATCAGTCATTCATGGATGCGGCCTATTCAGCAGAGTGACCACACGCCCCAGTTTGCTTGCTGGTTTATTCCTGTTTTCCTGACATCAATATGAATAATGTCCCCTTTGACTTTTAAAAAATGTCCTAATTTAGGCAACAAACTTCATGGCCACTCCAATGGTTACTAAAAATGTGGTTCTTTGCTGTTAAAGTTCTTCTGAGCATGTGCCAAGTTTGAGATGGCCTGTATGTTTGTGTGGGGCACTGATCTGTGTGACATTTAAGACATTCATTCAAGCCCTGGCTGGTGCAGCTCAGTGGATTGAGCACGGGCTGGGAACCAAAGTGTCGCAGGTTCGATTCCCAGTCAGGGCACATGCCTGGGTTGCAGGCCACAGCCCCCAGCAACTGCACATTGATGTTTCTCTCTCTCTCTCTTTCTCCCTCCCTTCCCTCTCTAGAAATAAACAAATAAATAAAATCTTAAAAAAAAGACATTCACTCAAAGAAGAGACCATGTGGACAATCTGAGCCAACTTTAAATGGGAAAGGATTGTGTTGCCCACATCGGTCAATGGCTATCTGACCCCATCCACCCAGCTGAAGGCGTGTTACCCACCGAGCACCGAGCATGCCCCAGGAAGCAGTCACGTTCCCGGCAGAGGTCTCTCCAGAGGGCAGGCGGCTCCTGACATCATCTCTCCAACCATCTCTTCCTCTCACCCACATACCTACTCAGGCCGTGAAAGTCACACGGATGTGTGAAATGAGACTGGATCAGGAATAAACCCAATGATAACGAAGGAGCTGAAACGCAGCCTTCGTGTCGAGGACACAGTAGGGATTGGTGGGGTCCATGTAGGACTCACTAGGAGGGAGTTCCAATGGACCGCTGCCAGGGTAGACAAAGTGGTGCCAGAGTTGCCCTGCTTCTCAACAGAAGCCCAAGTCAAGATAACTATGAGACTTTCTGCATTTTAACTGTTGTTAACTAATTCAGTTCCTACCACCCACCCCCCAAATCAGGTGGGCTCAACCAAACACATCTGCAGTCTGGATCCAGCCTGCTGCTTGCCGGTTTACAACCCCTGCTTCTGCCACAAATGTTTTAATAAGCACTGAGACTCCCTGTGTGCCCTCATGCTTCTAACAACAAAGTGACGCTCGAGTTATAATTCATCTCCCCAGATACCCCAATTCACCAAGCGACATTCCCTACTAGGTTTAACGGACCAACTGAAACAGGAAGCTGAGACATTCTGGGGGACTATTATGCCCAGAAGTTTCCAAGTAATCAGCAAAGCAATCAACAAATACATTGTGAGCACAGATTCTGGGCAATTTGCTGTGAAGGGTACAAACAGATATAAGGCCTATTTCCAGCTCTTCAAGAAAGTGTGAGCCAGTGATTAGCATGCACACTCCGGTGTTAAAGGACCTGGTCCCTCCTCTCTTTTGAGTTTCCATTGAGTAATGATCTGACTCTCAGGTGGAGGTGCTTCAGTCCACCTGAGAAACAGCTACGTTGGAACAGGAAAGTCCTTCGTGTAGCCACACTCTGCTTCTGTCTTCGGTTTCCCTCTCTGAGTGCTGTAAACGTATTAATTAAACATAGATGACTTGAAAGGCGCTTGCTTTCAGCATCTGCACTCAACCGGGCTGCGCCGGCAGGGGAATAGGAGACTATCGCCTGCGGCGGAAAGCTGTTTTTTAAAATAAAAACCCCTTCCCTTTTGCAGTTTTCCCCCATGCAGACTATTTATTTTGCCCATCCTCTGGCTACTTCACCTTTTGTGTCATTATTTTCATGAGACAAGTGAAGATAATATTTCTCTTGTGCTTCAAAGAGCCGAATCCCTGTCTCTGGCTGGCTCGGAAGAAGGCGGGTTGCAGCGCTAATGGAAAGAAGTCTGATGTACAGTCCAAGCACAGATCCTCAGGGAGAAGTAATGCATCTCTTTGGGGGGAAAAATAGCTTATACTTATGTGGTAGGTGATTTCCAATTTATAAAGGTTTCCTGTTGCCTTTGATTGCCCGGATAACTGCATTCCAGAAGGTTAGGCTTCTCGTGTGTAAGACGGGCTCGCCTCTGGGAACCGGAATGTAGATCCAAAAGCGTGGAGTCAAGATAAGCGCGCCCTCCACCCGCTGCGCCACCACCCCCGGGGCTTTGCGGCAATGCAGAGCCAAGGGTTAACCTCCATTCCCGGGAGAGACGGCCAAGCTCCTCCCCGTGATTCCTTCCCCTATCACCGCTCTCAGGCCTCAATTCCAAATTGATTTCCTTAATAACTATTAAAGATCTTTTTAATTAAACCAGGCATCCTCTCCCTTGGCAAACTTTTCCTGATGACATCGCTGGTTAATTAAAGGTTTAAGCTGCAAAGACGTATTACAGAAGAACCAGGGAAGCCGCTTCATGGAGAGCCTGCTTCCTGTTGCAGAAACCCAGGCTCCCTCCGAGGGCTGATCCTGTCTTCCCCTCGCAGGGGCGTCCAACCTGCGGCCCGCCCGCAGCCCAGCATGGCTGTGAATGTGGCCCAACACAAAATCGTAAATTTACTTAAAACATTATGAGATTTTGCGTGTGTGTGATTACGTGTCGCAGTGTGTTGAACGTGTGGCCCAAGACAACTCTTCTTCCAGTGTGGCAGAGAGACACCGAAAGGTTGGACACCCCTGCTCTGCAACAAGCATAAGAAGCTCCAAAGTGTTGGTAATAAAAAACGGTCGGGTAGGGGGGAGTGGTTAATCTTTCCGTTCCCTGAGCTTCAATTTCCCCTTTCAGGCTTGCTGGGTAAGTGTTCATCAAGTGTTTTTCATTAAAAACATCATTCATTTTGATCGTAATTCACTGATGCTGACAAAACATTTTTACCTCTTCATCCAAAATTTCTGAGGTAGTTGATACATTTCATAATCAGAGAGCAACGAATAAAGGTCTCTTCACCCATCAACACAACACAGCCACCTCTGCAATTGAAAGTATGGTAGCAGGTTCTCATATAAAGGGGGGAAATCATATATGTATTCACAATAGTAAATTTCTTAGATCCATATACCTTCTTTCTCCTGCTTCTTTTGAATTTTTTCATTTTTTCCCAGTGAGACCCCTGTTTCAAAATGGTAGAACAGGGTAAGCAGCGCAGGGTGTCATTAAAGAAGAGAATGTCCTACAAAGTTCAATAGCTCTTAAGTTGGGAATCAAACCCATGACCTTGGCTTTATGATCATGATAGTGGAAAACAATGGGCCTCAAACCTAGATGTGCATTAGATATACCTCTGACTGCCGTTAAATTAGATGACCGTGTCTCACCCCAAGCCCGCTGAGATTCCATGACTCGTGCTTCCAGGCACCCAAGCTTGGGAACCCTTGGTCTAATCAAGTTGAGTCATTGTCACTTCTAGGCCTGTCTGGAAATGAGGAAGGTGGTCCACTATTTTGATATTTTGGTCTATTGGTCAACTCAGGCAAAACGAAGCAAGGAGGAACAGAACCTCACCAGCATTGCTAAGGAAAGCTGGCTCCAGTTCTTATGAGACATCAAAGAAGGGTTAAAAGCTTTTTCCACTCACACATTGGCATTCATCAGGGGTTCACAGCTCTAGGTAACTGGATCTCAAATGGTTAGAAAGAATCAGAATCACCTGCAGAAAATGTATTCCTAATACTTTCATCATCAAAAAGTTCAAGCATTCAGAAAGGCAGAATGATAGTCTGCTCAATATCCACACATGTAATATACCTTCCACCTAAATTCAAGACTTGTTAACATTTTGCCATGTATGTGTTGGCACATGCACGTATGCATCTACAATTGCCAAACCAATTATAGAAATCATGGTACATCTCGCCTAAATAATAAACTTAAATTACCCAGAAATACTCCCCCCGCAGCACACATTCCCCAAAATTAATGACCTTCTGGACGTAACGACAACACCATTATCACACCTGACTCAGTTAAAAATCAGTTCCTAAGATCATACAACTCTCAGCCCATAATCAAGTTTCTCGGGGACTTAAAAAGACAAACGGAAATAAAAAGGCAGAGCTTTCTGGCCAGATTCCCAAAAATGTTTGTTCATTTAGGTAATGATCATGCTTTGAGAAATGCTACTGTAGATGACTGACTAATTAAGAATGCTTGTCTTCCTAATAACTGAAATGCAGTTTACTTTTGTACTTGAAAATTGCTTGGCGATTTGCATGGCACTTAGTCATTATGTCATCTGATGCTGTTAGCACTGCCACTCTAAGGTCCATAGGAGTGACAAGACAACTGGGGCCAAGAATTATTGCGACCTGCCCAGGTCCTGCAGCGAGATCACCGAGACAGCTTGGGTTCCGGCGCCGGTGTACTGGGCCAGCGCTGAGGTGGGAGTCTGCACGTGGGAGTGCTGGTGCCCACTCTGCATCCGGCTCTCCATATGACTTGGGACGTGGGGCCAAGCTTCTCCGGTCTTCGACGTCTTCATCTGAAAAGTGAAGGACTAAATTGGTGGTCTCTAAGGTCTTTTCCACGTCAATCTTTCCTTGATTCAATGCATTTCTGACTCCTCCTCCAAACCCCTTTATTCATCTCCATGTAGTTCTGTACAAATTGATATGGGGGCTTATTGAATCATAGGGAAGACCAATGGAATATTGCTGAGAAAGAAATTAATTCGACAAACATCTCTCCACTTGCTGTGGCCAAATGTGCCCAGGCCCCTGAAACCCAGGAAGGTGTGAGCCAACTCTGAGGGGCTCTTTCAGGAAGTCAGACGGGATGGGGGCTCGCAGGAGGAAGTTCAGCTTGAGACTCCCATTCCACTTTACAGTTGACCGCAGCTCCTCATTCTTCCCAGTGTCACAAAGGCTCTGTGCTTCCTTAACCCGCCCCCCGACTCCCCGCCGGGCTCACCCACATTCCCTGAACTGGTCCACGGCAGAGCCGCGGTCTGACACACGACCACCAGAGCTAGTTAAAATTCTTTGCTTGGGGAACACTTTAATTTTATAGGGACTGTATTGTGTGAATTTTTTACAACCTGAACATATCCATGTATTGCTTGTATAATTAAAAATAAATAATTAAAAATCCTTGACAGCTTGATCGGTTTTTCTTTTTGGACTCTCCGATAAAGCAGTCTCTAGGGTACGGCAAATAGCTCTGAGATTCCCATTGGTGTGTGTGGGGAGGAGTTGGGGGCGGGGAAGCGGCATCAACTCCCATTTACATGAACTGAGTGGAAATGGCCCGATAATGCTAACACAGTAACAATAATCATGGTTAAGCACTTCTCTACAGACCCCGTGCACCTCAAAGGGCAATATGAAAACTAAGGCTAGATAATCGTGGTGGAACCTGGACCCGTGAAGAAAGGTGGTCTGGAAAGATGTGGAGTAAAGAACCAGTTTCTCTAATTCTGTCTGTCTCTGTCTCTCTCAACCTCATGTGACCTCCTTCAGAATATGCTCTCTTCTTCACCGCAACTCTGCCAGATCTGTCCCGTTGGGAGCCATGTCCTCATGAAGTCACTCACTATGTCCCCTACCAAAGCGTGCTTCTTCTTCTAAAGACATTTTTCCTCATTAGGAAGCTAATCACCATCAGCAGTCTGTCCTTGTCCTTTAGGGAAGGAACTCACCAGTGGTCAGGGTGGACAGCCTGAGATCAGACAGCTCAGCAGTCTCACGAATGGGAGTTAAAATCTAGTGCTTTCTGTCCTGAAGGAGTCACAGACCCTAGGAACAAGCCCTCCTAATGGAGAATTGGACCAAGAGGTGCCCTTCAAGTTCAGCTGGTGATGCCCTGATTCTCTCTATCCTGCCTTCAGAGGGTCTCTGGGTGGTTTGGTGTTGGTGACACACACCCCATCCTGGAATCAGTTGCATCATCAGTGGTCATTATCCCTCACCAAACCAAAACTGGAAAGGTCAAGTTTAAAAACCTTCGGACTGAATAAAAGGCATCCAGAGCAATGTAGGCAGAAAGGGACAGGCCAGCTGACACCCAGCGTGAAGTGAGCAGAGCTGATATGGAGTCAGTTTAGTTTAGTGGTTAGTCTCCTGGGTGCTGGAGTCAGAGGCCTGTGTTCAAATCCCAGCTCTCCCATCAGCTGCAGACTTCTGTCAAGCTACTGCCTCCTTCTGTCTCCCAGTGTCCCCAGGTGGGACTTGGTGAGACAGACCTCTAGAACATGTGGCTTCTTATTTGTGTAACTTACGTGTTGTGTAGTCTTTCTGAGCTTCAGTGCCACCATTTGAAAAAAAAATGGAATTAAAAATATGTTCTTGCAGAAAACTTGTCAAAATTTACAGACAATGGATTCAAAGCATCGGATACAGAAGGTAATCAATATATTTGTCATCCATTATTGACCATGACCATGACCATGTTCATGACCATGTGATGATGGGTAGGGCCCTTACCTTGAGAGCAAGGACCACATCTTTGGCACCTTTGTACCTCATCACTTAGTGACATAATGCGTGCATTGAAAATACTCAACACTGTGCTTGGTTGATGAATATTTTAAAGTGAGCATCTCCTTTCACTTGATTGGCAGCCCTACAATAGGGAATGTGAAGTGATGGGCCCTGGAGATAGAGTACCAACTGCACCCCATAATGGATATGTACATCCTGTTGGCAACTCTGGTGGGCACGTGACTTTTGTTTGGTTGCCTACATCTGAACCACTTTCTTTCTTTGAGGAATTTCTCCCTTAATGAGGGACTAAACACCTCTCCCAAAGGAGTTGAAAATGCTAGCTCCTTCCTTTCCTTGCCTCCCTTGCAGCTAGAGCCCAGATTTATGCTTTCCTAATCAGACCCCAGAGCCAGATTTTACCTGGGAGCTGATGGGACAAGAGAGGACAGAGAGCAGTGGAAGCAGTGACAGCTAAAAGGCTGAATTCCTGGTACAAAAGTGGAATGGTGCTGGCAGCAGTAGCAGGAGCAGCCCAGCTGAGTACCTACATGCAAACCTGGGGTATGGAAATGGCAATGCTGCAAATACAGGCATCCAGCTCTCTGCAAGAAACTGATTCTGCAGTGAGGTTCAGAACACCTTGGGAAGCTTAGCCCTGGCTTGCTGCGAGCTTCCCAAATCCCTTTAATATTCTGTTTTGATTTTATCAGTCAAAGTCATGTTCTGTAGCATGGAACCCAGATTTTGACTGATCCAGCAAGGCCCTTTATGTCTCTGCAGGTCTCTTTCCTCATCCTCAGAGTAGGGTTAATTCTTCAAGGATAGAAGGAGAAAAGAGATGCCAGGTGTCTGGCATCAGAGTACTCAGTAAATATCATTTGCCTCAAACACAAGTCTAGCAGCCGTCATAGCCTCAAAGTACTCTGTTACTTACACTCCTTTTTGACATTTGAGTATTTGCCTGCCTCAGGAATCCACACATTTTCTAGAGAGAACCCACTGTTTTTGGCTGATTCTTTAGCTACAGTGAGAGCCAGGGGCAACCATGCCCCAGGTTTACATGCGGAACCACTCAGAGCCATCAAGAGTGATCTGTATGAACTGAATCCAGTATGGGGACCACCTCTGGTCCACAGCTCCAAGAGATCATGACTCATACCTCCATATTTCCCTGAATCCCCCAAGTGAAATAGGATAATCTTGATATGAATAAATACTTTTTAATGCTTTCAAAAGAATAATTTCTACCATTTTAAAAATTTGCTAAAACTGGAGTAAAACAGTTGCAAAATTATTATCTCTTGACAATCTGTTTTGCTCACTGGTCATGTTTGGCGCCTTTGTTAAGGCCCCTGCACTTTAAGGGTATTGCCAATAGGGGGTGATAAAGAGCCACATGCTCTGCCTACCCAGCCTTGACAGAAATTCTAGGTAGTTTATAACAGTGTTAGACCCACCCCGAGGATTTGTAGATGACTTTGATATCTGTTAAATACAAAAAAAAGGAAAACCACTGAAACTGACTTAAGCAAAAGGGGATAATTCATTGGATATGTAGCAGGCATCTCACAGAACCCAAGGACAGTAAGGACAGCTGGATCACCAAAAAAAAAAGTCCCTTTCTTTGTTTCTCTAGGGCCACATGAAGCTTTGTCCCCAAGCCTCTCAACGACCTGCTTTGTTCTTTCCCCCTGGATAGCTGCATGGCTGGTACCCTTGTTCTCCTCTCCTGCCCTCCTCACCTACAATGGCAGCCTCTCAATCTCTGTGGCTTAATGTCCTGCTTTTCCTTCTTAGCACTTATTACTGTCTGAGCATACCATATATATTTGTTTTCTGTCTCTCCTTTGTCTCTGTGAGGAGAGGGACTTTGTTTTAATCACCATGGCATCATCCGCGCCCAGAAGAGGGCATGATGCATAGAAGGTGCTCAATAAGTAGTTCTGAATGAGTGAGGAATGAATGAATTTTCCTTCTCTCTCCAGTCTTGTTCCCTGCTTCCAGGTGCTTCTGGGAGGTCATGGGAGAAAATGGCTGCCCAGAACCAGGTCTCTGTGACACCCCCCACCCCGATTCAAGCTCTTAATTATTGACTAATTTAGTTCTTTAGTGAAATTTTTGAAGAGAGAAAGAATCTGATTGATTCAGTCCAACCTACCCATGAATTGCTTTGGAGTCCATCTTATATCCAAAGACCTTTGGTGACAGAATGGGGCCCAAAGTACAGAAAGGTAGCCAGGACTGTGGAAAGAAAGGATTTGTATACCCAAGTCAAAATCCACTAGTGCACAGTCTTTGTTTTGTTTAATCTCATATGCATATATGTGAAATCAAAAAACAGTTAGTTGCCCCAGCTGGTGTTGGTTGGGTGTGATCCCGAAAAACAAAAGGTCGTTGGTTCGATTCCCAGTCAGGGCACATGTCTGGGTTACAGGTTTGGTTCCTAGTTGGGGCGCATACAGAAGGCAACCAATCGATGTTTGTCTCTCACACTGATGTTTCTCTCCCTGCCTTTCTCGCTCCCTTCCCATGGGGAACTTGGAAAATCACTAAGTTTTTTTGTTATTGCATACATGCACACAAAAGAAAACCAAAAATTACACAAAACATACATGTATATGACTTTCTGTATAAATTCCTAACTTTTTATAAAAACCCTTCCAAGTGGAACTTCTCACAAGCCCTCATCAGATTGAGCCTTCACATGGAACCTGAACCCTAACTCAGTAATTGAGCTTCTCCCTTGATAGATCCTCATGCTGTGGTTCTCTTCCTTCCTAAGAAAACCTTCAGTTAGTTTTTTGCTGGTCATCCACTTGATTATGAGTTGAACTATTTTCATACATAACAACCTCTGCACCCCCCCCACACACACCAGTTTTCTCAGTGTTTTTTCCCAGTTATCTTTAAAATGGGACCTACTGTTCTATGCTGTGACATTCATAGCATAGCAAAACACATAGTTGTGTTTTTTTCTTCTACTTGTCCTTCTCAAGCAAGAAAATCATCCCAACCAGTTTCCTCTGATCTGTAGCTCGAGTTGGGTGCATTCATTGCAGTATTAATTAATTAACAGGCCCTTGGTACAGTTGCCCTAGCAATGATCACCAAAGCATCAGAACTCTTCCAACAGAGCAGCACATACGGCAGTCAATTAACTGTTTACTTCACACACATAAGCTAAGTTCACCGAGCACCTGGTGCAGAGAGGGACACCCAGGGGATGCTCGGCACACACTTGCTGACTAGCTGACAACACCTAGGCCATGAGGAGGTGCTGAGTGTGCTGACTTGAACATCGGAAGGCATTTAGAGCTGGTGGCAGAGACACCGTCCAAGGGGAGCAGCAGCCAGTGTGATTTAAAAGGGCATCGGCATGGTGCTAACACCTTAGAAATAATCTAGAAGAGCAGGGAAGGGACCACAGGCCTTTTGCTAGGGCAGGCTACTACTGAAGGGGAAGAGGGAAAAGCTAGACAGATTCTTTCTCTGCCTGTCATTTCCACCATCATCTCCCAAGGCAACAGAGAAGACTCTTCACTTTGGACCTCAGTCTTGGGGGCTCCATCACAGCAGGACATTAGCCCAGCTCCAGATGGGTCAGATGAGCAGTGAGGAAAACCTCCCTCACTCAGGCGTGATCGCAGGGAATGCTGACTGTACACGTATACACAGAGCTAGCTTCCGACTTAGTTACAGACGAGCATGACCTTCCCACCTTATTTCTGCTGAGGCTGTGTTTGTGGCTCCATTCTCCAGGGGAGTTGGGTCCTTCCGGGTACATCTCAAATTCCTATAGAAATGGTTCACTCCATGATATACTCACTCACTAATGGCTTCCCATGTTTCTTTTGAATATAGAGAATGGAGAGAGACCCACGTGAGCTAGCCCTTATAAAGGAGTTTATCAATAAAATACAGAGCTCACAGTCATCTGGCCCAGCTGGGCTCTTGGAAAGATCTAAGTATTGGGTTGACCAAAAAGTTCATTTTTTTTTCCTGTAAGATGGCTCTATGAGCGCTTAGTTGTCTTTAACCTCATTTGAAACAATTTTGTTAGATTGTATTGTGACAGCTGTCATATCAGCGTGCATTTTTAAAAAATTGTCAAAATTGGTGAATTTTTGTGTAGCCATTTTAATATTGAAAATGGAAGAAAACACACATATTCAAAATACCCAAACCAATAAAGTTATTGGCAACAATGAAAAACATGTCTTTGATTTCACAGAAAAAAAACTAAGTGGTCTTTTTGGCCAGTCCCATAATTGGCAGGTGCAGGGACGCAGCAGTTCCTCTCTGTGATTCTGACACAAACAGTCTTGCATCTCTGCCTCCCTCCAGCTTGTGCTGCCTTCTCCCCTCTGCACGCCTGCTCCCTCGCCCGTGCTTTCTGCTCCTGTAATGTCAGCTTCGGCTTGTGTTGGGGTGACCCTGACCCCATCTCTACAGACACCTTGGGCTCAGGTTCTGACAAACGACTCAGTCCCTCACTATTCTACTTCCAATTTTCAAGAAAACAGCCTGATCGGCTCAGCTCTGCTCAGAAAACTGACCCAGACCCAACAGTTGTATGAGAAGTTTAGCGACTAAGAGTGAGTTGCAGGCGACAGTTATGGCTGCCTTGGCCAGCCTGAGCTGGGAGCAATTGCCTGAGAGGAGAGCTTCGGGAGGAGGCAGGAACCTCAGGCTACGTGACCGCAGCTCCCACGATCATAATCTCCTGAGCCTTTTTTTATTTCCCACAGTTCCTGTGCACTGCTGCCCTTCATTCCACGTGTCTTCTTGTTCTTGTCCTTTTCCCCAACCGTGACCTTTACTTTCCCATCACCCACCCTCAGCCATATCTACTCTTGCATGATATTCCAGATTCAGTTTGGGATGGAGGGTATTTGACGGCATAGGATCTCAATCCAGAGAGCCCACCGCTTCCGTCCCCCCTCAGCCACCCACTCTCCACTTACCCAATCACAACAGTCACCTTCTTGCTCATCGGAAACGCTGGTCTCCAAAACTCACACGGACATAGTACTCTACAACCATCTGTCTAACCAAAGTCTGTTCTGTAAGTCATTTAGTCAGCAAAACCTGCTTCCTTAGAGCATGTGATATAGTCACAGCATAATCAATCAGCACAGTCCCTGAGGCCAAGTTAAGCCATAAACCAGTTTTCACAAATTTTTCAATTTGGACTTATTTTTCAGAGGCCTACTGCTTAATTCGGATTCCTAGGACTTAGTGAAACCAGGCGCTTTCTGGGCAGGTTCAAAACAGCCCGCATTGGAAGTAAGATCTGCACACTCCTTATCCATGCCTTTACTCCTTCTTTTATTCACCAAATACACACTGAGCACCTGGTGTGTGTTATGTCTTACCTTCCAAGGCTAAGGAGACACAGGTAAACGAGAGCAGACAAGCCCTGCTCTCCTGGAGACCAACAGTAAAGTACCTGGTATGTAATTATAAGTAAGATGGGGACAAGGAGGAAAAGGAACACAGTGATATGAGAATATCGTATAACGGAGGAACTTAGACTGGGGGCCCGACTGAAGGCTTTCCTGAGGACGTGAGATTTGTACCCAGTCCCGAAAACAAAGTTACCTAGGCTAAAGGCAGGGGCAGAGTGTTGCATTTCAGAAACTTTGAGAAGATCAGCGTGAGGGGACGATAATACAAGAGGAGGCTGGAGAGGTGGAGGACAGCCAGGCCCCAAAGGGCGTTTGAGGACATGCTCTAATTGTGGAGTTTTCTCGCAGGAGCACAGAGAAGTAGACCGCGAGAGGATTCCAAGCGGCAGGACTGGTGAAACGGAGCTGCAGAGGGATGATGTGATC
The DNA here is from genome assembly GCF_019186645.2 of Phyllostomus hastatus. Lineage (NCBI taxonomy): Eukaryota > Metazoa > Chordata > Mammalia > Chiroptera > Phyllostomidae > Phyllostomus > Phyllostomus hastatus. The sequence continues at coordinate 216,597 of NW_025333873.1, read as the reverse complement.
AGCCTCCTGTGTGCAAAAGTCTCCTTTGGCTTCAACGATGAGAGCAATTTGGTGAGGGCCAGAGTGGGTGGACAGACCAAAGCAGCAGCTTCTATAGCACAAAAAAGCAAGGTTATGGGGCTGGGGCTGGGCCGACGTGTCGGGGGTGGGAGAAGGGCGTGGATTTGAGAGAGCATGAGGGAAAACCACCAGGAGGAGGCAATCTGCTGAGAGAGCGAATACACATACATAAAACACAGTGGAGTTCCCCTGTTTTAAATGACATGGAGAAACTGCTTGAAGAGAAGGACAGTGTTAGCTTTAACTGGGGAAGGCATCGTAGACAACATGGCTCTGAACTGGGACTTACTGAAAGAGGGTTAGACTTGGACATGCTGAGGGGGGGCGAGGAGCACGGGCGCTCCAGACAACCCCTGGGACATGTCTCAGGGTTCAGGGGATGGGTTTTTGCACTAGTGTAGTTTATACACAGCCTTCTAATTGCCCTATATGACCTGACTAATTTAAAAAATCAATCAGGTAATGTTGAAGGTGCTCAGAGGTATTCATTTAACATTGGCCGATGTGCACTGGCTGTGTCCTCTGTGACGGGCATTGTGATCATACACAGTGGACACCACACAGGTGCTGCCCTCAAGATGCTTACCCCAAGCTCACCATCTTCACAGCCCAAGGGGCCGTCTCTACAAGCAGAGCCGAGGACACCTGCATCCTGCGTGTCACCTGGGAAGCTTGCTCAAAATGCAGATTCCCCACGACTAACCAAATCTGACTCTCCATACTAAGACCCCAGAATCTCCCTTTAAAGCAAGCACATGGTGGGGGGGGCAGGGGAGCGATATATGCATCTCGAGTAAAAATGAAGTGTGGAGGCAGAGGAGGGAAGGAGTATTTTTTGAGGGACAGTATTCCGTATGCGATGAGCATTGTACACACTAATTCATTTAGTCCTCCCCAGGACACAACCACATTTATATCATTATCTCCATTTCACAGGTAGGGAGACGGAGATGCAGAGAGGTTGAAGGGATTTACCTAAGGATACTACATGTTATATACAAGGGAAGCTCTTCACAAGGTGAAATTTGTAAGTTCAGCCTGACTGTCAAAGGTTGAGGCAGACCACCGCCTGTTAGCTCCCCAGTAGAATGACATCAGTCCATCTGATGAAAATGCCCATGCAGTTCCGTCATTTTCCCAACAGAAACAAGCAGGTGTAGTTCCTATGGGCATCTCTAGAAGGGAGGGGGTGGTGGTCAGAGAGAGAAGGAATAGAGGAAGAGGAGGGACCAGGGAAGAAGAAAATTAACTTGTAGATTAGTCAACTAAGCCAGTTGGGACTGGGAATCGCCCAAGGGCACCCTGGGGAATTCACATGCTATCACTCAGCCAATCTTGATTTGCAGATAAAACTGCCTTTCCAGCACTAAGACTCTAGCGGAAAGTCCTTGGACCCGAAGTGCAGACCCCGCAGAGCCACTTCTGACAGGGAGACACAGCAAGGCAAAATATCAACACCCTGTGTTCCCCTCCACTGCCATTCGAACACAACCTCCTGGTCCTTCCTGGAGTGCAGACCATCCCCAGCAAAGCAGACACAAACCCAGAGAATCAGGCCTGCAATTAAGCCACGGGGAGTTAATGAAGAGAGAATTGCCAGGTAGAATGAGCAGACACTGAGACCACAGCGGATGACAGTCAGGTTTAATTCCGTCCTGCAGGGGAAGATTGGCAAGCAGGTCCCAACCGGAGCAGATTATTGCGGCGGAGGTGAAATATTTCATAGGATATTTGCAGAGGGAGATGCATGCAGAGGAAACGGTTCCAAATATATTTCTTTTATATCTTTTCCGTAACAAGCTAGGTAAGGAGCATGTGGGTAATTGATGCATATGCATGAGAGCATAATTAAGAACTATAAGACCTGGAAGATTTTCAAGCTCTATGACAATTATAAATCATAAAAAAAAGCCCTTCCTTTGGGTGCAGGGCTATTATTCAAGCATCTGTCCTTAGGCCACTAAGTTATGGATATTATACCTACTGTCCTCAGTTTTCCATAGCTGATCTGATCCTTCTCTCCAGCCTCCCCTTCCCTTCAAAGTCCTGCCCTCCGTCTACTAGACAGTGAAGGGGAAATACTGTATCTGGTTCGCAAGTTTGAATTTGAGTTTTATCTGTTAGCAGGCTCTTTGAATAGCTCATACTGTCTGGGTTACTCAGCCTCTCAGATCCCTGACCCTTCCCCACCAGCTGGGCAGCCAGGTAAATGAGGAGGCTCTTCAGCATGCGACCCAAAGCTGGCCTATGTCCCTGCCCAACAAACCCTTGGAATACTTTCACGTGGGAGTGGAAGCTGTTTGAAGACAAGGACTATGTTCTGCCAGGGGCTCCAGGAAGCGCCGAAACTATGGGATGGATATCAGTGGTATTATGAACTATATAAGGCAGGGTGACGAGGCCCCATCCCAGGAGAGTCGGCATTCCGAGGCTAACTAGCGAAAACGAGCGAATACCTTGTGCCACGCGGTTTCTTGGCCTCATTTTCCTCGTCTGTGAAAAATAACAACTACCAATATGGATAATATTCTTATTGGGTTTAATTTTCAAAGTCAAGGCGAAAAAGCCATTTTGGGAAGGGAAAAATCAAAGATCCAGAGGAGAAAGCATGACCGCCATCCCCACACCCCAGCAGTTCTGCTCTGACTCGTCGTCCCCACGTCGTTTACACTTCACCATGGATCAAATCCCACGGAGAGAGTGTGTCCCAGTGCCAGTCCCTGGGATTCCAGCACTTCCGTGGTCTCCCAGCCCTGCCTCCCTCTCCAGCCCAGTCTTTTCTGGTTCTGCGATGCAAGGCAATCTACTTTAATGTCTCCCTGCCAGGGCTTTCCTACCTGGAGATACTCCCACCTCCCTCACTATTGTCAGCAGGCACCTAACTAAGTGAACCTGACAGGACAGCGGCAAGAGACTCCTGGCTCAATTAACCCATGTCAGCTACTTCCCGGCTGGGAGGCCCACCTCCCTGTGCTCAGACAGGCCGTGTTACATTAGCTGTCTTCTCCGGCCTCGGCTCTGCACCTGGAATGCCTTCCCACCTGAGGTCTCTCCAGGGATCCTCCCCGTCTCCCCAAGCCCAGAACAACTCCTCTCCAGGAAGCTATCTCAGAATTCTTCAGGCCACACCAATCTCTTCCTCACTGGATACTTACTGCATTGATCCTAAGCAGAACCACACATTACAGGGCTTAATTCTCTTCCACTTGTTCCATATGATTTGTTTCCTAGCTGTAAAACCATTATGGAGTGAATCCTAGACATCTGAGCGCAGAGAAGCCAAGAGGGTGCCCAGTCCCCACACGTGGCCAAAGGTATCGGACCCTCCTCTCTCCTGGAACATGCAAGCTCAGACCTCAGCCCTTTAGACACATGGGCTCCTGCAGCAGTTGGAGGCATCTCTCAAATGAAGAAGGTGATAAGGAAGCTATTTGCCCATAAGTAAATAACTGTTGTAATTATGGAACATCATTCTCAGCAGACCAGCAGACAGAAACCAATTTACATAACAGTCGCGGTTATTCATGGAAATGTTTGTGATTTATCTACCAAAGCAGATGAAGACCCTAAAGTTAATGTGTGTACATCAGCAACAGTAAACCAAAGCTCACTTTCTTCTCAACAAAGTATCCCTATTGCCAGCAGGTCAGATTCAGTATCTTCAGATCCACGTGAGGTTGGGGAGCTGGGGAGAAAGTATGGGTCTGAGAGAGCAGAGTAGGGGTGGGGGAAGGATGCAGAAATATATAACACCCCTGGCATTCTCCATTACGCCCCAAGGTCAGGGTTGCCGGTGCCCATCTGCTGGCTACCTTGTATGAGTCTAGTATGACCTAGAAGCCTATGACAGGAACCGTCTGGGAGAGAGACGGAATGAATGAAACGTGACCAAGAGAAGTTGGTAGGTACTGAAATAATGACCTGCACATACATCAAAATCATTTTATAGATTCGTTTGTGAACATGTGAGCTTTTCATGTCTTGGACCCAGAATTTCAGATTTCAGTGCAGAACTGGGGTGCCTCCCTGCACCCGCCGAGAAGCAGCCACTCTAAAACGCAACCAACCCGGAACCACCTGTAAACGTGAAGCACAAGACACGCCACGAATGTGCCGCGTGTTAAAATGAAGACGGCCATCTATGGGACCCCGGGGGCTGTGTGCCGAACACTGTCTCGGCTCATTCTGACTTAAAGTCCCACCGGACAGACGCACCGAGGAGGTGGGATCCCGGTGCCCTGTCAAAGACTCGAGCCCCCAGAGGAGTCAACTCTTTTAAATCAAGTAAACAATTGAGTTAAGAACCTCAGTTTTGAGGCAAACTGCCTTCTTTAAAGATCACTGTCCTTAGAAATGAGCTCTAAAGTGAGAGGTCTCCCAAACAATGAAGAGCCCAAGCCACTGGGCACAGACAGACAGTCCTCAAATGAAATTCAGAACTGTGGGTGCTGAGGGGGGAAGTCACCCTCGAAGATAAAGACTTTGGTTTCTTAGGGAAAATTCTCTTTTAAATGCCTGTTAACAAACAATTGTTTGTTTGTTTGTTTGTTTTTAATTGTAAGGGGAGGAAAGGATTCAGTTTCAAAATCCCAAACTCTTAAACTCAAAGGTTGGCTCTGCTTAAGGCCCCTGCACACTTCCTATTGTTTTTGGCTCAAAAGATATTTATATAAGCTCCCATGAGCTCGTAACAACATTAAAGGCAGCAGCTATTAGCTAAATAAACCAACACATGTGATGCTTTCAGGGAAGGGCAGATCACAGGGAGTCCCTATAATCAGGCCCAATGGGAACCCGAACTCCTGATGGGGATTGTCTAAATCAGAAATCCTTTCAGGAGGAAATTGGGCTGTGGGAGTGACTGCGGGAGCGAGCGCCCCCTGGTGAGCAGGGGCCTTCCCTGCACACTCAAGGAAGCAGCCACTCAAAAACGCAATCAACATAAACCCATCTGTGAACTTGGACAGCGGGGCCTGCCGTGAAAGCCCCATGTGTTCCCACGAAGAAGGTGATGTCATACACGTGCAGGCAGATGGGTGAAAGGAACTGACAGCTGATCACGGCACAGTCAGGAAGCAGAGCCCGCCACTGTCGGGAGGGCGGTCCGGGGGGACAGAGGAGGGCGCGTCTGGCAGCATAGACATTTAATCACTAGGAAGGCCCATGCTGCAGCGGTCCAGGCTTGTCCCACTCCCTGGGCTGTAAGTCTGTTCAGCCGCCTAATGACTTGTTTGCTCTTCCAGGAGCCCAGAGGTGGCCCTTCTTGGAGGGCAGACGTAAGCATCTGGTCACTCCAAAGGGGCATCTTGCAATGACAACTGATGGACTGGATTCCCAGGACACATTATAAGCCCATGACGTGACTGGTGGGGACCCAGTTTCCCAGGACCAGTCACTTCTGGAGACTCTGACCAGCTCAGCCTTGAACAGTGACAGTCCCGTAGTGTTCAGCCCCTGGGAGGCCCAGCCAGAATGCTAGCCTGCTTCTCTCACCTCCCTCTGCCTCCTAATGAGGGGGTTTCCAAAATGCTTTATTTGTCTAAAAAAATACCCATCCGATCACTCGCAAAGGCCTTAGGAAGGGCGCTGAGCATGTCTAAGAAATGACTGGAAGTCCTGGGAACTGGGTCCAAGGAGACTGTCCTTGACTGGCTAGACTAAGGATATGAATGGGGGGAAGGGATGGAAGGGTGACATCTCAGTTGTGGAAAGCGGGGGCCATAAGCATCTGAGGACCCTAATCTCAGGCTGGGCTTCTTCCCTGTTTTACGAAGGACGAGAGACTTAGCTGGTTTAGGGGTAACTGACCATGCTCTGCTCTGCCCTCTACCTCCTGGGGGTAAGCAGCCCTGACAGCCCCGTGCCCAGCATGCTGCGGGCAGCTGGTCTACCTGCTGAGGGCTGGTGGGGTGGGGGACCTTAGAGCCCCCTTCACCCACCATGCATGTGAGCACAGCACCCACCCCTCAGTAGCCAAGCTCCAGGGTTCGCAGCTCCAGCACCCCCACCCTAGCCCCAGGTGTCCTGGGGGAAATTACCTTGTTGCAGTGGTAGCCTCCACGTCCACTACCAGAGAATTATTCCAGCCCCCAAACAGAAGAGCTCACAGCCCAAAGCAAGAGGCTCAGAATGCATAGCTGATCATGGAGATGGGATAGCAAACACACTTAGAACATTGCATGTGGGCGGGGGGTGGAGGCACCACACGACTAAATCCTGAGTGTGCAATACTTGTGTCCCCACCCTCTGTCACATCAGCCCTTCCTGCTAATGCTGTGGTCACTGGCACCTGAGGGAAGGCTTTGGCAAGGAGCCCAGAAGACAGAAGGTTCCAGGGCCCATCCTCACAGGTGCTCTCTCAGAGAGACAACAGGGCAAGGACAGCTGGCCACAGCTGCAGCTTCCTAATGAGTTGGCTGAAGGCCCTGGATGTATCTGCATTTCTAGGGGTTAATGAGGCCATTCGGGCATCCCCAGTGGGAGGCTTTGAAGACTGAGAGCCTCGTGGGATTCAGGTGTGTTTGATGTATCCAGTTGGTGTTTCCCGTGCTCCTGTGTATTTAGGGTGAATCACGAATACTCAGGGCCACTCCGCTCCTCTCCCTCCCAGGCTCACCTTCTCTCTGTCTCGCCTCCTTCAGGCCATTTGCTTCCACTCAGTTCAATTCATCCTCCTTACTCAGTGTCTCCTGTTTTCAGAGCAGAGTCACATGGTCTTGAATAGTCCAGCAAGTACACATGACATCAGGTGTGCTGCTGGGACGGTGACCCCCAACTGTGAACCGCTCTTTACAATTTGAAGAGCTCCTTCACATTCACAATCCCATCGAATGGTTGCCACCACGCTGCGAGGCAGGGGTTATGTCCCAAAGCAGAAGATGAGGACAGTGATGCTCGGAGAGGTTGAGTGACTTTCCCGAGGCCACACAATCACACACCCAGTTGGTGCAGAGGGGACGTAAGCTCGAGTCATCTGGCCTCTGGGCAAACATGTTTCCCACCCCACCAGCCCACCCCTCAATCAGGTTCACTCCCTGTAAGACCCCCAGCACTCACAGCAGGACGTGGGGAATGCAGCCCTCGCCTCCCCGCCTGGCACAGCCCGACCTGAAGACCCTGCCCTCGGGAGGCCTGGCTGTCGGGCACACACACCCTACAGAGAGAGCAAGGACTTGCGGCAAGGAGCCGGCCTGAACAGCAATCTGGTCGTAGGACCATTTCTAGGCAAAACCTGCAAACCTACCTGCATGTTCACCACGGGATGGTGCCCACAGGGGCCTCTGGGCAGCTCACGCAGAGCCACGGCAGTTTCGGGGGAGAAACTTCTGCGCCCTGAGAACACCGGGTCCTCTCAGCCTGAACACCTCCTACCCCCAGCCCCCTACCCCCACCCCACCACCACCAAGGGCACTCTAACAATCTCTGTCTTCTCCCTTCCTGAGGAAGCCAAAGGTCAGGAAAAGAAGGTTCCGTGTCGCCCCTCAGAGCTGCACCCAGGGAACCCAGGCTGCGCAGATGGGAGTGGGGCAGTTCACAGGCCTTGCTGCAGGGCCTGAACCGGTCCGTCTCCGAGTGTGTTCGGTAGTCACCAGGGTGGAAGGGTGGGAAGGGTGGCCAAGGGCCCACAGCTTGGTCCCAGGGCTCCGCTGAGCACGTGCAGCCCGAGGCTGTGAGGCTGCCTCTCCGGTTACTGCGGGGGAGCAGATCGTCTGCCGCTGAGTGAGCGGAGCGCCAAGCGTGGTGAAGTTCCCTCTTGGGGGAGACTTGATGGGAGGCCAATGGAAAGTCAAAACAAAGGCAACGATCATTTTGAGCATTTTATTCAGCCAAAATGAAAATGAGTCTGGGAAATGAATCCTTTGTGCAAAGGCCCTCCAATAGATGTTTTCCAAGCAGAACTGAAACTTGGGTTCCAGGCAACAGAGCCTTCTGGCCTCTGGTTTGCTCTGCTTCGGAAACCACCCGGCTTCTGCCCTGCCGGAGTCCCGGGCTGCTGCGGAGCGGCTCCCCCTGTGGGTCAGTGTGGCTGTCGAAGGTGACAGCAAGCCCCAGCAAAGCCTGGCTCAGTGCCAAGCCACGTGCGTGTGATCACACCCGATCTGCACTGTGTCTCTGGACCCACAGACACGCACACGGGAGACTTGCCAGCTGTGACTTAAGACTAGGAAACGGACTTAAACAGGCATCTTCCCTTGAGGCCACCCTGTGCTCTCGGCACGCTGGTCTCCCGTCAGAGGCAGATATAGAAGCTCTACAGTCCAGTCTCCTCCAACTGCACACATAACCCTCTTAAACAGTAGAACTGAGTCGCCCCAATAAGTCCAATGAAAAGGGAGAGAGAGAGAGAAGTGTGGGAGCTGGCCTAAGTCCCCATGAACAGCTTTTCAGGAGAACCCAAAATGCCCAGACTCCCTGACAAGGTGAGGCCTGATGCCTCCACTGCCCCCGCTGCCTTTGGGACCACTTGGCAGCCGGCCTTGTCTCGTGCAAGATGCTGCGCCCACTGAGGCTTAGGAGGGAGATGAGGACCTAACCAGGACCCCCCACCCTTGGTCTGGGTCCGGCCCAAGGCGAGTCCCCTCCCACTGTTTCCAATCTGAAAGCACAAGGCTCTGGGGCTTGGCCCACTGTTCAAACTCCTGGGAGGAGGAACTCTGAATGTGTAAGAGTAAAGGATGCTCATGTCCCTGGGGTGTCAAGACCTGAAACCTGTCTTCAGATAGAGTCAGATGAGCCTTTCGGTGGTGGTCTGACCCGCTGCTCGGCCAGGGCACGGCAGTAGGCTTCACAGTGAGGAGCCTTATGCAACATCAGACGATTTTGTTTTTTAAGGAAAGTCATATGTCTCTGTAATACTTTCACTTAGCAAGTCAAATAGCTACTGACTGAATCCTGACTTTTCAGATGACAGGATTCATGTGAATTACTTAAAAAAAATTCATTCAGTCAATAAATCCCAGACGTGAGCGGAGACTAAACTAGGCACTGGGGTGCAGGAGCGAGTGGGCTGGGTGCAGATATATTCCGCGAGGAGATGCATTTAAAACAAGGCTTCAACACATAGTCTACGCTTTTCCAGAGGCGCACCGCATGAAATAAAGAACCATGCATCGATTACAGACTAAGCAGAAAAAAAGAGGCCAGGAAAGGAAAGGGAGTCTGTGTGGGCCTGCAGCTGGCCTTTGAGCTGAGTCAGGACACGAATTAGCCCAGGTTTACCAGGCTGCAGGCTAAAGCTGTCACTTACAGTCCGCTGGCCTTGAAGGTGTCCTTCTGTGGGGACAGAGCGCCATCTACTGGTGGCACAGCCTCAGCACTAGCCACAGATGCGGAAAGGAAGATGCCCTCCCTCCCCTGGAGGAATCAGGTTGAACTCACATCAAGTACACTGACAAGTGGCAGAATCAAAGCATGTGTTATCACACGATACCCTGAGAGAGCAGTATCGCTCTCACTATGTTTCTGACACCGAGCCCCTCATTAACAGTATGGGGCTCTGATGACTAAACCTACTGCTGCTTCTGAGGTTCGCGGTGAGCAGAGTGCAGGCTCCCTTGTCTGTTTGACTTAAAAGGAACATTAACAACAAGATGGCCCGTGTCTCCAAGGTTCCTGGAGCTGGGACCCTGACACTGGAGGCTGGGACAGCCCTTCTGAGGTCACACGTTTAGGAGAGGAGACGTGGAGGAAGAAGAGGAAAGTAAAAATGGAGTATGAAGACTGCATGTTCCAGAGGAGTGCTCACTGTGAGTGACCATGTTCTTAAAAATAAAAATAAAAGTAATACGAGTTGTTGGAAATCCCATGCTGCCTGAGGGAAGAAAGGTGAGCTTCATGTAGCGAGTGTGGTCAGCGTGCCGGCGTTACCCAATCTTCACAATGACCCGAAGAGGTGGACACAGGGGGCTCCAGGTTACAAGTGAGCAAACTGAGGTCCACTGTCGCACGGCCAGAATGTTTCTTCCCAAGCTCTCCTGGCTTTCATTCCTGCTGGATTCTACATGCGTTCTGTCCTCAGGACACTGGCCACGAGGTAGTGCCTCAGGCTGGGCCAGTGACCCCAGAGGGCTGTCTTCCCGGAGCTCCCGGAGCAGGACACAGGGGTTGCTCCTCCTCGAGGCCAGGCAGAGCCGGCCGAGTCTGCCTGCTGGTAACTCAGGAAATGCCTTCCCTCCTTTTACCATTATGCATACAAATGCCTCTACTGCACTGGGGAAACATTGGGTTGAAAATCCTGGAGGCTAAAACCATTTCTCCAGCCCAGCGTTTCGGCAGCAGGAGAGCTGAGCCATTCGCAGCCAGGTGCTGACTGCCCTGCCCAGGCCCCACCTAGAATCTAGAAGGTTCTCTGAGGTGACTGGGTTTTTACATAAAACATGAAAGAAGGACCAAAAAATTTTAAAACAGGGCTGAAGAAAAGGCAGGTATTTTAGCCACTCTTGTACTGTCTTTTTCTTTTACCAGCAAGAGTCATTTTTGCCCCCCGAGGTTTTGAAAGCCTGGGACAGGGCTCACCCTGGTACGCTCTGCCTGCTCGCCTGGACGGCGGTCAAGCCGACCTCCCGGACGCCCTGACCTCACCTGCGCTGGCACCTGAGGACCGATTCCTCGCTCCCCCTTCACTGGGCTTCTGGCGTGCACACGCCGCGCTTGTCTCCGGCCATGGGATTGCCGATGCCCGCCACTCAGGCCTTCAGCACCACTCCATGCCAACCCTGTCCCAGTCTATGCTGCCCCACATGCCCCATGCCCTGCAGGGACAAGGATGGGAAAGACGCATTTGGGTGGGGAGACGGCTTTGCCCCTGGTCTGCATTACTCACTGTGGCGAGTGCGGGAGCAAATCTCGGGGTGCAGGCCTGGAGGGCACAGGGCATCCCTGAGTTGCCACAGTGACCCACGGACTCGGGGGCGAGAGCAACACGTGCGTGGCACAGCAGGGCAGTTCAGACCACCGAGAAGTCAGACTTAGTTTGGGCACAGAGCCCGTCTGCACCAAGAAAACCATCGCATTGTAGCCCAAGTGTCGTGAATGGGCTGATGGCACCACCTTCCCAGCCTCCCCTCCCCCCCCCAAAAAAAATCCAAAATTGCCTTCATGAACCAAAGTAGTAATATTTATTTAAAACAACTATTTACAATGGCAGGATCTGAAAACAGAGATACTGATAAATAAATGGACATAGAAATCTTTTAAAGACTATAAATACATGATTTTCATTTATAAAATCAGTAATACCTCATGTATCTGGGACTTTATGGCAAACCATTTTACACTTTATCATTTGGAAGAAATAAAGATTTCTCTAAATGAAGTACTGTTCTGCCTCCCTAAGCCGTGCCTTGAAAGTGCTCCCTCCTTCTCCATCAGTGGCCGTCTATTGGGCTTCCAAACTTCTTTGAGTTCTGCCTGTGGGCACACTTTCGTCCTGTCATTCAGCCTTCTCTTTTAGTCTGCCGAGGACTGGGAGACCAGAGAGCCCTGTTTGTTAGAACAGTTTGTAAAGTAGGAAGATCGAATTTCCATGGGTGGCAGTGAGAAGCTAACCTCTGAGTGAAATGCATGGGCTTTGGAAAACGGCCTTTGTTCTGGTTTCCCACCGGGACCCTGGGTGGGTGGGGCTGCAATGAAAGCGAAAGGTCACTGTAGTTCGAAAAAGCAGGCATACCGGCCATGCACTGATTGACCCTATGAGGCGGCGTGGGTATGCGGTTCTTCTTTGACGTAGGTACAGGGAGGGTGTCTGGACTGATGTGAAGTGGACCTGAGAGTCTGTAAATCAAGTAAACAGACTGCCACTCGTCACATACAGGAAGCCCTTTGAGAACTCGGGTGTTTTAAATCCACCCGTCTTCCCCTACCTCAAATCCCATCATCTGGAGATATTGTACAAGACACCCCGGGACTTCAGATGCCAGAGCTGGCCCATTCCACCTGAACCGCACCTATTCTGTTATTTTCTGCACTCTTAGAAGCTCAGCATATCCCCACCCCCAATCCAAACACTTGGAACTCAGCTTGTGCCCCCACCAACTCACAGAGGTCGGCACACTTTGTCAAAGAACATAGCATTTCCTCTTTAGATCTGGAAACCTAGAGTGTTACCCCAAGCGTGATGACACTTGGCATGTCTAAGGTCACTTAAATTGGACAGCCCTGGAGGCAGTGTGGTACAGGGGCCAAGACACAGCTCTGGAGTCATATTGCTTAGGCCACCTCAGGTGACATCTCTGCTTGGGACAGGGTTGTAGCCATAGGGAGCAAGAGCTGGTCTCAACAGGTCCAAGGCAGCCCTTGCTCCCTCCCTCCCCGTTCTGCGCGTTGGCCATCCAACCAAAGGCGAGATCTATGGAAGAGAAGTCTTCTCAGCTGGACCCATGGTCCTGAGGAACAGTGAGTGAGTCGAGCGTCAGCTGTCTCAGCCCAGGATCACTATGGGCCATGTGGACAGTCCTCAGTGAGAGCAGGTGGCACTCCAGCCTTCTCAGGAGTACATAGTCATCAGCAGCCACTACACAGAATGGGGAAGCAAATTATGGCCGGTTTAGCCCAACAGCTGACCTTTGGTTAAAGGTGCTTCATTTCTCAATCACCAGGTCCCACCGCCTGACATTGGACTTGGGGCCCCCTCCCCCTCACTCCTGGGGAAGCCATGGAGACAGGATATTAATGAATGGTTTAGCCAGAGGGACCACACCATCTGGTAATACATTTATAAATCAACCTGAAATATAATCAACCTTGACTTCTCGTGGTGCCTGAGAATGAATGATGATAGCCAAGATACAGGCTGATTCTGTATTCAATTCTCAGTACCTTTTTCCCCGTGAATTCAATTTGGCATGCCTGTGACAGCTGTGTGTGCAGGTGTATGGACCGGCCAGGTAGCAGAAATCCATTAGAGCATATTCTACATGTTTACATTTATAGACCCCTTTGTCTGACAGCTTTATGCGGGTGTGATGAATGGTCCCTCTAATTCACACAGAGGGCACTTCCGGAGAAACTGCTTCCCAGGCCAAGTACATCCCAATGATAAAGCTGACGATGGTGATGATGAAGGTGATAATGGTGAAGTAAATTACCAATGGTGTCAAAGAAGAAAACCCCAGAGTGAAATCCCAACAAGCTGGCTGCCAGTCCTTGTAGGACTCCTTGGATGGCCCTGGGAATCCCCTCCTCATGAAACCAGAAATGGTCAGGGCTGGAGGGGATTTCAGGGAGCACCTAGCCCAGCCCACGCCCTGAGATCTAACATGATTCGCTAGTTACTAGAGTGCAGTGGGTTCGGCCAGTTCTCAGTCCAATCTTCCTGCATTGCAGCACCCCACACTGCCAGCCTGTTCAGGCTGTGGGCTGTCCTGTTTCAACTGCACACTCGTGTTGCCCTGCTCTCTCAGGTCTGAGCCTGCACTGTGCAAGGATTGCCTGGGATCAGGATGCGACCTTGGGGATCGTAGGTGGGAATGGGCTCAGAAGACTCTAATTATTGCTCCTCCAGCTGAATCCCACACGGGAGTGACTGAGGGGAGGGAGGCACATGCTGAGGGTCCCTCTATCTTGGGAAGATATTCCATAAAATGGACATTTGCGGTCAAAAAAGAAGCCCCATCTTCCAGTAGGTCCTGTCTAAGCAGCCCCAACAGAGGATGTGTTCCAGAAAGAAAGGACAGGGCCCAGACTCCAGTGTCTTTGGAGCGAACAGAGCAGGTGCTCAGCACACCCGTGAGGTTTGAGTGACCAAGGGAGACAGGTGGTGTCAGGCACATATTTGTCTTCTCCTTAGCCTATCACTTCAACAGACATTTGTCACCACTCTACAGACATTTGTCAACACGTACTTCCAGAAAAGCACTGTGTGAGATTCAAGATAAGGGCACAGAGACTAGGTTAGAGTCCTTTCCATATAGGGAAAGCTAAGCCAGCCTTTGAAATGAGGTTTATTTCTTGCCTTTACATCCTGATCTTTCCAGACTCACTCTGAGACAGTTTCTTCATTCTCTATACTCCAGCCAGGGTTGAACTTGCTGTTCCCTCTGGCCTGGGCCTTTCCTACTCTCCGCCCTGCCTTCCTGGCTCCTTCTGATCTTTGAGTTTCAACATCTATGTCACCTCCTCCAGAAAAGCCTTTGTGGAACATGCTACCTAGTCCAGCTCTCCTATGACTGTCTGTGCTCAGGTTCATCGCTGGCCCAGGTCTTCACCCCCTCCCCTCTGCATCCATGCCCTCTGCACATGACTTTGAAGTTCCTCCCACGACAGAGGAGAAGTCTAGTTCCCCAGATGTTGGAAGTGGGCTTGGCCACGTGACTTGCTTTGGACAACAAAATTAGTTGCAAGGCACGTAGTCCCTAGACGTGGAGCCCTTGCGTGCTTCAGCTCACTCCCCTTTGCTCCTGCCATTGTTCGGAGAAACCCAAGCCTGGCCAGAACTTCCTCAGTGAAGGTGCCAGAAAAGCCCCTGGCTTACCGACAACCACTAGCCAGCCAGCTGAGGCCCCCTGACTCCCAGCATGTGACTGGGGAACTAAATAAATGCTGACGTCACCACTGAAGTTGTGTGGATTTGTCACATGGCATTATTGTGGTCATAGTCCTTGGGTGCACTGAGTCAGTCTCCTGTTCCCCTCATATGTGCCCAGCACAGAGTGGGTGCTCACTAAATATTTGATGACTACGTGAGTGAATATGTGAAGTGAATTCAGTGCCACATCCTGAACTCAGGAGAATGAAGGGTCCCCCACAAACCCTTCTCCTTCATGGGAGCCTGGACCTGCAGCGGCCCCTGCTACCTTACATGGTATGATCCAACCCCTGGAGAAAGTCTTACCTCTGGCTTCTGGAGGTATATCCCTTTGCCATCTTGGGTTAAGTTTTGGAAGATACCTGTGAAAATGCATGAGAAAGAAACAACAGCTAAAGTGTTTTGAAAATATTATGAACTGGTTCCTCCCATATGTCTGCTCACCTGGGAACCCAATGGTGGAAGCACATGCGGCCACACCTATCGTAAGTGAGCCGCCTCCCACCTTTGCCTCTGGAAAAGGCAGGGTGCAAACTAGTCGGAGGGGATGCAGCTAGTTTCCCAAGCACATAGCCAGCTCTCCCCATAGCTCCCTGGCCTGGTGTCTCTGCACTGGCAGCTGTCCTCCCTCCTGCTTGGACTGGGGACAGGAGGACAACCCATGAGCAATGCTGAGAAAGCCCTGGCCCTCCCTCCTTCCCGCCAGCTTACTCTCCATCTTCTCTGCACGCAGCATCAAGTGGACAAAGCTGACAAAGTCCATCTGGAGCTTGGGGCCGCCGTAGCGGATGAGCATCAGGTAGCAGACATCATCGCTGAGCACGATTCCTGTAGTGAACACAGATCCCTGCTGTGGGTGCTGGGGACCTCATACCCAGCTCCCTTTCCATTTGAGACCCCTTCCATTGTCCCTTCTCGTCTGGGACCTGGGTCCCCAAAGCATGGGGACCTTCTTTTACGGGCCTCATTGTGAATTGTTTAATCATTTAGTCCATCAATTTTTTAAAAGATTTTACTTATTTATTTTTAGAGAGGGGAAGGGAGGGAGAAAGAGAGAGAGAAACATCAATGTGTGGTTGCCTCTCACTTGGCCCCCACTGGGGGCCTAGCCCGCAACCCAGGCATGTGCCCTGACTGGGAATCAAACCAGTGACCCTTTGGTTTGCAGGCTGGCACTCAATCCACTGAGCCACACCAGCCAGGGCTATTTAGTCCATTCATTTTTTTCTCCACTCCCCTCTCCTGCCCCCTTGGGCAACCAGCAGAAGATCTTTTTGTCAATTGGGTTACTGGCCTTCAGGGCAGAAGGCAGTCTGTTAGGGGTCAAGAACATCTGCTTTGGATCCGCTGGTCCTGAACTTAAACTCCAGGAAAGTTATCTAGCTTCCCTGAGCTTCAATTTCTTCCTCTATAAAGTGGGGATTAGAAAAAGGCATTGTTGAAGATTAAATGAGAATGTGGATGTGCCGACCCTCAATAATTGTTAGCAATGATTATAATGATAATAATAAATGTATCCATTATTTACAGATCTATGTGTTTGGATCTCTGAATGGGGAGTAATTTTGTGCATTCGAATTACTCCAGAATGTCATGCAATGCACCCCCACCTGTTCATACCTACTGCACCAGCTGCCCCATGCTCACCTGCATTCTTCATGGCAGCCCGCAGCTGTCCCCAGTTCAGGCATCCTGACCTGTTACTGTCATGCTTGTGGAAAACCACCTACAAAGAACAAAACATTAAGGACCCCCTGAGATCCTCTCTGTCCCCAGTGTCAAGGCTGCAGAGGACTGCTGGAGAGCGGAGGCTCCATCAGCAGGGCCTGCTGCCCCGACAGAGGGTGCCTGCCAGGATCCCACCACCTTGCCCGTTTCTTCTGAAGGCTTCTGAGAAAGGGAGTGGTCGCAGGGGATAGACAGTCCAGGTAGGTATATGTAAATGTGCTTAGTCTAAGATGGGCTTCCAACTTTATGACTCGGGAGACAAGGGGGAGGGCTGTGAGTAATGATTGGAAAAGTAGGGAGGAGCTAAGTTATGAAGGACTTTAATTCCACATTAAAGAGTGTGGACTTCCTCTGAAGGCTATGGGGGGTCTCATGGAGCTTTTTTGGAGAAAGTGATGTAATCAGATGTGAGCTTTAGAGACTCAGGAGACAGGTGCAACGGGCTCTCTGAGTTTGTGTGAGAGGAGTCTCATTGGAGGAAGAGCAGGGAGATTGGGTAAGTGGTTGGGTTTAAAGGGCTGAAAGGGAAAAAAGTAAGTCCCTTACATACTTTGCAGAATTGCCATTTCTGCAGCACCCTGCAAGACTTGTTCTTACCTGATAGTGAATCAGCTGCTTCCACAGGTCCCTGAATTCCTGGATGCTCACGGTACCAGATGCATTAAGCTAATAGCAGAGTTAAGGTCAAAGCTGCCAGGGGAGTTTCATCTATGCCTCTGGAGGCAGTAAGGGGCCTTCCACACAACACTGTGTGATTGGTGGACAGCCCCATTCGATATTAGGTATCTCCAGTGGCCTCCAGCCCAGGGCTCCCCGCCCTTGCTGGGAAAGGACAGAATGAGCTGCAACACAGCAGCCTGGGGAGAAGTGCTGATGATGGTGAATAGTGGCAACAACAGCTACCATTGAGTGAAGCAGGATATTTTGACATGACCAATTTGATTTGATTTAATTAAAAAAAAAACAGTAACTGTCTTTCAAACAGTTACTGTCAAAGCCAACTTATGGAAGGAGTCAGGTGGCTAAGGATGCTTCTTATATTCAGTCATTTTATGAAAAGTTAAAAGCTTAATGGTTGGCCTTATGGATCATGTCCCAATACCCTTGCATTAGGGAGACTGGGTCAGCATACCACCGTTACAGGGGGTCTAGCTCTGAGTTCCTCACTTTATCATGTTACTTCATGTTCACCTGGTAGGTGAGATTGGTGTTACCTTGTCCCTATCATGGATGATGAAATGAGGGCTCAGTGAGTCTGATCATGTCCAAGTTTATACAGCTGGTGACAAGGTTGGGACCTGTTCCAATGCCTGGCACCATCCCACACTGTCTGTGCCCTCTGCAAAGTTTCTGCAGACACTGTGGTATTTGCTGCTCCACTCCCCCTACCCACACACACTCACACGCATCCTCTGTGCCTATCTGCAGTACAGACAACCGAACTTGGATTCGTTCCACTTGGTGTCCACTTGGACAAGCAGAAGTTTTGCTTAAAAAAATTAATAAATCGCAGGGCTGAGAACAAGGAAAGCTGAGTTTGCAGCAAGTTGTTGAACTTCCTGAGCCTCGAATTCCTGACCCATAAATGGGGGCAGCCACTGCCTGGTCACCAAACAGAAAACTTAGGACCCTGAAGCTCTTGTTAAAGTTTCTTATAAATCTGGAGAATTGTTACCAACCACCACCCTGCCTGTGCCTCATCCTCACTATCAGACTATTGTTAGTAATAGTTCATACTGATCACCTTTCCTAAGACAGTTTTGTCCTGAGCCCTTCACGTAGCTTATCCCGTTTGCTTTCTCACACTGATTCTACTGATGAGGCTCAAATGCCATCTCCATGCTGTAGATGAGGACCTGGAGGCTAAGTGACTTTCCCAAGATGACCCAACTAGTAAGCACTGAGGTTGGGATTCAGACCCAGGCAGCTTAGTCTGGCTTCAGAGTGAAGCTCTTCACCAGCAGCGTGCATCTACCCACAGACAAGAAAAGATACGTCCAGTAGAGCCAGGATCCCCTGGCAGGCATCGAGGCTGAAGAGGGGATGTGTGCTCCCCAGACCTGTAGAGGAACAGAAAGAGTTCATGGGGCCGGCCCAGGACAGCACAAGACAGCCCTTTTCTGGGTGGCACCAGATGGTGTCACCTATGCCAGCCACAGGTTCCGACAACTATCATTTATGTGAGAAGGGAAGAAACAAAGGGCCATGGAGAGAGAAGGAAGGCTTTCTGGTGATCTCTGCACCCAAGTTGCACAGTAAACCCCTGTGGAGAACCCCAGTTATAACCTGCAGTTGCCTACAGAGTGAGTCAGAAGAATGTGGCCCTAGGTGCCCAGCAAGGGCCAGGTTCCAAGAGTTATGGGCTCTATGAGAGACGTCTGAGAGGTCAGCTTGATCAAGCTCCCACTTAAATTAGGAGGTGCTTTCCTCAGACGTCTTGACGATGGTCAGCCAATGAGAGATGCTCCCCTGGATGGCTACCTCCAGTCAAGAGAAACTTCTTGTGTTAATTTCAAGGCAAGCTCCTGTAAGATTCACTCACTATTCCTTGTTCTGCCTCTAGCAAAGCATAAACAGGTTTTTGTCTCCTGTCAACATTTCTCCAACCATTCCCCAGATGATATGGTTTCTAAATTCTCATTGCTCTCTTCTCGATCCATGCTTTGCCAGAATCTCACTAAAATATGACACTAAGCCTGGAACACAGTCCTTCAGAGGCAATTTGGTTAAGCAGAGTATAATGGTGCTATCACTTACAAAATTTTCAGTCTGCATTTTCCCAATTATGTTCCAAGAGAGATTTTCTGCAGAGAAAGGGTTCTGAGTTCAAACAAATTTGAATACTTTGTATCTATAGATGTTTTTCTCCATTCATCAGGTGCCTTAGTATATAAGAGGCACAGACGGGCCAAAACTGAAATTTTGACAGAATTTGTCAAGCAAGCACACTTGACTTAATCCCTTCTATTTCATGGGACACTTACAAAACTTCTTGGTTTCTAATGTTTCTTAGAACACAATTTCAAAAACACAAATCTAGACTTCTGGCCAAAATGGAGGCATAGATAGATACACTTTGCCACCTCACATAACCAAAAGAAGGACAACAACAAATTTAAAAACAAAAAATTACCAGAACTGCCAGTGAATTGATCTGTATGCAAGTCCTGATAACCAAAGAGTTAAAGAAGAAACATTCATCCAGACTGGTAGAAGGGGGAGAGACAGGCAGTTGGGGCAGAGAGGATTCATGGCAAGGTGGCAGCTGGACGACCGGGTGGGCAAGGTGGTGGCTGGCAGACCAGGTGGTCCCACATTTGCATGTGGATAAACCAGGAGGATTGACTGGCGAGCAGACAGGCTGTGTAACCTAGGGTTACAGCACGGGAAAGGAAAGCCTCAAAACCTCTTGCTATAAAAACATGTGAGGGTTGTGGCAGTAGGAGAAGCTCCCAGCCTCATAGGAGAGTTCATTGGAGAGACCCTCAGGGTCCTAGAATGTACACAAACCCACCCACCCAGGAATCAACACCAGAAGGGCCCAACTTGCTTACGGGTAGTGGGGAAGTGACTGAAAGCTAGACGAGAACTAAGCTAGCGACATTGTTCCCTCTGGGATCCTCCCCCACATACAGCACCACAATGCAGCAATGTGGGTTGCCCCACCCTGGCAAATACCTAATGTTCTACCCTTTACAATGTAACAGGGGTGCCCGAGACAAAGAAATATGGCCCAAATGAAAGAACAGACTAATGCTCCAAAAATAGAACTAAGTGATGAAGAGATAGCTAACCTTTCAGATGTCAAGTTCAAAACACTGGTTGGTAATCAGGATGCTCACAGAAATAGTTGAGTATGGTCACAAAATAGAGGAAAAAGCAAAGGCTATGAAAAGTGAAATAAAGAAAAATAGACAGGGAACCAACAGTGAAGGGAAGGAAATCAGGACTCAAATCAATTATTTGAACCAGAAGGAAGAAGTAAACATTCAACCAGACCAGAATGAAGAAACAGAATTCAAAAAAATGAGGAGAGGCTTAGGAAGCTCTGGGACAACTTTAAATGTTCCAACATCCAAACCATAGGAGTGCCAAAGGAGAAGAAGAACAGCGAGAAATTGAAAACGTATTAGAAAACATAATGAAGGAGAACTTCCCCAATCTGGCAAAGGAAATAGAATTCCAGAAGTCCAGAAAGCTCAGAGAGTCCCAAAGAAGTTGGACCCAAGGAAGCACACACCAATGTACATCATAATTACATTACCCAACATTAAAGATAAGGAGAGAGTCTTAAAAGCAGCAAGAGAAAAGGAGACAGTTACCTACAAAGGAGTTCCCATAAGACTATCAGCTGATTTCTCAAAAGAAACCTTGCAGGGAAGAAGGGGCTGGAAAAAAGTATTCAAAGTTATGAACAGCAAGGAACTACATCCAAGATTACTCTATCCAGCAAAGCTATCATTTAGCATGGAAGGGCAGATAAAGTGCTTCCCAGATAAGGTCAAGTTAAAGGAGTTCATCATCACCCAACCCTTATTATATGAAATGATAAAGGGACTTAACTAAGAAAAAGAATATCAAAAATATGAACAGTAAAATGATAACAAACTCACAACTATCAACAACTGAACCTAAAACAAAAACAAACTAAGCAAACAAGAAGAACAGGAACAGAATCACAGAAATGGAGATCACATGAAGGGTTATCAGCAGGTACAGGGCAGGGGGAGAATGGGAGAAGATGTACAGGGAATAAGAAGTATAAATACTAGGTACAAAATAGACAGGGGGAGGTTAAGAGTAGTATAGGAAATGGAGAAGCCAAAGAACTTGTATGTACAACTCATGGACATGAACTAAGGGGGTGGGGAATCTTGGTGGGAGCCAGGGTGTAGGAAGGAAAAGAATAAAGGGAGAAAAAAATGGGACAACTGTAATAGCATAATCAATAAAATGTATTTTAAAAACCCACAAATCAAATGCTTCCATTAAAATACAGCCAGAATCTGGATCAGCTCATTTAATAGCAGCGATTTAAAACTATTAGCTCATGTGAAGCTTGAGGTCAGCTACATTAACCAGATAGGTTTCACATCAGGTGCCACCAAAAAATGAGGTCTCTTCCATTAGGAACTTGCACAACCGAGTTTTTAAAATAACCAAGTGGTAGTTCTGAATTACCATCCTGACTCTGTGCCATCTTTCTGGATGGGCACAGCTTGTGGTGGCATTGTGAATTTCAATTCTGCTGTCTCTGACAATGGTTCCTCCCAGCATGTGCCACCCGCACATCTGGTCAACCCGCCTTCCACATCTTCTTCTGAACCACTGACAAAAGTTGAGGAAATGAAGGGCAGAGTCCAAAGACTTTCATCTAAACATCTAGACACTCAGCTATAACATAGAATTATCCCTCTGGTTTTATATTTACATAACTTTTGGGAATGGTCAAAAGACTTGTGAATACATCTCATATTGCTGCTTTCCAACCCATACTTCATCATTTATCCTGGGAGGCTTTACCAAATGCTTCACCAAAATCCACAGTAGTTCCCTGACCCAACAAACCAAGAACCCCTCTCAGAGACTAAACAGAAGCACTTTGTCCATAGATTCCTTGGGAAACCATTTTGCAGACTTGTGATCAAGGCATTTAAAAAAATTAAATATGTACCTTTCTAAATAATTTCCCTGGAATATTTTTCTAAGTGGGGCAGAGGGAGGATTCTTAGATTCTATCATTTCTAGAATCTCTCCTTCTGGTTATTTTACCCAAACTAGGCTTTGAGAAACCATCTGGAAACCCTTTCAAGCCCTGAGTTATTCAATACCCTGGACTGTAACTTGTTTGAGTGTGAAGTCTTGTTTTCCTGTGAAGAAGGAGCAATCACATAGGTTAGGCAGAATATACCCTTTAATTTTTTGGCTTAAAAATTTTTGAAGTTTAATTTCCTCCCTGGAGAAATCATGTTCTTCTCACTCAAAATATACTTATAAAATATTTTTACATAGACTTTAAGTTTTCCTGATAACGCATCTCATGCTTCCTCCAAAAGCATACACACTACCCATTGTCATCCCTCCTAGGTGATGTGCTCCCTCCTTCCAGATTTATGTAGGTTGATCAATTTAAATATGAATTTGTCAGAGAGCAACGTAGTGAGCTAGTCAATATTTAATATCTATTTGCCATGTTGAGGAAATGGGTACAGTTTCCCCAAATGGAATTTATATGCCAAGAAAGAAGTATTCAGCTATTCTTCCCAAACCAGGAAAATTGCAAAAATTTTTGTTTCCACAGCTATAGTCTCTACACACTCAAACAAAACAAAACAAAAAAGAGAACTATTTTCCAAGCTGCATAAATTCCTTTACTACCTTGTCAGACCACATGACCCACTCTGGTGTAAGACACAAGACACAGCTGTTCAGGGGAGCAGCACACAATATGGCCCACGTGTCCCACCAGGGGAAAGAGAAAGAGACCCCAGGATCAGAATAGTTGTGTCCCCTGAGTCCTACAGGATGGACGACTCTGAAAGACTCACCGGACCAGGGAAGGTGGTTCAGCATCTTCTGCAGTTCAGCTGCATTTATTTCTGGATTCTGGAGTGAAAGCAGAGGGACAGGAGAACACCGTCACTACGGGAGGCTCTTTAGATGCTCAGGGGCCACTGTTAAAGGGGGCTGGGACGTCCTGTCCAGCATCTGTTCCACATGACACAGATGCCACTTCTGGGCACAATGGGTGACGCTGTTAGCTGGCACATCAGGAAGACAACTAGTCCTGTAATTAAATCTGTAATTTCATAAGAACTTTCTAACTGAATACTTTTTAACTGGGTGCCAAGTCCAGAACACCTCAGCAGGGCAGGACCCTTAAGAAACAGACTGAGAGGGAGCAGTGGCTGCCAAACTGGGCTCTACAGAGATGCCTCCGAGGCTGAGCAAACAACTTGGTTTAGATTTTACTCCTAATAAAATATCCTCAGCCAAGGTTCTAGATTTTAATTTTAGATTCATCCAAAGCAACTCTTTGCGTTAAGATTTAACTTTAAAATATATTAAAATACAAGGACCACAAATGTGAACTTATAAAACAGATCCATATTCATAATATACAATTTTTATGTGTTTCGCATATTGGGATTTTTATGAGATTTCATTAGATAAAAGGACAGCAGCAGAAAATGCTTGGAGATCCCTGATGTGGAGGAGAACATGGATGAACAACACACATACGACTCTGACAGCCTCTCTGGCCGCATTAAACAGAGCACCAGGGGTGAATATGAGAGAAGATGGGAGGATAGGCAAGCTATGAACAAAATCCAGAGTGTTACTAACACGAGGAACACATACTCTTCCACTTTTCATGAAATCACTCAGAAGTCAGACCCCCACTTTCCTGTGTATTTCTTGCCCTATTGCCAAAGAGATTTAGCATCCTGCAGGTTAGAGTGGACTCCAGGGCTCTACACCCACCCCACTGGCCTGCCAATCTGGGTCAGCCCAAAGAAAGAAGTCAAGGGGACCAGGTGTGCAGCCCTGGGCCCTCCACCCCACCCCCTCTCCAGGGAGCCACCCGAGAGGTCTTTCTCCCTGGGTTGGTCATTGCCATGCCCACCCCACTCTCGATACTGATTTCTGACTCTTCTGTAGTCCATTTTCTCCCACGACTAATCCATGTAGCTGCCGAGAACAGATGTGCATTTTGCAGGGGCCTTCTGGAGACAGCAGCTCCAATCGTTGGTGTAAAAACTTGACGACTTGAATAGGACATGGTGGCAGTGTGGGGGATAGGTCACCTTAAATCACAATTTGTGCACAGGGTCAGGCAGATGCAAATGTACAGTCTGTGGAATGATAGGCTCCACGTTGTCCCCTGCCCCGCCCACTTCTGGCTGCCCTACCTCATCAACTTACCCTTTCAAAGTATTTGAAGAATTTCTCATGCCCTTCCGCCTGGTCTACTATTTCCTACAGGAACAGACACAGAGAAAGACTTATTCACCTGGAGATGCGAACTCCCACACACACACTCGTGTCTCAGGGCTCCCAGGCTTCTAAAATCCAGAAGCCTGATCTCGAGCAAGCACTGTCTTAAATTCTCTACCACAGCGTTCACACAGCCCTCGTGTCTCCATTTCTCGCTGCCTTTGAGGAAGTAGCAAGCAGTGAAATGGGTATAAGAAGCACCAGGTCGAGAGAAGAAGAATAGGGCAAAGTATAACTCATGCACCTGGGGCTCGGGGTCCTCGGTGACAAGGACCCAACCAGAAAGGCAGTTCTCCTGGTGCAAAAACAGCAGAACCTGGGTAAACTGAGGGCACAGTGGATATTGGGGTGTGTGCTATGGAGCAGGGTCTGCAGGATCTAGGACCTTCTCCCTGACCCCCGAACATGGGGGAGAAACCCACCCCAGACTTTGTAAACATCCTGGGTTTGTAAACAGCCCAGCCAAGTGGAATTCCACCCGACTACTCACCTTAAAGAAGACAGTTTTGGGATTGCTGCCAATTTCACTGAGGGAAAACAAAAGACAGAATTCCTTCTGGGGGACCCTCTTCGGAACCTTTGGCCAATGCCCCCCGCCCAAGGAACTCTTCCAAGTTCCTTAGCGGATGCAGCATGTGGGCCTGTCCAGTTCTCACGCCTCACCTCCCACTCCTCCTTGAAGCACAAGTTCAACCACACAGTGCGGCACACTGCTTGTAACTCCTTACACACCCAGTGCTGTTTCTCATCTCATGCCTTTGCTCATGCCCAGCCCTCTGCCCAGCATGTCCTTTGTTTCCCCCCACCCACATCTAACTGTTCCTCGTCATATTTTATGATGCAGCAGTCTGACAGGGCAGTGATGCTTGAGATCAAGTTAAACTATCGATGGCCAAAGCAAAGGAAAAAAACAAAACAAAAAAACCCCCAGGATTTTAAGCATTGAAGGGTTGCCATGTCAAAACAATCATAGGCCAAATAATAAGCATAGCTGGGGTGTGTATGTATTGATTCACCTGCACATGCCAGCACTGTCTGAGCCTGCTGGTCAATGACAGACAGCCTCCCCTCATCTGAACCACCCCTGTGCATCCCTTAGGAATCACCACCTCCCAGAAGCCACCCCTGCTTTCTCCAGGACCATGGAAGATTAGCTGGTGCTCCTTCTTGATGCTGTTCTAACACCCTGTGCATATAAATGCTTCTGCTGGATTCAGTCCAACAAAAATGGCTGCTCACGTGTCCATGTCCTGCCCAGACCTTGAGCTTTTGGAGGGCAAGGGCCATGCCTGTGCCTGTTCTATCGTTTTCTGTAATACCCAGCAGAGTGTTCAGTGGTCAGTACAAGGAGAGCGGGAGAAAGAAGGAAGGATGTTCTCCACGCAGAGAGCTGCCCTGCTCTCTTGTTCTCCTGATCTCTGTCTGGACTGACCACAGGAACCCCCACGGCTGCCTTTCCCACCTCACACCCCTTATCGTCCCTGGCCCGAGGGGACCCCATCCTCCGGGAGAGGCTGTGCCCTTACTGGAACAAGTGCTTCTTGGAGAAGACTCTGAGGATGAACTCCGACTCCTGGCCAGCCTTCGATGTGCAGGGCACGATGAGGTACGTCCCTGGCTCCAGCCACAACTCCTGACTCACTTCTTTTTCTGAGCGAAATGCCTCGGGAAGGACCAGGGGATGAGTTCTCAAGAAGAACTCAGGGGGCAGTTTCTTCTGGTCATCAAATAACTGTAGGTGGCAGACAGAAGGGCACCAGTTGAGGTCATTACCCCGGGCTTTAGGGCAGGCCTGGGGCCCTTGGCCACCAACCAGGAGTAAGGTAGCCTCTTACGTGCCAAATCCACCCTGCCCCAGTGGAGGATGGGATACCCGGAAGTTTAAAACAGAGCATGTCAGGAGTGGACACCTTTGCTGGAACCTGACTGAAGCTGAATGAACACTTGATCAAAGCGATTTGCCGTTACATTGAAGACAACATCATGTACAAAATGATGCGAGGAACTCACTGTGCCTACATTCTCCAAGGTAGGTCATCAGCCCTAAGTCACCCAGCTACTAAGTGTTCTGTCCAGGGCTGGAGTTCAGGGCAGCCGAGCTCCAGTGCCCACATTCTTCACATTTCCTGACTTTGCACTTTCAGTGTTGAGTATGACGTGGTTATGGTCATAGATACAGAGGGACCGCCAACCATCTCCCCACCAACATAGTAACAGCTACATGCAGATCAACTGGGTGCTCCGTGTGATCTCAGGGAAAGCGGCCTCGTGAGCGGGAAAGAGGACTGGACAAGAGCTCAGGAGACCTGAAGCAGGGCTCTGGTTCTTACGTTGCCTGGGTGTGTGTTTTATTTCATGAAACAGTGACATTATTGTCAGACATTCTCAGAGCTCCTTGTAAAGCACTGCAAACTGAACCTCACAGTGGCTTGGCCACACGTGACATCGCTCCAAACCAGGGCCAGCTGGCCAAGTGTGGAACTCACCTGGCTCATCTGAAAAACAGAAACACAGAGAGAAAGAGACAGAGACCTCATTAGTCAGTGAATACGCTCTTTCACAAGCACAAACTCGAATGCGGGCTGATAAACGAGAGGACTCTACTCAGAGACCCCGTCCCCTCCCGCAAGCTCTTCTGTTCCAGTCAGTGACATTTAAATCCATCATCAGGAATTCTGGGAAAGGGTGAAGGAAGCCAACCTTGGCTTTTGGGGGGAGAAAAAGGAAACTAGTATTGATTGTAAACTGTGTGCCGGGCACAGCGAAAAGCATTGCCATGTGATCTTTCATTTTGCTCTTTGCATAAATCTCCTTGTCCCCATTTTACAGATGAAGAAGCTGATGTTCCATTCGAGGAAATGACTTGTTCCAGATCACATATCCCTAAGGAACAGAGCCAGTATGTGTACCCAGGTCCGTGGGCAGACGGAGGACAGGAAACAGGAAGGAAGGACAAGAGCTGGAGACCCCGCGTGTGGCCATGCATCCCAGAGCCACCCCTACCCTGAAGAGGTAGAAGCCGATGGCGAGGGGAAGCTTCCGGTTGCGGTGCCTGTGCCTGGGCTTCTGGATCAGGGACACCAGCACGCTGCAGGGCATCAGCAACGTCCTGCTCTCCTTTGGCCTCCAGACGGACAGCAGGAACTGAGGGTTCTTCCAAAATGTGTCCCGGGCTGAAAACAGCAAAAGGACACATGTCCTTGGCTCCCCCCCATGTGTTGCTCCCCAAACCGTGGGGAGGTGCACAGACCCAGGGGACCTGCCCCGGGACTCCCCCCAGAGGTTCATCAGGACAGAGTCAGGGCCTCTTCAGCCTCAGCTTATCCACCCTCCCATCTTACCTCCACCACCCCTGCTTTCTACAGACACGCGGACTGAGAGGTATTCTCACCGCCGAAGCCCCAGTGCCCAGCACAGCAGACTCCGTGTCCCTAAACATTGGCTGCCTAAGTGACTGTATTAACTACCTGAGGAGAACATGCCCACCATCCCAAGGGGATCTGCACTTTAAGGGAACCAAGCCTTAGCTCAAGGGCAGCTCCGGTGTTGGAGGAACGCTGGTGGAACAGGGATGCCAGAGGTCAGGCGGCCACAGCCTGTGGGGTCATACCCTACAGGCCTTTCCTTCCAAAGGGATCCCTCACTACCTCCATTGTGGAGAAAGGGACACAATCAACAAGTCTTCCATTCTGAGAATTTAGATACGTTTGTCTCCTGTAATTGAGGACTTCCTAGGTAAGGAGGGTATGGCACATATGATACAACTGCTATTTCTGTCTGCCTGTTAAGGAGCAGTTACTTTAACCTATCAATTAGCTTCTATTAAAACCAGAACAAGATGTAACCTCCTGGTGCTAATTAGGAAAAGGTGCCGTATCTTCCCAGTGGACACAGCCCAGAGCCAGAGCAGTGAGCCTGTCCCCCAGGACTTCTCCCCCCTCAGCCCAATGCCCTCTGCAGGACACAAGCCACACACCATCCACAGTGGCTCTGCCCGCATCCCCACCCTTCCCTGGAAAAGCTGCCACTTTAGACCCAGTAGTCCCAACCTGTGCATGCACTCACTCACCTTGGTGAAAATTTATGGGGCCACCAGCTGTGGTCCCCTTCTCCCATCTCCCCTCCTGCATGGTGTACGACCACTTCTGGCCTACCTCGTGACTCAGCAGGCCTGGGGTCAGTTTACAGATGACCAGAAGTTTGAAGTGTGTTTTAAAGTCCTTAAGCGTCATCCTGGAGAGGAAGAGGACACAGTACAAAGATAAACGGGATGATGTCTAGTGAGCAGGACCAAAGAGGAAGCTGGACCAAAGAGGAAGCAGTGGGCATCCCAGAGCCAGGCCCCCATGCTGCACGCCCTGTGCAGAGCTGAGCAGGCCTTGGACATGGGAGTGGGGCTCGCCAGACCAATGTGAGGGGCCACCACGGATTGGTGGAGCTACCAACACACCCGTCCTGTGGCTGCAGAATGTGCCTCCTGGTTTGCTGGTCGCACTGATAAAACTAAATTGAGGCATTTATAAGCAGTCAATTGATTTATAAGTGTTCAGTAATCAGTTCTCATTCATTAATTGATAAAGATCTTCACTCGTGCTTGCTAACTTTGCAATCAAGGCCTGCTGCTGGGGCTGTCTGGTGTTCTGTTTACTTATCTGTAATGTGGAAATAATAGCGTCTGCAGGGGTCTTGAGTTTGGTGAGTACTTCGAAAGAGAGAGGGCTGCAGCAGTCTGGAAAGGATGGGTGATGGAGAAGAGGAATCATGGGAAGAGGCGGAAGTTAATAGCAAGGATGAAAAGTTAAGGGAATGGGAAACAGCGGGTCTCATGTCAGACACCCAGAAGCAGCATCGGCTCAGGACATCTGGGTGACCTTTCATAAGAGTGAGTGGCTTTGGCCTCTGTGGGAGTAGTACTAGTCTGCTGTGGAGGACACAGGTGAGGTAGCTTATAGCTTGATAAGACCTTCCAGTTCCTCCCTTCCTCATCTCCTTTTTGGGCCAGGAGAGGCACAACCGTGGGATGGAGTGTACTGAGTGACATAAGAGCAGAGTGGACGTTGGGAGGAGGCGGCCACCCAACCCTCCGCTCTGAGCGCCTGCCGAGCCCCATGGCAGTGGCCACTGTTCTTGTCAGAGACTGCAATTGTCTCTTTGCAGTGCGGTTTGCCCTGTCCGACTGTGAGCCCCTAAAGGATCTTCCTGATGGCTGCAAAAGAGATGCCAGGCACAGGGGAGGCACCCCATAAATATTTGCTGGGTGGATGAGCAAATACAAGCCAGGGCATTTGTCCCGTGTCCTTGAGTCAAATACCAAAATTCTCCATCATTATCTTTTCTCCACAGCACAATCTTCTCCTTGGGGCTGAGTAGGTCCCATGTACTTGAGCTGAAAACAGAAAAGAAACATTTTCATGGGGAATAAAAGGATTGTGGAGGACGTGTGAGAAATTCTCCAGTAAATGCTCTATAGTATTGCTATTTCTTCTTTTCATGCTGCCTTTGCGGACAACCACATCTCACATTATGTATTATAAAAGTGACACATAACATTAATCCATCATTCATTATCAGCCAAAATTTGGGCTAGGCTTTTAGTGGGCTTTATTTCAGTCGAGGACAACAACCTTGCGAGGTAGGGATTTTTGTTGCCATTTTAGAGATTAGGAAACTGAGGTTACAAGAGATTGTCACTTGCTTGAAGCCACAAAGCTATGAAACATCAGAGCCAGCATTTGAACCTATGTTGGAATTACTCCTGGTCAAAGGCCATCATTTTGGACTATTATTTCTGGCCACGAAGGATAAGGCTTTCCTATATCACTTCCACACTACAAGCAATGACAGCTGGGACCAAATATAAGAAATAACTGTGTTCACACATTAGAGAGCAGGCAGCACATGACTGAGACCCTAAGAGGAGGGGAGCAAATGAGGCGAGGCCTAGCATTGCCAGGACTCCTGGCTGACACTAATTCCCTGGGCACCGATGCAGACAAGTGGAACCCAGAAAGAACCTCGAGGTCCTGCTGAGTGTGAGAGACAGAGTCCCGTGCTCAAGAGGCCACGGCAGCGAGACCTGGCTGGGCAAAGTGCCCGAGAGCAGGAGGCTGCATAAAGAAGGAGCTCCAGAGAACTTCCTAGGGGTTCCCTCGAGTCTTTGAATGACATCAGATCGGTGCCTACGTAACATAAAACCCCGCAAGACTGAGCTAGACACAGAAGAATGTCTAGAGGTGACACTGGGCTGGGAATCATTTGAATTCTCACCAGCCAGGGTTGAAAGACCTTGTTGACCCCCCTGGGGGTCAACACCTTCATAGTAGGGTCAGATTATTCCTGAAATAAAGGTGTCTCTAGCTCTGCCTTAAAAGTGCTTTAAAACAAAACTTCAAGGTATCAAAAATTATCCCTAATTTAACTATCTGCCAGGAAAAAAAAGCCCAACATTCTTTAAAGGAATGCAAAAAAATTCAGCATTCAGAAACTTAAATTTATAATGTCCAGCATCCACTAAAAATTTATTAGGCATATAAAAAAGTAGAAAATGAGACCCATTACCAAGAATAGAAACAGTTAGAAGGAACAGACCCAGACTAAGAGAGATGATGGAATTAGAAAATAAGGACATTTACACAGTTGTTATTAACCCATTCAATATTCCCAAGGTTATAAAAAGGACTGTGGACATAATGAGGAGAGAAGTAGAAGATATTCTCAAATGGAATCTCTGGAATTAGAAAATGCAATATCCAAAATGAAAATATGCACTGGATGAGATTAACAGCAGATTAGACTCTATGGAATAAAAGCCCATCATTTCATTTAATCCTTACCAGACCTCTGGCTCAGAAAAAGGAAAAACCTTGCCCAAGGTCACACAACAAACAAATTTAATTCATCACTTATCTCGAATGTAAATACTTGTTCTTCTATGAAACAAACTAAAACCAACATCATGATGCTATATTTTGGTAACACTTTAAAACTGGTATATATCTTTTCCTGGCTGGTACAGCTTAGTGAATTGAGTATGGGCCTGCAAACCAAAGGGTCGCTGCTGGTTCGACTCCCAGTCAGGGCACATGCCTGGGTTACAGGCCAGGTCCCCAATGGGGAGCACTCAAGGGGCAAACACACATTGATGTTTCTCTCCCTCTCTTTCTCCGTCCCTTCCCCTCTCTCTAAAAATAAGTAAATAAAATCTTTAAAAAAATAAAAAATAAAATTGATATATATCTTTGGATGCTGTTTTTACATAGACCCAGTTCCACTGACAATTCTTTTTAGTCGAGTATCACACGTCAAGTGTGGCACATCCTATGAGGAGTGGAGTACAATTTATTTTTCTGAGCCTTCATTTTTTGATCTATAAAAATGACTAAGTGATAATGAGTACCCAGACATGTTTCTGTACTTTAAAGCTTTATGCAGAGTCCAGTATTATCAATCTTCATGCAAAGGGGTGAAGGGCTTTGCCACTGGTCTCTCTCTTCTCCTGTGCCCTCCAGCCAGTAGTCCGTAAAGCCCGCTAAATAAAACCAGAATTTGGGGCCAGTCAGATCTGTCTACCTCTAACCCAACAAGCCCAAGAGGGCCCATGCCAGGGGAGGGACACTGGACTACACAGGAAAGCCCTTGGCTGGATCCTGCTCTGAGACCTTAAGTAATTCACCTAGTCTAAGCATCAGTGCCTTCATCTGTAAAACAGGAATATAACTTACCTACCTTATAAATACATTATTTGGAGGATTAAAGGAGATAAAAATCCAAAGGACTTAGCACAGTGCTGGCAAGCTCTTAATGAACATTTGACTTAAATTGTTATAATGAATGAGAAAACAATCTATACATCATGAACCATTTTATAAATGTGAGAGATTGACTGTCACACCCTGAAAATGTTCCTGATGCAGCCTGAGGCCAAGGGAAGAGCACCCGGAATCTGGTGCAGAAGGCAACCTCCTTGGCAGGCTTCGCCTACCCCTTCCTCACCCCTCCCAGCCAGTCTCAGAAGCTCACCTGTCGCTCCAGTCTCCTTTCCACTCCACCTTCCCCCAGGGGTTCCGCAGCTTGATTAGATATTCAGGCTCATGGTTGCAGGTCACCTGCACGGAATGAGAAGCAGTTTAGGTTGCTGGGCCGGGTGCCAACTGCACGTGTTACAGATACCTGGGTGAGATTCATGCCTGCAGACGAGACTTTAAAGTGGAAGATCCAAGGCCCTGAGAGCTGGCAGAGGAGGAAATGGCTCTGCTACTAACAAGCTACGAGATGTAAGGCAAGTTACTTAGTCCCTCCATGACTACTTCCTGATACGTAAAATGAAGCGAACAGTCACATCTGCCATAGCGAATTGAATGGTGGCCCCAGAAGATATGTCTACCCAGAACCTGCCCATGGGATTTGATTTGTAAAAAGGGTCTTTGCGGGTGTAACTGAGAATTTTGATATGAAATCATCCTGGATTCATGTGGGTCCTAAATCCAATGACAAGAGAAAAGAAGGGAAGAAGACACAGAGGAAAAGGCCATGTGAAGAGGGAAGCAAAGATTGGAGCTGTGCTTCCCAAGCAAAGCACTGCTGGGAGCCACTGCTCACTGTAAGGCAAGGCAAGGAAGAATTCTCCCCTAGAGCCTTCGGAGGGAGTGAGAACCTAACGACACTTTTTTTTAATCCTCACCGGAGGACATGCTTATTGATTGTAGAGAGAGGGAAAGGGAGGGACAAAGAGAGGGAAAGAAACGTTGATATGGAGAGAAACATCAATCAATTGCCTCCCATACGCACTCTGACCATTCTGAATTTGAAACCTTGGTATATGACCTGACCGGGGATTGAACCCACAACCTTTCGGTTCATGGGTTGATGTTCCGACCAACTGAGTCACGCCAGCCAGGGCACTGATAACATCTTGATTTCAGACTCTGGGATTTAGAGATGTGACAAAACAAATTTCTATTGTCCTGGCAGCCCTAGGACACTCATACACCTACTCACGGGGTTGTTGTAAGGGCTGAGTTAATGTTTGTGAAGCAGTGAGGACAGTATTTGGCACATAGCAAACGTTGAATTTTGTCAAATATTGTTAAATAAATATAAAACAAAATATAAACCTACAAATATTAACAAATACAAATTTTTCTAAATAAGTGTGAAAATAAATGTAAAGTTCTTGTTACCTACACAAAAATGACTCATGGATATCTGGGAGGAGGAAGAATTCAGGTATGAGTTGAGTTCAAAAAATCTGAAGCAGAATTCAAGGGAATTAGAGGACTTTTGGTAAGTGGCTTCTTAAATATCAGAGGTTCTTTAAGATTGACCCTACCAATTTCTTTTCTCCACACTCTGCACATGCTGTTCCCTTAGCTAGGACTGCCCTTTTCTCCTCATGCAAACCCACCGCCTTTCAGCGACCAGCTCAATGTCACCACCTCTGGGAAGCCTTTTCCCTCCATCCCAACCAGGTGAATGTCTTCCCTCCAACCTCTGAGCCCCTCAAACTTTTGACCTATGTCTTCTTCTCCCAGTTTCTACTTTCTTCCTTATCATTTTCAGGTATGGTTTTTCTCCATACTTGACTGGGAGCTCTCTGTAGGCGGGGTCCCTGTCTGATTCCTCTTTCTCTCAATGCTTAGTAGAGCTCAAAAGGCAAATAGCAAAGGAAGGAAACTGGGATACTTGAAAAGGCACAAGTGAGGAAGAAGCAGGAATTTGGGAGGGAAGAGACAACTACAAAGGCTATCATGGGCAGCCCCGGTGGGAGTGAAACTCAAGGAAGACTGTGAGGCACAGTGGGGATAGATGGCCAATTGGCTGGGGCTTCTCCATGGAAAGAGAGGTTGGGATGATGCAATGACAGTGGCAAAGGCTGGACCCCCCCCCACTTCACCCCAGAAAATAGGTCCAGAGGTATGGGGAGTCCCACCACCTTTGGTGGACCCTAGAGGACACCCAGAGAATTTACCCCCAGACGAGACACAGATAGTAACATTCACCAAGAACACCCCCAGGCTTTGGTAAAAAGCCGTAGGAGAGAAGCAGAGGCTGAAAGGAAACAGAGGGGGAAGGTTCCACCCACCTTCCAGATTCTTATGACAGTGTAGGCATGGCCGTCCACCAGCCCGTTCTCCAGCATCCTCTCTTCCTGTACAGACAAGAGAGCCCCTGTCAGTCCTACTGGGGATGGCTTATCCAGGAGTCATGGGGGCCTGGTTGGCTGAAGCAGGGGTTAATGAGGACAGGTTGTAAGAGACCCACAATGCACTGTGTTACCTTACAGTTTTCACAGCTCTTCAGCACCCAGAGTCTCACCTGAGCCTTTAAGTCAGGGTGCCACTCTGCAGTGATTCTCAACATTCTGCAGAGGACAAACCCAGATTCAGAGCCACTAAATGGTTGTGTAAGGTGACACAGTGGTCATTAGTGGAGGCTCAGCTGAACTCAGGGCTCCCTATTCCAGTTCCATGTTCTTGGCTGTTAATAAAATTAGACAGCAAGGTCTAGCTGAGCTGTAAAACACCTTACATGTGGTGGACACTTAACTGTCAGCTCCCTTCTCTGCACACTCCCTTCTCCTCTGTTCTGAGGCTGCTGTGGTTGAACATAGGACTGTTTGTGGGAGTCTCGGGGCTCACACTGAGGTGACAGCAGTGACTGGTAGATGAAGAGAATGGCAGCAAAGAAGACAGACATCCGGACAGCCCAGTCTCACCCCTGCGTGGGTCTGGCAGCCGATAAGGGTTTTGCTGTAGGTGGCTCGGGTTAGGATGTCCCAGAGGTTTCCAGGGGCTTCTGCCAGGTTGATGGTGATTGTCACCCCACCAGTGAAGTCCAACAAGGCATCAGACACCTGTCCAAGCTGCAAGTCTTCATAGGAGCCACAGAGCCTGCCCGGGGGAGAGGTAAACATAGGAAGAGAAGGGAAGGGTCATTTAACTGCAGCCCGGGATGAGCCAAAGGGGCCTTGTTTGGTTATTCCCTGGGCATGTGTCTGCTACCCCTTCCCCCCAACCCAGTGCCCCAAGTTCTTATCCCTGTTAATAACTGTAGCCATTAGGGAAGGCAGAATTTCTGAAAACTTGTTTAGATGGGGTAACCCTTACACAAAAGCCTCTGGACATGCCCATTGTATATTCACTGAGTCATGCCGCAGTATCTCACTTCACAAACTTTACCTGCCTCCTCTTGCCCTCCCTCAACATTGATAGAGAGACAGAGACAGAGACAGAGACAGGGTGGCGGGGAGGGAAGGATTTCTCATGGTTGTCTTACTTCGCATAAGCTTTTTCCAGAAGAGCTCCCCAGAACAAGTTCTTATAGGTGGAAGAGACGAAGACCAGCCGACCAGCTTCATCCACGGGCAGTAGGTCATCTATTACCACAGGAACCCACTTCCCAAAGTGCCAGAACTAGAAGGAGAGAGTGCCCACGGGTGAGTGAAGATTATGGTGGAACACGGTCAGCCAAGGAGGCAAAGACATGACTCTTCCAAGAACCTTCTGTCCTATACCCCCAACCCAGACTGGGCACTAGGAGGACACTCACCCAGAACTGGAAGATGCCAGCGTAATTCTCAGTGAAACTCTGATTCAGGGGAACAACCTGGCTCAGGATGTCCTGGTGCAAAGTCAGAGCTTGCAGAGCAGCCAAGAGCCAGCAGTCACCTAAGCCAGACAGCACACAGTATTTGTGTGGATGTACTGCACATGCACACACATTCTCCAGGTGTCTGCATGGCTTTACTGAGGATCTATTGCATGCAAGAAGTGCCTAGTATCAATTGCTATCCTTTCTTGGCTTGTAGCCTACTTTAGGAGAAGGGAATTATATACTAGGGAGGAAAAGGGTGATTGAGTAAGTGTGGTGCAGGGGGGTACATTGGCTGGAATCTATACTTGAAAATAAGAATTGAGCCATATTCCTGTACCAGCTTTTAGCTCCCCAAATGCTCCATCCTCAGAAATTGGACCCAAACACAACCACACTTCTCTAATTCCTGTCTCTGTAACTGATTCATGTTCTGGGAAAGCCTGGACCCTCTGGACTCCACTTTCCTGTCTGTAAAATGGATATTACTGCACATGTGCTTTCCCTCATGACCAAGGCTTGTTTCTATTACTCTGAAAAGAAGATCGGGTTAAGAAGAGGCCTTCTTGGATCCTGTTCTGGGGCATCTAGTGACAGGCGTGCCAAGGAGAACTCATCACAGGGACTAGACCAGAGTGAGCATATTTTCCCAAGATAAGACTATGACCTGTCAACTGATGATGAAGATTTTCATTAGGCAAGGTTTGACACTCACCTGCATCCCAACAGGACCAGTTGTTATCCTGTTCCCAGCAAAGGACATGGCTAGAGTTCAGGTGGCCATTTCCCCCTTTGGAATCTCTTGGTTCCCCTCCTTCCCATCCCTGTCTTCTTGGGCCAAGCCAGGCTTGCAGCTTCCAGGTGTTCTCAGGGGCTGTGCAGACACTTACCTACCAGTCCCTGGCACAGATCCAGCCTTCGGGTGTTGGCAACATAGAAGAGGGGGTTGCTGTGCAGTTCCTGCAGGGACAGACAGAATTGTCCTTCTAACCAAGAAGAAACTCCTGGAGCTACAGTGACCAACGGGTCCCATACCCATGGACTTATGGGGATATCGATATAGAATAGATATATGTATATGCATTTATATGTATATGTATATGTATATGTAGAAGTAGATGCAGATGTAGATTAGATGTAGATGCAGATATAGATTAGATGCAGATACAGATGCAGATGTAGATTAGATGTAGATGCAGATGTAGATACAGATGCAGATGTAGATGCAGATGTAGATATAGATGTAGAATCAGGGCTGTCCCCGAAAATCTGGCAAGCAGATTCTGTCCATTCTATTTCTCATTCCTCCTTAAAGCTCATATAAGTCAAGTCCTGGAGAATTCTGTGTAGATACTGAGAAATGTCACTATACCAAAAAATGACTATTTGAGGGTTTCCATTAAAAGTAGAAGTACCTATTATAAAGGGGGCATTCTCAGTCTTCCCAGAGATCTTCCCATTCTTATTCTCCCCCTACTCCTTTCTCCTGTCCCTAACCCCGGTGCAATGGCCTTTGGCTTTCTGTGCTGAGACGTGGGCTGGGATGGGCTGGGGCACAGGGAGAGGGGCTGCTCCGTGGCCTGCACCAAATCCCTCAGTCTTCTCCTGGGCACAAGTCAGTCCAGGTCAGGTGTGTGAAAACTGTGTCAGCAGTTCCCAAGGTTTCCTGGAAGAAGTAAAATCTTGGCTGCCCTCTAGTTCAAGAGGCACACTTGGGAATCTTACACGTAGTAGGGACTTAACAAGTCTGGCTTTGATGGTGACAGCTGACGAGGGAACACGAAAGGGGAGAATCTGCAGCAGGGGTCGATTTGACCATGTTCTGGAATCTTGCATGTAAATCGAGTTTGGGGGAGATGAATTGCTTTTGAACACATTGAAGAGTTGCCTTTGAAAGGGATTGTTGATGCATGTATAAAGTGAAGAATACTTGTGTAAAGTGACGAACGGTTTCTTAATTTGCGAGTTTCCTGAGCCTGATTTGGGGGGCATGGGGTGTGAAATGTTAAAATGTGTCCCTCTGGCAGATGGCATTGGCTGTGACTCAGGAAGCTTGCAGTCTCGGATGAAGCTCAACGGTACCTTAACATATTTTTCGCTTCAGCTGCTCTGCATATTTCAGGCCTGGGGGAGGAGCTACATCTCAGACCCCTCCCAGGATCACCCCTTTTCTTCCTGGAAAATGGGGATGTGGGGACTCACCCAGTTTCCTTCTATGGGGACCAATGAGAGCTAAGACCAGATATCCGAAAGCCCCGAGCCCTCGGAAGGAAGGTCTGGGTCGACACACTTTGTGTGTGTGGTTCGGAAGCTCCCTTCCCAGCCCCTTACCGGTGGCCTCCTCCATTGCAGGCGGGGTGGCAGCTTCTGCAGCAGGGGCCCCCTGCCAATGGAGCTCAGGGTGGCCGGGAAGCTGCTGTCTTCAAAGAGGCAGCCGTTCCTCAGGCACCTTTCCTGCAGGGCCTCATAGTCCTGCTTGGGAAGCTGTGATGGACCTCCCGTCGGGTCCTTCTCCCCTAGCTTGCTTCGTCCTCGCCAAGGTGGCCACAGAGACATAGCAAGAAGTGGATACGATCTTCCTGGATGCTCTCTGTTGCTCCTAGAATGGAAAGCCGATGTTCAGTTTACTTCCTTCCTGTTAACGCTTTGGCGTTCCCACAGAGAAGAGGAGGGAGGCAGAGAGGATGTAAGAAAGAGAAATTGGCCTGCGAAAAAGAAACAAGATGTAGATGCACTAGAAGCTACCTGCAAACAGGTCTGTATGAAGACGTACTCCTATACATTATAGGGGTAATCTGAGGTTCCTCTCTGTCTATCCAGGTCTTGCCTATCCCCCAAAATCCCATTGAAACCCCTCCTCCAGGAAGCCTTCCTTGAGTGCCTGGCCTTCCCCGAGTTCCCCTCATCCTGACTGTTGACTCACCATTGACTCCGTGGAATACTCTGCTATTTATCACTAATGAAGGACCTGTATGCTTTCATTTCCAATTTGTAGCAGAAATTTAATGAATAGAAAAATGAAATTTAAAAATAATAT
The DNA here is from genome assembly GCF_019186645.2 of Phyllostomus hastatus. Taxonomy (NCBI): domain Eukaryota; kingdom Metazoa; phylum Chordata; class Mammalia; order Chiroptera; family Phyllostomidae; genus Phyllostomus; species Phyllostomus hastatus. The sequence continues at coordinate 177,661 of NW_025333873.1, read as the reverse complement.
ACAAAATACAAGCCCTCTTGTATTTAAAAAAAATCAGATTCAACAGAAGTAAAACTATTGGTCAATTGCTATAAAACTTTCCAAACACTTACCCTTAGTTTTGTACTTAGCTCATCAGCACTGCTAGTGACCAGCTTGTAGAACGGCCCTAGCCTCCAACCCCATGTGGGCTCTGCGCTGAGTCACGCACTAAAAGCTACTCCGTCTGATACTGGGTGTTTATCCCCATGGGGTTAACGCTGGCGGAATGCTGTGTCTCACACCCTGACTCCTCTCTGACCTGAAGACATCTGACTCCAGCGGCTCTTAGTCGTCACAGGTGCAAACACACTTCCTGCGGGAAGACCCAGCACCCTCCCAACCTGGTCACCGAGATTCAAAAGCTCTTACTCAGGTCTGTGTTTTTACCTGACGTTTTCTTCCTGATGCAGATTATCAGGCAAAGCTTCCTCCAGCCTACCCCTGTTTCTTTCTCAACGAGTTTCTTCTACCCCCTTTACCTTTGTAAACCAATGCAAGGTCTCATAAGAGCAAGATTTTCCTTTTTTGTCCCTTTGAGCCTGAGCAGCAGTCATTCGCCGCTTGTGACGTGACATGTGATAGCAGGTCCCTTGGCTTCAGAACCCGACCCAGGCTCACACCCACCTTACCAAGCACTGGGCTGCACTTGAATTCTTCTCTGAACCAGAAAACACTGCATTATATCTCATGACAAGCCTTGGTGCTTCATGGGACTCAAAGGACAAAATACCCATCACAAGATCACATTTCAGAATGAGGCCACACACACAAGTATTATCTCCTTTTTATAAGTATTCCCAAGTCACCTTAAGGAGGGTCTAGACCCAGATGTGGGTGGTTGTCAGTTCCAGCAAGTCTGCTGTGGGCTACCAGCTGGGAGGTGAAATCAGCTCACTCCCAGATTGTCACAGCTCTCTGCAAAGGGCCAGACAGCTCTTGGTCATGTCTGGAAATTCATTTTAATTGTTGCGTGGGAGCCATGTTGGAGCACGCCCATGGAGCAGGCCCATGAAAGAAGACGATGCAAACAAATAGGGAAAGCCACCTGGGGCACAAAACACCAGAGCATGCAGCCCAAGGTCGTGCTTCTGGTGCCCGAGTGCTCTCCCACGCCCCGGAGGGTGTGAAGGCTCCACGGTCATGTTCTTCATGGCAGGATTCATTTGCCCTCAGCAAAGGTGGGGCAGAGCCTCCATCTTCACTTGTTTCCATGTTGCTCACCTGGTCTACAGTGTTAGTGCAAAGGAGAGCTTTGTGATGCTGAGATATGAGGGATCTACCTGGGGCTCCTGATCTAGAGGGACTCCAGTTAGATTTGAGTGCTAACTGGCTGGGGAGCACTGTGAAGCATTGCCAGGCAAGACACCTGAGCCTGTTCCATGCCTTGAGTCCCTCCCCTGATGTTCGGTTCAATCAGATATTTACTGAGCACCTGCTACGTGCTAGACACTGGTTCCATGCTAGACACTGGGTCCATGCTGGACACTGGGTCCATGCTGAATGCCTGGCCCTTAGTCCACCTAATAAGGGTAGAGTGGGGGCTCTGGAAAGGAAACAGAAACATAAGAACCACGTCCTTGCTCACAGGTGCTGTGAACCTGTGGCATCCACCTGGGGATGATTGATTTCCAGAGAACTCTGGCCTCTTGCCACAAACCACTGAGTTGTCCGAGGTAAAATGGGAATAGAAACCTGGGCTCCTAGCCCAATGGCTCTGTCTGTGTGATAAAAAGTACGAGACTGAAAAAGTGATCAATTCCATGTTCTTGACAGTTGGAACAAAAGAGCAAGACTAACTATGGGCCCTGTCCGATTCATCTTGGGTAGGGACTGTGCTTCTGTGTGACAGCCAGTGTGCAGAGGTCATGGAGCGCTACATTTACAATCAGAAGACCCGGGAGGTGGCCAGGATGCCACCTCTTACCTGTGTGGCTGTGGGCAGACCCCTTACCCTCTTTAAGATCATTTCCTTACCCATAAGATGGAGATAACATATATTATGTCTATCCTTAGGACTCAAAAGAGATAACTACAAGAAGTGACTTGAAAAAACTCTAAAGCAGGGGTTGACAAACTATGGTCCCTGGGCCAAATCCGGCTCACTGCTGGATTTTGTTAATAAATTTATATTGAAATACAGCCATAGTTACCTGTCCATGTATGGCTGCTTTTGCAACATACAACAGCAGAGTCGGGCCCTTGCAACAGAAATTATTGCCTATAAGCCTAAATATTTATTGCCTGCCTTTTACACACAAGTTTGCTTAAAGCACTGTCTCACTCCGGTAGATTGTCGTTGCATGATGCTAGGCACAGGGGTCAGCGCCAAGCAGGAATGTGGTTAATTGCAGCCATCACTAAGAATGTTTCTCCATGTAGCAGAACTTCATCTCTAACTGACTTACTGATATTTTGCTTTTGCAGACCCTTTATGCTCAAAGGTTACTGTCATGGCTCAAAGTGTTAAAGATGCGGCCTGCCATTTCTCTCTGCCGAAGTCTCTAACTTTTTAGATGTGGTGACAGCAGACCGTCCCGGACAGCTGTCGGGTGGGTGGTTTTGTGGCTGCCGACTACAAATAGGAGCACCCAATCTCTAAGTACAGGCCATGCCCTGTTCATAAAGGAGGAAATGACTTTGCCCAGTGAATGGTTTAAAAGGATCTTGAAAGTTTTTATTATTTACATATTTGTCTACATTTAGATTTAGTTTTTGACAAAAGACCCAGAGAACTCATCTTTGTGTTTAGAGCAGCCGTTTGCCTTTCAGGAAACAATAAGGAACGTGGCCCGACTATGAGCTATCGAGAACAAGAACACACAGACGCTTAATAAATGTTTGCTGACTGGCTGACTGAGCAAACAAACAGATGGGTGTTTCTTCATTTGTGAAACGTGAAGAACGATAAAGCCTGTCCCTCCGAAGCCCCACCCCCACTCCTCCTGACTTGAAGCTGAAATGAGGTCAAGATGTGAACTGTCAACCATTTAGCTGTTCTCCTGTTGTTCTGATTACATCCCCAGGAACCGGTTTAGGTTAAGGCTTGGGTTGAGAGGCCTTCTTAACAGCCTCCCCTCTGATCCAGACTTGTTTGGGAGTTCCTTTCTGGGGGCAGAGGTTCTGGGGACCCAGGTTAAAGGACCCTAAGGAACACAGTAAAATCAGTCAGTCTGCAAGGAGGGAGTCTCCAAAGGGAGCATGTGCCTTGGGTGTAGACTGGGAAGAGAAGAGGCAGGAAGCCCCCTGCCTGAGCTGGTGATGCTGGGGGATCCTCTGGGCTGGTTGCACACCTATGTGCAGATAGAAAAACTTGGCTGATGGAGCCCTCTACCCACTCTCAGCTGCCCTGTCTTCCATCTGCTCCATGACTCAATGCACAGCCACAAACCTCTGCGGAAGTGCAGACAGCCTACCACTCCCAGAACTCGAGTGTGCACCTTGAGTTGCCATGTGGTGGAGACAGCTTTCCTTGGGTTAGGAATAGTCACTGGGCCTGTGTGGAAGCCAGACCCTGATGTCACTCCTTGAAGATAGGCCTAATATCAGGCTAGAGGGAACCTAGTGGTCTCTGGTTAGTGCCCCTCTGCACAAGTAAGACCTCTGAGCAGTGCCTGTGGGCTCTTGGCCAGCTCCACAGGACCAGGGTAAGCCCTGGGCATATCTTTGGCACATTTTCTTCTTTTCTTTCTTACCAGCTCCTCAAGCAGAACCTCAGTGGGGTCACTCTGGTCTCCTCAAGCCTGCTTCCATCCTTACAGTCCCCAAACGGGAGACACCAGTACCCTAGTATTAGGTCGTTTCCTACCCTTACTTCTCTACCACCTTCCATACATTTAAAGGACCAACCCTTTTGATTTTTCTCCTTTCCAGAACATTTCAAAACATGTTTGAATAGGAAAGAGTCTTAAAACAGATGTGGATTTTTTCCTCTTATTTTTTCAGGAGTATTTGAATCTTAAAGGGTCAGATGATGAGCTGCATTACCCGTCAGACTAAGGTAGCTTTTCCTCCTCCTGTTCCTGAATTCCCTGTCCAACTGGCCAGATCACATCCCTCCACTCTGATCCCACAGTTCATGACCTCAAACCCAAAGGGTCAGGGTCTCAGTGCTCTGACCCCTTTCTATATAAACAACCCGCAGCTCTACCCCAACACAATACCTTTTACCTGCACACAAACAGGAGATGTTTCTTTCTGTCTCTGGTTTTTGAATTGCATCCATCCATCAAAGCTCAGTTCAAGTCCCCCCTCCTCCCCAGAGCCCCAGACCCACTATTTCTTCTCACAGCCAAGGTATCTCGCTGACACACCGATGTCTGCACCTCAGAAAAGGTATTACTCTAAGGACCTCTGAGCTCGTGTGACGGGTAGGGAGACTGGACAAAGCTGCCGTGAAAGAACACTCCTGAATCAGTTATGACTTAGCACTTGCCCTTTGTTCAAGTTCGTGAACTAGGGAGAAGGGTGTTGGGTAGCAAGTGCACCCCCTCACTGACCCCCCTTGCACCCAAAGCTCAGTCTGGGACTTGAGGAATGGATGACCTTGCATCTTAGGTTGTGATTTATGCTACTCCGGAATATCAACCATTGCAGTTACAAACCCAGGCAAAACTTTATAAAAAGTAAGTCAAACAAAGACAATTTTTAGGAAACTGTTTAGCAGTAAATACTAAACCTAAGTGTGTACATACCCTGTGACAACAATTCCATTCCTGGGTATTACCCAATAGAAATGCTTAAATTTATGAACCAAAAGACATGCACAGGAATATTTATAATAGTATTATTCAAAACAGCACCAAACTGAGACCTACCAACAAGCCCATGAACATGGATTAAATATTGGAGCACATTCACACAACAGAATACTATACAGCACAGGGGGCAAACACAAGGTTTGAGGGCCGAATCTGGCCCCCCACCTTGTTTTATCCACCCAGCACCTTGTTTCTACCCAGCAGCAGTGCCAAGCTCCTTGTCCCCAGTTAAGGAGTAGCTACATTTACACAGTCCTAACATTACATTTGGCCCTTTGAAGGCAACCTCGAGGCTGCTGTGGCCCCTGGTGAAAATGAGTGTGACACCCCTGCTCTACAGCATTGAGGATGAACAAACCAGAATGACATGCTAAAATATGGATGGAATTTGCATAGTACTGAGTGAAAAAGTCTACACACAGAAACTCTACAGTTCTCTCTATGTAATTGTCAAAGAAAGGCAAAACCAATCGTGCGTTAGAAATCAGCTCAGTAGTTACCCTTGAGGTGGAGAGATTTATCACACACACCAATGATACCACTAATAGTTAAATTAGTTCTATTCTTGTCTATTGATTGTTTTGATGGTCAGGAGAGAGATTTAGAAGAGAATTTGAAAAGTGGTAGATCCATTTCATTTAAACAAGGCTCTATTGAGTGCTTCATCATGGGCCAGGTGTTGCCCTAGATGGTAGGGGTGCAAGATGAACTAGAACTTGCTCTCAAGGAGTCCCACGGCTGGCCTCTCACTCTAGAGGGAGTGCAAGGTACTCACTCTGTTTAATGGTCGGTTCCCAACCCATCCAAGAATCCTTTCCAGACTTTTAGAGAGTGAACTAGAGAGTAAAAGAAACTCTCTCACCTTTTTCAATCTGGGAGAACCCCCCCATCCCCAAAATATAGGTCTACCCCACTGGCTCATGCTAGGCTCACAGCTCCAGCTCCTGTATCTGACTATATCTGACATTTCTGAAACAAAAATGTTTAAGCCATAACCAGGCTCAACCCCACCTAAACGAACAATACCTCCTCTCTCTCCAAAGGAGACGACTGATTATGGGCTGAGCTGGCTGCCTTCTTCCAGAGTCATCCAGAGCCTCAGTGATCTCAGATGCCCAGAGACCAGCAAGCTGCTTGAACCGGTGTGATTTCTAGATTTCTCTTCTAAGCGAGGGCCCCTCCACCCCAGCCCCACGACGATAACTATCACACGAAGGACTATTTCATTCTCAATTTGTCATCATTGACTTCTTCACACCTGATTGCACGGAGAAAGTCAAACTGGCCTTGCTGCCCATTCACACCCAGAGAACATTCTTTCTCCTGGAATATCAGAGTCCTTCAAGGACCCAGGCCACCTCTAGACCCCTTCCAAAATGGGTCTTCTGAAGACCCCTCCAGGCCCTTCAGAAGACCCCTGGAAGGGTCTGAGCCCTGGGAAATGACAATGCCCAGCAGTATCAGTAACTCCCCCAGATGACCGTTTAACAGAGATCAGAGCTGACACACTGGTAAGCAATAGCAAAACTGAGGACCAAATTCACATGTCCAGACTCCAGGGCTCTTTCCAGAAAAACTCTGACCTGCAAAGTTCAAATCAGAAGCAGCGACTATGTTTCTCTCACCTTCTGAACCCAGACCCTGCAGAGGATTCTAGGGGTTCTGGACTAAATTGAACCCACACTTGGAGGTAAAGAAATGTACCTGCACAGGAGATCTTGCTTCTTTAAGCAGCTGGACAGGGTCTAGTCCTGATGCAGTTCCAAAACCCGCTGCCCAGGCCACTCTTATGCATATATATGGTCTTTTCTATGCACAGGGGCTTGTCCAAGAGCCTGAGTTCCCGCCTCCAGAGCTTTGGCTCCTTCCCACTGTGTGTTCTCTGGAAGGGAGGGGAGCCCCAGAGCTTTGTGATGGCATCACCCGAATCTAATCATTTTCTTAGAATGACAGCCAAACAGAGCTTGTGCCAGTAATGCTTTGACAAGAAAGAGAGTTAGTCATCTTCACCTCTCTGTTATGACATTCTGTGACTCTGTTTGGGACTTACCTTGAACAAACATTTAAAGGTCAAGTTTGTTTCTGGCTTCCAGACCCACTTCCTGGTTGAATGCCTTACTTTCCCATAATTATTTTTTCAGGGTCCCAGTGCCCTACATAAGCCTGCCCTCCCCCCAAACCTGGGTGCAGTCTCTAAATATGTCCTTTCGTTTCCTCCTGTCATTATTCTCATTCCTCAGGGCACTGGAAGGCAATTGGATGGATGAGTTCTCAAAAATGTGTGACTGTGTAACTTGCTCACAAATCCTTAACCTTAGCATAGGTATTTGCACTTTTAAAATAAAATATTCACCCAAATGAATCCCCGATTATTGAAGTTTCAGGCAGTAAAATAATAAGTGAAAAAGTCCAGTTGAGGAATAAATTAGGTGTCAAGTATATTTAATAGTAACTGCTAACAAGTGTTCGTTCACGTTCACACAGGTCCTTTGTGTTATTTAATTAGACTCACAATAAAAAAACAACAACAAGTAAAACTGTGATGTGTCCAATACAACTGCGAATGGGAAAAACTACTCAAATCCTTGTGCATGCACTGTATGAACACCTCATGCATATAGTTGTCCCCACTGCATGCATTGATTCCATGTTTTGCAAATACAAGAACACAAGAAAATCATGCAATAGTAGCGCTCCAGCAAGGGTTACTTCTGGCAGCTCTATAGACAGGGATTGCCGTCCTGGTGGCTACAGCCCCACCAAAGCTTCATAAAATCAATTGACAGGTTCTCCTATTCTCTGCCCCCCCCACACACTTCATTGTTGTTCAGTTGACTATATGATTTCAAAACTAGGATCCAGCAAAGTAAGGAGAAGGGATTTTACTTGTGAATGGAAGAAAAGATAATACCAAGTTCAGCAGAATGGAAGAAAAAATTCGTGGTTCCATATATTATGTAACTTTCAAGCATTGAAACTTTATCCCCAAACCAAGATAATAAAAAGAGGTTTTGTGGTTTAGCTCCTAATAAAAGTCATCTCTAAGTTTCCAAAGTAAATTCTAAGACCTTTTTTCTCCCCCTCCCCCCACTCCAAGAGGGTATTTTCCTAAGTTATCAGAGAGCTAATAGAATTTCAAGGACACTTATTTCTAACCCATAACCCAAGTGAACTCAATCTGATGAGGTATGCTATCTCTGAGAAGGGCTTGGGATGTGCTGGAGGGCAGGCATATGGGGGAGGCATCAGGACATGACGACCTGGGGTAGGTAAATCTAAAAGATGCAAAAATACACCAAGATCAAGCTTCGGGCTGGCATATATCATCAGAAAGTGTCCAAAACAGCAATCGTGACCTGGCCACAGAGCACATCAGGATTCCTGGGAAGTGGCAGAGGTAAGGCTGACCTCACATCATAGGACAGGGGGGAGAGGACAAGGGCTCCTTGTCCTAGGCAAGGAGCCCTTAGTGGTATTAGGATGTAAGGCAATTGCTTCATCATAGAAAATCAGGCAAGTGAAGAGCACACTTATTGAGACAGACTTCAAGGGCTCCCAAAATACTTAAATTGGGTCATAGACATTATGACCCAAGAATTGGTCAGTAAATCTTGGTGGGGGGAAGTTAAATGGAAGTAGAACAGAGACCTCCCTCCATCACCCTCCTTCCTGGTTATTGTCTTCTCTGTCCCACCGCCTCTGGTCCAATATTGGTCCATGGGAGCAGGTTTGGATAGCACTGGAGTCAGCTGGGGCAACACCTGGGACACACACATGACAGGCACATGACATGTCAGTTGGACCAGTGGTACATTTTGGCATTTCTCTAGCAGGTTCGTGAAATGTCCATTAATCTGGCATTCTAATCTCTTGTTTTTTAACATGTTTTCTCCCTGATCATTGGAAAAAATCTGATCACCTAATATATAAAAAGGTTAATAAGTTTAAGTCAAGTGCCATTGACTCAATTACAAAATACAGACCTTGAAGGACAGAGCTTCATTTAGCAACAATATATGCCCAGAAATCACAGTTATGGTTATGGACTATTCCCTCAAACAAAGACAGTTCAAAGAGAGGAAATAAGAAATGGTCTGCAGTATGGTTTGCTTTTTTGTTTCTTTTTTAGCTCTTGGCCTGGTTCCCTGACAGATAAAAATGTTGTCTAAACTTTTTTCTTTCAAAGTCTCCTAGTGTACATCTCTTGTTTTCTGCCTCTATTCTTAATTGTGTCCTTGGCATTATTAAACTTGTCCACATCCGTACGCAACCACAACATGTATTTCTAACCATTCCTCCTGACCCTTGCTTTCTTCCTGACATTATTTTCCCGAGTGTCTTATAGTTTCACCTCTACTAATGTCTGTTTTGGCTTGTTGATTGTTTGTTTGTTTTCATTTTGACTTGTGACCTGGCCTGTCTTTCTTGGCAGAGACTTTGCCATTAGGATGCTCATGACAGGGAAAAGTGACTGCCAGGGAGAACAGCGTGGTTTCTGTATTTCCTCCCAAGAGGTGTTGGCAAGATTTCTGTTAGGAAAGAAGTTCCAACGAACAAAGAAAGAAGGGAGAAAAGAGAGAGAAGAAGGGAGGGAGGGAAAGAAGAAGGAAGGAAGGAAGGAAGGAAGGAAGGAAGGAAGGAGAAAGAAAGAAGAGAGGGAGGGAGGGGAGTGAGAGAGAAAGAAAGAGAGAGAAACAGAAACAAACAAAACAGACTACATTTTTAAAAAAAAGGGGGGGTGGGAAGGAAAGGAAAGAAACCCTGATAGTCCATAGGCTGTGACTGATCCCTGGGGTACAGTAATGAGAAAGACATGGTGCCGATAGGGTGACGACTCCAGTAGAGATAGTAGCTCCCATTCCTGGGAGCTGACTCATACAAAACCATCTAAAAGGGCGTCTGTGCATGGAGGCTTCCTTCCAGGTTGAAATCAAAGGAACTCCTCACATTAACAATTAAATGCATTAGCCATCCTTACCTTGTATTCTCCTCAAAGAAGGCACTATTCTCTACCCAGAAAACATGCTTTTATGGAGAAGTTGTGTGGGCTAATGTTTTCAGCAGGAACATAACATATTTATATTGAAATGTTTTCCTGCTACAGTTCCATGGAAGGGTGTGTGTGTGTCTTTCAACAAATAATTTAAAAAAAATCCCTTTAACTAAAGAGCATAATCTCTGATAAGCTTTCAAGTCTAAGCTTCAGGGAATGAGACAGCAGCTCTGAAAACATGAGTCACCCAGAGGGCCCTCATACCCAGACCTCCCCTATGCATAGGAGGGTTTTACCATGATCTGCCCTTTCTAGAACTGTGTGAGTTTATGTTCTAGAAAGAGCTTACCTTTGGAGCCAGATAAATGTGGGGTTTGAGCCCAACTTTACCACATATTAGTTGGAGAGCCTTGAATCATTAACACACCTCTGAGGGCCTCATTCTTAGCATCTACAAAATAGGAATCATAGCTACTTTCTAAAATTAGTGGAAGAATTCAACTATTCACATTGCAATGAGTACAAAACATTTAGTCCAGTGGCTGATGTATAGTGAGCACTCAATACATTTTGTTGAAGGAATAATTATGATTATTTCATGTGATTAGATTCAGTGCTTACTGAGAGGTCTTTGGGAATGTCTTACCCGCTGGGACTGAGTGTGAGTGTCCCACAGGATACCCAGGGGGTGCCTGGCCTAGACACGTGAATGTTTCAGGTTGTGGGTAGGGGGATGGTGACTGAGATCGCGCACGTGGGTGATATCACAGTAAAGACAGGGTGAGTGAGCAGTCGATTGCTGTGTTTGGCTCATTCTATATCCATAGTTTTTGCCCTCCCATGTGACAGCCCTTCAAATATAACTGTTATGATTTTAGTTCTTTTAATTATTCACACCACAACATAGTGACTATTGTCCTAGGCCACAGCAAGCCACCTCCGAATATATGAATGAATTGGTTCAAGACTTTACGCTTCATAGAAACTGTGGTGCTCCTCCTGCCCTGCCTCGTTTTAGCTACTAAGCTTCGGTTTCTCCGTGTGGGAGAGTAATGGCACTTTGAACTGTCGCTGTGAAAATGAAATGTGTCATCTCTGTGACAGCACCTCTATAGTGCCTCCCATACGACAAGCTCTAAGTCAGCATTGATAGTTGTCATTTCCTACACAGCTGGTACCTCATGATCATTTTTGGCAACTCCATCTCAGCATTGACTCACATTGACTTTGCTGTATATTAAATCTCGTGCCTCTTCAACATGTGGATTTTGTGCCATCCCATAAAGCAGCAATTTTCAACTGGCGTGCCGCAACATTTTTAAAACATGCAATACCTGATTATTCACTCAGGGGAACTGACCTCTTCTTCCTTAGATTGTCACATTAAAAAACGACAACAACCAACACAATGATAGCCATCCAGTGTGAATGCCTTGAACCATAAATATATAGGTCATATAATAGAGTTGCATCTTCGTGATCATGCCTCATAATACGTTTGCATCGAATTGGTTAAATCTCGAGATTTAACCAATATCGTATTTCTCGATAGCAGAAATCCTTACACGCAAGTATAGGTACCTGGTTTTTTAAAAAAGTCACTCTGGAGCAAAAAGGATAGGTTATTATTATCATCATCAATATTAATATTGTTGTAAATCAGTCAAAATTATACCTATTTTTTGTCAGATTGTCAAAAAATATATTTTTGATGTGCTGTGGAATTTTAGTAATTAATTTATGGGTGACACCAGATGAACAAGATCGAAAATCACCGCCGTAAAGAAAACTCCCTTTGAGAAGGCACCGGGACAGTACTGCAGTGTTCTGTGGCTGGAAGGAGATAGCTCCCCAAACCTACTGCTCCTCCTGTGGTTTCCATGTCTATTAATGGCATCGCCATCTACCCAGGCTTCTAAAAAAGAACATCCAGAGAACATAACATACATATGTAATTATCTATGTAGGGTTCTATATACATACAAATATACGTACCTATAAATTTGAGAGGATGCCACCTACTAGATGCTTTGTTTTGGTAGAATATTTTTTATCTGAGATCACAGCTCCCAAGTCAAAGAGATGAAAGAAAGGAGAATCCAGATAAGAATCAGAATAGCATTGATGTCAGGGACAAACAAGAATGCTCCTTTTTTGTTTTCGACATTGTTCTGAAACTTTTGACCCAAATATGAAATTTAATTATAACCCAAGTAGTACTAATAAAAAGAGAAAAACATTAGTTGATGATCTTTATATCACTAGAAAACCTAAGAATGAACTAAAAAGTATTATATTGATGAGCATTAAGTAAAATAGCTATACAATACATATTATTAAAGTAATAGCATTCCTATATATATATATATATATATATATATATATAACAATAAGCAATTAGAAGTTACCATAATAGAAATACCTCATTTGTAGTAACAGTAACAATATAAAATAACTAAGAATTATCTTAAAGGAAAGGTTTTTGACAATTTGAGGGGAGCTACAGAAAGATTATAGAGATATAAAAGGTATTTGACTAAATGGGAGTCATGTCATCTTAGATAGAAAGATGATTCGTTAATAAGATGTTAATCATCCTAAAATTAATTTGTGGTTTTAATGAGATTGTGATTTTAAAAATCCCAATGATCCTGTTTTGCAGAGATAGGAAGAGACAAGAAGGTCACAGATAAGGATGTTGTCTTAAAAGATGTTAACATAGTTTACCCTAATTCCCAACAATAGGAACTGGCTGAGTTGATGCACCTTCCCCTTCAACAGAGGTCAACAGAATGGATATACTGTGCTTTACGCATACAGTCGGGACCAGGCCAAGAGGGGCCTGTGTCCTAGAGTTGCAGATACTGGGCCCCCACTTGAACTGTCCTCTGACTCCTCTAACCTCCCCTGGCCGGGCTCAAGCTTTTCCTCTAAGTTGCTACTGCAGTTCATATCTCTCCCTCTACTTCTAACCAGACCTACATGGTCTTGGTGAGAAAAGGGAAGAAAAGAGAAGGACCCCAATTTCATAGTGTCACCCCCAAGGGCCTATAGTGAATGCTACAAATTCTATTAGCAATTATAATCCTTTGAGTCAATGCCATCTTCCATTAAGATACAAATGAACAAAAAGGTCCAGAACACAGGGCAGTGCCCATGTAGTGAATAAAAACAATAGTGATTATAACCTTAATATCTAACCATGAATATTGAGCACTCTCGGTGGATTACACACTGCACTAAGCTCTCTGCATGCATTGTCTCCTTTAATCCTGAAAAAAAAAAAAAAAAGATTGTTTCTCCATTTCGGAGACCAGGGAGCTGAGGCTTAGACAGCAAAGATCACACAGCTAGGACGTGGGGGGACGAGGACCTATCTCCTGCAGGTTGTCCGAACGGGAACTCCCATGAGCCATCAGGGTGACAGAATATAGGGCCACGTGCTGGGTTTGGGGGAGCCACCTGGCTGGACAGGGTCGCCACAGAGGCGGATGAGGCCAAAAACAAAGGCTGCTGACAAAATGCTGAGTAGGGAAAAAATTCAGTTCCGAGGGAATGCATGCAGCAGGATGTGCCTTTTATAAAGTTCCAAAACACTAAACCTCAACAATATGTTGTTCATGCTTCCATATATATGGGACAATATTAATTTAAAAAGCGAGGGAATAAAATGCACCAAATTTTGGGTTGTGGTTCTCTCTGGGGAGGGGAGGAGGCGGAGGCAGGACAAGAGAGGAACAGGTAGGTAGATGGAAATTATTGCTAATTTTTGTAGTCCTTGGATTAGATGACAGGTTCACCAGGAATTCATTTATATTATTTAAAATTGTGGAAATCCCCATTGCTCCACACTCTCATCACCACTTGGTATCATCCAACTTTTTATTTTGGGTCATTGTGATGGGTGTGAAGTGTCATAATCACTGTGGTTTGGTGTTTCTCTAATTACTAATGAGGTTCAACATCATTTTCTTCTTGATAGGGTATTTATATAGCCTCTTTTGTAAAAGGAATTTTTATGACTTCTGCCAATTTTTTTGGATTGGAATATTTGTCTTTTCCTCATAGATGTACAAGTATTAATTATAGTAGTAACTGAATGTCCCTTCATTAATTTTATGTATTGTAAATATTTTTTACTCTCTTTTGTATCTTTAGTTGAACAAGTGTGCTTAAGTTGACTATTGCCAAATGTATTAATATTTTCATTTGTGGTTTATACTTCAACGTCTTATTGAAAGAATTCTTTCTGATCTTGTACTAATACATATGTGATCTCTCAAATTCTTTATATATCAGGTTTCCATATTTGCTGGCTATTTTACTGTGTCATTCTATTGGTTTATCACTGTGCCGAAAGCACACCATCTTAACCACAGCAACCTGATAATGACATCCACTATGGCAAAGTTCTTCACCTACTTGTTACTATTGTTGTTACTGTCTTCTTTTTCTCATCCTTCCGCCCACCCCTCCTTCTTCTCCTCCTGTTCCTCCCTTTCTCTTTTTTGTTCTACTGGAAAATCTTAGCTATTCTTGGACTATTGTTCTATATGCATTTTAGAATCACCTTGTTAATTTCCATGGAAAATCGTGCTCAGATTTTAATTAAAACTCTATCAGTTATTGAATCAGATCTTTGTGACATGGAATCTTTTAAAAATTGAATATTATGTCTCTCCCACTTATTTAGAATGCCTTTAATGTCTTTCCATTACATTTTATAATTTTTCATATAAAGGTCTTGTACATCTTTTGTTACATTTTTCTCTAGGTTTTTATGTTTTTGTAAATAATATCTTCTAAAAATTATCTAGTTCTAAACAAGATGGAAGCATAAGTAAATGCAGTGCTCACATCCTCCCACAAACACATCAAAATTACAACTAAACTACAGAACACCCATCATTTAGAACCACCTCAAATGTAGCTGAACAAAAGTCCTACAACTAAGGACCAAAAGAAGAAACCACATGGAGCCCAGACATAGTGGCAGAGATGCAGAAACAAGCTGGTTCCACACACACACGGAACCATCACACATGTGATGATTAAAAATCAGGAGGGATATCTCAGCTACTATGGTCACCCTTCTATGATCAAGGGGTCCTAGCCCAGCACCAGGCCTCCCAGCCTTGGGTTTAAGTGCCAGGAAGAGAAGGCCCCATAACTTCTGGCTGTAAAAACTAGCAGGACTTAAGCTGAGGAAGATAGAGGGCTTCTGGAATCCCAGGTGTTCCTCTTAAAGGGTCCATGCACAGACTTACTCAGACTCACTTGCTCTGAGCTCCAGTGGTCAGGCAGCAGCTTGAAAGACATATCAGGCACACTCTGCAGAAACTGAATTATCTGGCTTTGGGTTAAGAGTTGAAGGGGCAGCTTTCTCTCAGACAAAAGTGCTGACAGAGGCCACTGTTCCTTTGCTGAGCACTCTACCTGCAGGCAGGCACCACATCTGAGTCTCCATCACTGTTTGTCCACCCTGGTGATTCACTGAGGCCCCACCCCATCCAGCTTGTGGACTTACCCATGCCATTTCCAGTGGGTTTTCCCTACAAATGGCATATCTTGGCTCATGATGCAGACTTTATCAAAATCTCTGAGACTCACAAGCAGCTTCTGTCCTGGGCATGCCCCATACCTCTTGCTGAGTAGCCCCTAGCTTGGTACGAGCAGCAGCCAGCTTGGTTCACAGCTTTGCCTTTCCCAGGCACCTCCAAGCCCAGCACAAGTAGCAACCATCTGCAGATATCTCTGCACCTCATGCCAGTTGGCCTGTACTTCCCCAGAGGACCCAGAGTCAGCATACCTGGTAGTCAGCTTCAGACCATGCTGGAGTACCACCCAACCATCTCCATGAGTGACACACCCAAGGAGGGTACTCATCAGGCCCCAGAGCGCTGCTGAAGTGAGTACTGCTATGTGGGGTCAGCCCTTGCACATAGCAGTACTGCTCCTCCACTGTAGTCTTGGTCAGTGCTCACAGCCCATGGTCTGGGGGGTGGGTAGTTAATCCCTTCCACTGACATGCCAACAGCAAGTAAGACTCAACTACAACAGGAGGGTACACACAGCCCACCTGGAGTGCCCATGGGGAAGGTTAAGCAACTGGGCCCAATGGGACACCTATTACATAAGGCCACTCTACCAAGATTGGGAGATGTGGCAACTCAATCTAATACACAGAAACAAACCATGGAGGCAAACAAAACAAGGAGACAAAGAAACATGTTCCAAATGAAAGAACAGAACAAAACTCCAGAAAAAGAACTAAATAAAATGGAGACAAGCAATCTACCAGGTAGAGAGTTCAAAACACTAGTTAGAAGGATGCTCAATGACAGGGGAGGAGTAGATAAACTCAATGAGAACTTCGACAAGGAAACAAAAAACACAAAAAATGGAGATATTAAACAAAAAAGAACAAATGAGAAATGAAGAATACAATAACTGAAATGAAGAATACATTACTTGGAATCAACAATAGAGTAGATAAAACAGAGAATCAAATCTGAGATTTGAAAACAAGAAAACAGAAAATATCCCATCAGAACAGCAAAGAAAGAATTTAGAAAAAGAGGGTAGTATAAGGAGCCTCTGAGACAAATTCAAGTGTACCAACATTTATATTATTGGGTGCCAGAAGGAGAAGAGAGAGAGCAAAGAATTGAAAACCTATTTGAAAAAATAATGATGGAAAACTTCCCTAACCTGGTGAAAGAAACAGACATAAAAGTCCAAGAAGCACAGAGAGTCCCAAATAAGATGAACCCAAGAGAGGCCCGCTCCAAGACACATCATAATTAAAATTCTAAAATTTAAAAACAAAGAATCTTTGAAAGCTTCAAAAGAAAAGTTAGTTACCTATAAAGGAGCTCCCATAAGACTGTCAGCTGATTTCTTAACAGAAACTTTGCAGGCCCAAAGAAATTGTCAAAAAATATTCAAAATGATGACAAGCAAAAACCTATAACCAAGATTAATCTACCCAGCAAAACCGTCATTTGCAATTGAAAGACAGATAAAGAGCTTCCCAGACAAAAAAAGACTAAAGGAGTTTATCATTATCGAACCGATATTACAAAAAAAATGAAGTTAGAGTCTCTTTTAAGAAGGAAACAAAGGATAAAACATATGCAAATTAAAACAACAATGAGCCCTGGCTGGTGTAGCCCAATGGATTGAACGTGGGCTGTGAACCAAAGGGTAGCCAGTTTGATTCCCAGTCAGGGCACATGCCTGGGTTGTGAGTGGGGGGCACACAAGAGGCAACTACACATTGATGTTTCTCTCCCTTTCTTTCTACCTCCCTTCCCCTCTCTAAAAAATGAATAAATAAAATAAAAAAAAACACAATGAGATACCACTTCACATAAGTTAGAATGCCCACAATTAACAAATCAACAAACAATAAGTCCTGGCGAGGCTGTGGAGAAAAGGGAACCCTAGTGCACTGTTGGTGGGAATGAAGACTGATGCAGCCACTGTGGAAAACAGTATGGAATTTCCTCAAAAGAAAAAAATAGAGATGGAACTGCCTTTTGATCCAGCAATCCCACTGCTGGTATTATACCCTAAGAATCCTGAATCACCAGTTCAAAAGAACCTCTGCACCCCAATGTTCATAGCAGCATTATTTAAAATAGCCAAGTGCTGGAAACAGCCTAAGTGCCCGTCAGTATATGAGTGGATCAAAAAACTGTGGTACATTTACACAATGGAATTCTATGCAAAAGAATGAAAGAAGGAGTTCCTGCCCTTCGAAACAGCATTGATGGAACCAGGGAGTATTATGCTAAGTGAAATAAGCCAGGCAGTGAAAGACAAATACCATATGATCTCACCTATAAGTGGAACCTAATCAACAAAACAAATAAACAAGCAAAATAGAACCGGAGACATGGAAATAAAGAGCAAACTCACAGTGACCAAAGGGGCAGGGGAAGGGGAATCACAGGGGAAAGAAGGGGAAGGAGCAAGTCAAGGAACATGAATAGAGGACACAAGGGCAGTGACAATGGGGTAGGGATTGACTGGGAGCAGGGGAAGGGGGTGGGGGCAGGGGGTACAGAGCAGGGGAGAGCAATAGGGAAAAAGGCAGGACAACTGTAACTGAACAACAATTAAAATAAAATAAAAATATGAATAATAAACTGGCAATAAATATATATCAATAATTACTTTAAATGCAAATGGATTAAATGCTCTAATCAAAAGACATATGGTGGTTGAATGGATAACAAAACAAGACCCTTACATATACTGTTTACAAGAGACTCACTGCAGATTGAAAGACACACACAGACCAAAAGTAAAGGGGTGGAAAAGATATTTCATGAAAATAGGAATGGGGAAAAAAAAAGCTTGGGTAGCAATACTTAGACCAGACAAAATAGGCTTTAAAGCAAAGGCTGTAACAAGAGAAAATGAAGGACCCAGAAATTCCACTTCTGGGTATTTATCCAAAGAAACACAAAACACTAAATCAAAAAGACATCTATACATCCATCTGTTTATTGCAGCATTATTTACAATAGCCAAGATATGGAGGCAACCTACGTGTCCATCAATGAATGAACAGATAAAGAAGTGGTGCATATATACAATGGAATATGATCCAGCCATTAAAAAAATAATGAAATCTTGCTATCTGCAGCAGTGTGGATGGACTGAGAGGGTATTGTGCTGACTACAGTAAATCAGACAGAAAACACCATATGATTTCACTTATATGTGGAATCTATAAAACAAAATAAACAAGGAGATTCAGAGAACATTTTGACAGTTGCCAGATGGAAGGGGGGTTGCGGGGGGTGGGTGAAAAAGGTGAAGGGATTGAGAAGTACAAATTGGTAGTTACAGAAGAGCCATGGGGATGTAAAGTACAGCCTAGGGAACAGAGTTGACAATACAGTAATCACTATGTGTTAGGTGGCCACTAGACTTCCCATGGTGATCCCTTTGTGGGTTGTACACCTGGAACTCATATAATCTTATGTGTCAACTGTAACTGAAAAATAAAAATTATTATTTAAAAATTATCATTTATAACTTGTTATTGCTAGTATACAGAGATGCTACATTATTACTTGGTTCTTTTTTGAAAAAAGGTAAATTTCTAACTCCATAAATTGAGAACTTGAGTTTGACATGTCTACAGGCACTCAGTGAATTAGATATTCCGGGCTGACATTCGACGGTACACAGTACAATGGCGGTACCACTTACTAAAATATTGAAATATTTCCACTGTGGACCCCCTTCTTTCCCTCTCGCACCCTGGCCATCCAGGACTTCCCCTCAGACAGACTCAGGCCTTCTCAAGTTCCAGACACCTGGTAATAATGAGGCTTAATATTTTTTCTTACGTTTCCAAGGCATTCATGTAGCATCTTCTACAAAAGTAACATTTTGTCTTTGCCCAATTTTTTAACTGGAATGTTTTGTTATCAATGCACAGGCATTAATTATATATTTTGGGTGCCAATCTGTTGGTTTTGTGTACTGCAATACCTTTTCACTCGTGTTTGTACTTCTACACCCAGCACAGCTGGGCCTTAAGCCCTGTTCCACCGGTTGTGTATGTTCCATTCCCATCCATGTGAGTTATTAAATATTTTGAATGTTGCCTCTTATGCTCATGTACCGATGCAAACATAAACACCAAGGGTAAATTATTAATCTGAGTGGTTTCTTACCCAGAGGTGCGGGGAGCTCAGAAGGAGATGATGAGCGCTGGGGTTCAAGCAGGGAGCAGGGGAGCTGAGCTGCCACTGCAGAGATTCTGGCTAGCATCCACCCCTGATAATTCCTGCCTAAATCCTCACAGCTTCACCAACTCTACTCCTCCACTTGGGGCCCCACAGGCACCTCAGCCACATGTGTTTCTGATGGAACACATCATTTTAAATGCTAAGCATGTGCTGTCCCCGGCTCCCCAAATCAGTGAAACAGTGTCTCCAACCATCTTCTCCCCTACAGTAGAAAAGTCAGAATCATCCTCGGCTCCACCTTATCCTCCTTTCCTCTCTATTATTCCTTACCAAGATGTGTCATTTCCAGGCTATAAAACATCTCTTGAATACGCCCTTCTCCCCAACCCCGATGACTGCTGTCTCCTAAATTTTTGAATAGTTTCCCAGCCTGTCTCTTGGCCTCCAGCCTCTTTTGCTCCTCCAGTCCCTCCCCTGCCCTGCTACCAGCATTAGCAGTCCCGCCTGGCCCATTAGCCTGCTCTGTTTCCTCATCTGTGGACGGGAGTGTATACGAGCCATCTGCCTTGGCAGGGAGCAGGGTTTTATCACTGACACTGCTTAGAACGGAGCTAATATAAAGCAGACTGACTGACTCTGAGTTGGTTTTATCATGGCATTGAAGTTTCCTACAGACAACGCACTTCTTTTGCCTACACCTGGCCAACTGTCCCCACCCCTATTCTTGTTGGTATGCTACAGGAGATAATATGATCTGTCTCACGGGAATGCCAAGAAGCTCAAATGGAAAGATGCTCACTGAGAACGCAGCCCAGGCGCCTGCACAGGGTGAGCACTGAACGCTAGCAATGATCAGTAATAACATTATTTTTGGTTCCTTATCCCCTATATGACGACTGTTTTGGCAAGCAAGGCCTTTCTGGCCTCAGACACTCCCTTCCACCCTCCTGAACACTATACCCTAGTGAAATTGTTCATTCTGCCTTTACCAAACCAAGTTCTTCTGTGTTTCCATGCCTTTGCAAATGCCCTTTACTCTACCAGGATGTCGTCTCTCTTCTCTGTAGATTCATCACTTCAGATCCACCTCAGAGTCATGTTTTCTTAGAAGCATTCCTCAAATTATCCAGACAGAAGGAATCCCTCTTCCCTCCTGTGAGTCCATGGCCCTGGCTCCTGTCTCTTCTGTGAAGCTGGCCTGGAAGGAACGACTCGAAAGGAGAGTCTATATGTGCTCATCTCGGTGATCAATTTTGTATCCATAGTCACCAAAACTGGTGAGCCCACATTACCAGCTCAACACTTGCAAAGATGTTGTTTGTTTTGTATTATTGGAATGAATGAATGGGAATGGTTTTGACTTCACCCTAGACCTAGCAAAAACTTTGGGTAGTTACAGGTTGTTGTTTTTTTTTTTTTTCATTTTATGTAACCAGGTATTAAACTCTTCTTTCCATACTCCAAGAAAAATATTCCCAAATACGCTAGCGTACCTGCCTTCTTAAGGAACTCAGTAACTAAAGGGAAGGCCTTTTAAAAGCTGAAAGAATGAGGAGCAGGTCAACTCTGTCTTTGCAGCTGTCCCTGAGAGGGCGCTGTTCCGAAATCAAACCTCCAGAGCCCGGGACTGAAATACCAGAGCGTTCCCACAGGATTCAGCATCACTTGCTTCCCAGGCAGCAGCCACGGGTCCAGAGCGGAGCATCTGCCCACAAACATGGCTGCGCCCTACTCAGCTTCTCCTGGCCGGGACCGGGTGGCCGGGCTGGCCTTGCCAGTACTCGGGGACTTCCTCCAGCAGTCCGCTTCCTGCACCGCTGGCATTTAAACCCGTGCCGGGGTCTGCGGGCTTCGGATGCGGATGCTGAGCTGTCCGCCAGCTGGGCAGGGCCGTGGCATCCCTTGCGCCATCCGGCTGGGCAGGAGCGGAGCCGAAGCACCTAACTGTACCCGGGTCAGAGCAGGGGCGGTCTAGGAGGGAGATTGCGGACTCCAGCATCTGGCAGTTTAATTACAGGTTTGACTTTAATTTCCAAGATCGCAACCCTTCTACCCAGCCCCGATATTTTTCTCCGTCCTCGGTTGCTGGACGAGTAGGGGCTGGGCTTGATCGCAGGAGAAGAGCTTGTTCTCCGGCCCGCGACGTGCTCCAGGGACCTTCAGCCGGGAGCCCCAGTCATGGTGAGGCTGAGCCCCGTGCTCCGGTGAGCGAGGCGGCGGCGCGATCCTGAGCTCTGCGGACACGCCCTGCGGGGCATCTTCCCCAGGAACCAAGGGCACCGGGACACGGGACTCCGCGCCCTCCTGCTGGGGCTGCGCGAGCGCAGGGGGCAAGCAGCAGTCGCGATGTTCAGCTGGCTGGGTTCTGACGACCGCCGGAGGAAGGATCCCGAGGTCTTCCAGACGGTGAGTGAGGGGCTCAAGAAACTCTACAAGACCAAGCTTCTACCTCTGGAAGAGCATTACCGTTTCCATGAGTTTCATTCGCCCGCCCTGGAGGATGCCGATTTTGACAACAAGCCCATGGTCTTGCTGGTGGGCCAGTACTCCACTGGGAAGACCACTTTCATCAGGTGAGCCAGTCCAGGGCCCGGGCAGTCCCACCCTGGCCCCCAGCGCTTATGCCTCCCCGTTCAGTCCTGATACCCCCTCCACACTGGGTCTCGTCTTCATTTGTGGGCTCTGAAGAAATCTTTTCATGTACGTGTATTCAAAGCTTACCCCACAATTTCACTGCTGGCCCCCGCCCCATCCTACCCAGTGCCTCTTCACCATACTTGGAGCCTTGGCTTGGGTGGTCAGTTTGAAGTGCGAAGATTCAGAGCCATCCTATTATTCTTCCCATTTTATGGATGGTGAAACCAAGGCCTAGGAGGCACAAATGAGAAATTCCCTGGTTCCAAGAGTACTTTATGCTTGAGGGGTGGGGGCTTACACCCTCACTTTCAAGGGACATGCCCTTTATGTCCAGTTCCACTTCCCTTGCATTTTAAAGCCTTCAGCCACTCACATGGGGGCTTTAGAGTTGCAGCTGAAGAGGTGGGCTGGGGACCCTGTGGCCCCGGCCCCCCCTGCGTGGTAGTGTGACTTGCCCTTCTTTTATCATTTTTCTCTGAGCAGAGCTCCTACATAGAGTTCTTGGACACTGGATAGAAGCGGTATCCAGACACAAAATGTTTTTTTTATCTTTTCCCTTGTTAATCTTAATGGCTCAGCTGTAATACTAAAGTTCTTTTAGAGGTGGTAAGGACATTGATGATCATCTCATCCAGCCCCTTGACTGGGCAGGTGAGAAAACCGAGGCATAGAGAGGTTAAATGCATTGTCCAGAGTCATCTCAGCGGGTGGGAGGCCAACTCAGGATGCTGGCCCTAGACGCATGGGAGGAGATGCTAGACTACAGGCCTGTCATTTTGAAGGTGAGTCATCCAGGCCCTTCAATTACAGAATCCTTGGGCTGGAGGGATCCTCAAGAAGTCAACTTGTCCACCCTGCATTCAGAGAGGTCTGCATATTGTCCACTTGAGTGATGAGAATCCTTATCTTTAGAAGACAGGCTCCTCTCCAGCCCTCAGTCCCCACAACCTTCAAGGCCAGGCCATTTTCCTTGGCCTCATTTACAGCCATTGCCAAGCCATCGAGGGTGCATATGGTCCTCTGTGTTGAGAGTCAGGCTCCTACAGTGTGGTGATGGCATTTCCATGGTCCAAAGAAGTCAATGGTGTTCATCTCTTACAGGATTTAAAATAGGGGTGCTCTCGTTTCCACTCCCCGACTGAGAACCCGCAATACCCAGAGCACTATTCTTTGTTTGGCAAGAAAAGCAGCCAAGTTAACAACAGTCTGGTTACTGGTCTTCTAGATATAAATTTTCCCTTCATGTTCAGCTTATAACACAAGCCTTCTGGAAGCAGGGCATGCCCCGTGCTAACATGTTGTGTCTGAACAGAACACCACATCAAGTTTGCCTTTGGGTGGGTAGCCTTGGGCTCAGCAGCTCTGAGAGGCTGAATGACTTCTTAAGAAGTGTGGTACCCAGGTAGGGGAGTGGGAGAGGTAGATGGGTTGCTTGGCTTTTGGATCTCTTACATTGTTAGAACTGTAAGAGCCCTTAGCTCTGAATCTTACCCATTGCGTCTTAACATTTTAAAAGGTCATCTCCTCCTTTGAAAATCTGATGAAAACTGTGGACCTACTGATGCACATAATCCCAAATTTACACATAATTTTGTAGGCCCAGGGACCACCTTGGACTTTAGGGTGAGAACTCTGATCTAATCCATCTCCCTTATTTTATTAAACACCCGTGGCTGCCACAGACACTCTAGAGATGCCTGGGTCCTGGGTAAGGTCTCATTGTAGTCTGTGTCCTCTGCCCAGCCTGGATGATGCCCCTCAGGAAGGCCGGGCTCTTTACAGATGGTCCCTGCCCTTGCAGAACCTTCCCTGGTCCTCTGGACACAGCTGGGTAATTCAGAGCTTCTCCTTCCTGTAACACCAGCCCTCACAACTGTGCCTTAGCTCCTTGGGGCCTCACCTGGGGTCTCAGCCACAGGAGGTTCCCAGTGTTGATTTGCCAGATGAGGGGGAAGGTGGAGAAAGGCAGGTGTCCCTGGGGGGAAAGGCTATGGGAGCAGCAGACAGGTTTAAGTGCCTCTTGTCTGAGACTCTCTCGTGGCTTTGTCTGAGTCATGCTGGCTGTTAACTGGGTCTAAGAAAGTGGCAGGGTCTCGGTGTCAGAGATTATTTGTTATCTGAGGGAAACAGGAAGGCCTGGAGAGGCAGATCCCTCCTCTTTCTTATCCTCCAAGTACCAGAGTTTTCTCTCCCCGCTCATGTCAGCAACTGAATTTAGCTCCGGCATCAGAAGCTGTCTGCCTCCGAGGGAGAGTGCGCCAGCGGGGTGGGAGGGCTGGCAGCGCAGGGAGGCTGTCCCAAACCCAATTACATATTTGCCTTCCTTCTCATTAAATCCACGGCACGGTTATTTTCTTTGAATTGGAAAATGCAGAGAAGAGTGAATTGGAGGAAGAAAGAAAAAGAAATCACCCATAATGCCACAACTCAAGGCAAACCATTTTAAATATCATTCACATATATATAAATCTATACATTTCCAGTATTTTTAGCTATCGGGTCCCACAGTTCAGATCACAGCAGAATGCAATTTTGCTTGCTGATTTATTTCACTTACAGCATGAGCAGTCCTCATGTAAATTTAAAAAAAGTCTTTGTAAGCATTATTTTGAAGAGTCTCATGGTACTTTGATGTGTATGCAATTATTCATTTGACCAATCTACTTCTTTTGAATGTTTGAGGTTGTTTCTAATTTTTCTGCTATTGTAGAATCACTCAGAATATCTCTGTGCCTAATATTTTTCCACAGACTGACTGTTTTCTCAGAGATTCCCAGTAGTGAAATCACTAGGCCAAAGGTTATACAGAGTTGTTTCTGTTTATTCATTTATTTTGGTATTCAGAGTCATATCTCTGGGCTGCTTTGCAAGAGGGTGAGTTGGTACAACATCCCTTCCCAAGGCTCCGCTGGGGTAACAGTGTGCCGGGTGTAGATCTCGGGGTGCCTTCCCCCCTGCCCTCTGCCACGCCTGCTTCTTGCCCTGAGCTCCACGAATGGCCCTCCATCCCTGGCCTGAACCTGTGAGGGACCTTTTCTCTCAGGAACAAAGACTTGCCTCTTCCTTCCCCAGCCCTTGGCCTTGGCCTCTGGAGTGCCCACCCACTTTCAGTTACATGCACTTGCCGCAGGGTCTATTTCTTTTCTCGGGAAGAACATGCAGAAAAGGACATTCTTCTAATAACTAATTAATGTGCTATGATCTCTGCCTGAAATAACTTCCCTGGCCTACGGCCCGGCAACCCAGAGTAATAAAATAAACAATAAATGGGCCTGGTAGCTGCTCCCTCCAACACAGGCCGCCTCTTCGGAGTACAGTAGCTCTGTGTGCCTCTGGCCTGGCAGCCTTTCCCCTGCCTCAGCTCCTTTTCCCCCTCCACGCACCCTCTCGCTGGCATGCAGCTTCCAGTCCCTCCTCCCTTGCACCGTTTGGCCCCCTGGTCCTGGAGGTGAGTAGCCAGCTGCTCCAGAGCTGAGGAAGGCCCAGTGCTCTCAGGAGCCATAAGGCAGGCCAAGTAGAGGACTGGGGGGTTGGGTCTCAGGCCTGGGGCTGCCAGGGCCGAGCTGCCTGTGTCTCTGCCCAGGGAGGTCTGGGCCAATCTCAAGGATCACATGGCCCTTCTGTAGCATGACATGGACACTGAAGGATGAGTACATAGTGGGGGCTGCTGCTCAGCTGACCCTTTCAACCTCCCTAACTTCTTCAGGGGATGTTTGAATGCTGCCTGAAGGTAACTCAGCATTTACCTGTGGCTGCTCCATCTCCCGGCACCACCCTGGCATCCCACTGCCCGGGCCTCACTCCGTGCATTACAGCATCGCCACCCACCCCAGGAGAGTGGGTCGTCTGCAAAGTTAAAGGCCTGGAGACAGGGCCCGCCTTTCCAGGCAGACCCACTGACCTCTGCCAGGTCTGTCCTGCCAGGCACAGTCCCTGCTATACCTCCGTCCTGTCCACCCTGAGTTCAGTGGACATCCTTTTCCTGTTAGGGCTCTGATCTGCTGGTGCCTAAGTGAGGCTGGGTCTGCCTGCCGCCTTAAAGGCAGAGGTGTGGAGGTCACCTGGAGGAGCACTGACTGGGGGAAGTAGCACCTCTGCAGAAAGGGCTCCATCTCATAACCGTTGACGTGGGGACAGGCCATGGAAAGAACACGGCCTGCTCAGCAGAATCCAGCCTCCAGCAGATACCAACCAAGAGACTCCTTAGCAAGATCTAACCCTTCTGAACCTCAGTTTGCTTATCTCTGCCATGTGAATTGTGACAACTGTCTCACAGGGTCATTCTCAGGATTAGGAGGGGAGAGAACCTATGCAGCTCCAGCTCTGTTCCAGACACTCTCCTTCAGACTTTATCATTTCCTTTCCTCTTTCTAGCCGATTCTCTAAGCAGAGGCTTAGGGGCTGGCCCTCAGGAGGTGGGGGAAGCCCCTGTCTGCTGCCCAAACTGGGGATGAGCGGGGAGGGGAGGCATGTGTAGGGAGGGCTGGAGGAGGAGCCTGAGCAGCCTGTGCTGAGGGGTGGACGGGCAGGAGACCTGACAGCGTGGCCACTGGTCTCCTTTGTGCTGGGGTCACCTTATCCCATGGCAGAGGCTGCTGTGCCCCAGGGACACGGGGGGCTGACACAGACCTCAACTCCACCATTGGGGGCCTGCCACCTCCTCCCTCATTTTGTGTCTTTGGGGTGCTTTACAGTCTCCCTAAAACCCCATGAGGCTGACAGGGCAAGTATTATTGTTTGGACTCTGTTTTAAAGCTGAAGTACCCAAGGCTTAGAGAGACCGAAGATATAACACGAATACCTATGATACAAGGTAGAAAGTGTTATGTGCCTTTAGAGTCTACTAAAGATAAGGGCATCGGGTTTGGGATGACAGGGCGAACCAGGTAAGGCCTCACGGAGGAGGCACTGGGCCTGGATTTGGGGACTGTGTAGAAAGAAATGCACCGAGTACTTACCGCTAACAATGCGGTGTTTGTTCTCTCTAACTGGTGTCTCTGCAATACGAGCCCATGTCTGGCATAGCCTTTGTGTTTCCCAGGCTCATGGACGTCATGTCACAACCTTCATGCCGTCCCTTTGACCCACTGTAGTTAGAAACCAAGTATCATCCCCATTTTATAAACCAGGGAAACTGAGTCAGTGGGCTGTGGGGTGACATGTCCAAAGTCATGTGTGTGATGGAGGAGCCACTCGTGAAGGCACTTCGCCCAACTGAGCCAGCCCATGGCAGCGCCGTTGTGGAGGCGGCCTGTCTGGTCCCTGCCCTGGGCGCTCGGGTCTGAGGTCTGCCCCACCCCCCACCCCGCCCCTCGCGCAGATGGGTCCTTGGAAAGCAGACTGAGTTAAGATTCTTGGCTGCGCCTTACCCTGGGTACTCAGGTCACCAGTAAAGCAGACCACATGCTCAGATTGCCCGGCAAGCAGGGCACACACGTACTCGCACACACACACACACACACACACAATGAAAATGTCATGAAATAATTTACTGAAGAAAATATGCAGAAAAAAACATCAAAATTGTGTTGGGCTTTCTTACACCTGTTTTATGATTTTAGTGTTTACTCATTTTAGCTCTCAAAGTTGCTAAATATTTTCATTTGGCCGTGAACTTGGGCAACCTACATCTCAATTTACCCCACCGCGAAACTGAAAGGGTGCTGCCTTCCCACAGCGCTCGTGGGACTGACACGGTGGAATAATTTGGGTAGAGGTCCCACAACAGCACCTGCCCCTCAGAGGTCCCTCCTTGTCCTTGCGTGTCCTCAGCGCAGCCGTTCCCACCCAGGCTTGAATGAACTTCCCTTTGTTTCTGCTGCTGTGGGAATGCTTTCGCCTGGCAACAGAGGCGATCTGTATCACTTCCCATAGAGGAGCAGTGATGAGATCCCTCAATAGGTTGTCCTTTCTGGACACAGTGGTGGCTTTGTTAAGGGGGCACTCGGTGCTGCAAGCCATACCCAAACGTCCCTGAGAATTTACCCAGCTCCGGTTCTCTGCGTGGCCCCACTATGTCCCTGAATGGGCTGGTGGCTCTGCTGGACTCTGTGTTTCTCCAGCCCCTGCGCGGTCGGCAAGTTTGGGATCATGTGGTTTAGTCCCGGGCAGGACAGCAGGCCCAACCTCCAGGCCCCGCTCAGGCAGACCCAGGCCGAGGCCCCAGAACATCCCGGGAAGTGGCCCTGTCCTGCTGGGGAGCGTCACCCTTTCTCTGATTGTCTGCCAGCGCAGCACGTCTCCCAGGGATGGAATCTGAGCCGGCTGGGTCAGCGGGATGCCTCATCGCTGCCATCTGGCCCCGTGCAGGCTGGGTGTTCTCGAAGCTGCCTCGGAATGGCTTCTGTCCACTTCTCTGTCAGCTTCCCCGAGAGCCTTTGATCGTCACCACCACCCACCTCCTGCCTTGGAACTCACACTTGCCACCCCCTCCCCCTCCAAGGTCCTGCCCAGGGCTTCTCCCCACACGCTCACCGGGCAGGTGTTCCCGGCACTCGGTCGGAAGAGTTGGGCTTTCCCAGGCATGGCGTGGATTCTCATGGAACTTCTTCCCAGGGGAATCTGACTGTACTATTTTTAAGTCCCAAGAATGTCCTTCCAGAGCCAGTGGGCTTGGGGCCTGCTCTGGTCACCTGATAGAAACAGCTTTTGCATGCCACACCCCATCCATCGAGGACTCGCTGTGAACCCCAAGGGCAGCCGTGCACGGAGATGAGTGCACTGCTGGGTTTGTGGGTGTCAGAGCCTAAGCTTCCCCCCAAGGCCTGGGCCCTGGACAGCGTCCTGCCAAACCTCATTCCCCTGTGGCCCTCTTGTCCCATTCCTCATTCTAGTCCCGTGTGGGGCTCAGCCCTGTTACATTTCCCGGTCAAGGGGAGACCTAAGGCAGGAAAGGACACAGTAAATGCAGTGCGGTTAGGAGCATGATTCTCAAATCCAAGTGCCAGGTTCAAATGCTAGCTCAGCTATTCGCTGACTCTATAACCTGAGGCAATGATCTAACCGCTGTCTCCTCCTCTTTAAAACGGGGTGCTCACCCAGGTGTCAGGTACTGGTTTTAAGTGCTTGTCACTAGTGTCATTCTTGGACACCCTATGAGGTGGGTTTTCTTATTAGGCCTATTAGATAATAAGGGTCAGCATACTCCCCGCAGAGTAGATGTAAAGATGAAATGAGATAATCCATAGAAAGTCTAGAACAGGGCCCAGCACAACACAGGTGCTGGATACATTGGAACCTTTATCTCCCAGGTTATAGAGGAAGGTGCTGAGGTTCACAGAGGCCCCGTACCTTCTGAAGGGCACATCCCTCATGGGTAAAGAAAGCAAGTCCTCGGCCCTGGGCTGCTGAGATTCTCTGCCTCTCCTGTGGGCCCTCAAGGAGAAGGCACATCGAGGAAGCAGGAAATTCTGCCTAAGTGGGCAGTTATTGTGATGCATCCTCATCTACACCCCGAGTGCCAGATTTCAAGATGGTCCCCTAATGAAGGAAATCCTGCCTTCACACCCAGGCTGCTGGGCTGGGATCCTGGAAGGAGATGAAGGGCTTCCCGAGGTGACATGAAACCCTCTGTGTGTGGCGGGGGTGGCCTCCGGGGCAGCAGCTTCACTCCTGGCTCCCGGGGGAGGACCCATAGCAACCAGCCTTAAACTGCCTGAACCACAGAGTAAACTGATGGCTCAGAGGCACAAGAAGGACATCCATGAACCAGAAAAAAACGCCAGTGAGTCTCCCTGGCCACCACCCTGTGGACAGAGCAGGACCCTGCTCCAGGCACACCCTGGGGAGGCACAGGGTGAGCAGAGAACTCGGGCCCTGGACACAGGGCCCCTGGTCCCAACTCTGCCCTGACCTTCTGTGGGGCCTTGATTGGCTCCCTCTGGTAGTGATTTCCTCGGGGTAGAAGACAGCCGAAGAGCAAAGGATTTGGTGTTAGACTGATACAGGTCTGGGTTTCAACGCCACCATCAGCTGGTTAGCTAGGAGAAAGTCACATACCCCTCCCAAGCCTTGGTTTCTTCAATACCTACCTAAAGGGCTACTGGGAGACCCAAAGATGATAATGTTCCTGTAAAGATCAGTATAATACCTGGCATGTGGAAATGCCATTGAGTGTCAGCGATATTGTCAGTAAAATGACAGGGTTGTCAACCCCAACTGCACATGAGGATCAACTGGGGGGCTCCTGAGAAGGGCCAGTGGCCAGGGCCCCAGCTCTGAGTGAATGGGTCAGAACCTGTGGGTGGGGCAGCCCAGGCACCATTAGGTGGAGCTCCACCGTAGCTCAGCTGGGCAGCTGGGGTGAGGACCACTGATCCAGGGGGTCTTCAGGTTCCCTTCCCAACTAACAGTCTCTGACTTGGCCTCTCCTCCTTACTTTTCCCTCTGAGCACGGGCCTTTAACGTTTCTCCGCACACAGTGAGGGCTCACGGCCTGGGTCTGTGTTTGTTGGTCAATACTCTCCTTAGCTCCTTGTCTGTCCTGGACTTGGAAGATGCCCCTGGGACTCTCCTCTGGCCAGTCCCAACCCAATGCAGTTCCGGTCTCCTGCCCTGAATTCAGCCTCATGCTATTCGGGCTCAAAGCTGTTCTGAGCTTCTTCAAAAGGACACGATTGTCCTTATAAGCTGTTCTCTTCATTCTCTGGCTCATCATGTGCCTTTGCTCTTGACTTCTAAAGGGAGCGATGCAGAGGGGGCAGTTGCCCTGGGCTGTCACTGCTCAGGCTGGAAAAAGAGCAAAGGAAGGGACCCTCCACCTAGAGAGTGGATCAAAAGTCTAGGAGGGGATCCACAGTTCCCAGTGTGCCTCTCACACCGGTTGTATTTTTGTCTCACGTATGAGCTATTTTTATGCTCAAGGACTGACTAAGCAGGTAAATGAATAATGACCTATGAAAAGCTAGCAGACCCAGAGATGGTCCCATTCTAGCCATGCCTGTGTGCAGGTCCTTCGGCAGGTGACCTGCAGTTGTGAAGTCCGCAATGCTCTGTGCAGCCATCAGTTTCAACCTGTGCTCTAGCTCTGAGCCCAAACCTTGCTCTCTTTTTTTCTTCTGATTCAGGAAGGGCAAAAGATAAGAACCAAGAAGAACAGATTTGGTATTTTCAGTTCAGCTACGATCCCACCTCTTCCACAGTGTCTTTGGAACCCTGTCCAGTGGTCACCTCTCCCTGCCTCGAAATTGCATGGCTCTGGATCCGCCCTTCCGCCATGATGCACATCATCACCCGCCTCGTGGTAGACACACAACACTGATCTTCCAGCAGAACCCCTGCCTTATGACTGTGCTCCCTTCTGCCAGGTATCTGCTGGAACAGGATTTCCCAGGCATGAGGATTGGGCCCGAGCCGACCACCGACTCCTTCATTGCAGTGATGCAGGGCGAGGTGGAAGGGATCATCCCCGGGAATGCCCTGGTGGTGGATCCTAAGAAACCCTTCCGGAAGCTCAACGCCTTTGGCAATGCATTCTTGAACAGGTGAGTGCAGTGGGAACTCACTCCCTGACTGTTCTCTTTTCTTCTTCTTGGGGTGTGAGAAGGGAAAGGGCAGGGTCTTAGGAGGATTACTGCCTTTTCCATGCCTAGAGTCTGTCTTGATTGTCCCCAGCTTGCTGGGAAAATAACTGAGTCAGTCCCCGTAGATTAGGGGTGTGGGAGCTGCAAGCGGTAGGCTGACTCCTCCTGACCAAGAGGCAGGTTGAATCACATCCCCTCTGCACCTCCTGCCAATAAAAGCAGAGAGCATGCCCAGCCTTTGCCCTCTCTTTACAGAGAGGATTTGCATCCAGCTGGACAGGGGCAGAGGAAGGCTTTTTGCTGTTCCTGGACATTGTTCTTACTTGGTGGTGAGAACCCTGGACTTAATACGTAAGCCCTGAGTTTGAGCACTGACTTTCCTATGGAACTCACTGTGTGGCCTTGGACAGGTCACCTTCTCTTCCTCTTGGACAAGTAAAAGCCTGCGGACAGCAGGGTCATTGTGATAATTTGAGCAAAGAAAGCTCTAGGGAATGCTTCACAGGCTGATCTGGACCTTCCTGTAATTATTCTGTTTAACTAAAATGCCCTCTGATTGCACTTCGTCTATAAATCCACACCACATTCTTGCATGAGTATTGCATTAAAATTTTTTAAGCTACTTTCTCTAATTGGAGGTATTTACAGTAAAGGGAAGGACTGTGGGCTTTGGCTTCAGACAGACCTGGGTTCAAATCCTACCAAATAGCACATGGATCTTGGACAAATTACTTCTCTGTGTCTCACTTTTCCCATCTGTAAAATGGGATGACACTAATATACTTCTCCAAGGCAAGAGTGCTAACGCAGCCATTGGGGAAAGCTGGCATTTAATGGTGTCAGTGATGAGTGAAGTGACACTGAAAGAGTAAAAAATAAAAAAAGTTCCATGTAGACAAAACTAAAAAAAAAAAAAAAAAGCAAGCAGAGGGGACTGAAAGAATGTGGCTCAGTGCAGGAACCTTGTGGCCAGAACTTGGAAGGTCTGTGCGTTTCTCCAGGAGCATTTGACTGCTGAGGCGGTGGGCATTTAGACCAACCGTGGCTGGGGACCTGCCGGGCATGTCCACTGCAAGGACCATAGCTCAGCCAGCCTATGTCGCGTCCCTCGTCAGCTCCCCGTCCTTCTCTGTGGGAATCCAAGCACTCTCCGGTCACCTCAACCTCCTTCTCATTCAGCAGAGGGCCTTGCTTCCCCTTCTAGAGAAAATGGGAACCAGCGTCCACAGAGTCCATCTAGTTGGCTTTTTAAAATCTGCCCGTAAACAAGTTCATTTGCCTTTGTCCTCACTTCCTACCACCGGGCTGCAGAGAGCTGTGGCTTCTCTTCCGCACAAGGTCTGACTCCTGCCTTGCCCTGAACTTCACCCTCCCCTGGCCTCCCTTCCACACAGAAATATCTCCTCTTGAAAACCCTACAGTGGGTCCTACTAACTTTCACCCTCTCTCTCTCTCTTCACAGTCAAGTTTCTTGGCTTCACCTCCTTGTGACTTCCTGTCCCCAAGCTTGTGGAACGTGGCTTCACCCTATTACAGCTGCTTGTGTGAAGGTCACTGGGACCTCATAGTGATCATAAGCAGCAGGCTCCTTCCACCCTTACCTTCCCCCACCTCTCCTCCCGCCTCCCTGGCTAGGCCCCCTCCAGTCTGCTCTGTGTCCCCTTTTTCTCTGGCTCCCATGACATGGTGTCCCCCCTAGTCAGGCCCATCATCATTACCTTGCCCTTCTCACTCTGTGTGCTTGACCTGCGTTTTGCCTCATCTGCATCCCTGGCCCCAAACACCACCCCACACACATGACAACCAGGTTACCAAAAGACAGAAACCTAATTCCACAAAATACGGGATGTATTTGAGAAATCATGTGTGTGCACCATGGAACCTAAGGAGCAGCATGTGGCTGGGCCTCAGGCATGATGGGAGCCATGGGCTTTGAGAACACGGGGGCTGTGTCACTCACTGTTCTGCCCCCATTATCTGGCGCAGCGCCAGGAACGTAGCAGGCACCCCCTAAAGATTTGTTGAACTGAACTGGACATGCTGACAACCATCCGATCTGATCATGTCACTCTTCTGCTTAAGGCATGCCGATGGGTTTCTACTGTCCTTGGTAAAAAATCCAGATTTCTCAAGTGATTTTCAAGACCTTTGTGATCTGGCCCCCGCCTCTTCCTTGTCTAGACTTGCCTCTGGCCACTCCAGCCTTCCTGTTCACACCTCACCGATGTGCACCTTCCCCCACACCCCAGATGGTGCGTGCACGCTCTCTCTCATTCCGTGCTGCCTTTGCACCTACTTGCATACCTAGGGCTGCCATAACAAATTACCACTCGGTGGCTTAAAACAGCAGAAATGTATTATCTCATAGTTCTGAAGGCCTGAGTCTGAAATCAAGGTGTCGGGCAGGGCCGTGCCCCCTCAGACGATTCTAGAGGAGCACCCTCCCTCACTTCTCCCCTCTTTAGGTCGCCCCAGGTGTCCCTCGCTAGTGGAAACTTGATTCCAACCTCTGCTTCCTTCTTCACACGGGATGTTCCCTCTGGGCATGTCCCTCTCTCCACAGCGTGTTCTCCTTTCTTATAAAGTGTTGTTTGATAAAGTTGTACACCTGAAATTTACATAATGCTATTAACCAATGTGACCTTAATAAACTTAATTTAAAAAAAAAAGACACTGGTCCTATTGGATCAGGGGCCCACTGTGCTCTTGTATGATCTTAACTAATTACATCAACAAAGACCCTATTTCCAAATAAGGACACATTCTGAGTTCCATGGTGGGGCTAGGACTTCAACAGATCTCTTTGGGGGGACAGAATTCAACCCGTAACACTACTCTTTGGCCATGAACTTCTGTCTCAGTCTGGAACGCTGTCTCCTCCTCACTCCCCACCCGCTCATACACAAACACACAGAGCACA
Source organism: Phyllostomus hastatus (assembly GCF_019186645.2). NCBI lineage: Eukaryota > Metazoa > Chordata > Mammalia > Chiroptera > Phyllostomidae > Phyllostomus > Phyllostomus hastatus. Next base: position 143,099 of record NW_025333873.1, on the reverse strand, counting down.
CACGTGCACCCACAAACTTGTGTACGCGGGGTGTGCTGGCTTCCTCTTGTCTGCCTGGCAAATGCTGGTTATCTTTTGAAGTCTTAGTTCCAGTGCTGCCTCCTCTGTGAAGCCCTCCCTTTTCTGTGCGTCCTGCATCTCTGCCATCTCACATAATATACCTGGGAGAGTAAAACCCCTTTTTAGCTTTCGCCAAAAATGACACGTAAGGGAGAAGGCTTGTAGTGAGAAGCATCTAAGTTAGGTGTACCAGTTTGTATTTTGGGACTTCAGGATGTAGCACTAGACATGTTTGCTTGAATAAAGCCTGACTTCTACCCTAATAGCAAAGTTGGATATTGGGCTAGCCCTTTGAGGCCCAGACATGCATGGTGTGACCCAGCTCCCATGTCCCCTCCTCCAGAAAGCCTCCCTGGAAGCCACCTCTCTCCCTTGGGTCTCCCTAAGCCTTCACCTGACCTTCACCCCAGGGTGCTGGTCACACGCATGTTGTGGGTGGCCGTGTGCGTGCCCCCTCTCCTCACCAGCCTGGGTTCCTTGGGAGCAGGGCTCAAGTCCTGGACATTGTGATGTGCCTGACAGCAGGGGTTCACCGTGTAGGTGCCCAGGATCACCCAGGGAGCTTCCTCAACATACAGGTCCTGGGCCCACGGTTGGGGCTAAGTCCGACCTGGAGCCCAGGCATCTACATGGGAAGGCAGCCAGGCTTCCGAACCTCTGGCCCCAGGGCAGCGAAGGTGGGAGTTGCAGCTGCAACAAGGTCTGCGAGAGGCTGCGAGAGGACAGCGGCTCACGCAGTTTCCTCTCATTCCTGCAGGTTCGTGTGCGCCCAGCTGCCCAACCCTGTGCTGGAGAGCATCAGCGTCATCGACACGCCAGGGATCCTCTCTGGGGAGAAGCAAAGGATCAGCCGAGGTAAGCGAGGTACCTGGTAGGGTTGGGTCTGGCTCCGTGCTGTGTTCTTTCTGGTATGTTCTCTCGCTGCCATGCCTGGATAGAAGCCCCCGGGCCTTTCAGTCCCTTGATAAGCCGGTGCTGCCTCGAGTGCTGCATGGAATCATCCTAGGTAGGGCCAGAGGACCAGTGTGGGTCCGCTGTAGCTCAGGAGACAGCTGGCTTCAGTCTTCTCCTCTGTAAAATGGAGACATCAGTGTCTGCCTTACTTCCCTCGTCAAGGTTATTCACTCTGCAAAGCACAGCTACCATGGGCCAGGCCCTGGTTACTTCGGAAGTCCCTGCAGTCCCTGCCCCCAGGACGCCGGGGAGGCAGGTGCATGCAGAGAACTTCAGCGTGACCACACGAGGATGACAGCTGCTCGCTCTGGGGCCCAGACACAGGGAGCTGGTGTGCGAAAGCACTTTGAAGACTGTTCACTCCAGACAGATATGGGGTAATTGCTCATGAAGGGAGGTCGCCAGCCTGCCATGGTTCAAAGCCTGCCTCTGCCACTTCCTGGCAACATGAACTTGGGCAGGTTTCTTTGCTTTGGTTGGTTCATCTGTGAAGTAGGAGGAAATAATTCCTACTATATAGGTTGATAATAAGCTACCATATAGGTTGTTTGCAGATTAAAAGATATAATACAGGTAAAAACACAGCAATGTGTTTCTATGCCCAGTAGGCATGAGGTGTTGTATGTAGATCGTCATCGTCACCATCAGTTTTTACAGCTAGACTGGATGCTGTTAAAAGCTAAAAACGTCTGCTCCTGGCTCCTCACCCCCAGCCTCCCCTGCCACAGCGGCTGTGTGCTGGGGGTAGCCCCCCGCCCTTTCTGTGTCCTGTGCTGTATCCCTGCAAGACAAGCAGACGAAGCCACGCCCACCCGACTCTGGAGCTGGGAGCTGGGCTAGAGCCAGAGGAGCACTCGGAAGTCAGCATCCGGGAAGGAAAGGCTTTGCACTGGCAAGAGTTCCCTGGGCAGCAGCTGGAACTCTCTCCTCCCCTGAACTGACCTTAGATTGACTAACTGGCTGCTTCCTTCCCGCATTGCTGTGGGCCCCGTGCTCTATGGCCCAGCCAGGACAGACACGAGGTGTGTTCTGCAGGTATCTGTGCCGCCACTGCAGGAAGCTCAGAAACCCCCTCCACCAGGGATGTGGCCTGCAAGGGCCAGCACCTGCTCCCCCCAGGCCCCTCGAGGAGACCCCGTAGCCTCATAGGAGACAGGCCAGGGCCCAGTGGCTGTATACTGAGTGCTGCTGGCAAAGGCCTGGGTGCCTGGGTGCCTGAGTGCCTGGGTACAGGCCGCTGCTGCTGGAACTGGGCTGCTATTCAGCCCTCCTCCTGAGAGCCATCTCGACTTTCCACCCCGAAGGAAGCAGCCCAAGGGCACCTCTGCATTCAGGGTCCACAGTGGCTGTGTGAGTGGGCACAGCCAGCCCTGGCTGGGGGCAAAGCAAGGAGAAGCCCCCCTGGGTCAGCAGTCTGCTCATGGGCTCCATGCCCCCGAGTCTGTCCTCAAAGGAGACAGAGCCTGCTCTGGACCAGGCTCCAGCGGGAAAACCCAGCCCCTCCCCACATCTCACTGAGGAGGTCACACCTGGGAAGGAGAGGGAGCGGGGAAGAAGGCAGCCCGTCAGGAGGAAGCCCTGTTAACGGTTCGTGTATTTGGCAGCCCATCTATAAAAGAGGGACGGCAACCGAAGGCGCTCCATGGCAGGGCCCTGGGAGCCTGGGCCCCACGCTCTCAGACTCGGGGCTGCACGGCGGCACAGTTGTGGAAGAGGTGGGGAAAGCTGGCCGGTCGGAAGCCACAGAACCCATGGTCCTGGGAAGAGAGGGCTGTCTCCTAACCCCTCTGGTCTCTCTGCCCTTTGTAGTTGTCCTGGCACCCTGCTCAGGGCCCTGTGGAGAGGAAGCTTGGGTGGCTCTCAGTCTGGCTTCTGTTAGTTTCCCTAAACACTCCCCCTTTCCTAACCAGTCCCCACCCTCACCCCCACCCCCACGAGGATTCACCTGGGCTGATCCTGAGTGGAGGCCTAAAAGGGATTTACTGTTTCACTCCGGCAGCCTGCATCTGCTCAGGAAAGGCTCTGGAGAACCAGCCTTCTCCGCCTGAGCTCCCAGCACATAGGTGGACATGTACCTGCAAGGCCAGGGCCGCCCGGCAGGATGGTTTCCCGGAATGTGAGCCTGGGAGTTCAGAGATGGGGTTTTAGAACCTGTGTGTGTCTCAACAGGTCGCATTCTCTCCCTGAGCCTGCACATTCCCATGTTAACAAGGGGCGGTAATGCCCATCAGATGGCCTTGTGAGGTCTGTGCATGGTAATGGAAAGACAGACATCAGCTCTCGGTCTGGATCTCCGTGAGCTCCCTGCTTTCCCCTTCATCTGCCATCCAGGGTCCCCCACTCTACACCCCAGGGCCCCCCACTCTACAGCCCAGGGCCCCCCACTCTACAGCCCCAGGGCCCCCACTCCACAGCCCAGGGCCCAGCCTGTGCAGCTGGATGGCGCAGGCCTGCTTCAGGGAACCTGTCCCGGTCCGTTCTCTTTCTCCTGCTCCCTTTCCTCCTGCCTTCATCTTTAGACCTCAGCGGCTGCCCTAGGCCAGTTGGGTGCATGGCTGTCTCCCTGCCCTTCCTGTCCTTTCCCATCTAACATGACTAAGCCCCACCTCTGGGAGAAGTGCTGGCCCCTTGAGCGGCTGCCCAGGCCAACATGCTTTCTGTCCTCCTGAGTCCAGACTACAAATGCAGCTGCTGGCAAAAGCAGGCTGTGCTAAAAACGGGGGCTGGGAGCCGGGCCTCCAGCACTGCAGCACAGGCCTAGGACAGTGCTGACCTCAGCTCACCAAGGAGACCGGGAAAATGGGGGGTCACACACTCTCAGATGTCAGGGGGACCCCAAATGAGGAGAGTTTCCAGTATGCACAGTCCCTCCTCCTTTCTCACAAAGCTATAGAACCTGGAGGCTCTAGCTTATACCTGCACACATAAACACTCACACATCTGCACGCACAAACACCCACCTAGCCACATGCGAACACTCTCACACATACACATATACCTACACATACACACACACACATGCACACATACATACCCACATGTACACACATACTCATACATACATACATACACATAAACATACTCATATATAACCACACGTCCACACCTCCCTCCACATACACACCCCCGTACAAGTGTGTACACAGAACCAAACGCACTCTCTCTGGCTTCTGGCCAGGGGCCCTCAGAGCTCCAGGTTTGGTCACAGTGCAGATCAGGCGTCTCTTCCCTTCAGCCAGCCCAGGGCGGGACAGCAGCCCAACCCTGATACGGCTGGGTTCCATACTGGAAATTGAGCTGCTCCCGAGGCCTCAGGCTCCATGGGAAGGAGCACTCAGACCCCAGGCCAGAGCTAGATGAAGTGTGGTCCTTGCTCAGGGCGTGGCCCCTCTGCCCAGGTCCGGGGGTGGGTGTTTTCAGGGGAGGGAAAGCAGGAGGGGATCCAGGAACCTGAGGCTGGGAGGTCGCAGGCCAGCAATTGTCTCTGGGTGAAGATGCACTGTGTGGGCAGCCAGGGGCAGGGAGGCTGTTCCTGGAAGTGACAGGAAGTGCCCTGCCCAGGACTCATTACTGGGAAGGAGCAAGGAAGCAGCTGAAGTGGGGGTGGGCTCCGGAAGCCCGCGAGTCCTCACACTCGGGAACCAGGCTTCCCGGCTACTCCTCAGCTAGAAATCCCCCCGCCCTGCCCTAGAAAAGCAACCTCGTGGTGGTCGTGGAGCCCACTTCCCTCCCGGGAGACCCCTTCCTGTACAGGTGAGCTCTGCAGATCTACCGCGGGTAAAAACCTTGCCCATGTCCCAAATCTCTGTCCTCCTGACTCCCAGCCTAGTGGCTTTTCAGCACGTTTTCACAGCCTGCCCAGGAAGGAGGCAGGGAGTAGGCCAGAGAGCGAACTCCTGTGCAAGTTTTCCCTGGGGCGCCTTGGAGCTTCGGGCTGGTCCTCACAGCCTCACAGCCTCACATCCCTGGTGCGTCCCAGCCCCCTCACTGAGGACCCTCCTGGGCCCCAGCCTGGGTGCTGCATACACGTGCCTTTGTGGGCCTCACCCATGGGGACAAAGCAGTAGGGCCCGATGCCCTTTAGAACAGCTTGCTGCCAGCCTTGTGGTCATCTCCTGGAAGGCATGTGGTGTGGCATTTGTTCCCACTGTCATCTCAATTCTTCCCACATTGTGGAAATTGATGCCTTTTTAATTCTTTTTTTTCTAAAATGTCCAATCTTAAAAGACATTTTGGGGAACAGGATAGGACCTTTTTTGTACCCACCACAAGTAAGTGCCTGGTCTGAGGGCACAGCCCCCTGAGCTCCAGCCTGGCTTGCAGCTATGAACAAGAAGGGAGTGTGGACAAGAGTCCGGGATCTGGGTTCTGGTCCCAAGTTTGCCACCACCAAGCTCTGTGAGCTCGGGCAAGCCCCTTAACCTCTCTGTTCCCTCTCCCTTCCCTGTTGGGTGTGTATGCTCTGTTTACCTCCTCGCATATACAGAGTTACGAGGTTCAAATGAGATTATGTGGCTGAAAATACAAAGAAATGTGCTGTCGGGCGCCTTGCATCTCACTTCAGACTGCCGGTGGGTCATTAAGAAGTTGCCTTGCTTATTGTTTGTCTCATTGATTTTCTCCTGCCTGCCATTACTTTGAAATCTTTCTTTGCAGTTTACTAGAGCCTGGGGGCAGCGTGGAGCGCCCCAGGCCCCTGCAGGCTGCCCAGTCTCTGGGCCAGGTGCCTGCAGCCCAGAGCTCTGGGAGCCAGCAGACCTGCTGTAAGAGATTCCGGGAAGGCCAGCTCAGCTCTCAGCCTCTGGGGCTTGAATCTCCCCCGCCCATCCCATCGCCATATCTTACCTCAGGAGCCCTGGGGCTGCTGCAGGTGCTTGAGAGTGCCCCCCTACACCCCACACCCACCCCTGTTGTGGGTCTGAGAGCCATTCCTGGGACCGGTGAGGGAAAGGGGGCCTGAAACCGGGTGTCCTGCTCACCCCAGACACTAGGGCAGAGCCTCCCTCTGCAGTCAGATTCTGTTGCCACGGCTCTTCCACTGGCCCCTTATTAGTCGGTTGTTATTATTCCTGTTTCTCAGCTGAGAAGATTGAGGTTCAGACTTGCCCAAGGCCACACAGTAAACACATGGGAGAGTAGTCCTGTGCCCTCTTCCTTAGTGCGTCCAGTGCATGCCTTTCGGAGGCTCCCCTTGCTGGATATACACAAGCCGAGTCCAGGAAACAACATCATACCTGACCGGGAGGCTGGTAGGCTCTGAATAGGTAAGAGCAGGAGGCTGAGCTAGAGGAGGCCCATGGAGTCCTTACTTGATTCTCAGGATCCTCACGGCCACCCCTGGGAGAAAGAACCTGGCATTACTAACTCTGTAATTTGATAGCAGCTTGCTGGAGCATGCAGAATTTGAGAAAAGGAGGAGCAAGCATAGGAGATCTCTGTGCTTATAAAACCCTGGAAAGGACAGCCAGCCACCTGCTGTCCTTAGCAGGGGCAACTTCACAGAGGCCCCCACATCCAAGGGGTTGCTTTTCCAGGGTGGGACCTGTTTAAGACAGTGGCCCCAGCCTTCTTTCTTCCTGTTCTGCAAGGACTTTCTTGCGTCTAATCTCCATCCATCCTGCTGTACGTACTCTCTACCCTCATACCTCCAGTCTTAGAAGCAGGGCATTGTGAACTGAGAAAGGAAGCTCTAAGACATTCCAGTCCTATCGGCTTGACAGGCAGAGACTGAAGACCAGAGAGGGGAGGCTGCTTGCCCAAGGCCACACAGCAAGTTAGTGGCTGAAACTAGATTTGGTCTTTCCCTGGCCGTTGCGCCTCAGGGGCCGCCTTGAGAGCTCACCTATTTCATGGAAACAGGAGCTTGTAAGTTCTTTGTAAAAGGGGCAGAGCAACAGGAACTGCCAAGGTCATATGCAGTCTCACCTGCATCCTTTTTTTTAAAAAAAAAACAACTGGATCCTCATAGCAACCCTATGGCAGGGTCTGTGGGGTTCCAATTCAGACACCAGACAGCTGAGGCCCAGAGATGGCTTGTTTCCTGTCCCTGAGATGGAAGAAGCAAAACACGGCTCACATTTCAGTTTTGTTTGGCACAAACTGACCAAACACTACTATGTGCAGGATGCCACGCCAGCAGCGGGGGTTAGGGGCAGGTCCCTGCCCAACACCCAGCGTGAGTGTGTGGCGGCGGGGTGACTCATCTGATAGCTTCCGTGGGAGACCTGAAGGGCATGCGTCTGCCTGAGCCCATGAGAACACTGAGGGGCACCTGCCCCAGCCATGGAGACAGGAATGGGCAGGGAGCCATCCTGCTCTGGCAGCACTGACCTGGTGCTGTCCCTGTCCCCCAAGTTGGAGCTGTCCAGGTCACTGTGATTTGCCCCTACTACCCTCCAAGCCTTCGCAGCCCAAGCCTCCTGTTGCATGGCCGACACCATCAGGGATTGAAGAGGGATTGGAGGGGGGGTGGGGCAAGGCTCTTTTCCTGCAGCTTCTCTGGCCCCTTTGCTTTCACCGTCCTGTGAAGGGGTGGCTAGAGCGATGGACTTGTGGTTGGAAGACCTGAGTTCCGGTTCTGGCTCTATCGCTACATGACCCTGACCCTGGGCATGTCTCTCCCCCTCCTTGAGCCTCCGTTTCCTTGTCAGTAAAGTGCCCAGCTGTGGCTGCCCTGGCTGCCCTGCCCAGCCAGCATTGAGTGGCTTGTGTGGTGAGCGCTCAGGGCTGGTGTCTGCTGTACTGGGGGAGGGAGCAAGCTTTTCCCCCACTGCTCTCACTGTGGCCTGCACACCCCAGCTACAGCCCTTGTCAGGCCAGATCTCAGAAGGATGCCAGAGGCCTGAGCCCTGCTGCCCTCCCCAGCTACCAAGAGGGCCAGGTTGCTGATTCTAGGCACCAGAGCACCAAAACCATGACCTGTTTTCTGGGGTGGGGTTTGGGGCAGAAGGGCCAGGTTGTCCTGATTTTCTGAGCCCCCACCCGCCTTCCTGCCCACAGTGCTGAAGGAGAACTGTGGGAGGTGAGAGCGTCAGTCTACCGGCTGTGGCTGTGCCAAAGGCTGCTAAAAATAGCCAGGAGCTATGCCTGGGGCGGGGTGGGCATTTGAGCAGAGGAGCAGGTGAAGGCTGCAGGCCCACCTGGAAGGGAATGCACAGGTCTCCTGGGTTCTGGGGAGCTGCTGGCTGGGCCTACATGGAGGGAAGGGGAGGGGAGGAGGGAGGAAAGGGGAGGAGCAGGCAAGAGTGCTGCATGACTGCCCTCCTGGCAGGTGCAGGGAGCTCAGGGCCCCATTATCCAGGTCCAGCCCTGGCCCCACACTTTGCTGGCTGTTTGACTCTCACCTCATCTCTGGACCTCAGTTTCTGCCTCTGGAAAATGGGAATGATACTCCTCAGCCCACCTGCCTCAGAGGCTGTTGTGAGGGTGAAATGAGGTTGTGATGCAAACCACCCTGCCAGCCCGAGCAAACATCAAACCTGGAGTTAGAGAGCTAGGTACCGTGCCCCACTGCTCCTACAAGCAGTGTGGTCCTGGCTGAGTCACCCTGTGACTGTCTCCAGGTGGCACTGATAATGTCCTGCCCTCATCACTGGGCAGAACCTGGCCCCCAAAACACTTTCCTGGGCCCTGACCCTTAATGGAAAGAGCCCATTTCCTTGAATGAAAAGACTAAATAGGAATAATGATGTTAATTATAATTAGTGTTTACTGAGCAGCTACTATATGCTGGGCTTCAAGTGTATTTAGTCCTTACAATTCTGTTCATTAGGTACTGTTGGTGTGCCCATTGATAGATGAAAACACACTGACTCAAAGACACAGAATGACTTGCTCAAGGCCAAATAGTGAAAATGGTGGAGGAGTCAAGATTTGAACCCAGATCTGACTCCCAAAAGGGTGTTACTTCTTTCTACTGCACCTGTTGCCTCTCCCCAAACCTCTAACCTGTGCCCCAAAGGCCACTTCCCCCGACTATCTTGCTGCCGGCAGGGTATGACTTCGCCGCCGTCCTCGAGTGGTTCGCTGAGCGGGTGGACCGCATCATCCTGCTCTTTGACGCCCACAAGCTGGACATCTCCGACGAGTTCTCAGAAGTCATCAAGGCCCTCAAGAACCACGAGGACAAGATGCGGGTGGTGCTGAACAAGGCCGACCAGATCGAGACCCAGCAGCTGATGCGGGTGTACGGGGCTCTCATGTGGTCCCTGGGGAAGATCGTGAACACGCCGGAGGTGATCCGGGTCTACATTGGCTCCTTCTGGTCCCACCCCCTCCTCATCCCTGACAACCGCAAGCTCTTCGAGGCCGAGGAGCAGGACCTATTCAAAGACATCCAGAGTCTGCCCCGAAACGCTGCCCTGCGCAAACTCAATGACCTCATCAAGAGAGCCAGACTAGCCAAGGTGAGGCTACCCCTGGGACGTGGACAGCATGTTTGGGGTGGGGATTCAGCTGCAAGAGCTGCCTGCACCCTCGAGCATTGCCTGCCTACGTGAGTATGTCCTGTAGCTGCTGCATCCTGAACATCAGCCGTGCCAACGCCGGTGGCCAGGGGACAGGAGAGTGTGTGGTGGTTATGGTCACCGGTCCTGGGGTCAGATGGCCAGACCCGAGCTCAACTCCACTGTTTACAAACGCTGTGATCCCAGCCCCAGCAAGGCCCTCGGTCTCTCTGTGCCCGTTTCCATGCCTGTAAAATAAAAGGGCTGGAGGATGCAGGAGAACAAAGAATGTAAAAGCCTTCCCCCCACACCTGTGTCCTCCGAAGGGCTCGGCAGACGTTAGCTATGGTTATTGCCTTCCTCGTCAGCATCATCTCCTGTGTTGCCATCCTCGTTACTACCTTGACCTCACCCTCCCCACAGTCTTGCCTTTTCCATGAGATCTAGAAAAACAGCTCAGCGCAGCAAGCAGTGTGAAAGAGCAAGAGGGTGGAGATAGAAATTATTTCAGAAGTAGGAGCAGGAAGAGAAGGGGTTTATGGGAAGAGATGGGTGAGAGCTGCCGAGAGGGAGGGAATGAATGGAGGTCTTGGTCTCACACTTTCTCTCTGCCTGTTTCTCAGGTCCATGCCTACATCATCAGCTCTCTGAAGAAGGAGATGCCCTCCGTGTTCGGGAAGGACAACAAGAAGAAGGAGCTGGTTAACAACCTGGCTGAGATTTATGGCCGGATCGAGCGGGAGCACCAGATCTCGCCTGGCGACTTTCCCAACCTGAAGAGGATGCAGGTAACCAGGGTCAGGGGCTCGGGGACAAGGGGCAGTGTTGCACGAGCTGGCTGAGCAGCCTTGGTATGGAGGAGGCCACCCCGGGAGATAGCCCTCGGTCTGTCCTCCTTCCTGGACTGTCACGGGCCCAGCAGGTATCATATCTGGGCCTGGGGCGACAGAGGGAGCCCCAATAATCCTAGTGGGACAGGGGTGTCCCATGATGTTTGGGGTCCGATACCTGCAGTTTACAACTTTTCCTAGTCACAGCCACCATGTCACCTAATGAAGATTCTCCGGGCCCTTGAGTACTTGTGTTTACCTCCAAGTCCCTACTGTGGAGTGACTGGGGACATAGGCCATGAGAAGTCCCCACAGGAGCCTACCACCTTTGGAGCCCACCGTGGGCCCCTCTTTTGAGCCAGGGACCATCACACATGGTTTCTCACGTTCTTCCCCAAAGCAGTCCTCTGTAGGAGGCCTTTGCATCCTCCTTGTACAGATAAGCTAACAAGTTTACCAAAATAATTAACCTTTGCAATTAGCTGCCTGCAGTTTTCTGAGTGCAGTCGTCACACAGACTGCTAATGGGAGAGCCAGGAGCTGTCCCCACAGTCCCAGCAAGAAGCCACCTCACCGTACTAACCAAATCCTCTCTGCGCCTCTGTCTCTTCGTCTGTAAACTGAGGCTCCAGAAGCACCCACTCATGGATGTTGTGAGCATCCGTGAGATGCTGCCCACACGGTGCTCAGCACGGGGCCTGGGACAGGCTGTCCCTCAAAATGAAGCAGCAAGTTAGGTAGGGTGTCACCACCAGGGGAAGCCGGGCCTTGAGCGACGGGGACCCACCTAGCCATACAATTTTTGCAGCTTCTCGTGATTCTGTATTTGTTTCCAAATATAGTGTTTTTAAAAACTGGGCAAGTAGAGAAAAATAGCAGCAGATGTAGCAGCAATATTGATTTCATTCTTGTCGCTGACTGTGATGCGGAACTCCCTGTGGTCTCAAATGGGCATCGTTAGTTTCCTGTCTGATTAAAAACTAGACATTCAGAATATACATTTATTCATGTATCCGTTCATTCTTATAAACACCTAGCATGAACCAGTCACTAATTTGAGAAATGCTTTAACATAACTGTATTTCTCAATCAGCTGTGGCCTGGAACATGTCAACTTTTAGTTGCTCTTTCCAATAAAAGTTGAATGACCTGTAAACAAACATTTGAGGCGATGACATTTGGAAGGGGCTGTGCAACCCCTTTTGGAACGTGAGGAATTCTTTCTCAACATAGATTAGTTCATCTGCTGTTGTTAGGTGTGCTAAATCAATCACATAAGTGGCGGTCCTTCGGGGGAATACATGGGGTGCGGGGGCACCCACTGGGCCCCTGGAAGATGTTGGAACCCATAGTTGGGAACCCACCCAACACTCACAGCTGTGGACAGAGACACCAGGGGCCTCCCGAGGGCTGATCTGCTCCTGCCCTTGCCACCTTCTCCCAGCCCCCACCACCCTCAGTTCAGCCTGTCCTTGTAGGATGGGAAGAAACGCCGAAGCTAACACTTGCTCTTGAACTGTAGCAAGAGCAGCATTTCAAGTTGGTGGGTGTTTTCGGAACTTTTCTGCAGCGAGCTCGATGTGCTTGTCCCCGAGACTATCCCCTGTGCACTGGCCTCTGCCCAGTGTCCTGAGACTGCTGTGACCAGAGCTAGGGCAGGGGTGGAAAGCTCTCGCCTTGCCACTGCTGAGGCCTAGGGGAAGCTGGGTGTTCTGAGCTCAGGACCTCTTAGTCACAAAGACGTGCAGAGGGGAGCGTATTTCTCTTACTGTAGGACGGGGGGGTGGGGGGGGGTGTGTCGTGGGAAGGCCAGGGGAGGAGCTTTTACAAAGTCTGCATGCCCGCCTGGGCCTGCTGTCAGAAATGTCCAGAGGGGAGCCGGTCACTGAAAACTCTCTCTGGGCAGTTCCCATGAGCATCCTGATTAAGAACAGCTGGGCTGAAGTCCACCCTGGCTTCTAGTATGACTTGTTTTTGGTTGCCTTTGCCTCAGCTCTGCCTTCCCCAGCTGGGGATAGAATGTAACTCCCCTTCCCCAGAAGGGCACTAGGGGGGCAAATCAGATAACGTAGGAAAGCACTTTCCGTGTTTTTTGAGTACAGCCCTTATTAGAGTAGAGAGACCTACCTGCTTCATCTCCTCCTTTCCCAGCCCCTGAAACTGTTCTGCTCTCTCCTAAAAACCTCCAATGCCAACACGGCCTGCCTTTTTTTCTCCTCCTCTCTCATATCATTTGTTATTATGACGTGCTTCAGTTTAGCCTCCAGGCCAAAGGGCTGCGAACATCCCAGCAGTAGCAGGAGGCAGCCTCCCCAACTCCTTCCACCGACCTCTACCCTCACCATCTTTCCTCCCCTCTCCCCAGGACCAGCTGCAGGCCCAGGACTTCAGCAAATTCCAGCCCCTGAAAAGCAAGCTGCTGGAGGTGGTGGATGACATGCTGGCCCACGACATTGCCCAGCTCATGGTGCTGGTGCGCCAGGAGGAGACCCAGCGGCCCATGCAGATGGTGAAGGGTGGAGCATTCGAGGGCACCCTGCAGGGCCCCTTTGGGCACGGCTACGGGGAGGGGGCTGGGGAGGGCATCGATGACGCCGAGTGGGTCGTGGCCAGGGACAAGCCCATGTACGACGAGATCTTCTACACCCTGTCACCAGTGGACGGCAAGATCACGGGTGCCAATGCCAAGAAGGAGATGGTGCGCTCCAAGCTGCCCAACAGTGTGCTGGGCAAGATCTGGAAGCTGGCTGACATCGACAAGGATGGCATGCTGGACGATGAGGAGTTTGCGCTGGCCAACCACCTCATCAAGGTCAAGCTGGAGGGGCACGAGCTGCCCAACGAGCTGCCCGCCCACCTCCTGCCCCCATCTAAGAGGAAAATCGCCGAGTGATGGGAGCAGGGGGAGGTTCAGAGAAGGCAGGTGTTACAGGAGATGGGGGAGGTGATCACACACGTGCGCCCACGCATGCGCGCTCGCGCGCGCGCACACACACACACACACACACACACACAGAGGCACAGATCTTGAGAAATGCACTTCAGACGAGGGGGATCAGTGACCCCCAGGTTTCCAGGCCGATCTCTGTTTGTGCACAACTTCTCAGCATTGGCAGCAGCACAGGGCCACGCCCACGGCTCCAGCTTTCAATCCTTGGTCCCCATCCCTCTCTCCTCTCCGTCCTCGCCTGTCTTCTGCAGAGGCAGCTGGTTCACCCGCCCACAGATGGCCCACCCACCTCCAGATGCCCGGGACTCAGAGCAGATGGAAAAACTTTTCACTTAATAGGCAATTCGCTTTGTGTTCTGAGCTTTCTCTCCATCCTTGGCTTCCTACCATGAAACCTGCTCCGGGGCTGGGGCTTGTGCAGGCAGGGAGCAGAGGCATCCTCGGGGAACCAGGCTCCCGACTGGAAGAGACACGGCGCTGGCCTCTGTTCTTCCCCCACCTTAGGCTCTGTCTCACTCTGCAAGCCTGGCTTTGAACCCCATGGACGCATCATTTCAAAGAACCCTGGTGAGGGAGGGAGAGTTGGAAAACTGGCAAGAAAGAAAGCAAAGAAAGTGTCTTGTCATCCTCTCCTCAAAGCCAGTCAAGGTGGTTTCATCCCGCAGATCTTGTGAGGGTCATGTTTTTTCCACCCGGCCTCTGATGTGGGGATGCTCAGACTCGACTCACATTCCTCCAGCCCCCACTGTACACCAGGGTGACTTCATCCCATGTGGCCCTCAGCAGCTCCTGTGGGTGTATGCATTAGCCTTACACACACACACACACGTTTTCCAGGGAAGGAGTCTGAGACTCGGAGTTTGAGCAACCATTCCAAAGTCACCGAGGGTGGAGGATTCAGAGCCAAGGCCCCGCTCCTCCCTCTGCCGTGAAGATGTGTGCGGGGTCCCAGCGTCACTCGCCCCGGCCACCCGGCTTGCTGGCCTCCCAGCCTCCCCAAGCTGGCTGGCGAGGGAGAAGGGCCAGCCAGCGTTTGGTGGGCCATCAGTCTGGCCATCTGTCACATTGCAGAAGCAAACTGTGCCTTCTGGCTACACACCCCATGTTCCTAAAATTACAGAAGCCCAACGGCGCCAGTGGGAGAGTGGGCCTGCCGCTGGATATTGCTCGTGTCTGTCCTGCTCCACCTCCCACCCAGTAGCTGAGGCCCCCCAGCTCGTAGGCAGCCAGGGGCTCAGTGGGCCAACCAGAGAGGCCCGAGGTGGTGTTCTCCACAGGCCCCCCAGTAACGCCGGTGTCCTCCACAAATCGCCACCATGCCCCGTGCCCTGCCCCCTCCTCCGTGGTCTCTCCCCTGGTTTGCTTTACAGCCACTGAACCAATCACTTTGTATGCTATGCTCCTACCGTGATGGAAAACGAAGACAAGTATAACTTATTTTATATCTATGTTGAGACTCTATAGAGAATATTCTATGTATCTATGATGTGCTCACTACTGTAGTATGTTTGTCATTAGTGTTCATGTTAATACAGCACATTTATCCTTTGGTACCCAGTTGACCACAGAGCATCATTCCTGGGACAGGGGCTGGGTTCCTTCCTGAGGTTCCCGGTAGCATCTCTGGCAGAGGGTTGGGCTGCCCTTGGCAGCATCCACACACAGCCCCCCATTGGCCTGATGACGACCCAGTGAGGACACACCACTCCCTGCCACTCTGGAGTGGAGACGATCCCCAAACCTCTGGGCTTCCTTCTGCACCCACACATCCCTCTTCCTCATGAAGTGGAGGGCAAAGGAGGGCCAAGGCCAAGAGCTCCAGCTTCTTCTACCTCAAGTGCAGAGCCCAGCGGAGACCACTTGTCTGCTCTGCGCCTTTCTTTGGGCTGAAGGAAAATAGGGAGGTGCCAGCAGACGGGGGGTGGGGGGTAGTGAAGTTTGTCTTTTTATTTTAGGAGAAAGGGGGTGTCTTTGCTCCCTCACCCCACAGCCACGTGGGCACATGCACCACTGTCCTGCCCTGTGTCTCCCTGCCTCTCCCTGCCTCTCTCGCCTGCCTTCTCCAAGACTCTACCCCCAAGACATCTGTGAGGCATGAAACTTCTGTCTTGGCACTCTTCCCACCTCCCGAGAAATAGGAACTGTTGCCTCCTCTCAATGGCCGAGGGGACAGCTGAGGGTCACTTTCTCTGGGGCTGTCCCTCTGGCTCTTGCTGCCTTAGCCTACTGGCCTTTTGCTGGTTCTGGGGCGCCTGGGGCTAGCTCGTGCCTGGGCCTGGAAAATAATACAGAGAGCAGAGGCACGCTCCTCTGCTCTCCTAGGCAAGACTTCCCACTGTGCCATGGCTCCGGACTCCATGCCACTCAGCCGGGGTCACAGAAGTCAGAATATGTAAAGAGCAATGCCCCGCCCCACCGCCGCAGGAAAGCCTGCCCTGGCGCTGAGAGCTACACCCTGACCCAAGGGTAGCTGTGTGCGGGGACACTGCCGGTTGTAGCAGGGCCTGGGTCTTGGCTGGCAGAGTGGTGAGTGGCTGCCCTGGATCCTCCCCATTTCGTTTGCCCCCTCTGTTCCAAGAGCTCATGTTTACATGTCAGCTGGTCAGGTTTAGCAGAGCTACCTAAGGAGAATAGACTTGTTTCTTTTTCCTATGAAATGTTAACTGGTCTCTATACATATTCAATTCTTTTTTTATTGTTGTTGTTCAATTACAGTTATTTTCCCTCCTGTTGCTCTCCCCCACCCCCCATCTGCAATAACCCCCATTGTTCATGTCCATGGGTCCTTAATACATGTTCCTTCACTAGACCCTTCCCCTTCTTTCAATTCTTTACTCTTTAATCCTTCCTTCCTTCCTTCCTTCCTTCCTTCCACTCAGAAGATTGAGAATCTCCTACAGAAAAGACCCTAAGGTAAAAGTAGAGATTCACTCACTGGGCCCCTAAAAAATACTCACTAAATGCTACCTGTGCAGCGGGGACAATTGGAGATGGATCAGATGGAGCTCTTGCTCTCAAAGAGCCCACAGTCCGGTCAGGGGAGGGAAACATACAAACATTGGTAACACAAGGAGGACAGGACAGGTCCTGGGGTGGGGGTGCAGGCCAAGTGGAGTGCATGAGAGTCGGAAATGACCCTGAACTTACTTAGGAGGCTGTGGTCAGAGAAAGCCTGGGGTGAGGGTGGCACACGTAAGATGAACCCATGCTACCCAGGGTCTGCCTCTTGTGTCCACTGGCCCTCTTCTCCAATCCAAAGGAGAGGATTTCATTCAAAATTAAACCCAGCACTCCCAGCCCATAGAATCATGAGAGACCAAGATCCACTGATGTTTTTGAGGAAAAGTATGATAAGAATTTTGCCTCTGGGGACTGGGCTGGTGTTTCTTAGGCCATTTTCAAGTAAAAATGTTATCAGTATCTTTAAAGCGGAAATTTTCAGTGCCTGGAGGAAAAGAAAAATGGTGATGGGGAATGTAAGTTATTGCAGCTGGAGCAGGAGGGGGACGGGGGGTGTAAGAGGCACGCTCCCCGCTCTGCCCCCCACTGGAGTTAAGTGGGGCTGGTCACCACACTTGGGTTCTCCAGTCCTTCTGGCACCGGGGAGGGTGGAGCCTTCTCCTCCTTGTGCGAGGGGAGCTGTGTGACTTGCTTTTGCTAATAAAATAGGAGGGAAGCAACACACCCCTTCTCTGCAGAAATAGGCACGCTGCTTGCCACTTTTCGAGTGTGGGAGCAAGTGTGACACTGGAGCCTCGGCCAGCGCAAGTCCCTGAGTCACTCTGAAACCCATGACCAACCACACTGGACAGGGGCATGAACAAGACGGGAACCCTGGTCACTTGAATGTTACCCCACTGAGGGCTGTGGGCTTTCTACCGCCCAGCATTCCCTAGACTGTCATGACCAAAAGACCCAGTAAATTCTTTCAATAGCAAGTGGAAAGGAGAAAAATTCTAAGAGCCTGGGTTTCTGCCTCCTGAAAACACCAAGGCCACCTGAAGCCGAGGTCACGGGTGATTTGCACAAAGTCCTTTGGTGTTTGAGTCACATTCTGCCATGTCCCAGAACCGGTCCCCCAACAGCACTTGTTAAGCTGAATAACTTCACACGAATGGAATCAAACACTGATACACCTTGTCTTCTTCCTGCAGTCGGGTAGATACTGGGGACTGACTGGGCATTCGTCTGCCTAGACCGGAAACAGAGGGTTTGTAGATAAGAGAGAGAAACATTACACTTCCCGAAGCCCCTTACAGCCAGGTTCAGGGGGTGATTTCAGGTCCTGCCAAGGAGACGCACACACAGGAGAGTTCGCTTGAGTGGATCATGCCAGGGGCGGACCCGGCACCCAGCACAAGTCCTCCCTGACTGTGCAGCTTTCTTTCTGCGCTCAGGAAGCCGGAGGCCTCATGTGTGAGGTCAGCTGGGGCAGCGGCCTGCAGTAGTGACCGCACTGTAAACGACCACGTGCCACCTCGTGTCTGCCTGCCTGGCCATGGCGCCCGAGCACTGCTGAGATGTGCAGAGGGCCCCCGGCTGCAGCAGGGAGGGACCGTGACAGGGTGTTTGTGTGCATGCATGTGCATGCGTGCGTTGGGAGGACACACTGAAGCAGTTCTTGCCAGATAAGTGAAGGGATTCTTTCCGGATAAATGAGGAGGAGAGGGTATGGCGGGACTTTGCGGAGAGAACAATGGCTGGAGCATTTTCAAAGTAAACACCCCTCTCTGATCAACCAGAGAGTATCCATTCATGCACTTAGAACACCTGACACTACAATAAGGCCATGTTCAAGATAGCAGTTCTACCTCCTGCCTTAGAATTTCGGGAGCCATGGTCCCCACCCCACCCCAAGGAATGTCAGTGAAGCAAAACGGTGGCCACCCTGGCCTGAGGGCAGTCGGCGTGTGCCACCACCCCCATGCGGCATCACGCGGAGGAGGACCGGAGCTGCTGGACTTGGGAAACCAGCCCGCCTGCAGTCTAGTGTCAGGACAAGCCACGCGGCCCCTCTGGGCCTCCATTCACTTCTCCCCTAATGTCAGTCTCTTGGAGGTACTGTGAGGATACAAAGAGACGATAATGGGAAATGTCACTAATTACATCAACTGTGTACACAGGTGAGGCGTGTACCAGAAGAGTCATGGTTCAGGGAAGAGTCTTATCTCCAGGAAGGAAGGAACAAACGAACTCGTGCAAGCCCAGCAGAGTGAGAAGAGACCAGAAGAGGAGCTGCGGGGACCTGGAGAGGGCAGTGCTGACGCTGCTGGAACACTGGAAAGGAACTGGGAGGGCTGGTGGGTCCCTGCAGGCCCTGGCCCACCGAGGGCCCTGCCTCCTGTGTCAGTGCCCGACCCAAGCCCCTGCCCGGCCCCCGTGCCACCGTGATCTGGTGCTGACAGTGGGCTGCAAACACCCACAGTGCACTCACCAGGGAGGGTGTGGGGCGGGGGGTGAGGTGATGGGATTGCCCGGCTCTAACACAGACCACCTGCGCATTCCCTAGATGACAGCCGATCCTCCAACATGTTGGATGCATGACCTGAGTGGCAAATGTTTACCTCATTCACCTAGTTTCAGAATGACACTGCTGTGGAAGGCCAAGTCTCCTTTTCTGCCAGCCAGTGTCTTTTTGTAGCGTTTCTGAGGCTTTGTATGAAGATAAGGAGCTGAGGTGGTAGCGGATACCAGATCGATGTAGGGAGGAGATGACCCTCCATGTGTCTCAGTCTCATCTGGGGATGGAACCAGGAATTGGTTCACCTCTCAGAAAACGTCTGATTTGTTGGCATAATGATGACATGGATGAAATCTCACTTCGGTCCGGGTTTACTTTTTCACAGGCTACTTTCTCTCCCTTCCCTCTCTTCTCCAGTCCCCCTCCTACCATCCCAGGATGCCAAGGGTCACCCCTCCCCCGACAGGGCATCCTGTCCTCTCTGGGCCAGCGATATGTGTGCGCACACACACCAATCCGTTCCCATCATCCACGTCTGCTCCATTGCACGGAGCCGGGTCTTGCTGTGGGACCACCAGCTGACAGGGGAATCCAGGAGTCTCCATGTGTGACCATAGGGTCAGATGCTAGTGCCACGACCCTGGTCACAGGTGTGAGACTAGCAGGAGCCCGCTGGAAGAGGCTCCTGTCATCCCGACGAAGAAGAAAGTGGGAGACTCGGGGTCAGGCAGGTGTTGGGGCACACCACCACGCAGTCACTTGCACATGCACAGACTTACCCTCCTGGATTGTATCTGCTTCCCAAGTGCCTCCACAGCTTGTTTGGTAGTGCAAGGCAATTTGCCTCATTCCAGAAAATTCTACCCCTCAAGGACAGGTCATGGAATGAAAAGATGTATCTCACTGCAGGGAAGTCAGCTGGTGTTTCTTGCCCTGAGCAGGGTGACAGTCCAGGCCCCAAAGCAGAGGCAGCCTGTCCCCTCGATACCCTGGCACACCCAGCAACCACAGGAAGTGAGGCCGGAGATAACGGTAGCCATAAACTCTTCAGTGACATTTCCTGGGACTTCCTGAGATGAAAAAGGACACAAGTAAACCGACTCTGAGCAGCAGCGCTTGGCCCGATGTCACTCCGCAGCCCCAGGGGGTGACTGGGTGTCTCACTTGGAATCCAGGTCTAGTGGTCTGTATAAAACAAGCCTATGCCCATGGATTTAAATCAGGCTACTTCAACTGGTAAATGACAGAAATCCTCAAGCCAGGATTTTCCAAGACCCAACTCCAATGCTCCCCACAAGCGCATGTGACACCTCCCCCTCCACCATCACACCCTCCATCTGGAAATCCCCAGAGTTTCGGATCTCCATCTGTCTGCTGCCTGTGACGTTCTCATGCTTGTTGAATGTCACCATGCAGATCATAGCTGACTAAAGGCATAGAACATGCTTAGCCCAGGGCAGTGGACGCCTTGCAGTGTCACCTAGATTGTCCTTGAATGCTTATGTCCCCGGCTACAGGCAGTGCTGCCCGCTGTCCCCAGAAGTTGCCCTCTGCTGCAAAGATCTGCCTCCCCTAATGCCACACCCTCTTCCCAGGGCAGCTGCGTCCAGTGAGTGGTCAACCAGGGAACACAGGGTCTGGCCCTGTTGCCCGAACCTGGAAGAGTTCTGAAGGGCCACCCCAGCTTCAGAACTCCCCACAGGGCCATCTGGGCCATCTGGGCCATGTGACTGCATTGCAGCCCGCTGCTCCCTCTGCCCACTCCTGCCTCCTTCCCTCCCCGCTTCCAGGTGCTCAACCCAAGAGCGCTCTCTAAAAACCTCCCAATGGCTAAACTCCAACTCAGGGTCTGCTTCCCAGGGAACCCAGCCTGCAGTGGAGGGTCTGGCAGACCTGCTCCATAAATGCTGGTTGGTATAATTGAACAGTCAATTGCTCAGCGATAAATCCCATCATAGGATGGCTGCCTGGGGACTAGTTAGTTGACCACGCAAATAGAAGCAATGGCCTTGCCAGAAAATCAGTGCCACATGGCACCGGAGCCTACTGGCAGGCCACTTTGAATGCCTGGGAAAAGCTGGCACCGTGACACACGCAGGGAAGGCCAAATATAGTCACACCTCAGGCAGCTCCAGCCCAAGGGCCAGTCATTAGTGAAGAATGAGAAGGACCATAAGGACTTTCACTCTGTGCAAGATGAGACCGTCTTTGAAATCACTCTCCATCTGTAATTTCTTCTTTTCTTACCAAAAGCGCATCCCTCCCATGCTCAGACTTGCCGCCACTCCGAGAGAGGCAGATATCAATAGATGAGGGAGACAGCATCCTTTCCTGGCCTGCAGCTCCAGGCACAGCTTTCCAACAAGTAAACCCCAGAGCAGGGACACCCAACCCTTTGGCATCTCTGGGCCACGCTGGAGAAAGAAGAGCTATCTTGGACCACACATTAAATACATTGCAACACATAATCACAAAAACATCTCATAATGTTTTAAGTAAAAGTACAATTTTGTGTTGAGCCACATTCACAGCCATCCTGGGCTGCACACAGCCCACGGGGTTGGGCCATGGGTTGGACACCCCTGCTCGAGGGAAGGACACTTCCTTAGGAATGAGATGGATGAAGGAGCTGTCTTTGCGCAGCAGCCTAGAACCACCGCACATACAGACGGAGACTGGCCTGCATTTGATACAAAGCCCTGATGACCAGGATGAATGTTTTCTAAGTGCAGACGTTTAGGGTATAAAAGAAGATCAGTGGATGACAAAAAGATGGGGCATCAAAAGAAGATCTGATGAGGATCAGGAGACTCGTAGCTGCCTTCCACATCCCACTGGCCATGGACAGGTAGCGGCTGCCCGGCACACTGATGGGAGGAGTCTGGGACCCCGTGTGGCTCCCACAACCAGTCAGCAATGACTTTGCCGGCCTAGAAATGAGGAACTGTGGCACATTCCTCCTAGACTCCAACGTCACCAGTTCCTCCATTAAGAGGAATCAAATTTAACACCACAGTCCTATTGCATATTATAGGTGGTTCATTATGTAAATAATGATATGCTATACATAGTTAATAGTTTAATAAACCGTGCACCCTTGGGTGGTGTGGCTCAGTAAGCTGGAGCCTCATCTGTTAAACCAAAAGTTCACAGGTTCAATTCCCAGTCAGGGCACATACCTAGGTTGTGGGTTCGGTACCCAGTTGGGGCACATATGAGAGGCAACCAATCAATGTTTCTCTCTCACATTGTTATTTCACTCCCTCTCTTTCTCCCTCCCCTCCCCTGTCTCCAAAATCAATAAGCATGTCCTCAAGTGAGGAAAAAATAAAATAAAGTATTTAAAAAATTAATCATGCATATCTTATTCCATATTTTCAATCATTTTTACCATCTTTGAAAAGTCTGGAGAAAAACAATCCTCTCCAGCTATTATTCAATGAGTAGAAGACTGGACACGGTGACTCCCCACTGATCACGTGAGAAGGACCCCATTGGCCAGCGTGGACAGAGTGGATCAGCAGCCACCCTTATGGAGATACCTCATAAAGACTGTTTGGTTTTATTTATTTATTTATTTATTTACTTACTTACTTACTTACTTATTTATAGAGAGAGGGGAATGGAGGGAGAAAGAGGGAGACAAATGTCAATGTGCAAGAGATACATCAATCTATTGCTTCTCACTCACCCCAAAACAGGAACCTGGCCTGCAACCCAGGCATGTGCCCCGACTGGAAATTGAACCGGCTCAATCCACTGAGCCACACCAGCCAGGGCAAGGCCCGTTTTTGCTTGTGTGTGGCCTACGTTATAGAGCCACAGGTCTTGGAGACGAATGGAACCTTGGAAACCATCCTGTCCCCCCAGCCTCAGACACCCACCAATGGAGTACTGTCTCCTTGTGACCATACTTGGCCACCCAATGCCTGGGTGGATTTTTTTCTGGGTGCAGTACCTCCCAGTGGTCACTCCCTAGTGACTCAGTACTTTGCTTTATACACACACGTGGAACTGCACCCGAAAAGAAAATGGGATCAACATGTATTGTCAGAACCCATGGGACACACGAGACCAAGAGTGACCCCCAGTGTAAGCGCTGGGATTGGGCCAGCACTTACATGTCACGTGATAAAGACGTGTCAGTGTAGGTCCAGCGGCTGTAGCCGATGCACCGCTCTGGGGCAGGGTGCTGGTCGGGGGAGGCTGTGCATGTGTGGGGGCAGGGGTGTGTGGGAACCCACTGCATTTTCTTCCCAGCCAGCTTTTCTTCAAACCTAAAACTGCTCTAAAAATAAAGCTCACGACTTAGAAATCAACCAGTCAGGGCCCTCTCTGTGCACGTGGAGCTCAGTGTCCGATGTCCGTGTGCCGCCATGCGGACAGTGTTCTTCGCGTGAGCTCCAGGGTCAGCACAGGATACGGGGGTCCTCCAACTGCCTCCCCGGCTCACTTAGATGGGTTACGTAACAGCTGCTGTGGACTGTGAGGAGAGGTCTGACTTTACACTGGGGGGTGGGGTCTAGAAAAGAAAGACCATTTTAAAAGATGATCAATTAATTCATTGCCAGCAATGCCCTCATCTTTTAGATTTTATTTATTTATTTACTTACGTAATTATTTACTTATTTATTTATAAAGAGGGTGAAGGGAAGGAAAAAGAGAGGGAGAGAAACATCATCAGTTGTCTCTTGTATACACACCGACCAGGAACCTGACTGGGAATCGAACCAGTGACCTCTTGCTTTGTGGGATGACACCCAACCACCTGAGCCACACCGGTCAGAGCTGTCTATGTCTTTACAACTGCAACTTACCTTGGGAGCCTGTGGTTTCCCTTGTCCTTGCATTCCCCTTCCTGGCACCCCATTTCACTTCTCAGAGTGAGGGCCTGCCTTCCCCCATCGCGGAGCTTTGAGATCATCTTGTCCTAGCATTTCCCTTTGTTGTTGGTCTCATTTGATTCACGGACGGAAAAAAAATAACCCAAGATGACTTACTGCTGAAAGAAAAGGAGATAAGTCACGAGAAAGGAAAGAGTTTTTCTTTGCAGCTCAGGAAATGCAACTCTCTAGATAGGTTTTTAAAAAAATGGTCCCCTTAATTTTTTTTTTGCAATGCAAAAATAAAATTTTCCTTAAAAACCAAATGTACCATGCATGTGTCCCACACCACTGTCATTGTTTGTTTGTTTTTTTTTAATATGAAACAGGCAAATTTGAGATGGGGGAAATGATCCATTTCAGTCCACCCACTTCCTCTGCGAGTGTTAATTAAACAAGGATGAAAAGTAAGATAATCCTTCCAGTGCCCTTCCCCCACCTCTTCCCACCACCCACAGAGGTTACATACAAAGTTATTACAGTTATTGTAGTTTCTGGCCCTAATCCAACATATTTGCTAAAGTATGTATTAGGAGCACTGCAGTGTCTACAGGGCCTCAGCATGTATGTGCACACCTGTGTGCATTTGTTATTTGTATGTGTGAGCTTGTGTTTGTGTTGACAGTTGTATTTGCCCTGTTTCTGTTGAGTAGAGTAGTTTTAGGAGCACCTGAGAGCCACTGCGCACAGCTTTCCAGAACCTTCCTACCCTATTCCATTTAAGCAGCTCCAGCTCTGGCAGGGCAGCACTGACGAGTGCCTCCAGCTGAGCAATTTGAGGATTTGGGACACTGTTCACGTATCATTAAACAGTCAGCTCTCCAGGCCAGTAAGTCCATTACTAGCACCGCCACAGCCTATCACCTGGGCAGGTAATTGAACCCTTCTTTGAACCACATCTATTAAATACAGATAATTAAGCCCGCTGTCACAGGGTCCTCGTCAGAATAAAAGCAGACAACATCTGTCATGGACCTTGCACAGACGAGGCACACAGTCAGCAACCACTGCCTTCCTCTCTCCCACCCCTTGGTGGCACTCAGGCAAAGGTGTGGCTCTGCATCCTTTCCTCCCCAGGCCGCCTGTGAGCTTGCTCCCGCAGAAGCTAGGAAATGAGCCCACAGTAGTTTCCACCACTTCCCCCTCTTTCCAGCCCTGGTCAAATGTCTATAGTGACTTCTCCCTTTTCTGAACTTAATGGTACCCACAAAGTCAGCACCCACTAGCATAACACTGAGCTGCTTCTGAAGGGCTTCAAGAGTCCTTATTTTGTCTGCTAACCAGACAAATGACCATAGGGCAGGATTAGGTTTCCTGTGACTGCTGTTTCCTCTCACACTGCTTGGACTAGGCATCAGCGCTCTGTTGGTGTATGGTGGTGGACACGCCGGCACAGGGGACGGAATCGCTTGAGGGCCACGGGTCAGAGAAGCCTGCACCCCAGCCTGGCGTGGACCTGTGCGTCACACACCAGCACTGAGTGGCCTGAGGTTCCGTCTGGCCATGAGAGGAGAGCCCTGCAGGGCTCTCATACCCAGAGCATCTGCCCTTCTGTCCCCTTGAGGCAGACAAGTGGTCACCAGGACAAATCTTGGAAGGCAAGTGTGTGCCTGCTATAAACAGTGTATCTGTAAGCTCCTTTCCTCACGGGGGTGCCCCTGTGCGCACTAGACAGACACCTGGAGACCTCATGTAACCTTGACTTCAACAACCACCACTTGCTTTCAGAGCAGCAGTGCAATTCACGACCCGGAATACTGAGCCCTCTATTTTGCTCTCGCTGTGGCTGGGACAACCTCACCCTGTGTGGGGGAGAGAGAGGCATCCAGCAGGACATGCTGTTCTAGGGAGTCGGCAGGCCCAAGAGGGAAGCCCAAATCTACCACGTATTAGCCTTTGAGTGACTAAATATCAGTGTTCTCCACCTGTAAAATAAAGATAAAAACACTTCGATCGCCACGACTTTTGGAAAAAATTAAAGTTATCTATGATTACTAACATTTGTTAGGTACTTACTACATACTAGGCTAGGCTCCTTTTATACATTTTATTTGGACCCCAGCAGAGTCCTGTATTATGACCCCTAGTTGGCAGGTGAGAAAGTTAAAGAGTGTGACTTAGACTGGAGAGATAAAGTTACCACCCAAGATTGACATCCATTAGGAGGCAGGGCAGGGATTAGCAACCAGAAATCTTCCCACAGATGGTGGTTCTTATGCAAAGCTTGTCTTCCCACCTCTAACTGGAGGCTTGTCAAGGGTAGAGATACGCCTCTCCTTGTTTTATAGCCAATCATAGAGCCTTTTAAAACACCAGAAAAAAATGCTTCATAAATGAATGAAGACATTGTTTTTTGAAGAGCAGAGGGCACAAACTCTTTAGAAAAATAATAAGAATTAGAATATAAATATCTGAGATGATTAACACACAGCCCTACCAGAGACCAGAAGAATGGACAAATTATGCTTTAAAGTCCTCTCTAGACTTGTAACACTAGACACTAAAAATAGCTAAATGGTCAAGCCGTTGACCTTGTTCATGTCTGAAATCTCTTGTGACCTATCTGTTCGTTAGTTGCTGACCATCTTGCTCTCACTATATTGCTACACTCTGCGCCTTAATTCCATGGAAAGATGAATGAGCCCGTGATGAGTGAAAAGACTTTAATCAGCCGGGGGAATTTTTCCACATTACTAATCCTCCCAGGACTTGACTAGCTTGTTCTCACTTGTCCCCCTCAAGGTCCTGACTGCACTGGGAGAGCCTTGTGACCAGGAACTTGTTGATTACCTGCTCGGGAAGAGAGAGGGCACAAAGTCAGGCGAGGAGAGAGCCTCCTCATCCCAATGCAAGGCCAGGAACTCTCCTCCCAAGTCAAGGATGGGATATTTCCAAAAACTCTGAGAAGTGAATTCTTGCCTATGGTATATCCAGATTTACCTCCATGCCTTCAGGTGGAAATAGTCCATTTCCAGGTTAGATCATGTGGCATCGTGTGGCCTACTATAAATTTACTTCATGTAACAGCTGGACTCCAGAGATGCATGCAAACCAAGGGTGATCAACTCTTTGGAAAACCTGCTAAAGTAAAAACCTCTCTAAATGGAACACATACATGTAGGCTCTGGTTCTCTCTGCCCTTATTAAGCCTACTTGTTGGGTTGTAAATATTACCTGCCTGACTTCTGTCGCCATTTGTGTAGATGAGTGAGGGTATAGGACCAAAGACCTGAGCCTTGAGGGGTGTCCCCAAACAGGCAGAGCGCACAGAGGGAACACTCACCCCCTAGACCTGAGACAGAGAAGCAGCAACTCAGAGCTAGAAGGAGAGAATGTGACCCCAGAACCCAGTGGCTATTAAGAAGTAGGGCTGGTGAAATTTGACAGGGTAAGGCTCAGGAGTCACCTGGAAGGGGAGGGGACTTAGTGAGACAATGGACTACCAAGGGAAGAAGTTTAGCAATCCACAGATGAGAAAAGATGGAATAGGTGCTTAAGAGGAAGAAGAATTGCTCACCTAGGAGAAGTCATGGGCGTGCTCTCAGGTTAGGAAAGACTCGGTGGGGGGAAAGGTCTTTTGGGTGACCTACTGTCCCGGTTTGCCCATAATGGAGAGATTTCCTGACGTGGGGAACTTTTGGTGCTAAAACTGAGAAAGTCCCAGGCAAACCCGAAGGAGTTGGTCATCCTACAAAAAGCAAAGAGGACAGTGTGGGGATGGTGTGGGAAAATCACCGGATCGTAGAAGAGGCAGAGAGGCTCGCCTGGAAAAGAGGGTGGATGCTTTCTAGACACCAGTGTTTATCCTACTGAGAAGTAGCTTGGTGCACCAAGAGCATTTTAGTTTATGAATTATAGAAAGATACTCTCAGTTGCTCAGTTGACCTGGCGCACAAACATTAGCTTTAGTGTCTGCCTCATTGCAGGCTCTTGGTTAGCTCACTCCAGCTCTCCAGAGACCTTCTGGTCACTGGCCTTCTACCTCTCTGCTCTCCAACTCAAGCTCAAACTTTCACTCTGTTAGTCTTGAGCTTCTGACAGATAAAGCTCAGCCAAGCCAAGGCCCCCGACTGGTCTGTTTTGGATCAAAACATTCTTCCAAATGCTACATGGGGAGGAAGTGCTCAGGCACGCAGCAGGTAGACAGGCTTGCTAGAATGTCCCCCAACCTTCTCTCACTCCCATCTGGCCACATCCCTGCAAAGCCCACATCCTCAGATCCCTGCGACACTCCGTCTTACCCAGCCTCCTCCGTCCCACGTCCACTTCTTTTAACAGCGGTTTCACAAGAGCAGGGTGGAGACATACAATTCCTGTTTTAGTGCATCTTAAAGTTTAGGAAATTCTCCAAAGTTGACAAACCTCTTCCCTTTATATCTGTCAGGAGTTATAAGCAAACAGGGTGTCTTGAAAAGATAGACCCAGAAGATCAGAAACTAGATGCTGGCTCTGCTGCTATTAGCCATGGGACCCTGGGTAAGTAATTTAAGCTCTCTGTGCCTCCATTCCTTCATCTGTACAATGGGTACATGATGCCTACCTCCCAGTGTCAGCCTAATCGAATTAGAAGGCAGATAGAAAAATGGTTTGTCAATTCTTAGACACTCTATAAATTAGCTAGTGGCACCAGAAGTAACAAGACATACTGTAAAGCCAGCAATAAATATTTGTTAGATAAATGAATAAACAAATAGGAGAATATGGAATTGCTAAGGTCAGCAAGACCGATGGAGAACCTGAAAACCAGTCAGTGCCAACCTAGGCATAAAAACAAGAGTGAGCAGGTCCAGGTTCGTGGAAGTGGAAGTTTGACAAACGTGGAGGCGTGAATGCGAGCTGACAGGACCCAGGTGCAAACCACCAGCCACAAAGGAGGACTCACAATGGAGGAAACCACCCTGCTGGGAGAAGCCTCTTAAATACGAGGTCAAGTGCAGGGTAAGCCACACGCTGAACTGTGCTGCAATCACATGCACAGAGGCCGTTCGAGCAAGAACAGGTTCCAACGGGACTGTAAACCAGGAAAGCGGGCAGGTGGAGGAGAAGAGGCGTGCCGGCTGCTGCTGACCTGGGGGACACATGTCCTCCTAAGTGGAGGCATTTGGAAGTCAGTAAAAAACAAGACCTGTGCCAGACAAACAAACACAAATGAAGAAACAGGTTGAGAGAATGGCAGCGTCTGCCAGCGTATGGCCGCCCTATTGCTGTGATCTAGCTGTCCTGACTTCAAGCAATGCAGCGTCACGACTCCAGAGGAGCCCTGGCCGGTGCGGCCCAGTGGTTTGGAGCGTTGTCCTATAACCGAAGGGTCGCGGGTCTGATTCCTGGTCAGGACACATACCTAGGCTGCGGGTTCCACCCCCAGTCCTGGTGCACATGGGAGGCAACCAAGTGGTGTTTCTTTCTCACATTGATGTTTCTCTCTCTCCCTTCCTCTCTCTCTAAAATAAAATAAAATAAAATAAAATAAAATAAAATAAAAAAGCAATGAAAACATGTCCTTGGGTGAGGATAAAAAGTTTTTTAAAAAAGACTTCAAGGGCGAGAGGAGGGTCTGTTCGAGCACAGATCTTCCACTCATGGTCCTCAGCTCAGGATGAGCTCCACGCCCCTCTGAGCCCTGGCCTCATCCCGATGCAGATCCAGAGATAAAAGTGCAACTAGGAATGTGCGAGGAGCCCACATAAGGATATAATGCCCAGTAGGTAATGAGACCCAGGGAGGAACTAGCTGTGTTAGGGCTGCCATGATAAAGCACCACCGACTGGGTAGCCTGAACAACAGAAATGTGTAACCTTGTGGTCCTGAAGGCTGGCAGTCCAAGATCAAGGGCTCCGCTGGGTTACTTTCTCCTGAGACCTCTCTCTTTGACTTGTCTTCTCCATGTATCCTCACATGGCCCTCCCTCTGTGTGTGCCTGTGTCCTGATCACCTCTCTTTATGGGGCCACTAGTCATATTGAATAGGGCTCATCCTGATGACCTCAGTGAACTTCACTGACCTCTTTAAAGCCATACCTCCAGACACAGTCACATTCTGAGGTAGTGGGGGGCGGGTGACATAATCCAGCCCATAACACTAGCTCTTGATAAAAATCAACACTATTTCATTGGAATGAGATTTCTCCTCTTTGGCACTGCGTATACTAGAAAGAATGGGAAAACCTTCTGGGGGCAGAACAAGGGGGCTCAGTGATGTGAGGTTGCAGCATACCTCAGACAACCAGCCTCCCACATCTGAATTCCTTCATCCGAGAACTACTTTTTGGACTGAACCACCTGTATTGCAGACACTCTGCCCAGTGCTGGGGACCAAGTGGTGAGCAAGGCCTGGCTCTGGAGTAACTCAGAGTCTAATGAAAACATTATTTCTTCTGGTTTCACCCTTTACTACTTAGGAGGTTGCTTAACCTCCGTGAGCCTCCGTTTCCACATCCGTGAGACAGAGAAAATAATACCCGTAATTAGAGAAGATAATACGGCGCATAAAGGGTCTATCAGAACACGCATCCTCAAGGAACATGAAGCTTCTCCCCCAAGTCTTATTACCTAAGAGGCCACATAAAATAATGCCTAGTAAAAAAAATTAAACTTTTCCAATTTGAAATGGAACATCTTTCTTTTGCCTAAATATGCTACTTCCCACTCCAGGGCAAGACAGAAGCAGGACCATAACTTATGAGTGGAGACAATGACCATGTTATCAACAGAAGCACACATTCCAAGACAGCCCAGGCCCGGCTTCCGAGGGCCCACCTCGCCCCTGCCCCCTCTGCCGCGGTGGGCTGGGGAAGGCCTGGCGCCATCTTGGGCCATAAGTCATTTCCAAGCAGTTCCTGCAGGGTACGGACCTCCAGAGCAGTACCTTCCATGCAGCTAAAGAATTTCCTGACAAAACGGATAAGAATTTCCTGTTTTGCTTTTCATTATTACTTTAAATAATCATATGCAGAGTCTTGGAGGATCGTAAGCAGCAGGGGCCGAGAGGGCGTGCCAACATCTTTTCTAGATTAACTCAGCACAATTGCAGCAGCTTTAAAAATGGCAAGTTCAGATCTGGACGGAAATGCGCAAAATGACCAGTCAGGAATGAAATAGAAGGACATCTGACAAATCCCTCACACACACACTTTGTTTGGCACCAGTCTTGGCCCGTGACTTTGACCGTGACTCCAGAAAAGGCAGTAGTATCTTCCCTCTCCCTGGGCCTGATGCTCACCTTAGAGCTCAGAAGGGAGCCTCACGCGCCCTCACAGTGGCCAGCTTTCTCCCCCAAGAAGGCCCCAGGTACCCTTAGAAGCAGGCATCTCAGGGGCAGCTCCAACAGCTCCCAAACCAATCACCCCTGCCCCTCTGGGGCATCTGCCCATGCTTAGAGAACACAGACTGGACAGCCCAATAATCTTCTCTGGGAGTGCTTGGGATACCGACTTGAAATCTCACACCCAGGGGTAGTGGGGGCACTGCTTTGACCTAAGCATGCACTCCACAACCATTCTGCCCCTCCACGTGCTCCCTTGCCCAGAGACAGGAACAGAGATTCCCTCCTTGTGTCTGGAACTGAGCGCACCTCACACCCCCCTTGCTCCAGACCTGCTCACCATCCGGACTCCTTTTTGTAGACGCCACCCCTTTCATCCAGCCACCTGAATTCAAACCTTCCTGCTTAACTTTATTTCTCTCTCTTCCGACTTAGACATCATCAACCGCCCGACCAAATGTAAGCCATTGCAGCAGGGCGCCAACACCTGTGCTAGGTTCTTTCCTGTGCAGCCTCGCTTGCATTTGTCCTGTTTCTTCTGCTGCTCCCACCTCAGGCCCTTAAGGCCTTGTTACCTCCAGCCCCAGGGACAGCAGCGGCCTCCACCTTGCCTCCCTCCCTCCCTTGCTGTTCTTATCACCCCTTCTCTAAAGCTGCATCCACACACTGCTGCGTAAGTTCACAGCTCCACTCAGAAATTCATGGCCTAGCAAATAAGGCAACGCCCCCTCTCCTGGCACTCAAAGCTCCCACATGATCTGCTCTCAGATTTCTCTTATTATTCCTCCCCTCTTGCACCCACAGTTCAGCCAAACTAGGCTGTTCCCCACAGTGAGCATTTCTTGTCCTTTGCTGCACCCCTGCGTCAGCTCCTGTCCCGCCTTCTAGACCAGTGTTTCCTGACCTCTGCCTCCCGGAGGGCAGCCTTCTCCCCACCAAGCCCACTCGGGGCAGGTGCTACCAACCCCCTGCCCCACACAGCTCTGCAGTGTGTTGTCACCGTGTGGACACCGTATGGGTGGTAAGACTGTCATCAAATATTTTGTTTTTTTTCTCCTTCTGCCCATATGCTGGGTAACTCTGTGATTGTTTTGGCCAGCCAAATGTAAGTGAAAGTGACATGTGTCATTTTGTGCCAGAAGCTTTAAAGCCAGTATGTACTTTGCCACATTTTCTTCCCCATGAAACACATGGTCAGGTAGAGCCTCCATCAGCCTGAGTCCCTGCTGACCTGTTATGATCATACAGTGTGAGAGAAATAAGCCTTCGCTTCTTCAACCGCTGAGATGTTAGGGCTGTTTGTTATCGCAGCTAAGCCTAGCTCATCCTGACTACTTGAACATGAGACCTAAGATACCATCTAGTCCCATCCCCTGCTTTACAGATAAAGAAACTAAGGCTTAGGAAAGTGAAATGACTTGCCCAAGGTCCCATCACTAGTTGTGACTCAAGTAGAACCAAGGTCCCCTAAACATCCAGCCCAATACTTCTTCGTGGTGCCCTCCTGCAGGATCCTTGAGACAAGGACCTAACAGCAGGAGTCTGAGATCTGGGCCCCCACCCTTCATTACTTATTTATGGGATCCTGGGCAGTCACTCTTGCTCACAGGCCTCCGTTTCCCCTCCCCTAGAACGAGACTATGGAACAAAAATCCCTTCTAGGCTGTCTTTCTATGTACCCCTCTATGTGCATTATCCTCCCCACAGGGCTCATTGGAGTGCTTTGCAGGTTAAGTGCTCATGATATATAATGATCAGCTAGCGGTCCCATAGGCATATCCCATCTTCCCTGTGGGAATCATCTACGCTGCCTTCGGTAGGTGGGCAAAGGCCAGACTAGGTGCACTGACCCACTCCTGAATCACCTTTACAACTCCCAGTTCCTCATAGGATGGCCAACAGATACGCGCGTATGCTTGGCTCTCATCTACCAAGCTCTGCCTTTAACTGTTACTCACTGAATGAACACTCACCGTCCTTAACTGACTGCACAAAAGTGCTTGGCTTTTGGCAATGGAATGTACTCGGGCAATGAGAGTGTGGGCTTGTTTTTTTGGTGTGCGTTTGCTTCTTTTCTTTCCTTCTTGCCACACCCCATTTCTTGAGTACTCTGAACGCTGTCAGCCTTCTAACCAGGTCACTGGGTTTTCGTCCAGGACAGGCTCTAATTCCTTTTTCTTTGTCTTTTATTTCCTCTCCTTAGGCTACCTCTGCAAGAAAAGAATCAAGTCTTTGGACATGAGGGTACTTATCAAGGTTTTCAAATGTTCCAGGCCATCTCTTACTCCTGGAGAAACTGTCAAAGGCTGAGGCTGCCCCTCAGCCACCAGGCACAGGTTTGGCATTCATCAAGGGTGACCCACTCCAGAGCCGGGAGTACCTCGCAGGTGGGTGATTGCTTCCTCATCCTGGTGCCAGGGAGGTCAGGCGATGACCTGGCGCAGCTCCTTTCAGAGAAAACTTTTGCCACACGCACTGGTTCACAAGGTCATTGGCAGTTACTGGGCTTCCCCTTCCCCCTCCAGCCAGCTCTGTGAGGGCCATTTGAGGAAATGACTGACGGGCAGCCAGAGGCGAGGGTCCCTGCAGCCACCAAAAAAGCACCTTCCGTTAAGCACCGCTTTCCCCTCACCCTGGACAGGTGGACTGACCATGACCAGACCCACAACGGAAAGGAGCCCGAGTGTCTAGTCCCACCCGTCCATGGGAAACACCATACGAATCACACATATTTGTAACTGTTCTAACAGCCACGTAAGGAAAAAGAAATAGGCAGGTAAATTTACATTTACTGATTTATTTTATTTAACCCAATATACCCAAAATATTGTCATTTCAGCATGTAATCAATATGAACTCTTATCAATGAGGAAGTTTACATTCTGTTTTCACAACGGTCTTAGAAACCCGTGTGTGTTTTATATTCACGGCACACCTCAATTCGGACGAGTCACAGTTCAAGTGCTCAACAGCCACTCGTGACGGACGGCCTCTGCATTGAAAACACACATCTAGTTAAGCCTTTTATTACTCTACATGAGGAAACTGAGGCCCTGTGATGAAAAGCAAATTACATCAAGATCCCAGCTTCACAGGCAGGGTTATCTTGCAATACTCTTTTAGCCGTACCACTAAAACAAACAAACAAACCCCACTCAGCAAGCAGATAAGGTGTCGGTTCATACATCAGTGATTTTCAACCAGTGTGCCACCGCATGCAGGTGTGACGCAAAGATTTCCCAGACATGCAATAGCTTACTGTTTAGTCAGGGCCACTGACCTCTTTTCTCTTGGATTGTCAAACACAAAAATAACAATAGCCAACACAACAATAGCCTTCTGGTGTGAATGAATCAAAATTACATGTTTAGTTTTTGTTTTGTTTTTTTTGTCAGATCGGCCAAAAATATATTTTTGGGTGCACCACAGAATTTTAGTAATTAGTTTATGTCTGCCATGTGATGGTAAAGGTTGAAGACGGCTGGTTTATAGAAACGCCAGGCAAGAGACTAAGGGTGCATCAGCAGGGTTACGAGGAGGAGTCGTGTTCCTCCCAAGTTCAAGCAGGCTGAGCCCTGCAGGAAAGGCCTCTCGCCCTCCCAGTGAAGTTGTTGCTCGTGCTACAGCGAGAGCCGAGCACAGGCAGCAGCCCTGCTGAGGAGACAGACGTTCCTTCCCAGAGAAAAGCTGGCAGTGCTCACACCAGTGGCCCCTGGGTCCATTAGCTCGGCTCCAGACATGCAGCAAGATGTTGCACAAAACAGCAGAGGTCAAGAGAAAAGAACGCGGGTCTGGAATCGGGTTGACTCGGATTCCGTTTCCCGACCTCCTCTCGGGCCTCTGCTCTCTCCTCTCTCGAGTGCAGCAGAGCTGAGGATGCTGGCAAGTCCCACTCATCCCACTGACTGCTGCGGAAGGATCCAGGCCTTGCTCGCCGCCGGTACCTGGCGTACAGGCAGGCGTCAGGGAACTCAGGCTTTCCTTCCCTGGCGTTCCTGAGGCTGGTTTCTCGCAGCACATCCACGCCCTTCTCCCACCAGCTTTGGGAAAAGGGGTCCTCTGGCCTCAGGGTCGCCCTCGGCTGGGGACCACTTAGCGAACCTGAGGGTACTGCTAACTGGAGCTCCCCCCACACTCTGATGAACGTCTCTGGCACAGCTTTCCAAGGCCCGCCTGTGACACGCATGGAACATGGTCCTCCTACAGTCGCATGGGATCCTCATGGTCACACCGCTGCTGGGGTCAGAAAGAAAACCAAGTGAGGACGTCCCAGTGCTTTGTCACACGGTGCCACCTGGGGCCAGCCCCGGAGGCAGCGAACCCCGGCTGCAGAGGTTCGGGAAGGCGGTGCCTCAGGAGGGGATAAACTTAGTGCCCGGCTTAGATATGGAAGTGCCTCTCTGGTATGTTTAATTCTAACTTCAAGTAAAAATAGAATTTCCTGTTGATCTGATAAGAAATTCCTGTTTTTCCAGGGAGCAGGGCAACCTATACTGGGGGCATGGACAGTGGGGGTTACCAACCACTTCCGAGATAGATGATGAAAGAAAGGAGGGGCCCACTAGGCCTCGGTCCACATTTATTTATTTTTAAAGTGCAAAGACAATTCATACCCAGAAGAATCACAGAGTGCAATGAACAATTTCTTACAAACATTGAGGATGTTCCCTGGCTTTGGAAAAGCTCCTTCTGCTGGTTCTCTGGAGCCTGGATATTTCTAGTTGCCAGCTGGGTCCCGACTTCTCAAGCGGGGATGTTGCACCTCACACACAGGACATGGCACATAAGGGTGGCACGTTGTAGGGGGTGTGCCGGTGACAGGCCCCAACCTTTACCCCAAATCCTTTGTCACCCCAACCTGTACCCTGCTTCTAGGGTAGCCCCATGCTTCTAGGGTAGCCTGTGGGTCAGCAGGGCCTACTCCACTTGCTTCTGCATAAACAGTTTAAGGAGTTTGTCTGTAGTCGACACTTGAGACTTTGGGGCCTCCCAGCCTCCACTTCTCCCTCTTTCTGTTAATAGCCCTCTCATTTCCATTTGGGGAATCACCTCTTCCCCACAGTGTGCAGGCCTGGTGGAACTGTCAATCAAGGATTCTTGCCCCCACCCCAGGGGCTCATCGATCAGACGCTGTCCCGGGATTTGGAAGCCTGCCCCTGGGGACCCCCAGACCTTGTCTGACCCCTGCCCTTTTGAGCCGCGTTATACATTTCTCCAGTGCTGTGGGCTTACCTAGTAGCCTGCTGAAGATCTCTGTTTTTCTAATAGTCACCATTAATGCCTTGTGACAAACACAAATCCATACTGATGGTACCAAGTCAGAAATGTTACCTTCCGCATCTGTGAACTGGTAAATGACAATCGCAGCACACAGGTGTGATCCATGACTACTTGAGAAGCAACCCCGCACAAGACAGCTCCATCTGTCTTCCAACAGCTCCTTGAGAAAGGCAGGCAGGGGTCACAGCCCCTTTTGAGAAATGAGGAGGCAGAGGTTCCAAGACCTACCACCCAGCTACCCCATAGCCTGGAAGTGCAGAGCCCTTTCTCCCCCACGGGCCTGTCTGCTGACCGCAACCTAGGCTGGTCTCCCCCAGACCACGCTGTCTCTCCCAAGCCTCCTGAGCTGAAC
Source organism: Phyllostomus hastatus (assembly GCF_019186645.2). Taxonomy (NCBI): domain Eukaryota; kingdom Metazoa; phylum Chordata; class Mammalia; order Chiroptera; family Phyllostomidae; genus Phyllostomus; species Phyllostomus hastatus. The sequence goes on along the minus strand of NW_025333873.1, from coordinate 106,625 downwards.
TGCAGCCCTCTCTCCAGGATGGGGGTTATTCACATTTTAGCCTCTTCTGCCATGCCCTGGCTCTCCCGTAACTGAAATTGGGAACCTGAACTCTGAAGGAGGTTTCATGAAGTCTGTCTGACTTGCCAACATCCAGACACATCTTCAAAGTCATCTTCAAAGTCATCTTTAAAATGTCATCAAGAGAGCAGCAATCTGTCTTTCTCGGGCTTCATCTTTTGTCTCAGGCTGGTTTCTCTCGAAGTCATGGAGAATGAATTGCTCCTGGGGCAGAAGGGTCGTGTTCTTAGAAGGGAAATCAGGCTGAGACAAAAGATGACGCATGAAAAAGACGGATTGCTGCTCTCTGACCACTGTAATCGTCGAACCTCACAAGCAGGCAGTCTGACGAATGAACTGCTATCTCAATCAGAACAGTGACCAGCGACGGCACAGCAGCCATCGCCTCGCACACCCCAAACGGCTCAGATTCCCAGAGCGCAGCACTCCCTTTCTCCAAGTGGAGAGACTCCACACCATCACAATTTTCCAGTAAATTGACCTGGAAAAGTCAGCTATGCTTCCAAACCAAGTTATACTCCAAAAGGGAAACTTTTATGGCAGCCTCAGGTTCACCTTGGCCACGTGCAACTGCCCCTTCTACCCTGAAAACACCTGGTGCAGCCAAAGCGGCAGTGAGAAAGGCTGTGCAGCCTCCAGTCACCTTCCCAAAAGGCTCTGCTGCTGCGGGGTCGTGGTCTGCAGCACACCAACAGGCATGGGGGCGGGGGCGGGGGCTGGGCTTGCTCCTCAAACCAAGCAGCTGTGTACAGAGTACGAGAGAGCAGACTGTGGTGAGTCCCACACTGGTACCTTCAGACATCTGGAAGACTGTTCATGAAAGGTACAGTTCCCTTCTACAGGGCTGGTCACCGGCTGAAGAAGAGCCGGAGCCTCCTGCTGGGGGAGGTGGCACGGACAGCGTGTCCGGGAGCACGGGCGGCATCCTCAGCGGCTCGGCTGGCATGCCAAGACATGGTTGCCAGCATAGAAGACAAGACCCTGTCTGTCCGCTGAGCCCTGGATCTAAAGTCCCAAATGTCATGCTGTTTCTAGGGCCAGCACCTCAGGGATGTCATTCTGAAAGACGTGCGGGGTTAAGGGAGAGGAGCAATGAAAGAAGTGATGTGAATTGACCACCTGCAGCCATATTACTACCTAGACAAGCCATTTCAAGAGGGCAAATAAACATTTCTCAGTGATTTTGCCTTCATGGGAAAGGGTTCTTTGACTACAGATACACTATATGTTTTTGCATTTGACTTATCTTTGGGCATAATTTTTTAAATAATGAAAATGTACCTTTCAAGCCAAAAAAAGTCATCAAGACTGTATGTGCATGTTTCCACTGACTATCCACAGCAGCCCCGTGGCCACGCACAAAGGAAGGGATAAAAGACTTTGGTTATATCCGTACAATGGGATGTTACTCGGCCACTAGAATGAACGAAGCACTGATGCTACAGGAAGTACTACAGTGTGATGCGTTCTGAAAACCTGCCAAGTGAAAGAAGCCGGACAAGAACGTCACATGCTGTATGATTCTGTTTACGTGCAGTGTCTAGGAGACATAAATCTATAGATTCGGAGGACAGATGGGTGGTCACCAGGGGCTGGAGGGAGGGGGATGGGAGAAACTACTTAATGAGGACAGGGTTTTACTCTGGGGCGATGGAAACACTTTTGGCAACTAGGTAAAGGTGGTGGTTGTACAACATTATGAATGTACTAAATGTCACCGGATCATTCACTTTAAAATGGTTAGTTTGATGTTTGGTAAATTTCACTTCAATAAATTATATTAAAAATTTAAGTGGATAAATAATACTAAAACCAATGGAAACAGAATAAAGCAAAAATGTCATTGGGACCCATCCCAATGACATTATTCCTACTAGTCTCCCTGACTCTTTTTCCCTTCCTCGTCAGACTCACCTGTCCACACCAGCTTCCCGTCACACCATTTTTAATGACAATGCCTGCTCTCTCAGCAATGACCAATGACACCCCAGCAACTGCAGATGGTGGCTCAGTTGAGGGATCAGATCTTCCAGTCTTTACATCTAACTGCCCAGCATCTCCTCTGCTTTACCCGTGCTCCCTCCTACTCACAGCAGGGATGATCTTCGTGAGCCTTTATCTTCTATAAAGGTGAGCGATGAGGGTGATAATAATGGTGATGGTGATGGTGGTGGTGAGGGTGGTGGTAGTGGTGGCGGCGGTGGTGGTAGTGGTGGCAATGCTCTTACTAAACCATTACTGCTACTAACAGTAGCTTCCATTTGTTCAAGACCTTGTACGCCCCAGCTACCCTAGGTGTTTTCCACGGGGGAGGGGATGCTTCCCACCAGCACTGAGACAGCATCCGAGCTCCCTGCCTGTGTGTGGGCTCTGGCATCAACTCTGCTCTGCTGACTGTTCCACCCTCTTTCCTTCTGCATTAGACGAGGGGCAGCCTTCTCTGAGCCTGCATTTCTACCACGATAACCTCTACTCTTTTTTGTTTTACATTTCCCCTTGCCCTCTCCCCTAGCTGATATGGGGGATTTCTGTGGTTTGGTATTTGTGTGACCTACTGAGGCTGGACAATAGCACTGGAGCCAAGGAATCAGAACAATCGCCACCTATCAGGACCCTTCCCATGAGGTGGCTGCACGTTACAAGGCCAAGAGGTCTTAAGAAGATAAAGTGAGGTTTCCTGGGCATAAATATCTCGGACTTGAGGGCAAAGGTCCCACGGGCGGGCTGGCTTCCCCTGTCCACGGCGGGGTGGAGGATGTGGCTTAATTAGAGAGGTGATTACTAAATGCTTGTTGAGTGAATAAATGAGAAAGACAAGAACCTTTTGGACATTGCAATGTCCGGCTCAGCTTCCCTGGAGGGGGAGCTGCAGCCACGTCCCACCCCACCCTGGCTGCAGGCTCCTGTCGGCCAGCACTGAGCTGGCCTGAGCTCGACACCCAGGCCCAAGGCGACACAGAAAACGGAGTGGAGCCCCAGGAGTCACCCCAGCTGGCCCCCCATCACTGTCAGCTGCGGCCTGGCAACCCCCTATTTAAAGCTCACATGTCTGCTCTTGTTCCACAGACAGACAGACCTGCCATTAGGAGTGTTCCAGGCCCCAACGCGGCTGCTCTGAGAAGCAGTAATTAAATCAGCACCCTGTGTGTCTGTTTTCTGTTCTTTTCACACCTGGCTGCCGACAGCAGGATTACCAGGTAAAGGGAGACCTTGGCTGTGCCCGGACGGGTGGGCACCCTAGGAAAATACCTGGAAGGCCTGTGGGTAGCAAGCAGGGACATGGTGGTCAGTCAGGCCAGACAGAGTCTGAGACCCACACAGCAACTCACTGACATGTCTTTGGGGCTGCCCTGAGGCCTGGCGAGCTGTAGGCGGGGCTGGAATGAAAGAAGTTCACACTGGGAGTCAGAAATAGCCAGGAATAATCGGTGACCCCATGAGTAATTGCCGGGGCTCCTATGCGTCAGGGCTGGGCTCGCACCTCTGTCTCTCCGTCCCCCCTCCGGCTGGCCAGAGTTTAGCAACTCCCCCAAGATGAAGACAGCACAGCGCGCCCACAGAGGCACTCTGGAAATACGTGCAGACTGGGGAGGCGCAGAGGTGGCTAACAGCCGAGAAATGGAAGCCAGGGCTGCCACAGGCTCAGCTGCTGAGTCCCCTGCCGTCCTTGCTCGGGTCAGTGACCCGGCCCCCGACAGTGTCCTGGCTTTGGGGGCAACAGGCCCAGAGGAGTGGAAAGGAGCCACCTCCGGGCTCCCGGGGCCCCTCAGAATGCAGGTCATTGTGTCACTTTCCTCTCCCAGGACCCCCATGGCTTTCCATAAATACACATGGCCTGGAATTCCTGGCAGTCCAGCTGACTGTACAGGAAAAAGAAAGAAAGAACCACAGACCCCCACTGAGCCCTGCCCCGTCCCAGGTCCCATAAACACTCGATGTTCAAAAATACCAAAAGCCCTTAAAGGGACACCTTACTCACCAGAGCCCGAGGATGGGGCCACAGGCCCTGAGACAGCGAGAGCCGCCCAGCAGAGAAAGCTGAGCCCGGGTGCCTCTGCTTGGGGGGAGGGAGGTATGGGGGGTTGCTTTGCTAAAGAAAACCAGAAGTGGAAGCATCCTGGAGCCTGGAAGGCACTAGAAGAAAAGTCTGCAACAGGCCTGTTGATTCTTACTTCGAGAACCCAGCAAGGGTCTGTGCATGTTCCTTGCAGCTGAAAACACTAATGCAATAAAAGCAGAATGTTCTGTTGTTATCACCAAGTGGGAAAGCTGTTTCACTTTCTTCCCCAATGGCCCTTCCACGACTCCAACCAACAGGCCCACCCTTGCCTTTCAGCACCCCGAAGAAAGACCTAGGTGTGTGCAGGGCGTTCGGGAGCGGCTGAGGTGCAAAGGAAACCATCTACCCCAGGGAGCAGCCTGAGCTCCAAGTCTGCCCCTCACGGCTGCTGGGTGTCCATGTCTGTTTATGTGTGAGTTAGTGTGTGTGGTCACAGTCTGTATTCCACTGCTGTGTGTGAGTGTGTGTATGTATGTGTAGTGTGAGTGTGTTTGTGTGTGTGAGTGTGAGTGTGTATAGTGATTAAGTCTACCACTTCACTGTTGGGATGTGTGTGTGAGTGTGTGTGTTAGTGTATGTGGTCAAAGGTTACACTCCACTGCTGCTGTGTGCGGTATGAGTGTGTGAGGATTAAAATGACCCCCTTCGCACTGCCCACCTCCCCCACACAAACCTGATGGAGAAGCCCTGGGGCCCCCTGCAGGAAACCCTCGGGAGTGCTGAGAGCCACAGGGTCGGAGCGTCGCTGAAGGCAGGGGGAGTCCTGGGAAGGGCGCTGGTTTCCTTCAGAACGCCCAAGTCGGGGCTGTGCTCGTGCCCCTTCGGCTGGGTGAGCTTAGCTAAGTCAGCCCCCTCCTCTGGGCGGCCCGCCCTCATCTGTAACACAGCTGCCCCCTAAACTGCCCCTCCTCCCTGAGCTGTAGAGGGAAATGGAGAGCATCAAATATTATATTTGGAAATGCATTTTAAAATGCAAAGGGCTATGCAAAAATAAGACAGTATCATTTAGCAGATGGCCAATGAACTGCGCTCACTAACTGTGTCCGTGGCTAATTCTGCACACTCCCTCCCCTAGTATTGAATACATAAGACATCAGTGCAGCCCACCCTAGAGACATCCACAGGCTTCCTCCTCTGGTTCATCTGAGACTCAAGTGAGTATGAGAGCGCTCCGAACATCGTGCCTGTCTATGTAGGCGCGGCATGCTGAGTGTGTGCACGGGGCTGGGAGGGGGCGCCTGGACCCAAAAGAGAAGACCGGGTTCCTTACTTTCTCCACCACTTTCTAACTTGGTCATTGTGGTCAAATCACTTAACTTTTGCTCTGTTAAATGGCAATGGGAACCCATGCTTTGCTTTCTTTACACAGTTGGGAGTTTTGTTTTGTTTTGTTTTGTTTTGTTTCAGGGAGCTCAATGAGAATATGTATTTGGTCGCATTTGGCAGTGGATAAATAGAGGCCAGGAGACTTGTGAAGTTATGACCTCTTGTAGGTGGAGAAGTTAGCGTGAACCCAGGGCCTTGATTCCCAAGCTCAGCCTCTTTCCGCACTGTGTCAAGTAGTGCCTGGGAATAAAAATGACGACAGTAATGCCGAACACGCACGGTGGTCGCCATGGCCTTTAAAGAGCTTGGGTCACTTGGCACTTCTATATTCATTCGAGATGTCCTGTTGGACTGAGGGGACACAGCTGGGTGAGGACAGCATGGTCTCTGTTCCAGACCCCACTCACCCCTACCCCTCAGCCAGGCGCCCCTGGGCAGTGCACAACCTGCCTGGTTCCACGTTGGCGACCCCCGTGTTTATCACCTTAAGTTTTTAGTTGTTCTGCAGCAGGTTGGCTGTGGGTTCAACATTCTACTAACTCCCAGTTTGGCCCCTCATGAAACAGCGAAATCAGTGAGCCAGAGTGAAGGCTTCACACAAGAAAGAGAAGGGCTAACTGGACAGACAGACAGACAGACAGAGGCAGCACCCTCCATCTCCTCCTTTCCTGGGAGACTGGGGAAGGAAGTGTGGCCTGAAAGCAAAGGGAAGGACAAGGATCAGAAGGAGAAGGCAGACGGGTGTGTGATCGGGAGTTCGGCCAGGCAGGTTCTCAGTTCAGAGGAGGCAAAGGCATTGTCAGCTTGCCCTTTGAGAGGGGACCCAGAGAGAAGGGAGCTTTGAATGTCCCAATGTTCCCAAGGGTCTTCTCCATTGCTGCTGCAAGCTTTCCCTCCACACCAGGAGGACTGGCCACCTGTGTAGCAGCCCAGGCTCCCATGACCCCAGTGGGAAGCAGACTTTAGCCTCCTTGGGTGAGAGGAGAGGTGCTAGACTTGTGCCTCAGTTTCCCAGCATGCAAGTCCAGTTTCCTCCCTGCCCCTTCTCTCTCCACTTATCACACACCTGTGGAGTCTGGGTGTAGACCAAGGGCAAAGCTGGTTTCCATGCATCTTGCCTTGCAGAGACAGGACCCAAGTGCTGGGGTTCACAGGGTTCCATCTGTTGCTTGCAGTTGATGCAATAACTCAGTATCCAGTGAAAGTCATGTAGTAGCGAGTAGGTGAAGGCAGTTGGCCCGGACAACACTCTGTGCATGTGTCTAGGTCAGATGAGTTTCTGGGTCAGCAGTGTCAATGGTTATCTGACAAGAGCACATAATCAGCTCAAGTTCTGACTCAGTTACTCACCAACCCAGTTCATGACTTGAGGGACTCTGGGCCTATTTCCTTATCAGAAAAATAGAATGAATGCACAGGTCATGTTATCATTGTGAATTAAAGCCATGAATTAAAGACGAAAGTATGATGAATTATGAAGAGTGGAGTGGGGCAATAAGGAGGTGAAGAAGATGGCATTCGGGATTCAGGAGCCCTGCCCTTGGGTTCCACTGGCCACTCACACTGGGGCCTGGGACAGGTACTGAAACCTAAAAAATACAGATTTTATTTTTTTAGAGCAGCCTTAGGTTCACATTAACATTGAGCAGAAATTACAAAGACTCTCATATACTCCATCTCCCCACCTCCCACCATCTACATCCTACATGAGAGCCGTACATTTGCCATAGCTGATGAACCTCCATTGTCACCTGAAGTCATTATCACCCAAAGTCTGTGGTTTACATGAGGGCTCACTCTTGTGTTATACATTCTGTGGGTTTTGACAAAAGTATAATGATATGTATCCATCAACACAGTATCATACAGAGTATTTGCACTGCCCTAGAAATTCTCCGTGTTCTACCTACTCATCCATCCCTCACCCAGCCCCTGGCAACTACTGAATTTTTTACTTCATACTTTTGGCTTTTTCCAAATGTCATATGCTTGGAATCACACAGTATGTATACCTTTCAGATTGGCTTCTTTCACTTAATAATATGCATTTGAGGTTCCTCTGTGTCTCTTCATGGCTTGCATAACTCATTTCCTTTTAGCACTGAGTAATTATTCAATTGTATGGACACACTAGAGTCTATTTATCCATTAACTTACTGAAGCATGTCTTGGCTCCTTCCAAGCCTGGGCCATTGTAAATAAGTCTGCTCTGAACATCCCTGTGCAGGTTTTGTGCGGACTGGGTTTTCTGGTTCATCGGTTCATTTGAGTAAATCCGAAAGAGCACGACGCTGGATCCCGAGGTTGCTACAGTTTTTCTCAGCCTCATCTGCTCCGCTGGTACAACGAAGCTAACATAACCCCTTAGGGACTGTGATGTTTAAGTGAGCAAGTGCACACAAAGCCCTCCACATGGTGTCCAGGGTGCAGGCAGCGGGAGCTGTGCTTGTCACCCTACTCAAGTGTTAGTGACAACACTAAACATTGCCTGAGGGAGATGACCTACGGGTGCGTCGTGGTCATGGATCATCTGTCCACAGTCAAAGACAGCCCAGGGCCGAGAGAAACTCTGGAAAGCGATCAGGGTGCCCCGGCCCCCACCGAAGAGAAATGTGGAGGTCTCCCGAGCAGTCTGAGTGGAGAGGGGACAGCTGGCAATAAACCCGTGGTCCCACAGTAAAGCTTGTCCCGAGTTTAGCCAGTCAGAGTCTCAGAGGGATGGTGTTAGTGCTCCGCTGTGCCTTCCTCTCCTCCCGGAGCCTGCTCCTCGGCCTTCCCCACGCCCTTCCTCCACCTGACTCATCAGAAGCTAAGCCCTGCCCCTAACCAGAAGCTCAGAGGTGATGAAAACAAGGCTTTTTTTTTTTTCTGTTTTCACCCACTTCCTGTGAACTCACTTCATTGTTCCCAGAATTATCAGGTCACCAGGAAGCTTGCTATCTCGGCAGGTTTTATTGTTGTTCTTTGTTTGTTTTTCTGGAACCCAGGCCCACTTGGGATCCTGTGTGTAAAGTGTGAGCTCATGGGGTTTCTTTGGAACTCACTTCTTAAGCCTATCATGGGAGAAGCTGAGTGAGGGCATGGGGCTGAATGACAAAAGGAGGTGCCCTGCGTGGTGTGTGGTTCCCAGAAGGCAATGCGTTCTTTCCTGCAGGAGTGATGCATACACATTCTCTGAGTCTCCAGCGCTGAGCCTTGTTAGCTGGAAACAATCATGGTGGGTGTGTTTTGTTTATATCCCATGCATCCTTCTCCAGACTGCGATGGATATGAACTGGCCTGAGTCGGAATCAGGCCTGAGTCTTCCCGGACCCTTTGCTTACTCGGTTACTGCCAGCAGCCCCTTAGTTTAGCCTTTTGTCAAATGGGGTCATCACGCCATTCATGTGCCCTTCAGCTCTGCTCCCATCCCCTCCCCAGGGACAAAAGCTTGGGGTAAAGCAAGAACAGTTCTGTCCTTTCCCCCAGGAAGCAAAGCCCTTGGAAAGCTGGTGTTTCTGCCAATGATGCTACTAAGGGTGTGCGTGGAGGGAGCTGCCAGCCAGGAGCCTGGTGTAGGTCCCACTCTAGCGACATGAATTGAGTGTCCTCCAGCACATCACCTCTAAAATGAGGGTGTTGGCATGAAAAGATGCTCAATATCACTAGCTATCAGAGAGACGAAAAATAAAACCACAATGAGATACCACTTTACACCAGTCAGAATGGCCATCATAAACAAAGCAATAAACAACAAGTGTTGGAGAGGCTGTGGTAAAAAGGGGACCCTAGGACACTGTTGGTGGGACTGCAGACTGGTACAACCACTATGGAAAACAGTATGGAATTTTCTCAGAAAACTAAAAATGGATCTGCCTTTTGACCCAGCAATTCCACTGCTAGGATTATATCCTAAGAACCCTAAAACACCAATCCAAAAGAACCTATGCAGCCCAATGTTCATAGCAACACAATTTACAATAGCCAATTGTTGGAAGCAACCTGGATGCCCATCAGTAAATGAATGGATCAAAAAACTATGGTACCTTTACACAATGAAATCCTATGCAGCTGAAAGAAAGAAGGAGCTCTTACTCTTTGCAACAGCATGGATGCAACAGGAAAGTATTATGCTAAGCTAAACAAGCCAGGCAGTGAAAGACAAATACCATATGATCTCACCTTTGACAGGAACCTAAACAACACAACAAAGAAACAAGCAAAATATAACCAAAGACACTGAAATAAAGAACAGACTGACAGAGTTCAGAGGGGAGAGGAGAGGGAATTTCAGGGGAAAAGGAAGGGTTTACAGGAACAACAAGTATAAAGGACACATGGATAAAAACTAGGGGTGGGTGGAAATGGGAGGGAGGAGGGGAGGGTTGGGTGGGTGAGTTGGGGTGGGAGTAAAAGATAGAAAATTGTACTGCAACAACAATTTAAATAAAATTTTAAAAAAAGAAATGGGAAATGATAACAGTAGGTATCCTAGCCTTGTTCCTGTAAGGAATAAACGTTCAATATTTCACCATAAAAAATAAATAAAGGAATTTAAATGAATAAGTAAAAATAAAATAAAATAAAATGAGGGTGTTGGACTTATAACCTCTTTGACCTCTTCTATACCCATTTTTTAATGTTTCCAAGTGACCTCAGCACTAACCAGCAGAAGTTTATGTGGTGATGGACATGTCCACTAAAACCAAGAGACAAAAACCGGCAGCCAGTAGCTCCAGGTGGCTGCTGAGCACTTGAAATGGGCCTAGTATGGACAAGCAACTTTTGTAATTCATTTAAAATCAAGTAGCCACAAGAGGCTAGTGACAACCGTATCAGACAACACAGGTCCAGGGAGCAGAATCCTATCTTTAAAAAATGTGTGTTCTTTCAATTCTCCCTGAAAATGCTGTCACAAGTCTATCCACTTCTCATTTCCACGGTGTCCACCCTTCGGCAGAGCCACTGCCGTCTCCCCTTGCCTGGTTTCTCTTCTCCCACTTTCACCTCCCGTGATCCTTTTCCCACAGCACAGAGCGATCTTAAACACAAAATTAACCAACTTACTCTTCTCCTTGAAACCCTTCAAAACGTCCCCATGGCAGTAAAATTGAAAACCGTTCATGAGCCCGCAGGGCCTGCACACAGAACTGCCTGCCTCTTAGCCCCGCCCCACTCCTGTGCGGCCCCCACCCCACACCACACCCCAACACTTTGGGCTCAGGTACTTTGCATAAACATGCCCTTTGTTCTAGAGCTGTGCTGTCCAGTACAATGGCCACTAGCCCCAAATGGCCTTTTAAATCCATACATTTCAATTAATTGAAATTAAATAAAATTAAAAATTCAGTTCCTTGGTCACACTACACACAGTCCCGGTGCTCAGCAGTCGCATGTAACTTGTGGCAACCCCGTGGGACAGCACGGATATGGAATATTTCCATCACCACAGAAAGTTCCTTTGGACAGTGCAATTCTGGAACATTCGTCCCCATCCTCAAGCTTGCCTAACTTCTACATGTCCTTCAAGTCCCAGATTAAAGACCACATTCCCACAGAGGCCTTTTCTGATCCCCAGTCTAAATTAAGAGCCCCTACTTTCTTTTTTTTAGAGCCTGAAATTTTTCCTTTTTCTTACAACTGTTCACAAAGTTACAGTTCCATGCATGGTTGTCTAATGTATGTGTCATCTATTAGAGTCTAGTGTCTTTTTTGTTTACCAATCAACCCCTATCTCAGTGCCTGACACTTAGAAGGAGCTCAATAATGTTGGGCGAATGAATAAAATAATGAAACAGGAGCTTGGGAGCCATACGGTCCTGCAATAAAACCCTGACTTCCACACCTGTTTTAGCCAGTTGAACCTTTCTGAGCTGCCATCTCCCCACGTGTAAGAAGAAATGCTATTGTCCAGCTCAGAGCACTGTGGTGGGCAGAGAATGGGGAAGGTTGAGCCATTCACACACAGTCGGGGCTGCGTGCATGTGCGTCCTTTTCCTTTATCACTTCCCCTATGTCCTTCCAGCCTTCTCTGTGGTCCTCTCCCCCTCACACTGTGTCTCAGGCTTTGACCTCTGAGGCTTCCATCCCTCAGTCCCAACCCCCTCTACGTGGCCTTTAGTTTCCTTTAAAATGTCATAACTCGAGGATCCAACTAAAAAAATTCTGCAACATAGGGAGACCACCTTGTCTGGGTCCCTCCTCATTGCCTCCCCTATCTCTGGCTATCACATTGATCTGGCCCACCTTCCCTCGTAGAACTCATAAAGGGACATTGTAACCCTGGGGGCAGTCCCCGAGTAGCAGGTATACACAGCACCTGGCTGGAGGGGTCCCTTTCTTTTTCTGGGGCATTCTTGATCAATCCATATCCGTAGACCACCTGTATCAGCATCACCACCACCCCCCAAGTGCTTATTTAAAATGCAGACTCCTGGGCCATGATCCTGACCCATTTAACCTCTGAATGGTGGAGCCAGGGGTGGGGTGCGGGGGGGGAGCTGGAAGCTACAGTCAGTAACCTGTGCAGGTGATTCTGCTGCTCCAGCTGGAGGCTTCCCCATGTACAGTATTTAGCCCCATGGGGCACTGGGAGGGTTTCTCTGATATGTCACTCACTGATCCTCTGGATAATTTGTATAAAATTTTTTTACATTAAAAGACTACTTACCAAATACCTACCTAGGGAGTTAAGTAAATTACTATTATTTTGGACTCATGAACTCCCATTAAACGGCTCCTTGGGTTTACACTGGAACCAGACTCACTGCTCCCCCATGGAGGAAGGCACTCCCACAGAACTATGAGCATCACCCTGTGGACTTCCAGGGCCGGTGCCCACACACGTCGCCAGACGTCCCCACAGACATGCAGGAGGACTCGCTGTAATCAGAGGACTGTCACTGTTATCTTGAGTTGATCATGCTTTTCAATTGCCACCCTTTTTGGTCCTTAATGAAAATTTGGGTTGGTTCATCATGGTCGATTTAGTTTATTATAGGATATAGGGGTGCACTATATATAGTACATAGGGGTGCAGAATGGCATTAACACAGTGGGGCCTATCCGTTCCCAATAAGTAGACTTGATGTCATGTGGCTTGCTATTCAAATACAAATAATCTTAAAGCTAAAACAGATACATATATATGTGTGTCTATGTATACATATACATATATGTGCATCTGTATGTGTATAGACATATGTATGTGTATGTACATACATACACACACATAATACCTCCAAAATTTGCAGAGAGATTTCTCCGGCCCTCGAAGTAGCAGTTAGACACCTCCCCAGCCCGATCTTCTTTCCCCTCCTCCCGGGGGTCCCCTAATTCTTCAGCGCCTCACCTGGACGGGAAACACAGAGCATAGCAGCAGCCCAGAGCTGGCTGCAGACCGCCCTGGAAAAGATCCCCTGGGTTCAGGAACCTGTCAGGCACCATGCTAGGCTCTTATGGGATCCTAACCCCTTACCATGGCACACGTCTGCCTCTCTGGAGCAGATGGGGGAACTAGGATGGGAGCTGAGCTTCCCACCAGGGACGACTCCCTCACCATCTTTCATGGGAGGTCAGCACCTGGATGGCCTTTTGTGCCTTTTTTCGTGTTTTTACTCCGCCTAATCCCATTTATGTTAACTTGCTTAAAATCAGCCAGATTCTGCTGATTTGCAAACATAGAACCCATTTAACTCTTCAAAATATTGAAGATCATTTACCTATAGTGGAAAGTGTAGTTCTTAAGTGAGTTTTGATAGATGCTTAACCCACACCCCATTAAACACACAGAATGTTTCCGTCGCCCCAGAAAGATCCTCCTGCTCTTTCCCAGTCAACCCCCACCCTCCAGAGGAAGCTGGGGAGGGACGTGTTTAGTTTTAAGATCTTCCAGTTTGTTCCAGCATCTGGAAGCAGTGGAAGGAGGCTGGGGAGGAAGCAGAGAAGCAGGAGTTGGGTAAAGTGAAAGCACAAATGCTACCACTGTCCGAGCTTCGGCCTATAGCTTGCCCATTCTGCCTTCATCCCTTCGAAGCAACGTGTCTTTTGCTGTTTTCTTCCCTTTCCTCCCAAAGGCAACAACTTCCAGGAGCAGGTCTCAGCAAGCCTCGTGCCTGTCTCCCTGGTGGCTGCTGTCCAGGACTCGGAGCCTCCCCAGGCCCCCCACCCTGAGACTGAGGCCCCTCGGAGCTCCCACTGTCCCCTGCAGCTCTCAACCACTGCTCTGATGCCGCCTCCTCATGCTGCAGCCTCAGGGTCCCAAATGGGGCCCTGGGGTGCAGCTGGATGGAGTTAGCAGCAAAGTTATACACACAGGTACAGCTGAGAGGCCCAGTGAAGAATCGGGGCAAGGGGCCGTTCCCCTGACAGCGGCGGCTGCACCCAGGCCCCCTCCGCATTCCTGCTGAGAGTCCGATGACATCCTGTCCGACATGTCTGTGAAAACAACCCTTGCTGTGTTCATCTCTGCGTTGTTTATGACGGTGAAAGGGCTTGGGAACGAGCCAGATGTCAACATTGGCAGATTCATGAAGTAAAGCACGGTGCCATCCATACAATAGAAAACGACGCATCCATTAAAGATAACATCGAGGAAGAATATTAATAGGCACGGAAAGGCGGGTGGATATATCGGTAAGTTTTAAAGGCATCTCGCAAAACAACAAAGCCTGAACAGTTGTTCGGTCTGAGTGTCAGGGTTATGGGTGATTATTACATTCTTCTGATTTGTCAGGAATTTGTGCAACCACTGTGCAATCTTAAATAAAAGGTATTTATCAAAGAGTCTCAGAATCACACTGCTCAACACTGAGGACCAAAGTATACGCAGGAAGTGTAGAAACGTTGCCACAGCAATTTCGCTTGCAAAACTGAGGCTAGTGGTACTGCACTTGCCACAGCCCCCCTGCCAGGAGTCTGTGGCTGCCTTATCCAAAGGATGCACTCTACCCGAGAGCCCGCACACATAGCTCAGCATTTGGAAGAAACTTATTGGTCCACACCCTGGGAAAGGCTGGCTGTTCTCACTTCTCCTTGCACGCATGAGGTCTCCTTTGTCCTGCTTTGTTCTTTCCCTTCTCTCTCCCTGAAGAGCTCTGGCATGGCTCAAGCAAGTAAATTCTGCCCATGGGTGGTAGGCAGGATAATGGCTCTCCTAAGATGTTCATCTTCTAACCCCTGGATCCTGTAAATTTGTTAGCTTGCATGGCAAAAGGAACTTCACTGATGTAGTTTAGGCTATAGACATGAAAGCAGGGAGATGATCCTGATTATCCAGATGGGCCCAATCTAATCACATGAGCCCTTAAAGACAGAGAAGTTTCTCAAGCCTGGGTCAGAAGAAATGTGGCAGAAGGAGGAGTCAGAGGGGGGCGCCACCCCCACGTATGCAGGGGGCAATTGGGACAACATGAGCAGGGATGTGGGCGGCTTCTAGGAGCAAAGACAGCCCCCTCCCGCCCGCTGACAGCCAGCAAGAAAGAGGACCTCAGTCCCGCCACCACAAGGAACAAATCCTGCCAACAGCTTGAATAGGCTTGGAAGCAGATGCATCCCCAGAGCCTCCCGAAAGGACCACAGCTCGGCCAACGCCTTGATTTTGACCTTGTAAAACTCTAAACAGAGGACCCAGCAGAGCCACACTGACCTACAGAATGGTGTAATAGTAGCAATTCTCTTAACAACTTTCCAATACACAGGGCAGCAGTGTTAACAACCGTCCCCGTGGCAAACAAGGCGCTGTTGTAATGCACTGACCTGTGGCGATCTGTTAGGGCAGCAACAGGAAACTCACACACCGCCCTTCAGCACCAGAGCAAACGCCACCCCATGAAGCTGTCTCTGGTCCCTGCGCCTGCAGGTGAGCGTCCCCTCTGAATCCCAAACCTTCTGCCCCTGAGTCTCCGCAGCCGTTCCCATAGTCCACCCCGCATCAGGGTTATTTCTGCACCCCTCCTGGGACTCCTTCTAGACTCTGTGCTGTTCAGCGCACTATCTGAGGCTCACTCATCTTTATTTTTCTTCCAGGGCACACATAACACATACCTCACGTGTAGCTGGTGCTAAACTTCCGTGGGAAAGATGCCTCATGACCTGCAAGGATGGTTATTGTTTAATAAAATGAATGGCTGTGGCAATGAGGAATCGACAGGTGGGCCCTGGAAATATTTGCAGATGGAGAAAGGAGCAGCTGACTGATGACGGATACTGACAGCGTAAGGAAAACTGGGACATGCAAAAGCAGAATATACTAATGCGGGGCTGCTTGGAACCTGAGTGCTCTGGCAGTGGACTCTGGAATGCAAGTTCACGCACAAAATAAATAGGATTGCATCGGGGACCAAAATGTCTTAAAATATAACCTCTTAAAATGCTCGACTTCTGGCAACATCAAGTTGTAGTTGAATTAATATCCTATTTCTGTTTCATATGGATATAAACATTGTGGGAAATGTAACACAATTTTAAGAGTGTTAAAAAAAGAAGAAAGGGAAACTCCCAAGTTTCAGAGAGAGAGAGAAGAAGGAACTCAAAGTCAGGATGTTAAGAGCAAGAGTTCCAGAAAGACCCCGCCTTCCAGCTGGTACAACTGCCAGACAGCGGAGCTGCCGTTCCCCTTGGCCTCGGAGTGAGTGCACAGAGCAGGCCGCACCAGCACCCTGTGACACGACACAGGGAAGGAGACGCAGAGTGAATCCGCAGCACAGTGAAGAAAATGGTAATTCACACCTGACCCAGAGAGGCAGCGTTCCGGCCCTGGGGACAGAGTCGAGTTTGGAGAGAGAGGGAGGCTCTTGCAGATTACAGTAGCTCATTGGAAAGCCTAGGACCACTCCAGAGCCACCAGCTACCATGGGACCAATGCCACCCATCCCAAAGGGCCTGTGAAGTCCACCAGATTCTTGCAAGAAGCCCTTAACCCACCTCCAAGAGGACAGAGAACACCTCCACTTGACTTCTCCTGGGACCCCAGGCTCCCAAGAATGAAGAAAAGGGACAAGACCCGGTACATCCACTCTGTCATACATACAACCTGTATAGAAGGGCCTTCCTCCTAAGACGGACAGTCAGAGCCTCCCAGTGGACGTGGAAGAAGGGACCCTGGGCACTCCTCAATAGTGGCCTCCTCGCGCCCTCCCGAGACCATTTGGACATGCCTCTGGCCCTGCAGGCCATTCTGGGTTTGGAAAGAGAGGAGAGTCTTCCTTCAGTGGTAGGTACTTTCCTTCTGGCAGTGAGCCAGGTCCTGCTCTTGCCCTTGGATTCAGAGACTGGGGTAGAGGGGAACAAGTAGAGGGGGGTGGGGGGGGTGTGTGTGCATGCGTGTGTGCATGTCCACGAGCTTTCCAGGGTTAGCAATCAATGCAAGTGTGCAAAGTGAAAAATTAAGAGCCAGCCTTGCCCCACTGAAAGAGCTCCAGCATTGGCATTGGGAGACCTGGGTTTAAGTCACCGCTCAGACATGCACTTCGTAAAAGTAGAAGCTTCCCTGCCAGGCACTGAGTTTAGTGTTTCACCTGCATCTTCAGAGCCTACAGAAGAACCATCAATATCCCCATTTCACAGATGAGAAAGTAGAAGCACAGAGATTTGAGCAATGGGCCCAAGATCACCCAAGAGCTAAGGGAGAGACCCGACACCGGAACACGGGAGCTGGCTTCACAGTAAGTGCTCTTGGCTGCACCACATCTCCCCGAGCCTCTGTCGGCCCATCCGTAAAACGGGTGCGATGGTACAACATACCTCAGAGGTGTATTGCGAGAGTTCCAGGAAACAACGCAAAGTAAAGTGCCTTTCGTGAGGATGTCCGTTGTGTCATGATCAGACAAGATTAAATGTCACGGGTATCAGAAGGGAGGGACCGTCTCCTTCCGGCCTGTTGACAAAGGCCTGGGAAGACAGCGGGTGAGACAGCGGGGTGAGCCTGGAGGGCTCCGTCCGCCTGGAGGGATCTCGCCGAGCCACTCAGTCAGCCAAGGGGAGCTGAGCGCCAGCCCTCCTTCCGCCCCAGCGTGCCGGGGAAATCACATTTGTGTGAGAAGCCGAGGCATGCTAATCAGTCATTTCTGTCATTTGTGCTAAAATCTAATAAGAGCTGGTCTTACCTGGTTTAAGACCACAGCTCTCTGTGTGCTGCCGGTTTCCCACCGCCCCCACCACCCCGCATCTCATTACAGCCCATGGAGCCTTTGACTCATTTTTGCACCTTCCCCCACACCTGCATTTTGATCAAAGCCCTGGAAACCCCAGCTCTGCGTTCTTCAAGGTGCTTTAAGCCCCACTCTCTTTCAATCCTCACAACCGTCCAGCAGGGAGGTGGGTTTACCCAGGCCTATTTCCCAGATGAAAAGACTGAGGTTCAGGGGAGCTAAGTAACTTGCCCAAGAGAGAAGAGGGGGATAGAGGAGAAGCGGAGGAGCTTGGCCAGCCCTGCACTGCTACATTCAGGTCCTAGATAACCCGGCGTGGGCTGAGGCGGGTTCCCTGCGCCTGCCCCAGAGCAGGATCTCGGGCCAGCCTCTGCGGGGAGCAAGGAAAGGAAGCACCCTCACGATGTCAGGCAGCAAGGAGGACCCCTAGAAAGGAAGAACATGGGGCAAATGCCTGGGCTCGAAGGTTAGGATAATTGGCTGCAAAGGAGACAGCACCTGGTCCCCACCCCCACTAGGATGTGATGAAGGTGGGGGGTGAGGCGGGAGAGGAGGGAGCAGGCCTCCTTCTGCTTCGACTCCCAGAACTCTGCTCTGGGCTCCCAGGGCTGCTGCAGACAACGCTGGAACAGTGGGAGCAGCCTGAGCACCACCGTCCTCATAGTCCCCCCCACAAAAAGTCAGGGCTCAGTCCCAGGAAAGGGACTCTTGGTCTCCCCCTCAGGCTGTCACACAGGCACAGCAGAGAGCCCTGCTGCCTTCTTCCCTGCTGAACAGGTGTGGCGGGGGGAGGGGGCGATGTCAGGCTAGAACAGAAGAAGCAGGGCAAGCCTGTGTATTTCTCCTGGGCCGCACTGAGAAAGCTGACCTAAGGCTATTTTGGTCCCTGGGCACAGGATGGTCCCTCCTTCTGTTGGAGTCACATCACCACCACCACCCCCAGGCAGCCCTCCTGGGTGGCTTCCTCTAGTGCAGCCACACTGGTATTGGCATCTGACACTGGGGGCAGTGCAGCTCACTCTTGCTGCTGTCCTGTCACTGTTCTGCTGCCTCAGGCTGACCACACACAGCTTCTCAAGCAGCTGTCATGCTTCAGGCTCCTGAGTGGTCCACTTGAAACTCCCTGTCCAATGGCCTGGTGACGGGAATAATCTCCCCTCCCCTTCTCCTCTCTTCTCTCTTTCCTCTTTGGAAGGGAAGAGGCACAGCTTGCTTCTTCAAAGAAATCCACTCTCTCCAGTCTCTCAAATTCTATATTTCAATCCTTCATTCTCTTGAGGTAGGTGATAAGGTAAAGGGGGCAACGGCAGTTTCCAGCCACTCCTCCCCAAGTCCTGCCCACATGACTTAGCACCTCGCTTTGGAACAAGAGGATGTTTTGCACTTACTGTCTTGTGCCTACCTGTGGGGCTTAAGAAAGAATCCCACTTCAGCTTCCTGTCCTAGGAGCTGAGGCAGCAGCAAGACCTGCACCCCTCCTTGTCACAGTGCTCATCTCGGGCCCCAGGCTCTCCATGTCTTCTCCCTGAGCAGTGTGACTGGATGTCTGTCACACCCCCCAGCAATCTGACCCAAATGCGTAAGAGAAGGCTCATGTGAGGAGTGGATGCACGACTTAGTGTAACGAATCTGGATCACTAGTCAGACAGCCTTGTCGTAATCCCGTCTCTCTCACTGAAGGGCTGTGCGACCCTAAAGGAGTCACTTACCCTCTCTGGGCTTACGTTCCTCAGCTCTAAAACAAAGAGCTTGAACTTGATGGTCTTCAAGGTCCTTCCAACTCTGGGATGCTGAGCTGGCCTTGGGGATTGCGTGAGGCCAGGGCCGAGCCAGTTGAAGGGTGGAGATGATGCTAAAAACTCTTTGGGCAGTGCCTGATTATTGCCACGCCCATCAGCGGGCTGCTTTGTGTCAGGTGACAAGGCTGCCACAGGATCTGTCTCCTGCCTTAGGGGACAAGTGCTCCCCCGGTTCAGGACAGAGACAGAAGGGCAGACCCCTGAGCCTGGGGGCCCCGGGTAGCATCAGACCTAGCAGGTCGGGGAAGCTGCATGCTGCAAATAGCTGTATTCCAAGATCTAAAAGGGGCAGCAAATGGGATGGTTTCCAGGCTCCCCCTCAGCTAAAAATAAAAGTATCATGGGCTCAGGGATGTCCCCAGTCATAAATCAACCAGCTAGGACTATTTTTGTCCTTGTCCCATGCCAGGGGTCCCATCCTGCGACCTCCATCCATCTCATCCTCTTCTTCCTGGTCTCCCAGCTACCTTGGCTCTGACGCAGGAGGAGGTTCACGCTCTGTCTCTGGACAGAAGCTCAGCAGCTGGGCCACGCCAGCGTGAGAATCCTACCCCTGGCTACAGGTGAAGAGACAGGCATTCTGGTGCCTCCACCAGCCTCCATGAGCCTGCTGAGCGTGCATCCACTCTGACAGGCTGACCAAGTCCTGGTCCAGGCCAGGTTTCCCGCCTGCATGGCCAGCAGGCAGTCCCTGGGCCGGGCCATGGTGTTTTTCCAGGAGTAAACATCCCTGGGTAAGCCCGCTGCCTGGCTGTGGGTGGGGCTTCTCCTTCGTGTCATCACAGGGGTTAAAGTCCCACTTCTTAAGGGCACTGGGAGGATTAAATGAGACTTTGTATGTAAAGCGCTAAACCTAGCACCTGGCAAGTCACACAACTCAGAAAATAAGACTTTCCCCCCTGGCCACTGTCAGGAGCTGAGGCTTTCACGGCTGACCCATGTCTTCAGGGAGCTCCTTTGAGGAGATTTTTGTCCATGTGAAACCCCAAGTCAGCTTCAATTCCAGCTCTCGGAAAGATCTTTGAAGACATTTCGTGCACTCTGAGGTCCTAAATCAGTTAGTTCCCTAGTGACTAACCACAGAAGGATGTGGCAGCTGGGCCAGCAGAGACCGCCGTCTCACGTCCAGTCTCCCACTGCCCTCTGCAGGCTCCAGTCGATACTGCAGGTGTTGTGTGCGGCGTCCTTGGGGGCTAGGATCCTCCTCTGTAGACTTGAGGCCCATGGCTACTTGAAACTAATTACAAAAATTCTGAGGCACACCATTTTTTTGCCACTCTGACAAAAAAATAAGTACACTTGTGATTCACAAAAAAATAATAATAGTAATCAACTACTCTTTTCACTCCAAAGTGACTTTTTAAAATATCAGGTGCCTGTACTTATATAAATGGATTTCTGGTACCAAGACTTAGCCAATCCGATGCAACGTCATTACATGACATGACCAGTAAAATGCAGCTCTATGACATACGACCTGTATGCTTGTGGTTCCGGATGGGGCATTCACACTAGACAATTGTTGTGTGGGCTGTTGTCATTTTTTTTACAATCTAAAGGAAAAGAGCCCAGTGCCCCTGACTAAATAATCAGGTAGTGCATGTTTTAAACATTCTTGTGGCATACCTGTGGGAAATCGCATCCCTAGAACATTCCAGAAAAACCATTTGAAACAGACAGGTGTGGATAGCAATGTAAATACTGGACCAATTTTTAAAGCTCTTTAGTTTTGGTCATGTTAGAAGGGAATTGTGTAGGAAATGATGTGTGTTAGTGAATGAAGGCACGTGAGTGTTGCGTGTGTGCAATCTCCAGGCATGACGGCGGGCTGAGATGGCAAACATCGGCATTTGGTGTGGCTGTGATGACTGGTAAACACTCCTCCTGTGCCGGCCAGCTCACGGTGGAGTTTATTCGTGACATCAGGCTCCAGGCTCAACTGCACAGCTCCCACTCACCTTCCGAGGCCAGAGCTGTGGACCCTGTCTGGTAACACGTGGGGATTTCACGCTATGAGGGCACATGACAATGTCACATCACCCACCTGGTTCCACAAAGCGATGCGGAGGGAAGTTCTCACCTGCTGGAGC
Organism: Phyllostomus hastatus; assembly: GCF_019186645.2. Classification (NCBI taxonomy): domain Eukaryota; kingdom Metazoa; phylum Chordata; class Mammalia; order Chiroptera; family Phyllostomidae; genus Phyllostomus; species Phyllostomus hastatus. The sequence continues at coordinate 85,162 of NW_025333873.1, read as the reverse complement.
AACTACAGGGTGTCTGCCTTTCTCTCGCTCTTTGCCAGCCTTGGGGACTTGGAGGAATCTCAGCAGAGTTCCTTAGGCCCAGATATTACCTCACAGTAAGCAAGCCAAGTTGTAACTGCAGATTCCTTATCTAACTGGAGTTTTCAGGTCACATATTTATAGACTTGAGAGCTAGAGAAGACCTCGGAGGTTATTCCAGTGCCATCCTTTCATTTGGCACTAAAGTGAAGCACAGAAAAGGGAACTGATGTCCAAGGTCACACAGGTGAAGACAGAGCTAGGTGAGAATCCAGGCTCCTTAACTGTTTTTATTCTGGCTGATCTTAAGTTTGAGTAGTATCCTTTTTAGATGGAAGTTACTCTGGCTTAAAGGAAGATTTGAACCCTGATTTTTTTTTCTTTTCTTTTTTTTTTCTTTTTTTGGAGATACACAAAGGGGATGAGAAGAAACCTAGCATAGCACACTGTAGGTGCTCAATTAATCTTACTTTATGCAGCTTAACAAATTAGATCCAATTAACCTTGAATTGCTTTAATTCTTTATTTTCTCCAATGAGCCAAAGGTTGTTAGAGGTTTGAATCTCACCCCACTGTCCCACTGTAAAACTGGGCACAGATCTAAAGTTACAACATGACATTAATTGGTTTGAAAGAAAGGCTTTTGAGGAAGGCACATGGATTTAAAGCAATTTTGGTTTAAGCTTCTAGAGGTTTGTATGATTCTCTTTGAAGGACACTTGAGGTTATACAGTCTGCCCAGTGAGTAGCATGTAGCACAAACACTTCCTAAATCAGTTTAATCGTACACATGATTAAAACAGACATGAAATGACCCTTAATTGCATATTACCCACTTCGGTCTTGGGCCTAATAGTTTAGAATTGGCTTATCATTATACTTGCAAAGCACATTTTTTGATCAAAATCTTCCAGTGCATTCAGTGTTCTTCCAAACACCATTCGGATAAAGCACAGCACTGTCACCCTGCCACTCCCGTAGATCCGTGTTCCATGCTCCGTGAAGGCCCGAATAGCAGAAGACAAGTCTGCCAGGTGCTTTCTCTTCAGACCCTCACAGACCAGGGTTTGCAGTTCTCTGGTATGCCCGTGACACACTGGAAAGGAACGATACAGAACTCACTGCTTGGGTCTTTCCATAGTACATGTCTCCTCCTGTCCATACTCTCTCTTTCTCTTTTGTTTAATCCTCACCCAAGGATATGTTTATTGATTTTAGAAAGAGAGGAAGGGAGAGAGAGAAACATCAATTGGTTGCCTCCCACAAGTGCTCTGACCTGGGATCAAACCCGTGACCTTTTGGTGCAGGAGATGCCGCTCCAACCAGCCGAGCCGCCCAGCTGGAGCCCCTCTGCCCTCTCGTACACAGTCACCTCCCACCACTGCCAGCCACCACCGTGAGGACCAAACGCCACTTCGCAGTCCCGGCTGTTGGCAGTGCCCCCAGGGCAGGGCCCCTTATGTTCCTAGTCATTCCTTTATTTTTATTGAGCACTTTTCATGTGGCAGCCACCCTAGTAGGCTCTGGAAACACAGGGATGACCAGACACAGAAGTGGTCCCTCCTGCAGCACTCACCGTTCTTCAAAAGCATAGAATCAGCTTCTCAGTCATATCCACTGCAGGGATGTTAAATCACTGGTGCGTTTTTACATAGCAAAGGGGCTTAGATTAGAATCTCTGCTTTAGGTCTGGGGCCTTGGACTGGCTCATTAAATCATTGAGTTGTGCATCAGATTATTCACAAGGAGCACGTGTGCAACCCGTGCAAGCTTCTAGGGAGCCATGCAGCACCTCCCCCTCCTCTTGGGATGGGGTCGGGGAACTGTCAGCACCGGGGCCGTGTCGGGAAGGTTCTGGGCTGGGGAAGGCGGCTGCACAGCCATGGGCGTCCTCACTGCCTGGCAGCTCCACACACTGCATGCGTGGCTCTCGCCCCAGAGCTAAAGCTGCCGGCGGGCCTGAAGGATGACTGTCCGCCTCCTTCACTCTCAGTGCTGAGGTCTGGGATGGCAGCTTTGCCTGCCCTGGGGGATCTCCAGAACCTTCCCCATTCCTGGAACCCTCTGGGTCTGTAAGAACCCACTTCACCTCTAAACCCAAAGGGCCTATCAAATTTCCCACCAAATAACCCAGGAGGAACTCCAACTTGGGGGTCAGGAAGAGCCTGGTTCTGCCACCTCAGCGGAGGCTGCCAGTGCAAAGGCAACTGAAGAACCCTGTGTGTGCAGGAGCCCAGCTTCTCTGCGGCAGTAACCAGTCGCCATTCAGTGACGCCATCTGGCTTCCTGCATGGTCTTCGAGGGCACCTGTGAGTCCCCAGCATCAGCCTGACACATGGCAATCACAGGACCAATGTGGGTCATCTAATTAATTAATTTGTTTCTCTTTCTTTCTCCATGTCCATGATACCTCACGCTGTGATTTTAGCAAAGCAGGATCTTAAAAACATGCTAGTGGTGGGCACAAAATTAGGCTCTTTTGAAGTTTTATCCATCACCTTCACCTTCACGGGAAATAATGAGATCTGTGGGTGATAGCTCTGTATCACACAGCTCCCCCTTCCTCTAAAGAGGCCCAGCTACAAGCTGCACTTTAAGCGGGTTTCTTACTATTTTCTTGCAAGTTCAAAGGAGTGCTTCAACTGGACGGTGGAGGGTGGCATTGACCCAAGGCTGCCCGGTTGAAAGACAGCCTAACATCTCACTGCCCTCTGCAGAGCCTTCCCCTGCAGCTCACAGGCCTCTACCCCGGCCCCCGCCCCCCAGACCGAGTGGCTGCAGGCTGAGTGGGTGCTTGAGAGGCATCATACCAGGGTAGTGAACTTGTCCACGCAGGCATTGCGGATCTTCTCCGGGGTGGCAGGGCTGTCTAGCCGGAAAAGCTCCTTCGCATTACCTGCATGCTGATCTCGAGCTGCCCGGATGGCATCCTTGATGGCAAAGAAGATGGAGGCCGCCAGGAAAAGAGGAGGCTCCCCGACAGCCTGAGGGGGACAGCGTGGGGGACAAGAAGTCAGGCCAAGAGGCCCCGGCCCCCACAGCAGGAGGGTCAGCGATGCCAGAACCGCAGCCACCAGCACCAGCCAGCCTCAGTCAGTCAGGGCTGGGAACAATCAGTCTGGTGAGTGACTTGACCTCGCTGGCACGTTTCTTTGAACTCTGCGTGATTCTCTGATGACATCATGCAAATGTAATGTACGATTAAAAGTAATATTCAATAGTTGTTCTGTACAAAAAAACGAAAACAAAACCTGGCATGGACTTCCACTCACTCCTCAATTATAAGCGGAGGGGAACTACAGCGCTGACCCCCATCATTTATGGGCAGCATAGTTAGACTTATAGCAGCTACCGGAATACACACGTCACGGCAAACAAGAACTAAAGCCTTTCCTAACACAGGCGATTTTGGCCTGCAAAGCACAGACCAAACACTATCTGTATCAGAATCACTAGGGACACCTGTTAAAAATGCCTGTTCCAGGGCCCTGCCCCAGACCTACTAAATCACAGTTTTCTAGGGGTGGGCCCCACGGAACTGCATTTTTATCATGAACTAATGGCAGGGACTGCAGTGTCCCAGGCCCTCCCAGGGTAACATAACCCACGAGATAGGCGAAGGAGTGGGTTTCACTGCTGGCAGGTGATTGTCTGTCTTCCTTAGAATTAGAACTCTATCAATCAACTTGATTGATTTTCAACCATTTTTTTCATACTTGCTGGGGACACAGAAGAAACAGAGGATGGCTCTCATCCTTCAGGCATGAGGATCAAGTCTTAGGTCGGGCAGCAGCCACTGAAGGAGGTGGTGGGGGCACGCAGAGGCGCTGCCCCATTTTCAGTGGGTCTGCTGGCTCTCACAGGATGACAGGGCACTGTATCTGTGAGATCATCTCTGGGACGAAACAGCAGGGATGCGCGCCCGAGACATGGGCATAGGTCAGGGTTTGACCCACAGGACTGGGCTGAGGAATTCCTCACTGTGCCCTGGCTTCAGCCACATGGAGGTGGTGTCATGCTCAATCCGGTCCCCTGGTTCTCAGGCAAGACTGCCGGTCCCTTCACCACTCTCACCAAAGCCAGGGTCAAGCCCTCTTCTCTCTTCCACATGAGCCACCTGCAGACCCACATGGCAGGCAGCTGGAGCCCCGTCGCCACCCACGGCCTCCCACAGAGCAGGCAGGAAGGCAGCCCAGGCCCAGGGCAACCATACCTTGGACGCATAGATGGCCTTCTTGTTGGGGCAGTCGCGGAGCAGGGACACCCTGAACTCAGTGGGGATGCTGCCGAATGCAGGGATCTTGTAGGTGCTGGGGCCACGCGTGTGCAGAACCCCATCGGGGGAGTAATGCAGCTCCTCCATGGTGAAGAGGCCCAGGCCCTGGACAAAGGCCCCTTCCACCTGCAGGGCAGACAGAGACCGTGGACACACTGCCTTGCCCACCCCCAGGGACGGGTCCTGCTTCCCATAGCGGGCACCAAGCCACCCGGACTGGGGCCTGGAAAGAAGCTGCAAACAGCCCTGCACTGCCTATCTGGCTCCCGCCCACCCGAGATGACCACTCTAGGCCTCCTCCAGGCATTGGCGCAGGAAGAGCACAGGCATTAACCCTGACGGTGAGTGTCAGAACTGGTCAGAGAGCCCAGGAGGCTCACACCAGGGTGGGCATGATTTCCCATTACAGCCTGACTCAGGGCAGGCAAAGATGTTCCTCCCATGTCGTCTCTGGGGAAATGGTGACCTCGAGCTGAGACACAAGCTCACAAGCTGATGGTTGCTGAGTGTCCGCCAGGCACCCACGCTCCTCCTGTGTGCTGAGTGGGACCATGCTTCTGAGCAGCCCCACCAGAGCAGATACCAGGCTTTTTGAACTCCCAGCCCTCCCTGCCCTCTGGGAAGAGGAGTGGCCCTGCGGGTAGCTTTCTGGTCTGTTCGGGGCACCCACCACACTCCGCTGGCTCACTCATCTGCTCGCCTGGCCTCGTTCCTCAGAATCAGGGAGTGGCGCACACAGCCAGACAAGAAAGTTGGGGGGACCAGGTCTAACCACCTTCACGTCTGCGGGGTCCAGCGCAGGGCCTGCCCAACGGCTGGTCAGTGAACGAATGAACCAACTGACCAATGACTTGGTCTCTGTGTACTCAGTAATTGTCCACTTTTGAAAAATGCAATTTACCTTCTCTCCCAGATGCTCAGTACTTTAGGCTCTGGTTCCTCCTTCTGTCTCTTCTGCTCCTACCTGCTCTGTACAATAAATACTCTCATATTTTTTAAAGTGTGTTTCTTTGGGCCATCCCTTTCCTCCTGTTGTTTCGAACCCATGCTGGAGTACATTGCTGTCATGGGCAGAAGGAAAATGAGGAGCGGGTACCTTCCCTGACCTCAGACCTCACTTTCTGCACATCGACCCCAAACTCAATCTCCATGCAACCGTGCTCCCTCTCACACTGTGCATGTGCGTATGTGTGTGTGTGCACGATGTTTTCTCCATTCATTTTGTTCTCCAAGGCACGAGTGCCCTTTCCAAGTCAATCCACACTCATTTGTCTTCTGCCTCAAGAGGGTGGGGGCTCTCTGCATCTAACTCCCACTCTGAGGAAGACACTCTTGCCACCACATTCAGACCTGCCTAAAAATGACACCGGACAAGATGCTGTGGCTGGTGACCCTAGGAAGCCTGGGCACATCAATAACCAAGTCTGTCACCACCCAGGCTCCTTACCCGCCCACGAGCCTTACCTGTCCAATATCGATGGCAGGGTTCAGACTGGAGCCCACATCCATGATGATGTCTGTGCGAATATTCTACAGGGGAGGGCGAAATAACAGCAGTTGAGAAGAAAGGGATGTGTGGAAGGACATGTGGGATCCCGGTGACCCTTAGACTATGAAGCGCCAACCCAGACGGCACTTTCCCAAGCAGAGTGCTCAGAGCACACTCAGACAGGAGCACGGGCCCTCCCGCCCATCTCTGCTGCCATCTTCACTGCGGAAGTTCAAGTTCTCAGCAGCAGCTGGGAAGGGGTTGGGATGGCAATGGTCTCAGTAACCCAAAAATAACTGCTCGCCCACCCACGTGTGAGTGGGAGGGGCAGGTCTGTAGGCCGCTGGGGCTTCAGACCTGAGTCTGGGTGGAAAATGTAAGGAAGGCGTCAGCAAAGTACGTTCCGTGGGCTGAATCCAGCCACCCCCTTGTGTTTGTACAGCCTGTGAGCTAGTAATGGTTTTTATGTTATTAAATAACCAAAAAAAATAAAAAGAACATGTGGTGACATATGAAACCCATTCAATACATGCCATTCACACTCAGTGTGCATCAATAACATTTACGGGACACAACGACGCTTATTCGTCTTCCTGCGTCCACGGCCGCCTGTGCGCTGCGATGATGATGTCGAGGCAGCGTCTTCGTGGCCCAGAAAGCCTGGAGTTTTTACTCTCTGGTCCTGTACAGGAAGTTTGCCGAGCCGCGATGTGAGACACTGTCTTCCCAACCACAGAGTTTGTCTCTTGGTGGTCCAGTTCAGTTCTTTTTCCCCCCTTTACTGCTGAAGTTCTGCAAACTTCTTACCTTATGATCCCCTGTGAGGCAGTCAATCTCCACTTCAGAGCAGGCCACCCCATAGGAGAAGTAGTGGAAGGGGATCCCTGAGTTGGTCTCAAAGCTGTAACCAAGGTTGGGCGTTCTGGAGCAGAAAACGAAAAAACATTGTCTATATATTGTGATGAATATAATCCCCCCATAAATATACAAGCAGCTTGTCCCACAAGATCTTAAGACCCCAAAGGTTGTATTTTTTCATTCATCTGTTCTTCAAAAAAGTCCACGTGTTTGAATATTTTAACGATTTAACGAAACCCAGGCATTCCAGAGCACTGTGTCTCTTGTCTCTGTTCCATTTTGCCAGTGGCCCTCGTACGAGTCATTCTGTGCGGCCGAGCGGTGTTTAGTATCAGGGTGCTGGCCTCTACGTGGTGGAAACAGAGGTGACAGAGTTCCCTGAGCTCACAAAGGACATGAAATTCACACTCCAAAGGATCCACGAGCTAGAATTCACGATCTCAGAACCAAAGGTTCCTGTGTGGACTGCTAGGCTGTTCACACAAGCTCACCTTGGGCTGCTCATCTGTCCTTAGAGCTACACACCTGCTCACAGGTGAAAGTTAGCAAGATCACTATCTCAGACCAGCCTGGGTGCATCTTTAAGCAGCCACTTGCCTGCATTACCCCTCCTCTCACGGGTCCCTTCTAAATTTCAACAAATGACTTGAGGAAAGTGTTAATAATAAAAGTAGATGCTCTCCTACATGTTTCTTTCTTTTCCAGTCCTGAGTATCTTATGCAATTCCGATTTTGCATGTTGTGTATATGTATGTATATACGTGTATATATTCTCACATCAGAGTTTACAGTACTCTGTATCTAAGTTATTCTGCACATGACACAGAAATAATGTGATGTGATCAGAATCTGCATGAAAATAAAATCGATACAGGACTGAGAAAGAAGGCTTCTCCCAGGAGGAAGCTCAACTTTCTTTGACCTCTCTTTCCGCCATCTTCGTCTGGGTATTCCCTGATACAACCCCAGTTTTATCAGCTCCAAAATGAAATAGGAACTTATCAGAAAATCCACACTAGTTTGTGTTTGCATAGACCAAACATTACATAATCCCAGGGAGCATTGGCAAAACATTACTTTGCCTAAATAATAAAAATAAAGATAGATTTATATATTTACAAAATCTTTTGAAGCATACAATGAACTATTTCCCAAATCCACTGATCTGTGAAAGGAAAAGTCCTAGTTAAACTTCCCAGAGAAAGCTAAAACATGACGGCTGACAGTCACTACAATCATATCTTTTCTCAGCTTCTAAATCAGATGGGCCAACCTCCAGCTCTTCAAGCTACTACTGGACTTTACAGTTGCGGAAGACGGGCGCTCTTTTCTAAACCTCACTGTAAGTTCTGTGAGTTTGGCGCGTTGTAACAAGGCCATGTGCTCTAAATCCTTCCATTCTTTTGAAGGGAAGACTCCGTAAAGAAATCCAATGCGTAGTACACAGTGACACACCAGGAAACTCAGAATACACACCCCCCACCCACCCCGGCTCTCACAGGTGGGCGCTGATGGAGGCGTGGTTGGAAATTGTTCCATTCTGTCACGAATGAGGAAACACATTTGTAGGGAATCAGTGATTTCCCCAAGGCCCACGTATTTTAGAACATCTGTAAGTGGAAATTAGTGGAAGTCCACTGAAAAGAGCAGAGTTTTGGTGGAACTGCTCTCTCCTGGCCGCAGGCCGACAGAACTGAGTGCTGGAAGGACCCCGGGAGGCCAGGAGGACAGCACAGTGTGGGATGGGTGAGCACCCTACGTACTTATAAAACCCGGTGGCGGACAAGCTCACGGCACCCTCGTAGGCAGCCACAACCTGTGGAGAAGAAACAGCCATCAGGAAGGGGTCAGCATGGTTTCCACAAACCCTGACCCGGCACCCAGCTTTGGTAAGCTCCACCTCCTCTTCTGGAACTCAACTGACACCTCACTGGCAGTTCTCACTGCCACCTCCCCCACCCCCAACCCGCCCCAGCCCTTGACTTCGAAGCCTGGAGCGCTAACTGGTCTTCCTGCCTTAGGCTGCCTCCCCCAACCCCCACCCCACCCCTCCAGCACAGGCAGAGTGAGCAGCTTACATACCACACGCCCACGGCACTCTCTACTCTAGACCTTCTGATGACTCCCTGCTGCCTACAGAGCAAATACCTGATATTAAGGACCCCGATCATCTCTGGTGTAGCACACACACCATGGCCACACTGGCCAAACTCAAGTGTCAACTCTCTCTCATCCCCTCCATATCCCCGTACCTGGGCACATATGTGTATGTGGCTCCTCTGCCATATCTGTCCAAACCCTCTTCTTCCCCCACCAACTAGCTCGAGCTTTCTTATCCAATTGCCTCGCCTCAACAATTACTCCCTCTACTGGCCATTTTAATAACAACTCCCTGTATTGCTCATTTGATATCTATGTTCTTATGGATACTTTCCTATTCATAAATTTATCCATCTATCTGCTCACCCATCCTATCTCCTTAACTACATCATAAGTTTTTGAGGGTACCCTCAACACCAAGATCTAACTTATTGTTGATATAGTTTGCATTGTAATTGTCATCAATAACCAAGCCCTTAACTATGCACCAGGTGCTATCGAGTAATCTGCACACATTATCTTACTGAATATTCAGCACCACCCTATAAGAGCAGCATTATTTCATCTTACAGATGAGAAAACATTTCTCTGGGATCGTTACCCTGTGTATAGGGTGTCAACTATGTACATACATGGCGGCGGTGGAAATAATGACTGGTCGGCAATACAATACAGACACTGAACAGATTTGATGCCTGCCATCTCCTGACTACACCTCTGTGACCATGACTTTTTTGAGGTTATCTGCTCCTAAGAGACACTGGACAATATGGCTAATAGTGGATGACAAAGCTCAGGTCAGCAGACTGTAAAGGCTGTTGTCGAACACACTGACACCCCCTTCCAAACTGACACTAGAATCTGCACTACCGAAACCTGCCTGCATCCCACGGGATCTGTGTGTGTGCTGGCATGCGTGGGGAAGGGAAGGGAGGCAGAGGAAGATGAGTGGGTCTGGCAGAAAAAGCCGGTTTCCTTTGACCCTGCTGCACCCCTGAGCTGGTGCGCACGCAGCCGCCTTCTAGGCATTACTCCAGTACCGTGCCGCCCCTGCCCCCCTTCCAGCACTTCCTGCAGCTTCCCTCTGGGGGCTCCCGGCACGCGGGCCTCCCAACCCGAAATCAGGGAACTGGGTTCATTCCTATCGGGACTGCTTGTCCTGTGACTCCGAAAATCCCAGGAATGATATAAACTCTCGTATAATATCTTTTCCTCCCGCTCCCTTGCAGATGACATCCCAGTGGGGGGAGGCTGACAGGGGCAGCCCTCTGAGAGAAGGGGGTCCGAAGAAAACCAGGCTGACCAGGGGTATGGGTGAGTGAGGTGTGGGGCCATGCTGAGGGAAGAATTCACAGTGAGGCGCGTCCACTGAGCCGTCTTCTCGGGCTCAGGCAGCCACACCCCCAGTTCCCACAGGACTGTCGAAACCCTGGATCAGAAATGTTCCTTAAGCAACTTCCCTCAACTATGAAAACCATTGGGAAAGGGGCCCAGCAAGGCTGAGCATCTGCTTGTCCTGGGAAAGCACCTGGACCCCTCAACCCCTCCCTGCTGTGTGACTGGGTGGCCATCTCCCCTTCCTGCTCAGGGCAGGGACAGGGGCCTGTTCTCCATTCCACTCTCACTTGCAGACGCAGCTGGGACCAGCTCAGACTCACCCAGTCTTCCCAGGAGCCAGAGGGATTCTTTTTCTTGAAGGGTTCCAGCCTTTTCAGGATGGTCTGACAAGCTTCCTAAGGAACACACCCACCGCACACCAGACACGTCAGTCCTCTGCACGCCCTGGCTCAGGGAAAACCTCCAGGGCCCCCACAAAGCCACCTCCAAGTAATGTGCCCAGGGTGCTACTCAAACAGCTTTGTCACCCCCTAAGGAATTACCAAGGCCCAGGGTGGAAACCACTCAACCCTTCCAAGGGGACCACCACTGGCTTTTGCTTGGAGAGTACTTCCTGACCCAGTTCTTAGGCTGACCAAGGGTGAAATGTTTGAGGGATCCCTAGGGACGCAGCTGCTCCCATCAAACTCTTTTGTTTGATTATATCCTCCACGTGGGAGAGAAGCCAGTAGGTCAGACCCGGCCAGCCCCACCATGGATTCTCGATTTCAGTCCATTGTCTGTGGCCAGTTCTCACACCAGGGAGTATGTCTCCCCAGAACCCCCTGCATTTTCTCCAGCTCTTCTCCCCCTGCTACACTCATCCTTCTTGACTTTGGAGGAAGTGATTATGGTTCTTGGGCCCCTCTCTCAGCTCAGCATTTGGAGCAGCAGGGTTCTCCTGGATCGTCAAAGGCATGGTCAACAGCCAAAGAGCCTGCAAGGGCTCTTCCAGCTCCCACCCCAGGGACTCCCTGCGCCCAAAGCCTTGGGCTGGCCCTCAGCTCCACAGGTTCCTGAGGCTCCTTACGTAGACGGCCTGCCCGTTGATGTCGCTGCTGACAGAGGCAGCTGTGGGAGAGGTGTTGGGCACCGTGCTAGTGCTTGTCTCGCTGATGTAGATCTTCGAGGTGGGGATTTTCAGAGCTCTGCTGGCCACCTGTGAAGAAAGACGGCATCGCCCTTTAGGGAAAGGGGGGAGCGTGGGGCTAGGGCTGCCTTTCCCCCAAGACAGGACTCAGGGTTCACAAGCACAGGCAAGAAAACGATTTCCGAAAACCATAATTCTACTGACACTGGAATGTTCCCACATCTGCCTGAACTTGAAGCACTACTTTATGGAATGGTTTAGTTGGAAAAAATACTTCGTAAATCTCATGGTGATTAAAAGTGCCTTTTAACAAATTGGTAGTTACAAGATAATCACAGGGACATGAAGTGCAGCACGGGGAATATAGTCAATAATATTGTAATAACTGTGTATGGTGCCAGGTGTGTGCTGGAAACAGCAGAGGGAACACTGTGTAAAGTATATGATTGTCTAATCACTGTGTGGAACACCTGAAACTAATACGATATAATATTGAATGCGAACTGTAATTGAAAAATAGAAAAAAATGTAAAGTGCTTTTTAAAGCTAACCCTCATTTTTAAAAATCCCATTCAGCCAGCCCCCGGAGTCAAGCAGGTGTGCTCACTCCAATCCAGCTCCACCATCCATCTCCTCTGTGAGGGGTCGCGCATGCGTGCAGAACCAGCTCCCTTTATACACACAACACACCCACCTCACACGCAGTCACAATGCCCTACAATGTTGGTAACAGAAGTGACCTCAGAGATCACACGGCCAACACATCTGCACAAATGAAGACACCCAAACTGACAGAAGTCTTGCTCAAGGCCACATTTAAGTGAGCAGCAGAGCCAGGGCCAGAGCCTAGACCTGATTCTGCTTGCGGTAGGTCCCAGCCCCGAGGGTCTCCCAGCATCGTCCCGCACACAGACTCCACAGTCCACAGGCTGCTCACCTGGACCATCTTGGTGTGAAGGCCTTGGCCCATCTCAGTGCCCCCATGGGTCAGCAGCACAGAGCCATCGGTGTACACGTGAATCAGGGCTCCTGCCTAAGGGGAGGGAGGAAATCCAGACCCAGAACTTAGTGAGTCCTTGTGCAGCTCAGGACTTGAGACAAGAGGGACCGCAGCCCAGGGAAAAAGAGAATCGACCAACAACATTTTGGAAATAAACCCCACACAAAAATTAAAGTAATATCAATCTCATGATTTAATGAGAGAGCCCTTCAGCACTTTGGAAAAGTTTTTCATCTCTTTTCCTTCTCTCTCTCTCTCTCTCTCTGCCTCCCATGCTCAGAGGGAGGTAAATCAAGTATCTTTGTCCTCACTCTGTAGATAGAGAAGTAGGATCAGAAAAATGCAGTGAGTGTCCATGGTTCTGCAGCCAGAAAGGATGAGAACTAGATTTGACCCCAGGTCTCTGAGTCTCCCGTTGCCCTCACTGCCTCATGCATGACACGCTGGACAAAGAGGGACAGGCAAAGGGCTCCTCCAGTCAGCTCTGTCACCTAAGGCTTTCCCCTCAAACAGGAGGAAATGGGGTCCCAGTTCCATGGAGATAGAATTATATATAGCAATTACCTGATTCAGAAAAGCAAGAGTGAAGCTTATTCCAAACTTGGTGGGAATGATGCACAATCCTCTCTTTTTCCAACAATTCTCCCTGGAGAAAAAGGAACATTCTCACAGAATCTCCTCCATCATGTTTATGCCAGATTGAACAGATTTTCAGTTAGCAACTTTGTAGAATCGCAATGAGGCGTCCTCAGAGCTTCCCATATGGTCGCCGTGATAACTGCATTGTGCCCCACTGGTGCAGACAGGATATGAAATGCGGGGATTTGGTTTCTGGGTCCTTCCATGCCACTGGAGCAGGGCCCACCCCTGAGCATCTGACTTTAAAGTATCATCACTCTTCTTCCCCAGATGTAACTCAGATTGGGTGAGAGTATCCTGGTGACCTGGAACTGAAATTGTCTCAGGGAGGACCTGTGGCTCACTGAGGATAATGGTAACACCTCCTCTGTGCTCTATATTTGGTTTTCTGAACAACTCAGTAGAGAAGACAAAACCAGCATAATCATGGCCACCTTGCAGATGATGAAACCAAGGCCCAAGGAGATGGCGTGACCGCCAAGGTCACATTTATAGATTAGCATTGGAGGCAGTCGCACAGCTGCGGCATTCGCAGTCCTGCGCTGGTGTTCGCTGGAACGTGGTGTGCCCGGGAGGCAGACAAGCACGGAGGGATGAACCACGCTGAAAAGCTACGCTGCTCAGTGCAGGCTGGGAGCCCGCCTGCCCCCAGGCTGAGATCACTTCATGAACTTAAAGAGATGGCTATGAACGAGCTGGCTAACGCGGCAGCCTCATAAGTTATTCATTGAATTACTAGCTTTGTATTCTGAGGTCAGCAAAAAGCCTGTAGAATCGGAAACTCGAGAGGGTGCCAGAGTATCGGACTCCTTCCCTCCCGGCACTTACTTGTTGAACTTGTCAATCTCACTCTTCCGAGACTGATACTGAGAGCTTTCAAGACATTCATCCCAGCACCTGGCCAAGGTGAAGCCCTCGAGCTTCTGGTTGAAATGTGTCCGGTCGCCTTCTTTGTACATGTTCTTCCTCCGTACCTTCGCGGGGAGAGAGACACTGAGGCTTGCTGTGCGCAACAGGTGAGGGGGGCAAAACCTAAAGTGAAGCATCCGGGCCCCTCCCGTCAGCACCTGCCTATCCTCTGCCCCCCAGGGAGATGCCCAAAATGCAAAGCCACTGTCCCTTGGAGTAGGGTAACCCACTCTGTCTGGTGCCACCCAATTCCCTGCTTACTTCTTCGGCAGGCAGCCCACAGGTCACTGCAACTTCACTCATCCAATGCTCGGCAATGAGCATCCCCTGGGGCCCCCCGAAACCCCGGAAGGCCGTGTTGGAGGCCAGGTTGGTCTTGCACAGCCGCCCAGTGCCCCGGACGTTGGGGATATTGTAGCAGTTGTCCATATGGAATAGAGCCCGTTCCATTATCTGAAGCCGAGGAAAGCAAAATGGGAGGGAAGAGGGCGTTGGTTTCATTGGGTCCCTGCCTTCCCCAGCCCCACAGTCCCCCGCCCTTCTGCAGGCCCCGGTGCATTCTTCCCAGCACACACTGCGGCAGCCTCTTCCCTGCACCCCGACACTCCGTGCCTCCGCCCTCTGATCTGTGCCTCGTCTGAGGTATCAGGTCACGTCAGGTCAGCAACTTGCTTAAAACCTCCACTTACTATCTTCAGAGTAAAGTCTATCTCCCAGCATAGAATTCAAGAGCTTTCTCCAATGTACATTTTACCCTCTTTTCTGAGTCCAGGTTCCTGTCCCCTGTCACACCCCTCCTCACCTTATCCACCTGCCAAAGCCCCCATTCCTCCATGTGGAAGCCCTTCTCAGACCCTCTAGTTAGAATCGATCACTTGCCTCTTTTTAAAAATGTGACTTTATTCATTAATTTTAAAGTCGTTTTTATTCCCGTTCAAGTTAGACTGCAAGTAGATTAAAGATTTCAATGCTTGCATAGATTGTATTATGCAAAACAGGGCCCCCCTCCACCTTCTTTCCTTCCACTCCCCAGAAACAATCATTTGCAATTCTCACAGCTTATTCTTTAACCGCTATTTCATTACCATCCACATTTCCAAATAATGTGTGTATATTGCCACTTCCTGAATTTTTCAGTTTTAGACTTAAAAATTTTTAATTTTGCTCCCATCTAACCCCTTTTCCCTGAACACACACCAGTTTCCTACCTCCTGTCCTTCCCATGTAGTTTGTATTTTGATCTGATCAATAGTCAGTTTTGTGTTATTATTCTGTAAACATTACTTACAGCTGAACCATGCAGTGATATTATGATTACTTGCTTGATAACATTTCCCCCTGGAGTTAATAAATGGTCTTTATTTTTTCCATTTGCTTAGATTTCTGTGCACATATTAATAAGTTAACTTAAAATGGTATGCTCATCATTTGGGAAAATTGCTTGAATTACTCCTGATAGTTCTGCCTTCTTTTTTTTCATTCTTTCTTTTTGAAAGTTCTAACCCATAGATTTTCTCAATTCAGTTGGTCCTCAAATTTCTCTGTATCTTCTCTCCTATTTTCCCACATTATTTTCTTATGTTTGGGGAGAGCTCCTTGAGTTGCTTTCAAACCTTCTGCTGCCACAGTTTTAATTCATAGAGAGTTCATTTTAATTCTCCAACTATTCCATTTTTATAGCATACTGTTCTTTCATTAAGTTGTAATGACTCACCTCTCTGATGGAATAAACGATGGTTTTTATTTGTTTCATTTTGGGTTTAGCTTACTTCCCCACGTATAGTTTATCTTCCCCACAGGTGGTTTTGTGTGTCTAATTATTTCAGTCCCAATCATCCTGGATGGATTTTGTACATCTCAGTTAATTCCCTTTGTGCTTTCCCTTCATGCCCTGTCAGCTGGCACTTTTATTTCCTTTCTTTGGTTGTTGTGTGTCTCCCCCACCGCACTGTGACCTTCCCCAAGGCAGAAGAAGGCAGAAACAATGCCGTATGCTTCCTGAGGTTGCCACCCTGGGCACTCGATAAATATTTGCTGGATTGAATTTATGATCTTTGGGGCCAAGTACTGTATCGTCCTCAGCCTCATTTTTCCTACCACACCAAGAAGCCAATGTTATAAATAGTAATAACACTAAAAGCATTCCTTCTGCAAACAGTTTTTCACCAGATCTGAAGTGTGAAGTTTCCTGACTGAGCCAATTAGGGAGCTCCTAGCGGGGAGGGGGCGGGGGGGGGGGCGGAGGCGAGCAGCGAGGAACTTCTGCTTTCCTGAAATGTTTGACTTTTTTTCTACAACAGGAATCCGAGCATGTGCGACTAGTATTGTTATAAAATTAAGATTTAAAGAGAATTTTAAAGTAGTATCACCAAGATAACTTCGTTCATTCTCAAAATGGACAAAAACTTGTCTGTCCAAGAGTTGGCTGAGAATGGTCAAAGTGGCATTACCCATCCAGGCTGTAAAATGCGCATCACCCCAGCGTCCGCCACGTGGTGAATGGAAACCAAACTACAGCCTATTCACATCAGGAAATACGACTCATCAATATAAATGCATGGAGAAACGATGCATGCTCTAACATGGATGAATGTCAGGAGCATTATTCTGAGAGAGAAGAGCCAGGGACAAAGGGCTACACAGTGTATGGTCATAGTTACGTGAGAAAGAGCATTTACAAAGACTGAAGGGAGATTTGTGGCTATCTGGGCCTGGGAATGGGCACCAGGGGAACTGCAACATGGGCACAAGAGGTCATTTGGGGGTGATGAAAATGTTCAAGAACTGAAATGTGATCATAGTTGCATGACTTTGAATTTACTAAAGAAAAACATTAAATTATATCATTCAAATGGGTGAACTTCATGGTATGTAAACTGTTCTTCAATAAATTGTTTTTTAAAAGTAACTCAACTCATTATTTAAAATTCAAACATTACAGAAGTGTGCAATGTAGAAAATGCCCCCTTAACCCACCCAATCATGGTCTGGTGTCTCTTCTTTCTGACTACAATATTATACACACATGCCCACACACACACAATGTCACCATACTATGTAGTCAGTTCTGTAACTAAGGTCCCTTGCTTGTCAAGAAATCTCGCACAAGAAAGATGAGTTTCTAATGAGAGAAGTAATATGATCACCTCTGTGTTCAGGGATCAACCAAGGATGGAGAACCCGAAGGCAGCGAGGACCAAATGGGAAGCTGTTGCAATAATAATAGGCAACAATAGAGGAGGCTTGTAGCTGCCTGTGTGAACAGGGCTGTGGGGCACGCCCTTGACCTCCCAGTCACCCCCGGATGCAGGAGGCAGTCCTACTTACACTCTGAGACAGATCCATGGAGTTCCCAGCGTTGCTGAAGTGATCCACCTCCAGAGCCACAATCCTTCCGGTCGTCATGAAGCCAACCTGAAGAGAAGGAAGTGATTTGTCAAGGGTCCCCTTTATCTCTACCACTCTCCTCCCTCTTACGTTACCTGGAGAGAACAGAGAGAGCAAGACTCCATCCACACCAGGAAAAAAGGCGAATATAAGAGACCACCAGAACAAGAAGACAGGAACTAACACCTCCCCCGTGACACAACCATGGCTCCATTCCGGAACACCTTCTCCCCACACTCCTCCTCCTTTCTCCCTACTCCTTCCTGGCTTCTACCACAGGCAGAGAGAAACGAGAATGTTGGTCACGACAGGGCAGGGAGGAGGGCTGGGCGGGGAACTGGGAAAGATAGTGGAGTCTCCCTTCATAGCTCGTGCCAGCAAATGAGAAAAGTTACACTTTGCAAGAGTTTCAGCGCTCTCTGACATCCCTTACTTAGGTAATCATCAAAACAAACCCAGAGTGGCCACTTCATAAGTGAGGAAACAGGGACTGCAAATGACCAAGCCACTTTCTTTGAGCCCACAAGAATTTGGACATAAGAGAAATATAATGTTTGGGGGTGGTCAGTCATGAAACAGTCAGAAGAGGTCAAAGCGGGGATGTTCAAAGCCAGCTTGTGGAGAGAGGGGGCCCCCAGATTTGTAGAGCTAGACTGGCACCAGTGAGGCAGTACTGGTGTGTCAGGGAACAGGATGCACGGTCTGAACAGGAACAGGTCCCCCAGAAGAGCCCAGAAAAGTGCCTGTCTTCCAGAGAAACTGGGCAGTGCCCAGCCCCATGTGGCCTGGCAGAGCAGGTGCCACCCAAGCAATCTGTGCCCTTCCAGACCCTGGGAAGTTTTGTTTCCTCGTTGTGAATTACTAAGCAGTCATTCTGATGTTCACATCAAGCTGTGAACACATTAACATCAGGCCATCCTGCAGGAGGGATGTACCCCAGGTCTGCTGACAAAATCACGTTTCAGTCACTAAAAAGGAAGTCAAAGTACACCCTAATGAGACGGCACTGCCCGCCCTGAGCCCCCAGCATCTGGAACCTTGTATTTGGCCAAGAAGGGATGTCTGCCGCCGGTTATCACCATGTCCTCGTCACGATCCAGCATGCAGCGCACCGGGCAGCCGGTCCTGCGGGAGACACCAGAGGGTAAAGAAAACTGGGGTCTCTGCAATAGCCCAGCCCCAGGCATCTCAGAGATGAAAACAGCAGGGAAACCTTTTCCCATTTAGCACACTCAGAAGACCTGGGCTGGGCTGCTTTGTTGTCTAGGCACTGGGCTGAGCAATGTAGGATGTGAGCTGTGTGCTTGCCCTCAGAACCCTCACAGCTAGACAGGGGAGATAAAAGAACTAGGTGATGTTATCTTCACCCCTATGTCCAAAATTTCTAACAACACAAGGCTGTGAAAATGCAAAGCAACAAGAATCTACTTTCCAATGGGAGAAATCCAGAAAGCCTTCCTGGCAGAGGCAGCATTGTTCTTTTCAGAACCTACTAGGCAGACTCACTTGTATGCAGCCAGGGCTACTGCAGTGGACAGTAAGGTGCTCCGAGTCTCCTTCCCTCCAAAGCCTCCTCCCATTCTCTTCACTCGGACTGTAATCCGATTATCTGGAACCCCCCAACATACTTGCAACAAAGCTCTGTGGGCAAAAGAAAAAACGCTTGCTCTGAATGCATCATGTAGACTTACTTCAGGCTTGACCTAGCGCTGACCTGATATGCACAGGCCTAATTATTGCTGTGAATTCTGAAATTCTTACCTTCAAGAATCCCGCTCCCTTCCCATTGCTGACCCTCGGGTAGTGGTTCTGGAGTCCAACACTCATCAGTCACTACAGACTGAATTTAGACACTTGTTTTTAACCAGAGGGGCAAGCAGCTAGTCACAGCATACTTTCAGAGCAAACTCATTCCATTAGGCCATGAACTGGTGGATCATGAGGGTAGAACCAGGTGCCAAAAATTCTGGCATCCACTGCCACATTATAGGTGGTAGAGAAATGAGGAATATTTGAGCTGCTGCAGATAACTTAGTGGTTCCTGTGGCAATCACTTACCCAACCCCATCATTCTACAAATAAGACTGAGGCCAGATATGAGGTGACCAAGGCCACACAGCACTGGGATCATAATAGCTAACACTTACTAGGCTCTGTCCAAGTATTAAAACCCATCTGATCATTACAACAACCCTACCAGGATCCATTTTGTATAAAAGAAAGATTATGTAACAAGCTCAGTGACACCAGCTTGTTGGTGACAGGGTCTGGTCCAGGACCAGTACCATCCAATTCCCTTCTGGACCCACCCAGGTCTCCCTCTTCCCATTTCCCACAATGCCAGGAGCTCCCTGGTGTCTTCCCCAGGCTCCTGAGTTGACCCACAGGACACCTACCTGGGTCTTCATGGTGTTCTGTGTAGACACAAAGAGCTCCATCTCCCCTGCCTCGCCTTTTGGGACGGCAATGGTGCAGTGAGTCTCCAGGTAGAAGTGGTCTTGGCCGCCAATGTACAGCTCACCTGGGGACGCAACAAGACCCCACACAGTGAGCCTGCTGTTGCAGAGGGGACAAATTTGCTTAAGAAGAACATGTATTTGCCAAGTACTCAAGGAACGAACTGACTGCTCACAGGTAATCTCTATGCTCCCCAACTGATGTGAAAAAGGGCCTCAGTCTTAGCAACCTGGGAGCTGAACCCCAGCACCCCAATAAGGAAATCAGAATGACAATGGAATGCACCGGGCATGAAGCTCTCTTCTTCGACTGCAGCCAGCTGAAATCAAAGATTTTGGAACTATGAGTGTAAAATTTTGGAAATGTAGAGAAAGAACCAACAGATATGACTGAAAGCTAAAAACAACGTCCAGAACTGAAGCTGTCAGGCCAGCTAGTGAGTTAACTTACTAGCAATAACAACGCACAATGGACAATGTAGGAAACAATTCCAAAAGGGGTCTGATCAGCAGCGTTGTCCGGAGGTGAGAGCTATGGGCCCAATGTCACAGTGTGGAAGGTGTGGGCAGAAGGGCAGGGGAGGGGGCAGTACTAGCTGAAGAAGGGTGAGGACTGCCTTCAGGTGGACAGGGAGGGTCAAGAGTCCATGTAGGGTTAAAGGCCGGGCAGATCAAGGCTGCCCAAGGATCTGTGGCCTTTATCTTTCCAAACCTGACACTCTCATCTCTCTGGACTCATTTAGGTATATCCAGCCTAGAATTGGGATAGTGGAGATAATGCAAAGTTCTTTCCCAGCCACCTGTGTACTATTTTGTCACAAACATCAGAGGAACTCTTTTGTTCAGAAATGATAGGAAATCACTTCCCCACCCCAGGACTCCAGGTACAACTCTTGAATTTCACTCATAAACCAGGGCCGACCCATCCCCGTTGTGGCATGATGTGGCTGTACCTGAAACAACGTTGTCTGCTTCCGAAAACCCCTTCTTGAGGTCTCCTTTCTCGATCTTCAGCTCGGGTCCATAAAAAGAGTTGTTTTTTATAGCATCCTAAGGATCAAAAAGAAGGAAGTTTCAGTGACTTGACTTTCAGAGGGAGGAAGGTGGTTTCCCATTGAGGGAAGAAAAGTTTTCAGGATTTTTGCCTCTCTCTTCTCACATTGGCATCTCTACAAGCTTCTTGAGCAGACTTAAAGTAAGTTCACATGTAGCCCAGAAAGTCATGTTCCCCCATTTCCTTAGATAGAGGTAGACAACCTTAGACCTTGAAGAAAAGCAAAGCATCCCTCAAGGACTGAAATGAAGCTGAAATTGGGTAGAAGGGACACAGCGTGGCTGTTAGTGGACTGAGTCTAGGATCATGATGGGGAAGGTTTCACAGGACCACACAATCCCAAGGCTGGAAGAGACATAAAAACTATCTAGTCCAATCCTACCTGCTACTCAAATCTCCTCTAGAGCACAGGTGACAAACACAAGGCCTGAGGGCGGAATCCAGCCCTCCACCTTGTTTTACCCAGCCCAGCACCTTGTTTCTACCCACCAGCGGCACCGAGCTCCTTGCCCCTAGTTAAGGGGTAGTTATATTTATACAGTCCTAACATTGCATTTGGTCCTTTGAAGGCAACTGCAAGGCTGATGTGGCCCCTGGTGAAAATGAGTTTGACACCCTGTTCTAGACGATCCTAAACAGAACACTTTCAGAGATGAGGAGCTCACCCCTCTCCACAGGCAGTCCATCCTCAATTACCTCAATGGTGATGATGGCTGGAAGGTCTTCATACGTAATTTTCACTCCTTGAGCTGCTCTCTGTGCGTGTTCTGGGGTGTCAGTGACCACAGCACCAATGATGTGCCCAACACAAGTCACCTAGGAGGAGAGCCAGACTACTGAAGAACTTCACAAAGCCCCTCATAAAGTCAATTATTTTGAATAGTTCAGAAAGACAAAGAAAGTCCCACGCCCCCACAATTTCCTATTAAGGCACATCTTAGGAATGTTCTTGGGCCTTTTCATTTCCTTATTCTATTATTTGGGTTGCGTGCTTCTTCATAAGAGTTTAAAATCTGTAGAAGTAGAATGGAACTTGTAGATGACTACTATCAGGAGGGCAAACTCACGTCACCTCAAGGGACAATTCTGATCATTTAGTATTGACAGCCTGTTGGGAAGTTGCCCTGGATATAATGTTGTGATTGATTAGTGATGTCTGCCATGAACAGCAGAATGGGAGGTATGTATCTGTCAACTTGGATCTATTCCAATCCCCTTGTTCTTCAGACAAACAGATGGAGACCCAGCAAGATCACAATTGGCTTGTTACCAGACCATGATTACATCTTAGGCCCTGACTTCCAGTTTTGTTTTCTTTCTACAACTCTACTCCCCATATTTATACCAATAGCCCCTCAAAGGTGGCAATCATATCTTATATCCATCTAGATGCCCAGAAGCTATAGTTTCCAAATGCTAGTTCTTAGACTAAGATGGCCATAAACTAGTTTTCTGTTAGATTTATAAAACAATGATTATTGTTTTCTTTTCATTTAAAAGTTCAGTTCCAGACTTCTGGTCAAGATGGAGGCATGGGTAAACATGCTTCGCCTCTTCACACAACCACAGAAAGAGTTACAACTAGACCTCAAAACAAATAACACCCAGAACAGTCAGAAAATTGAGCTGTATGGAAGTCTGACAACCAAGGATTTAAAGAAGCCACATTCATCCAGACAGGTAGGAGGGGCGGAGACATGGAGATGGGCGGAGAGATGCAGAGATGCAATGTGGCACAAAGAGGTGACAGAACAGGCAGCCCCATGTTCACATGTGGTGGATGAAAATTGGGAGGGATACCTTGGGAGCAAGTGATCACAGCCCCAGGCAGACCACACAGCCCAGGGTTCCAGCACCAGGGAGATAAATCCCCATACCTTCTGGCTGTAAAAAAAATAGTAGGAGTTGGGGCAGTGGAAGAAACTTCCATTTTCAGTAGACTTGGCAAAAAAAAGGCCTGCACAGACTTAAAACATATGCAGACCCACCTCCTGTAGGATTCAAAGCCACAGCAACAGCTGGAAGGGTGCCAACTGCACAGGGTAAGTACTGAGGGAACCTCCAGAAGCCATGCAACAACACTGAACCCTCTTCGAACCCTCCCCCCACACAGAGCCACAAAGGGGTGAAGCCGGTTGCCCCACACTGGTGATTACCTCAGACTCTGCCCCACACAATATACAGGTGCCTTTTCTACAAAAGACCACATTTCTAAGACAGGGAGTCAAAGCAGCTCTACCTAATACACAGAAACAAACACAAGGAGGCTGCCAAATTGAGGAGACAAAGAAATATGGCCCCAGTGAGGAGAAGAACAAAACCCCAGAAAAAGAACTAAACAAAATGGAGATAATCAACCTATCAGATGCAGAGTTCAAAACACTGGTGATCAGGGTGCTCAAACAATTCACTGAGTATGGCAACAAAATAAAAAAGGCCCAGGAAGAAATGAAGGTTACAGAAAGTGAAATAAAGAAAAATCTACAGGGAACCAACAGTAGAGAGGTTGAAGTCAGAATTCAGATCAATGATTTGGAACATAAGGAAGAAATAAGCATTCAACCAGAACAGCAAGAAGAAAAATAGAATTTTTAAAAATGAGAATAGTATAAGGTGCCTCTAGGACATCTCCAAATGTACCAACATCCAAATCATAGGGATGCCAGAAGTAGAGGAAAAAGAGCAAGAAATTGAAAACTTATTTGAAAAACCAATAAAAGAAAACTTCCCTAATTTGGTGAAGGAAATATACATACAAGACCAGGAAGCACAGAGAATCCCAAACAAGTTGGACCCAAAGAGGACCATGCCAAGACACATCATAATTAAAATGCCAAAGGTTAAAAATAAAGAGAAAATCTTAAAAGCAGCAAGAGAAAAGCAATGATTACCTACAAAGGAATTCCCATAAGACTGTCGGTTGATTTCTCAAAAGAAACTGCAGGCTAGAAGGGACTGATAAGTGATTCAAAGTGATGAAAAGCAAGGACTTACATCCTAGATGACTCTACCCAGCAAAGCTATCATTTAGAATGGAAGGGCAGATAAAGTGCTTCCCAGGCAAGGTAAAGCTGAAGGAGTTTATCATCACCAAGCCATTATTACATGAAATGTTAAAGGGACTTATTTAAAAAAAGAAAAAGTTTGAAACTACGAACATTAAAAAGCCAACAAATTCACAACTATCAACAACTGAATCTAAAAACACACACACACTAAGCAAACAACCAGAACAGGAACAGAATCATAGCTATGGAGATCATTTGGAGGGTTATCAGCTGGGAGGGGGAAAGGAGAGAATGGGGAAACATGTGCAGGGATTAAGAAGAATAATTTGTAGGTATAGACAGGGGAATGTTAATAATATAGGAAATGGAGAAGCCAAAGAACTTATATGCATGACCCACGGACATAAACCAAGGTGGGGGATTGCTGGAGGGAATGGGGGTACCGTGCAGAGAAGGGTCAAAGGGGGGAAAATTGGGACAACTGTAAGAGCATAATCAATAAAATATATTACAAAATAAAAGTTCAGTTCCTATAAAAGCTGAATGAACCTCCTTCAGACATAATTTTCTTCCAACATACACAAAAAAATAAATAACAAAAAAATTGTCCAACTCATCATTTTGGAATATGAGGTTTCTGACAATACGAACCAATACTTAGTACGCCTGTCTCTGATAATCATTTCCTGAGGACCCTGTTAAGTTATTGACTTAATTGGCTAGTGAGACAGTTGTTGAACCTGAATGATTCTCACTAACCATAATGCTAGCGGTGCTCCAGGGGGCTCTTGAAGTTTGTAAAGCAATTTGTTTTTTCTATCACAGAGCCTCCAAAAGGCTCTCACTTTGGAGTCCTTGTGTCTCGGGTCTATAGTTTTTCATTTGCTTCTTCACTTTCACAGCAATGATAAGATGAATTTGCCCTTCAGCAATTCCGACCCACTTCCAATTTGCAACATTTGATCTGTACTGGAATCATAAAGTGACTGTCCAAGAACTACTCTGTAAGCATATGGATTTTGTAGTAGCAGCTCTCCTGAATGTTTGGAAACTTGTTCATTGGCAGAATTCCACAGGTAACTGAAATTGATAGATGGATTTTCAAATATGTGAATTATCAATACCCACATAGTGGGGGCATTGTGATTTCTATATGGTCATTTCTCTAATATATTTTTATTTTCTTTTAGTAATGGAACTTAATATTGTACCCTAAAGAACATGATTGTTAGTTCAAATGCAGTCACCAGCCTTTTTTAATGCCACTTTGGCATGGAGTCATCCTACTATGTACAAATGGCAGCCATTAATTACATTTAAAAGTAAGCATTAAGTTAAAATTAAAAAGTGCTACCAAGCACTTTTCTATCTATCTTATTTATCTGTTTTCTATCTATTCTATTCTGTCCCTTTACTGACTGTCCTGAATGCTGGCCAGTTAGCTGATGGCAAGCACATGCGCAAATGTATAATCTTTTCGATATGAGGGATTTGGAAGAATGCATACAAATTAAAACTTCAATACTCAGTTCCACCGACTTTATATTTTTTTAAAAATCCGAGACATACCTTATCCTTCGCAAAGATGGTCTCATCATTAATAAGTCCAGTTTGGTTACTCCCGGGAACATCATCGGCGGAGATAAAGCAAACAAACCCCGGCACCTTCTGAGCTTCTGAAATATCGATGGACCTGCAAGGATGGGCAGCGTGAGGGGCCAGGCAGGGAAAGCCCAGTGGCAGACCCATCCCCCCACTGAACAGCTCTGTCCTCATGCTGACAGTTTCCCTCCACCCTAATTTCTTCCCTAATAGGGTCTACTCTACCCTAATAGGGTCTACTCTACCCCTATTCTACTCTACTCTATTCTATTCTACCCTATTCTATTCTACTCTACTCTACTCTACTCTATTCTACTCTACTCTACTCTACTCTATTCTACTCTACCCTATTCTATTCTATTCTATTCTATTCTACTCTACTCTATTCTATTCTACCCTATTCTATTCTATTCTACTCTATTCTACTCTACTCTACTCTATTCTATTCTACTCTATTCTACTCTATTCTATTCTGTTCTATTCTATTCTATCTATTCTACAAGTGTTAATTAAATGCTTACCATGGGAAGGCCACTGTTCAGAGTCCTGCTGGGGAAATAAGATGAATAGGACAGCCCTGCCCTTGTGGACCTAATACTAACCAAATGATCATCAACAGCCATCTAAATGCTGGCTAAAACCTACCTCACAGCTGTTACCCATCCAGAATCAGCACACTAGGGCCCTTGCTGTGCCACTCATCCAATGCACCTGAACATCATCACACAGACAGATTTCTCTCACCACATTTGCAGAGCCATTCCAGAATGGCGGGGTGCCCTGGCTGTAAATTTAGACAGTTCAGACCTCAAACAGAAGAGGCCTGGAGAATTCATTAACTATAACAGTCGGAACTAAGTCCTGGTCACTCTGGCCCACGCCCACATGAGGAAACAGGGCAGAGGCACCTAGAGAAAGTTATGGGAGCCTCTGTGAAGTACCAACCAACTTTCAAAGACGTAATCCTCAGAAAGTCATTGTTGTCACCCCAACTTTCCATTTGGGGAAACTCAAGCCCAAGGAAGTTAAAGAGCTCGTCCACTGCCACCCAGCCGGAGAGCAGCACAGCGGAAATTGGGACTGGGGTTCAGTTACGAAGAGCGCCCATGTCAGGTCCGCTTCTGCTCCCTCTCACTGTCCCTTCCAGGTGCATGTGCAAGAGACACCCTGATCACTGCAGTTATTACACAGTCCCCCCCCCCAGCCCGATCCTCCCACCTCCATTCAGACTTCGCTAGGGAGGAGCAAAGCCGCTTTGCGTGTAGGCTCTGCGGGTCATGGCACCGTCCATATGGGCTTAAGACAAAGGCAAAGGCAAGTAAATTGACCCCACAGTTAGCAACCATGCTATCATAAACAAATATTTTTTTCAGGGTCCTGGAGGAGTTTCACCATTCCTGGAGCCTTTCTCTGGGCTAGGGGTATCTGCAGAGGAAAGACCAATGACAAGGAGACTCGATCCCTAAATCCATCCAGTGCCAGGGCCCCAGGAGGGTCATTCCCAGTCATTCTACTGAGTAGGACGTGTGTCTCGTGCCCACCGGGCAGGAAATAAGGGCCACAGTCTCTGCACTGAACATCCAGAGGCAGCCCAGTGCAGTTGCTGACGCTGCCTGGCTTCAAACTCCAGCTGTGCCACATACCAACTGTGTGACCTGGGGCAGGTAACTTAGCCTGCCTGTACCTCCATTTCCTCTTCTGCAACATGGAGATAATTATAGGGTTACTGTAAGGAGTAAGTGAGCCCAATAAATGTAAAATGCTTTAAACCAGAACATGGCAAATATTAAGTTTCATGTAAATGTTAGGTGTTACTACTACTACTAACTTCTACTATTACTATACAGGTGGCATTCTTGCCATTGAGACTCTCAAACTTCCATAAGCGGGTACAAGTGACTATTCTCTGCCGGGTCCTTTGTGGACACTATCCCTAGCAAAAACGACCACTAAGCCTCACCAGAAAACATCCTGTTACACATGGGGAAACTCAGAGCTTAAGCACACAGGCCAAGGTCACAGTTGCTCAGCACTGGAGCTAGGGATTCGATCCCAGGTTCTCCCTCTTTTGTGCTAACTCAAATTGTACTGAAACTTTGCACTGAAGTCTAGCCCAATTTCCAAAGTGCAGATCTAACCTGGTCCTATTAAAGGCCTTTCAGCAGCTCCCCCCCATTCCTTTTTGGGTCCAGCGTACCCTCCCCATCCAGCACTCCAAGGCTTTGCTGACCCAGCCCCTGCTTATCTCTGCAAGTCATCCCTGCACCCTCCCAAGCACCCCTGAGCCCCTCACCTCTCCTGCTCCTCTCTCTAGACTGTAGTTTTAAGATGAGCCCCATCTTCCCCTGTAGGCCAACCGGGAGGGGTGCATCTCCAGTGCCTGGCAGGGCAGTCCCAGCACCCTCCTGTCTGACTGTATTTACTACACTCACTTGATCTTGGCGTGGGCCCGGGTGCTGGTGACCAGCCGGAGGGACAGCTCGTTCTCATAGCGAGGGATGTCGTCACAGTACACGGCCTCCCCAGATGCCTGCATGGCTGCAGCCAGGTGGGGCAGGGGCCGGCCCACCATGTCCTCCTCAGACTGACAGTTGGGCACCTCCTGGAAGAACACGGGTGCCAGTCAGGCTGAGCTGTGGAGGACACTGTTCTCCAGGCCCAGGGAAACCATGCAGAGTTGCAGGCCGGGTGGCAAAGCACACGGTAGACATGAGAATGGAGGGGGCGGCCGGGGGGGGGGAGGGAGGGAACAGCTGGAGGAGACGGAAAGGCACAAAGAAGTCAATGGGAAGGTGGTCATAGGTCACCACATACAGGGACAGAAAAGCCCAAAAGAGGAAGCTAAAGGTCCGCTTACTGAGGGCTGGGTAAACATGTCACTGTCATACAGTGAACAGTGTGCAACTGTGAAAACATATCTTTGAAGAATTTTAATTAGAAGGAAGGAAGCTCATGTTAAGTGTAAAAACAGAACATAAAACTCTGTGTGGGTGCACGTGTAAAAATGATTTGAATTTCATAGTAAAAAAAACATGTGTTATGTAGTGTATACATGTCCATATATGCATGAAATGGGAAGGAAATGAAACTATAATAATGATTTTTCTCTTGTAGGTGGGATTTTGGGTGACTTATTTTCTTCTTTACACTTTTCTGTAGTTTTCAAAATGTTTTAGTGTATCCATTTCATAATAAAATTCTGTTTTATGTGTTTTTCAAATAATAATAATGGCTAATATTTATTGAACATTTACGATGTTCCAGGAAATAACACATTTAAACTTCAAAATGATCTGTAAGACAGGTGCCATCATTACCCATATTGTGGGCATAATTAACTCGCCCAAGAGGCACAGAGAAGTTGAGGGACTCATCCAAGCTTCCACAGTCACGAAACGGGCGGGAGACCCAGGCGGCCAGGCCCCAGAGGTCACGCGCTGCCCCGCTGCCTTCCACTGCGGGGGTTAACACGTGGTAGCCCGCGAGCCAAATCTGACCCGCTGCCTGTTTTTATAATTAAAGTTTTATTGGAATGAAACACTTGCCTCTGGCTGGTTTTGTGCTACAATGCCAGGGTCGGGGAGTCGCAACAGAAGCTGCATGGCCCGCAAAACCCAAAACGTTCACAGGAAAAGCCGACCCATTACCCAGTGCCTCTCAAAAAGCTTCTGTGGAAAGTGTGTGTGTGTGTGTTTATATGCTCAAGAGAACTCCTCACTTTGCAGGTTAGTCCCACAGAGGAGCCAGAACAGACAAAACACAAATAAAAAAATTGTTTTCTGTAAGGAGCAGCTGAAGACGAGAGTAATGCTGAGAGAGAAGTTTAGGTGAGTAAGGGGGCAAATAGCTTCACTGACATTCACATAATTCCCACTTTCTTCCCTGGAGGCTTGCGCACGACAGTAAGGAGCTTGAAGCAACCTACAAACAACTCAAGTAAGTCATTCGCCAGTGGTCAGCACCCTCCGCTGCGGTCAGCAAGGGCTCCTGATATGAGCTCTGCACGGTCTGCACTTACTTGGAAGAGCTGGACGTTGGCTGGAGGGTCTTTCTGGAAGAGTAGGGTGGCACTGGAGAAGGTGGGGTCCAGTCTACCACACTTCTGTGGAGACAAGAAAACAGAAGTGATCATAACTATTTGTATCATTGACTCTGACCTTGGCTGTCCCCAACCGGTAAAAGTAAACTTTTATACCCTTATTATACCCTTTTATACTTATTATACCCTTTATACCCTTTTTTGCCCTCCTCGTATTTTACACTCCTTCCAGTACCGCCTGGATCCACCTCCACACCTGAGTGTGGGCTCTGAGAAGTCAGGGTTGAGTCCCAGCCCCAGGCTGTCTGCCACTACCCCTGCCCTCTGCACAATAAGGGGCTCGTGCTCCCTCCCACACACGGACCACTTTGCCTCCTCCCCATGTTTGTGGGTGCTGCCCTCCCAGCTGGGACACCCTTCTCCTTCAGCCTTCCTGGGAAAGTCTTCCTCTTCCTCCTCAATTCTGTACGAGATGTACTTAATGATACAGGAAATGTTCACAATATAATCTCCAAGGAATCAAGAGGGAAATAAAATTCCATACGCAGCATGACCCCAAATTTATTTAGAAAACGATAGCTCCAAATCAAAAGACAGTAATGTGATGGATGGAAGGAAGGACAAACAGAGAAAGAGATGGAGCAATCTCAGACAGAACGAGAGAGACAGGGGACAGATGAACGTAGGAAAAAGGTCAGAGGAATAAACAAAAATATTAGCAGCAGTGTAGGATCTCAGAATCATTTTTTTCTTTATACAATTCTGTATTTTTTAAGTTTTCTATAACTTCTTATTACTTTTATATTCAGAAAAAAGCAAGTGTCATGAATGTTTTTAAAAGAGGAATTTTGCTCTGCGGTCCGCACACTGTGAAGCTCCCCCCGTTTGGTCCCCAGGCTCGTCTCCGCAGCAGTCACACTAGACTGGCCTTCACTGACCATGTCCTCTCCCACTCTAGGCTGCCCCCTAGTGCTCAGGGCAATCTTACTGTATAAAAGGTGCAAAATAAATGCTGTTGGCGAACAGATGGGGGGGGGGTGCTGGGCCCCGCCAGCCAGCACCCCCTCTCGAATGCACATCCTCGCAGGGGCTGTAGAATCCCCACCTGACACCCTCGCTCCACTGTACGCTCCCATCTACCTACAAACCACGGGTGCAGCAGATTTTATAGCGGAGACTTGGAGAGAGGGGTGACCTGGTCAAGTCCTCACATGAGATAATGACAGAGCCGGGACAAGAATCCACGCCCCTGGCTCCCAGCCCAGGGCTCCACCTCTCAGCCACCTGCTGGCTTCCACCTCTGTGTGGCTGCCTGGGCTGTGACCCTGGTCCTCGGTCCTCTGCCCTTTGACAGCCAGAGGAGAGAAGCAAGTTCACCACCTGGTCCCCAGCTCTGCCTCAGCCAGAGCAGCTGCCCAAACCCCCACACAAAAGTGCCGCAGAGAGTCCGTGCCCGGCCCAGGCCCCCCCCACACTCACATTTTCCGGGTCCTCTTTGCCCAGCTTCTGAAGCACCGTCAGGTAGAACTTGAAGAAGAAGCTGAGGGTGAGCGTGCGCCGGAACTCCACCATGCCGCCAGGGGCGTCGGGGGACAGCTGCAGCTCGTCTGCCAGGCCTGCGCACACCTCCTGCAGCAGCTCCTCGTTCCAGGAACTGCCAGAGAGCACGTGTGGGACGGCGGCCCTCCCCAGCCCTCAGGAGGTTTTCGTGTGCACACTAAGCGCAGGGCCTCAGAGTCATAGGAATCTGGGCGCAAAGTCTGCTTCAGAGACTCATCGTTACGTGGCTGTAGGCACGCTACTTAACCTCCTTGAGCCTCAGTCTCCTCGTCTTCAAAAACAGATGCAGTTTTAAAAGTCCACAAAAGTAACAGTTAAATCTACTGAGTCCTTACAATGTCCTAAGTGCTTTAGATGATACATCATTTTTAGGAGGAAAAAATTTCATACTCGTTTTACCAGTGAGAAAACTGAGGCATGGTTGGCTTATTATATTACCCATCTGGTAAGTGTTGGAGCTAAGAACTGGGACCAAGGAGTCAAACCCCCAAGTCAAGCCTCATCTATCCATGCAGTTATGGCAAGGGTTACACAGGGTAGCGCCATGAAGTCCTCGGTACAATTGCTGCCATAGAGTAGCCATAGCAATAGCAGCAGCAGTGCTAAGAGAAGTAGTAGCGATACCAATAGTAGTAGTACCTGCAACAATATTACTAGTAGTAATGCTAGCATTGACAGGCGCAGTACTAGTAATAGTACTAGAAGAAGCAATAGTAATAGCAGTAGTAGAAAGAGAAGTAACATAGTAGTGGTAGTTGAAGAAGCAGTAGTAGTAAAATAATAGCAAAAGCATCGGTAACACAACTAGTAGTGGTAGAAGTAGCAGCAGCAACAGCAGTGATGTGCCTATGAGGAATAACAGTAGCAGTAGAAGCAGCAGTAGCAATAGCAATAATAGTTGTGGCTGTGTAACAATAGCAATTGCAGGAGCAATAGTAGTGGCTGGAGTAGCAATGGTAATAGTACAGCAGCGGCAATACTATTAGTAGCGATGCTACTAGCAGTAGCAATAATTGTATAGTAGTCATAACCATGGTGATAGCAGTAGCAATGGTAGTAGTAGCAACAATAATAATACTGTGAGTAGTCACAGTAGCAGCAGCAGCAGCACTGATATGGTAGCAGCAGTTTTATTTTGCTATTAGCTCTTACTTTGACAGCTGCTTCCGAGTAGTCTTAAGGGCTGAGATGGTTCTGTCGGACATTCCGCCATAGCAAAGGGCCAGCTCCTTCACCTCTGTGGTCCCTGGATGGAACAAGACTCTCATGCCGCAGGTCACCTTGGCTATGTCATCTTCTCTCCGGGAGGCCTGCTTAAATGCTGAGAAAAACTCGCCCTGAAAAAGAACAGAAAGGTACCTGTTTCTTACCCTGTTTTGCAAGGACTGCAAGTGGTGAGCCTGAAACACAGGGTCCCGAGGCTCGGGGAAGGAGACAGCGCCATTGCAAACCAGCGAGGGGGCTGCTGATGGGCTGCAAGATCGAGGCATATCTGATGACCGAGTTTTCAGGAGAAGTTCCACATAACATGCCCAGAATCTGGTGGGGTCAGGATTTCTGTTAGTCAGGAAACTGAGAGGCAGAGACAAAGAAGAACAACAGAGCACTCTCAACCCAACAGCTGGGAGGGGAAGGCTGTTTTCACCCAGTCTCCTCAGAGACCCCCCTCAGGCCCACTCGGCTTCCCCACCCTGGGGCCCAGTCTCAGGGCACACTGGCCTCTCCAGGGGGCTGTGCCAAAACCTCTGTTGGCTTGTTGGCCTCTCAAGCACACACACCAAAATCCCAAAGGGTATTTGAAACCGCCTCCGGCTCGCAGCCTCCTCGGAGGCTAACTCGTCTCTCCCAGCAGTCTAGCGGCTACGACTCTCTCCCGACAGAAAGAATCACACTATGAGACAGTCGCTGCCTCGGTGCTCTGATCATACATTCCCTGCCCATTCATGGAAGCCGGGCTCCGTCTTTGCAAATAGAAAGAACACGTGATCACTTTCCAGGTGAGAACCCTCTGAGGTCAAGTCCTTTCTATGTCACGTCCCCCTGAGATTTGAACTCACCCTGGCACCACAGATTCTGACTCACGTGAAAGGTCGGCAGTTGAAGGAGAAGTTTACTAGAGAACGCACAACGAGACACACCCTGGGGTCCAACACGACCACGGGCTTTTGTGTGAGGAAGCCACAGAAACCCCTCCTGAGGATCGAGCTAGTTCCGATTCCTGGCGTCAGACGTGGGCCTGGGGCAATGAGCACAGAGCTTGAACTTGGCTCTGGAACAGAGGTTGAGGCTGCTGGCGCCCAGGACGGTGCCAGCCCACAGCAACGCTTCGCAGCAGCCGTGAAAGGCCAGTGTCGGGTTGCCCGCTGTCCTGTCTTGAGAAACTCTTCTTGCTTCGGGGTATTCAAGTCTCCTCTCTTTTATGAAATATTTTGTGTGAAATATATTGTGGACGTCCCTTGCCTGGCCACATGGAAACCAGGCAGAACTATGCTTGTTTTCATCTCCTTTCCCAACCTCATAATTTAAATTTTTTTTTTTTTACTGATCTGTGAAACACAAAACTCTGGGAATCACTGCTCAAATGGTCTATCTGAGGACAAGCTAGAAAACCATTAAGAAACCACCTCAGGGATGTAATTGCTCTAATCGAATTAGCATTCTCATTAAGGAGGTTAAAATTAGCAAGGGCGAAAATGCCGGAGACACTCCTTCGAGCACTGGCTGTGGTAAACCCTTAACACGCGCCCTCCCAGCTGGCTCCCCAGCCTCTCACAGATCATTTCTAAGAGGCTCACCCTGGGACGGGCGGCCGCCGAGAGGGGCAAGAACCACAGCAGGCGAAGCTGCCGTAGGCACCAGGAACCCAGCAAGGCGGCCAGAGGCTCCCAGACCGGCCCGAGAAAGTTGGGAAACCTGCTCGAGAAGCAGAGCTCTTCGCTCACACCAACCCAGAACAAGGTCAGCGGGGTAAACAGCTTCTCAAGCCCCAGGGCGGCGTGTGAGGATCTGACGTCTGGGCGGCTTCTCCCCTGAGCGCGCAAGCCCCACACTTCACCTTGTGACACCGAGTCTCCCCTGACCTGGGCAGGAACACTCAGCTGCTGCATGGGTTCTTGACCCTGTGTTGCCGGCTGCCAGAGGGAGATCTCCCCTGGCTCCCACGCATCTACCACAAACCTTATGAATTACTGTTCAGACCTCACGATAAACTGCCCAGTAGGCAACCTTGTGCCCATTTTACAGATGAGAAAAATGGGGCTCAGGAAGGTGAAACGAAGGGCTTGGGATCACACTTTTAGCTTCTGTCTATGTCCTCTGTTCCCTAAGCTAAAAGTTCTCATCATCCAGAGAGGAATATGGTTAGTCAAAGGCCAAGTTCAGAAATAAGAAGACCGACAGTAAAGTTCAGAGATGCTAAGGTTGGCCCCAAGGCCGACTCGGGTCTCCTTTTCTGGAGCCTGGCAGTTGTGGGAGTGATTTGGGCACCACATCTTACCCTCCTGCTGTAGGGGATCTCGATGGAAAGCAGAATCTCCTCTGGAGCTAGCAGGGTCTTTCTGTAGGCAGGGAAGAAGGTGTGGTCCATTGGAACGGTTCTCCTGGTGCCTGTGCAGGGGCAAGATGGAGAGGGACCAACGTGAGAGAGCACAGGACCACCCACCAGTGGGCTCCTCCATCCTGGTCCCTGCTGCCCCCAGTCAGAGGGAGCAGATGGCACAGTTGGGGTCAAGGTCCTCCATCTGAAATCCTTAAGCAATGTTGTGCTGGTGAATGCTTACCAATGGGCTCTGTGGGGTTGGGGGTGGGGGGAGGAGGCCTGGTTCTGTGGTATAAATACTCCCACCATAGCCATTTTCAAGCTACCAGGTGACACTACTGAGTATGACATTGAAAAGAGGGTAATGGAGTTGCCTCAGCGGGCCCGCTGTCCTCTGAAAGGCCCATTTACAAGGCCGGCCACTGTCTGTCCTCTGGGAACTCCGATCCCGGGAGAGGTCCTACCGTTCCCTGGTAGGAACGGGTCATTGTGCCGAACTATTTATTAAAGAGCAGCTTGGTTTAGGCTGAGCACCTGCTTCCCTTCCGGGGGTCTGGACTTCGGCGTGTGCCAGGCCAAGCTGAGTGACCAGCCCCCATTAAAGCTCTAGGTGCTGAGTCTCTAACATGCTTCTCCGGTCATCCGCACTTCTTATGTGTTGTGGAGTCAGCCTGCTGCTGGGGGAGCTAAGTGCATCCTGTTAAGTGACTCCATGAGGAGAAGACTCTGGAAGCGTGTGCCTGGTTTCCCCCAGGCTTTGCTCCAGGCGTCATCTCCCCCTGCCAATTCTGTTTTGTGTCCCCCTTCTACAGCAAGTCCGAGCCAGGAGCACGGCCATATGCTGAGCCTGTGGTCCCTCCGGCCAGTCGTCCAGCTGGGAGAGGTGCTGGGGACCCTCAGACAAGGGACGATGCACAGAAGCCCACTGTTAGATGGCATTTCCACTGCGGATACAGTAGGTGGAAGTAACCTCAGCAGCACAGGCAATAGTGAGATGAAGTAAAATAATTAGGAAGTGGTGACTTTTGAGTATTCATTAGCTTTGTTATCAATACCATTTATCTCGTAAGTTCATATAACTGAAGTCTTAATAATGGCCACGTTTAACAAACGCTGAAATCCCAGCAATCAGCTATGCTGAGCTGGTGCATTCTGGCTCCTGCACACCGCTAGGTGAGGCATCTGGTGACAGAGCCCGTTGTGACTTTCTAATAAAGAAACGGCCCGGCTCTCCCAGTCCCCCATCACAGGGGACCCCTCGCAGCTTCCAGGAATCCAAACTGTAGGACAGCTGGGTCGTTGCACTTTGGACTCTGTGCCTCCAGAAAGTAACTTCTCCTGTGAGATGCTCTCCCCCAGGACCCTTTGCATGAGGCCGCTCACCTGTGGACACGATGGTCAGCTTGGCCCCGCTGGCCATGAACACGGGGTTGAGGTCAGAGATGGGGCTGGCGGTGATGATGTTCCCTCCGATGGACTAGGATGAGTGGAGAGTGCACGTGAGAGCCCACCCAGGAACCTCTGTTCGCCCAGCTGGCTCCCGAGCACAGGACAGGAGGGCAGCACCTGCTGAAGGGACACCTGACCCCCAGTCCCTGTAGACATGAGACTGGCACAGCGAGAGCCCCAGCGCTCAGAACAAGGCGCAAAACTTGAGATCCAAACACTTGGGACTGGGGCACAGGTCCGAGATCTACGGGTCGGTAAACCAGAGTCAGCGCCTTGAAGTGTGTTTGTTTAATTTCACCCCAACTTCTTCTGAAACGGGGGAGGTGGTTTATCACAGAGGTCATATAGAGTTGGTTCATCAGAAACAGGAGATAAAGAGAAAGGAAAAAGAGAAAGAAGACTCAAGGATAAACAATTTGTTCTAACTGGACCTGAGTTTCCTGGAAACTTGGCAAAGACACGGGGTTCTCGTTACTGGGAGGAGGAAGAAAACCAACTGCAGAACAAAACGAGTTCTTCCTGGAAGTGGAGTCCAGCCTCGCTGGGAACTCAGCGGGGATTTCTGAGTTTCTATCTCCTCATCTACAGCCAGAACCGGCAGGTGCTGGGAGCAGGGTGTGGGGAATGAGAATAGGCTGTTTTGTTTTAATTTTTTTTTGGTTTTAATTTTTTTAAAAATAGAACGGAGCCCTGGCTGGCGTAGCTCAGTGGATTGAGCACAGGCTGCGAACCAAAGTGTCGCAGGTTCAATTCCCAGCCAGGGTACATACCTGGGTTGCAGGCCATAACCCCCAGCAACCGCACATTAATGTTTCCCTCTCTCTCTCTCTCTCTCTCTCCCACCCTTCCCTCTCCAAAAATAAATAAATAAATAAATAAATAATCTTTAAAAAAAATAGAACGGAATGACTAGCTTTCCTCCCACCAGCACCACCAATTACGAGCCTCCGCGGCAGGGGGCGCGCGCACACCCCTGCACCCTGGGAACCTGGGGGCCAGTCTGAAGGCGGGCTGTGAGCCCTGAGCCCGCAGGCACACCCCTCCCTCCTCTCAGGTGGGTCTACCTCCGGCTCTACCCCCAGCTCTAAAACCCAGAGCCCCTCCCTGTTTGGGCTTCTCTCTAACTTATCTCTCCTCCACCTGCTGAGAGCCTGGGCCAAGTTCAGGATGAGGGGCCAGGAGACTCCACCTCCCCAACCTCAGGGAAAAGACTGAGTCACAGAGTGAGCACTACCTGACTGGCCCACAGACCTTCATCAGAGGCACCTGCGGGGCTTCCCCCCACTCCCCGCCCTGGGGTGTCTAGGCTAGAATGCCTGAGGGCAGGGCCCAGGGGTCTGCATCTTTAACCTCAGGCAGGTCTGAGCACTAAAGTTCAAGGCCCCAGAGTCTGCAGCAGAAGCCAGACCAGCCTTGTGAAGAAAGACCCCATCCTCTGGGCCTCATGGGCCCCTGACCGGGGACTCACCGCCACAGACTTGACCTGCTTCCCCGCAAACCAGCGCAGCTGCTCCAGGACACCCCTGAACACCTCGGTTTTGTGCTCGGGGAGCTCGGCAACGGCATCTCGCAGGGTCTTTTCCACGGTGCTCAGGGGGCAAGAGGCCCCGAAGGAGATACCTGGGAACACACACGCAGAATAACAGCGATCCCCTTCCCAGCACAGGAAAACACTTCCTACACAGAATCCCCGAAGCTGCGCAGCAGCCTGGGTGAGGCTGCCCCAGGACTTGCATCCTTATGTGAACGAGGAAAGGAAGGCCCGGAGAGCTTACGTGGCTGGCCCGACAACGCACAGCTAATAAAATGTCCAGGACTGAACCCCAGGCCTCTTGTCCCACAGCCAGAGTGCTCTCTCCTCTAAACCAGTGGTTCTCGACTCCACAAAACCAGATCTCTGAGGGTCAAGTCCTGGCATTTTTTTAAAAAAGCACCCAGGCACTCCCCCGCCACCTGACCCCTCACCCATAAGGGATGTTCAGCCAGGATTAAGGCAACTATTAAAACTCTCATAGCCTTGCCCACAGGCACCCTACCATGGATGCTACAAGGAATAAGGCAGTGAAGGGTGCCCTTCCCCTGTGCAGGGTGGCTCCAGGACAAGCAGGTGACAGAGAGAGCCAAAGGGGAGGGTGTCCTGAAACCCACCAACTCCCTACGGGACCCTCCCCAGCATCCCAGCCCCCCTGGGGGCTCAGGGGAACCTCCCTTACCCTCTGGTCCACGCTCCACTAAATTCAGCTCAGGGATCCAGGCTGGGCAGACGATCAGAGGAAACAGCCTGTTCTTAAACTTCACCTCAACGCCTCAAGAGAAATGAAAGCCTGAAGTTAGAGGCCTGTGTGTGTGTTTAATAACAATATTAGAAAGAACTCATAGATGCAGACAAGTGTGGCAATTGTGGGGGGGGGGCAAGGGGGGCTGGGTGGGAGAGGAAGAGGGTATAGGAGGGGTAAATGGTGATGAGAAAAACAAAAATAAATATCAGAAAACACAGGAAATTAAGATACGTCAGTAACCCTCCTAAGCACTACGTATGCATTTACTCCGCACGACAGCCCTAGGAGATGCTGTGGTTTTCTCTGTTTATCGAGGAAGAAACTGAAGCTCAGGGAGGCTAAGTTTCTTGCCCAAATCACACAGCTAAGAATAGGTGCATTTCAGTACTTGAGCTATTCTAAGAGTCAGGGTATAACAGTAATCATAACACAAAAGTCTAACGTTCAAACACAGAGGGGCATGGAGAGAAAAAACTTTAAATCTGCTAATCAAGGTACAAACGTCTACGAACAGACTTGCTCCTTTCCCTCAGACTCAGTGACGCAGCACCTCTCCCAGCCCTGCCCGCAGGGCTGTAGAGGGACAAGGTTAAAGGAGAAATGAGCACCCATCATCCCACATCCCACACATGCTGCTCAGGAATCGTGAAGGGTGAGCCAGACTTTGTGGAGCCGGGCCGCCTGATAAACCAGCTCCCGGGACAAAGAATGCAGGTGGATAGGTCTCTCTCTACGGCCAGCCTCCCCAAGGCCCTGCCCCAGCTCTGGGCCTCCCAGCCTCCCCAACGCCCTGCCCCAGCTCTGGGCCGCCGGCTACTCTGTTGGGCGGGTGTACAAGGGAGGAGGGGGCGGAGCAGATGGAGCAATCTTAAGAAATTATCTCTAATTTGAAGCGGCACAACTCAAGTTCCCCTGACCTGTTGCCATATTGTGGGCCTCATGTCCCAGGTGGTGGCACCAACTGGGCAGGTGGCCATGTCATAGGCAATGCAGTCACACTCGGACATTTCCTCCCCTTTGTCTTGCCACAGCAGCCCCAGAGAAGGGTGGAGAGAGAGATTCGTGAATGGAACGACTAGCCTCCACCAGGCGCATCGCCCCCTCCTGACTCAGGCAAGGAGACCCGTGAGGGAGAGAGCTGTGTCCGGCTGACTTCAGCGCCTCGGGCTCCCCCAGAGTACCTGGCACCGAGCTGGCGCTCTGCACATGTTCATGGAGAACACTCGTCAAGGATCTCGGTTAATACTCAGAATAAGCCTCGAAGGAGGTATTATTCACGCACACATGAGACAGGACAATGAGCGCAGCAGGGGAGAGGTCATTTTTCTAGGGACACGTAGCCAGCCTGGGGTTGAACCAGGCTGTCTGACTCCAAAGCCAGACTTTTGCAGAAGGTCAAGCGCCCAGGCTTCCTCAGTGGGTCTCTGCCCCCAGGCAGCCCCAGGCCCCCCTTACCGATCTCCGTGTTCCCCACCACCAGCTTGGCGTCAGGGTGCTGAGCTTTAAGGTCCAGCAGCTGCTTCAGGGTCGAGGCCTGGATCCAGGTCACACGTTCCCCTTCAAAGCGCAGCTGCTTCAGGGGAGTGTCCTTCAGCCTCTGGAAAACGACACTTTCTCACCGAGCCGTCTCCCTTCTCCCCACCGCCACGTCCCACTACTGCCCGGGCTTTCGCGCCACAGTGGCACCGACTCTCCCACTGACTGATTACTGAATTCAGAGTGGAAACACCTGTCGGGGAGAAGGGCGGGGAACCACCTCGTGTGGAGCCAGGAACTAGGTTACAGCTCTCACACTCCTGATCTCGCTGAGTCCTTAGGAGACTCAGCAAGGGAGGCATTCTGAGCCCCGTCTCTTACAGGCAAAGGACGAACCTGAGGATCGGGGAAGTTGTGGGACCTGCCAATAGTCACCAGCCACAAGGCCACCTGAGCTGTCCCCACTGTCTCGAGGAGGTGCAGCGGACAAGGTGTGGGGGAGGACCAGGAAAGAAAGGGGTGTCGGAGGGAATGCAAAGGAGAGCTGGTTCTCCTGTGTGAGAGGTGACGTGGGGAAAGACAACCCCAAATCAGACTGATTCTGCACAATCCCGAGAAAGACATCCCGGCGGCCTGCTGCAAAGCCCTCCTCTCTGGCCTGTTGAACTCGTAAAGCAGTCTTCATGTGCTCAGCCACCCCCGGAGGTGTCTGCACTGGAGGAGCTCTGAGGGTGGCTTGATTCCCTCCTGACCATAAACGCTGGACTGAAGGAGCAGAATCATCAAGATAAGAAAGTGAGTGTGAGAGGCGTCCTTCACAGAGAGCTGCAGGCCACGGGCTGTGCCCCTTGGAACACTGCTCTGTTTGTGTGCTTGCTTGCTCGCTTGCCTGTTTAATGAATGACTGTTTACAGAGAGGAGGTGGGCTGCTGGGGGGGGGTTGTGCGGGTATGCACTAGATTTAGCCAGGAGGTCAGCAGATGCGTCGGAAGCACCTGTGACGGCACACAGTGTGCCAGAGAGATCTATTCGGTGTCCTCAGAGTGACACATGGGAGACGGGGAGAAATGAGGGTCCCTGTGGGAGTCTGCAACAGAGGGATTTGATCCCCTGGCTGTCAGAGAAAGGAAGACAAGTTCAGGCTGAAACCTAAAGGACAAGGAGAAACACAAGTTCCCAGGGTTATGAAGTCAGGTGGGTCTCCACAGGCTCATGACGCAGAGCCCCGGATGGGCCTGCACCGAGACATCACCTACCAGCAGCTCCGGGGGAAAGATGGGCTCCTGGGTGGGATCCAAGGGCATGAACTCCTCTGGGTTGAACAGAGATGGCGAGAGAGTGATCTGCTGGGAAAGGGAACAGATGTGTGGTTCAGTGTCTCCTCTGCTGAAATGCCCCAGAGGACCAGCCCAGCCCTCGGTCCACGCGCTCCTGTGCAGACCACAGCAGGCTGGTGGAGGGGCAGGCCGCTCCTGCAGGGCAAGAACAGGAGGTCCTACCACACAACCCAGGGCTGATGTGCACAGTCACCACCCTCTTCAGTCTGGGCACGACTGTTTCCTCTTCCAGCCACCGCTGCCAAGAGTGTGGAGAGAGCCTGCTGGCTGGCTGGCTGGCCCCTTTGAGCTGATGTTGGCCCCCAGGATTCTAGAGAGAAAAGGGCCCACTTACTGTGCCCTCTTTCTTCTGGTTCATGCAGCAGTTCGGGTTGTCCGCATTTCCTCCGCAGCACCCGCCACCCTAGAGAGAGGACCGTCGTTCACACAGAAAGTACGTGCGAAGGGTTTTCACAGAAGGGAAAGAACCTACATGATTCATGGCCGGTGAAATCCAGCTCTTCACACCTATTTCACCAAAAATAGTATTGGCAGGTACCCAGTCCCACCCCACCTGCCTTTGCACAGAGGTAAGGCCTCTGCTTTAACTACTTTTTCTTGCCTGGGAATAACTTGTGAATAAACAAATGAGCTCTCTCTGGAAAGCAGCAGTGAAACTTAGTGATAAGAACACTTCTCCAAAAGGATACGTCCTCCTACTTTATCAAAACATATCTTTGTGCCCATTTCCCCTAGCCAGTGCTGCGTCCTCAGGAAATGATTTGACAGAAATTCCCCTGGTTCTCTCAGCACCCAAGGGCCCCCTCTTCTAGGTCCATCGGGTTCTTGCCTGGGCACCTTGAAGGCTGGAATCTTGGTGGCCCTCCTGACAAGAGCGCCCAAGGACTGGGTGCTGGGCTGGGAGACGTGCCCAGGGGGTGTGCCCGATGGCCTCGCCACTGATTCCCAGACATGCTCGCCAGGACGCGAGGCACTCCTCACTCCTCACTCCTCACTCTGGGCCTGTCCCGGAGGAAGTCTACAGGTCTGATATGACCCCTTACCGGTGGACTTGCCCAGGACCTCTCAGGAGCCAACAGCCGAGCACAGAGTAGAGTCTGGCTTGACGCCTCTCAGAACCGAGGCGTCAGGAAAGGGGTGTGTTCCCATGACTGAGGTGCCCCCAAGCAGGAACCTCAGCTCAGGACCTCAGAAGCCCCTCCAGGATCATGGAGTGGTGCTGAGAGGTGAAGGTGGGGAAAACTTCCAAGCACAGCCAGGCGCATTTCCAGGGCGGCCGACTCCTGGAGGGGCGGGCCTGCGGCAGCCCTTCTGCACTGAGTCACGGGAGACACCATTCTTCCCTGACACTTCCCGAAGGACAAACCAAGCCCACTGCTGTTCCCCAGAAGGCGCTCAGAAGGCCACGGCGCCAAAAGTGAGGCTTTCGAGAACTAGACGGCACTGCCAGACTTGGCACTGGCGGAAAAACCTCCCCTTGCCTCAACCCCCTGCAGATGCTGCTGTAAGTGCAGAAGTGCAGAGATCCCCCCCACCCCCCGCACACACAGTTTGGCTGTCAGAGCTCAGAGCGGCCCTGTCTTGGACCTCTGCACCCCCGCCTTGCCCTTCCCCTTTCTACTTAGATGGAAAGGAAGAAAGAGAGGTGCCTATAGTGCCCCATCTCGTCTTTCTTCTCGAGGGAGGGATGCAGGGGGTTCACCAGGTCCCAAGTGAAGTGAGGGGCACCAGCCGCACTAACCCAGTTCTTGCGGGAAGGATGTCTTTCACAAGTACATTTGCCAGGTCATTGAAGTGCCAGCACGTTCTTGCTTAAGTCTGTGATCTTGATAATTCACCGATGTGCTCGTGACATAGACTGTTGTAATGAACAGCGTCTCACTGCACTCA
Organism: Phyllostomus hastatus; assembly: GCF_019186645.2. Lineage (NCBI taxonomy): Eukaryota > Metazoa > Chordata > Mammalia > Chiroptera > Phyllostomidae > Phyllostomus > Phyllostomus hastatus. The sequence continues at coordinate 42,331 of NW_025333873.1, read as the reverse complement.
AGGCGGCACTGCACTGAGGCTGGGCATGACTGCTTTTTCCTCCTGGAGAGGTTCCCCCTTTTCTCAGTAGGCTAAGGCAGGCTTATTTCTTATGGTTCCTTCATTTCCTTCCTCGCTGCTGGGCAGACACTGCCATTCCCTGCTGTGACCAGAGCACCTCCCTCTAGCAGACTCTCCTCACCCTTTTCTAGCATGTGCGATGGAAATGAAAACAACATGACCAGGTCTGTGAAAAGTGTGTGTAAAGCAAGAGGTAAAAGGCTCCGAAGGAAGGCTTGGGGGTCTCTAGTGAGTAACGTGCATGAGCTTCTGAGGACGCTCAGCACAGATCACTTTGGCTGCTCGGTGCACTCAGCTCAGCCCTGCTCTGCCAGGCAGCAGGGGTGAGGGGAGCACCGCCCACCAACAGAAGCAGGAGCCAACCCTGGGAAGGAGCATGATTGTCAGCTACACTCCAAAGCCCTTCTCTTTTGAGAAGCTAGGAGGGCTGGTTAAATTGTTTCTCTTTGAGAAGCCTTCTCTGAAGTCAGTTCGTGGACATGATGAACAATGGTTCTCAGGGAAGGCTGAACAATTTGTAAAGATCGAATATTGAGTCGTAGAAGAAATGTACCAGCATCATGGTTTATGGTTGCCATTTCCTGAATACATAAGGTATGTCCAGCATCATTCCGAGGGCTTTACAAGAGGTACTTTCAACAACAATTACAAGGTAGGTGTTATTATAATTCCCCATGTTAGAAACAAGAAAATTTGCCCAAGGCCATGAGTGAGTTAAGGGGTGAAATGGGATCTGAATCGAGGTCTGCAGGACTCTGAATCTGAGCTTCCGACCACTTTCCCTTAAATTCACACCCCTGAGTTCCTCATCGGCGTGTGGTGTTTTCCACCCTTATAAGCCCCGTCTGCATGTCCACCCCACTTTGAATTGTTTGAATGAAACACTCCTTTTGTATGGTACCAACCCTACAGGTCAGCAAAAGGCCACAGGAGCCTGTGGTTCTACCATCAACCCCAAATCACACTGGCAGAAGGAGGTCTGACTGGAGACGGGCTCAACATGACCCAGCTGGAGAGTCAGCTGAGAAACCTGAGGGGGTTAAGCCAAGAAAGCAGAGGCCGGTGTGTCTGTTTCTACAAGCAATGCCTGCACACCTTGGCTGGGGCTCCTCAACCAGAGTTCTACAAAACACCACAGGGGTTCACGAACTTGGAGAACTGATTAGCAGTTTCATAAGCCCAGCAGAGTGTCAGCCGCAGAAGGCAGCCAGGAAAGGCAGGAGCACATGGGTGCAGAGTCGGGCTGGGTGGGTTGTTATTACATCCCACACTCAGCAACTACGCCACATGCCAAGCATGCTGGTCTCCAAGGATGGCTGCCAAGCCAAAGTACCCCGAAGGAAGTCAGCTCCTGGGCACCAGGCCTCTTCCAGAATCAGTTCCTCTGGGCTTTTTCAGGTGGGAGTGGGGGGTGTGAGTCCCAATGGTGCTGATGAGAACCCCTCTCCAAATAAGAAGGGCAGTATCCATTGCCCATGCCTGGTCCCCATAGGGAAAGGACCTGCCACCTGGCCATCTGATCTCTCTTCTCCGTAACCCAGAGGCCCTTAGCATTCCTCCCAACTGTGATTCCTGAGTGTTGCTGCTTTAAGGGCGGGGCCACGGATGTCCTGGGGCCACCACTTACCTTGGCAAAGGTGCGGAAGCCCTGGAGGATGGGCCTGTAGCCTGTGCAGCGGCACAGGTTTCCTGGGGGAGGAGGAAGAAGTCGCAGGGTCAGCGCAGGCCACAGGGCAAGTGAGCAGTTTCTGGCTTAGCTCCAGCATCAGTCAGGTGCCTGCTGCACATTCTGTTTTCTCTTCCTGGAATGCCCCTCCTTGTCCTCTTCCTCCCTGTACTTCCGACTTTAAAACATCTATCACTTCTTCCAGGAAGCCTTCCCAGAATGCCCAGACTAACTCAGGTGCCCTTTTAAGTACTTCCCTGGTACCTAGTCACAGCTTTATGAGTGAAGTTATCAAACTGCATTATAAACTCTCTTCCCCTTTAAAGTATCAACTCCTTGGAGTGAGGACTGGATCTTTCATCCCCATGTCCCTTGTTTTCTGTAGAGTGCCTGACATATGCTGGGACTCAATACAATACGACTGAACAAATGATAGGGCTGAAATGGTGAATGGATGAGAAGCCTTCACTATTCAATGTCGAGAAACAGACACCTGGTCCAGAGTCCCAGGCCCACACACAGAGGGACGGTGAGAAGCCATCCCTGCCCACAGCTCAGAATCACAGCTGCCTTCCTCAGACGTGGCCTTTGCCCGGCAGAATCCTGCTCTGGTGAAAGCTGGGACAGAAGGGAGCAGTATCACTAGCCTCTGTGGATTTCCAAACGATGTCCTGAGCCAGCCGCCCACTGCTACCCCATCCTAGTACAGAGAAAGGGCAGGAAGACACCCTCAGAAAGATGAATTCTAAAGTGAGATGTCTCCAGCCTGAGTGTTTGTCAAACTAAGAGAGAGCCAACCCTCCAGCAGATCTTAGCCACTACACTGGGGTGCCCTGAACTTTGTCTCCAAAGGACAGTGCCGTGGACTCCTAGCCCATTCCCAGCTTCCACTTGGGCCCCATGCTGACCCCCACAGAGCCCCCATCTGCCATACCACCTCCTGGGCTGTGCCTAGAGGCCCGTACCTTGGAAAGCATCCTCGATCTCCTCGATGGTGGGCTCGGGCTCATTCCGGAGCAGCGTGTACATGCTCATGACCATTCCGGGGGTGCAGAACCCGCACTGGGAGCCATGGCTTTTGGAAATTCTCTCCTAAAAGGGACAGACAGCAGGGGCACCCTGTGTTGGGAGAACCCCTCTCAGACTCCACACATGGCTCAGCTGAAGCCAGGCCACACCAATGGGTCAGTGCGGGGTAGGAGTCACGGCACAGAGTGAAACCCTAGTGCCACCACTCAACAACTGTCACCTTGGGCACATTACCAGGCCTCTCTGAGCCATAGGTCCCTCATGCTAGTGCTCACCTCTAGAGCAGTGGCGAGGATTCAAAGAGATATTTACATAAAACTCTAAACATTATATACCTGGCATATACTGGGAATCCTGCCAATGTTAGTTATTCGTAGGAAAGTCCCTTTGAACAATAGTGACTCTCAGAAGCAACTTCTCAGCCTTCATTCCCTTCTCTGAACAAAGGAGGAAGCAGGTCCAGAGATTTAAGAAATTTATGCAAAGACACACGTGGTGAATGAAAGAACCACATCACATTCTGTTAACTGCACTACCCCACAACCCAACTCAACTCAGCCTTTATTGAGAACCAGCTGAATACATCTTATTCCAAACTAGAGTGCCACTGTCTCCTTAAGTGAAGGGAACCCCTGACACCCAGTGGGGGCATAAGATTTGAAAAATGTTTCATATAGAACTTGCTATAGTTCTATATGAACTATAGTTTCATATAGAACTTTCAATTGCTATATGCATTGAACATCACAGAATTTTCATTCAAACCTGCAAGATTTCCACTATAAGGAGATTCTCCAGGTCCACATTATCGTTACGATTTTGTCTCTTGGGATCCTCTCCTGGTACTTACATAAAGTAAAATTGCTAGAGCCTCATATTCCCAGGGCCTAGCGTGTCTTTCTATTCATTCATTTTGTCAACTTTTGCGGAGACCCTACTGTGTGACAGGCAGTGAAGAAGAGAGATGAGGTCTCTGGCCTCATGAAGCTCATGTCCGAGTAGGGAAACATATTGACCAAAAAAATAAATATACAAACACAAAGAAAAGTCCAGGTAAAGATCAGCGCTATGTAGAGAATTTGTGGAGGATGACAGGACCCAGAGTGACTCATGGTTCCTTGAAGGAGTCAGAAATGGTGGCTCCGAAAAGGGGACCTTTAAGTTGAATCTAATGCCACAGTTTGGATCAGGGAAGGGTGTCTTCCAGACAGAGGGAACAGCAAGTGCAAAGCCCGGCGTGCTCGTCACTAAAAGGTCAGTGTGGGTGGTACCCGCTGGGGCGAGGGAAATCCTGGGGGAGATCACGCGGCTCCTCGCAGGCCTGGGGAGGGATCCAGACTTGTACTCTGGGCGGGAACGGGAAGCCACTGTGTAGTAAGGTCTAACTAGTGGTTTTAAAGAATCACTCGGGCTGTTGGGTGGGGAATGGGTGGTAGGGGGCAAGGATAGAAACAGGAGACCAGGACACTGTAGTGGTCCAGACAAGAGGGGATAGTGGCTCAGACCAAGCAGTAATAGGGAAACTGAGAGAAAATGAAGGTTTTATTTTAGGATTTGGAGGTAGACACTGCTTCTGGAAAGATGGGGGTGGTGTATAAGAGAATGAAAGATGAGGCCTAGATGTTTGTGTTGAGCAATCGGATGGATGCTTTTGCCACTGACTCACAGGGAGGAAGCCTGGGCAAGAAAGAAGGAAAAGAATAGGGTTTTGTTAAGTTTGAGACTAAGACACCCATGTAGTGATACCAAGTAGGCAGGTGGGAGTGTGAATCTAACCTCTGAGGGGAGGTCAAAGTGGAAGATACAAATGTCAAGTACTAATCACATGTAGATGGTACTAAATTCACCTAGGGAGGGTGTGCAGATGGAGAAGGGAAGGGGCCCAGGCCGGCTCCCTGGGGCGCTGCAGCCATAGGGACTGAGCTGACGAGGAGCCCAGGAGCCAAGGAACCAGTGCATGGTGCGAACATGGAGAGGGAGGGGAACGAGGGGATGTCATGTCACAGAAACCAAGGGAAAAAACTAAGCGCACAGGGAGGAGTGGAATGTGGCTCTACAGCTTACCATATTTTGCCATATAGAATGTGCACTTTTGCCCAAATTTTTGAGGGAAAAATAAGGATGCACATTATACATGGGTAGTACTAATTCCATATTTATATAAATGTTTTTGATTCTTTTATTTATGCTTATGTGTTAAAAGTATAACTGTAGAAAGCAATAATGATACCCATATGTAAAATAATACCCTGGAATATGATCATTGGTTTTGTTTCTAAATATAAATAAATTAAAAATTGAATTAAAAAATTAAATTAAAAGAATTTTTCCTGAAAGTATGGGCCCAAAATGTGGGTGCGCGTTATATAGGCAAAATACGGTATTTGGGATCTGAAATAAGAGCATCAAGAAAAAGGACCTGTGCTATTGGAAAGGCGGGGGTTGCAGCCTAATATATGGCTGCAATTCCAGTGTTCAAACTGCTCATTCTTCCATCTCTTTGTCTCAGAGAATTAGTGCAAGCCCCAGTGAGCCTTCCCACATTTCCTGCAGGTTGGAGAGGTTGAGTAATTTCCCTTTCCTCCCTAAGAAATAAAGCTGTAGAGTGAAGTAACAGCACCCCACCCTGCTCTGCCCTCACCTGACGGGTCCCAGAGGCTCCCGCAAGGGGTATAATCAGCTTGTTCAACCAGAGGCCCTGGCTCCCAGGTGCACGTCAGTGACCACGGAAGGTGTGCCCTGAACAACAGGTCTCCCCAAATGGCCAAGGCAGGATTAAGACCTGGGCCTAGCTCCACACCCTCTGCGAACATAATCTCCCAAAGACACCTCCCCTCGCCTCAGCTTCCCCTAACAAAACGCACTGGGAACAACGGTCTTTCCTTCCCATGGTGCTCTGCTCTCCTGTGTGCTCCCTGCCCCTCTGCCTGAGATCATCCTGATTTTCCCCACAAAGGCCCCCAGATTACTGCCCACTCTTCCCCAAAACGTTCCCAGGCCAACCTGTTTCCGGGTGGCCTGATACCATCACGGAGAAAGCCTCAGTCAGACCCTCGCACGTCTCCATTCTGCTATTCGGGCCTTGCTTACCTCCATTCAGTGAGGACAGAGGCCTAGCAGCCCACATTTGTATTATCTGCCGGGGAGCAGGTGAGAGGTGCAATGGAATTGCCACTCAAGGAGCAGGGAGCATTAAGTGGAGCAAGGGGTGTGGAGCATTTGGAATCTTGGATCTGGGAAGGCAGGGGTTTCCTACGCATACTTGAGCTCAGTGTGAGGAAGTTCCCCCACCCCTCCACTCTCCAGTTCTGGTGCAGCTGGACTGTCTAGCCACCCGGTCCAATTGGCCCCTTGGTTCCCCTGGAGTCACATTCACCCCACCACAGGAGGGAGCTGCAGCCTGGGCACCTCCTCCTCTTTCTGTCTCATAGCGCCCACCTCCCGCCTCCTCACCTCTAAGGAGATGGGGAGGTGGCCAGGCCACCACATTTCCTTTGCCCAAGGGTGACACTCAGCCCCACAACCCAAAGCAAGTCCGCACCCTTGTCACGAACTCCCTTTGCTCTGGTTACCTGCACAGGATGCAGCCTGGACTTGGTGCTTCCTATCCCTTCCACTGTCGTCACGGCAACATGGTGCAAGGAGCAGATGGGGGCCAGGCAGGCATTGACAGAAAAATGGCTGCGACCACATGTTAAGGCCATTCCGTTGTCTACTCAGGTCATCAGAGGGGACTGGAGTAGCAAGCCTGAACTTTGTGATGCTGTGTGTCATTTCTCTTCACTCTACATTAAGTTCTTTTCTCTTCTAGAGGTGTCCTTGCCTCTCCTCCAAGACTCTGAGAAAGGGACAGAGGTAGCTCTCCTTCTGGTGGGCCCTGAGTCCCTCCAGCTCCTTGTGGGGTCAAGCATCAGTGTACCCCCAGGACCCCCCAGCTGGAGCAAGGGGGGCCAGGGTCACTTTCAGACAGCTCTCACTCAGCTCAACCCTGGAGGAAGAGCTAAGGGGAAGTTTCCAGCAGGTTCCAGGCCCAAGGTGTATTCCTCTTCCTGTAGAGCCCTTCCTTAGCCTCTTCAATTTCAGCACCTCCAGCCGCTTTTGCTTCTGTTTCCACCCACCCCTACTTCTCCCGTTTCTCAGAGAACATGAGACACCAACCCCTCAGAGCTTGCTCACATCCGTTCCTTTGCTCATCATTCATTCACTCGTACAATCAACCCCAGTTATTGAGTGCCAGCCACACGCCAGGCACTCCATTGAGGGCTGAGAAATAAAGGTGAATAAAATGAAATCTCTGCTCTTTAACAGCCTGCAGTCAACCCAGAAAATAGAAGCCAGCATGCAGGTATAAACTCAATATCTAATGGTAAGTGCACAGGAGGGCTGTGCACAGGGCACTATGGGACTAGTTCAGAAAAAGGGCACCTAGCAATCTTGGGAGATCAAGAAAGGCTTCCTAGAGGAGGTGATATTTTTCCTAGTCCTAACGAGCTAGTCACGTTAGCCATGTAGAGAAGTCCCGGAAGGAAAGATATTGGAAAAGACTTGAAGAACAGCTTATGCAAAGACCAAGAAATTAGTGGGTGTGGAGTGTGATTGTTCACAGTTGTCTCTGCCTGGGGGACTAGGACCCACTGATGACTGGAGTGCTGGACCCATGTAGAGAAAGAGAACTGGAGAGGAAAGTGGGGTATGTTGTGAAGGGCTTCATGTGCAAAGCAAAGAGATGGGACTTTATCCTGTGGGCAACGGACACCTGTTGAGGGATTGATTGCATATGGGACGTGAAACCAGCCTGGGTTTTCAGAAAGGCTGCGCGTGCACACGCGCACACCCACTCACTCACAAACTGACCCCTGCTTCGTCGGCCTCAGATGGGCCATCGGCCAACAGGCAAAGGATACACGATCTTGTTCTGGAGACGATCAAACTTGGAGAGCATCACGGTGCAAGCTCCACAGCTCCCCTTCTCCACAGCCCAGCTTGGTCCCGCTCAGCCCCACTGGATGGTCGAGGATTAAGGAACATGAACTTGAAGAGAACAAGAGTCTTTGCTGGACTGCTGGGAAATACCTGGGCAGACCTGGGAGTGTAGAACCATCACTGTCATGCACAGGCTCAGGCCCCTCCACCAGGGAGACTGCACACACACCCAGCCTCCTCTGCTGAGCCCAGGGAGGCGGGGAATAGGGTCCCTCCCTACCTTCCCTGAGGGAAAAGACATCAGAGTCCCACATGAAAACACCAAGTTACATCCCCTGGGACTTGAGTTCCGGGACTTAAACTTGACCGAGCCTTGAATCCTGATCATTTTCTTGGGGTCAGGGTCTTGTAGGCACAGCTTTGTAGGCCCCCAGCCCTGTGATGTCCCCGGGACAGGTGAATTAGCAACCTCAAAATCTGAGCAGGTGGGGCAGCCATCACATCTGCCCAGAGACTGAGATGTTGATCTGTTCTGGGGTTTGCTGAGTCCCAGCTCTTTATCCTGAACCTTTGGGGCTGGCGAAGTCCAGGAATCCACCTTAGGGATAGACCAGGGCTTTTTGAATATCCAGTCCATGGGACTATGTGAAGGGAAATTAAAATGAAGACAGTTTTGAGGTCAGGGACCATTAATGGAGCCATATCATAAACATACTTGCAGAAATAAATGATCGGACACTTGGCATTTGTAAAAGTGCCTAAGGAAGAGGCTATTCTAGAAAACTGCAGTCATGGTGGCCACTTTCTCTGAGACACATGGGCTCCATTGCTCCTTTTCCCTCAGAGCCACAGGCCTCTAACCATCCAGCTACCCGGTGGGGATGGAAGGAGCTGAGCTCATCACCTCCTGGGCACTTCTCTCAAGATGAGATTAGTTACTAACAATAATACAGCATCTTATACCTGGAAATCGCTTATACTCAAGAACTCTTCACACTAACTGGTTAGCAGGCAGGACAGGGACTGCTATTGCCCAGTAGACTGAAACAAAATCAAACTACGACCCAAGAGGTCACGTGAGCCCTGCAAGCTCACACAGCCACTTGTGTGTTCCAGAGGTGGGGGTTCCCCCTTCACCATGTGGCTGCCTCCTTTAAAACACATTTGGGGAGGACTTTCTGTGTCCTCAGTTATTCTTTCCACTAATAAGGACATGGGCAGTCAGAGCAGTTCAGGCAACTCTGGGGGCATGTGAATAGCGATGGTAGCAAGAGTCCAGCTAGATTTTCTTCCAGCCTCGGGGTCTTTCTGGAAGCCAGGAAGTTCTCTCTCTTGCCTGGAACCCTCACAAATGAGCTCCCAACATAGGGCTCCCAATAAGCCACAGGGACTTTGTTGTACTTATGTGCCGACTCTCAGTTTTGGATTTCGTTTGCGAGTTGATCTTTAAACCAGCCAATGTCTACAACCAGGGCCTTCCTGAGGCTTTCAGACTTTCAATACTTTAGTCGAAAATTAAACTTGATGTCAACTCTCTAAAAAACCCACTAGGTTCACGTGCTGTGAACCTCCAGATCCCGCTCCCTGTAGCTCGAAAAATCCAGGCAAAGCCCGCAAGAGCCAGCAACCCAGTGTGACGGGAAGTGAGGGAACCAGAGACGAGGCCCTGGATTCCAGGCTCACTTGTAAACAATCCTGTGTGGTTCCCAAATACGCCACTGGAATCAGCCACTGTATCCCTGCCACTGGGAGCAAGTGGGGTTTGTTGACAAAGGTCAGGATGAGCCATGTCCTAACAACAGACCTCTGGGGAGTTTCCAGTACAGGTAGAACATTAAGAGTGTGGCTGTAGGCTTTAGTCTAGGCTCTGCAGATGTCTGCCCAAAGTGCCTGAGCGAGAAGCAGGTCCCTTAACAGGTGCAGGCCTCACCTCCCCCTTCTGCAAAAGGGCTGGCTGTGGACGTCAGTGAGATAACCTACAAAAATCACCATGAACAACTCCACCTGTACATAGTAAGTGCTCATCAATGTTAGCTCCTATTATATTTTCACTATTATTTTTGTTCTAGGGTCTCAGAATATTTTCCTACTCTTAATAAAACAGGGGTGCATTACAAAATAGCCATGGGGATACAAAGTACAGCATAAGAAATGTAATCAATAATACTAAAATAAGTATGTATGGTGCCAGGTGTGTACTAGAAATATCAGGGGGAACACTTTGTAAGTGTTTGATTGTCTAATCAACATGCTGCACACCTGAAACCAATACAAAATAATGTTGAGTGTACACTGTAATCGAAAAACACAATAAAAATAAAGTTTAAAAACGATATGGGGCCTCTTGCAGGCACCCTCCCGCACTGAGTGAAGAGCAGAATCCAAAGTCCCCCTAAGGTGTGGCCTTGTCCAAGCCTCTCAGCGTTGCCATTTCCACAGGGATGGCACCTCTACACAATTCCCCCACCTCAAGTACCCCTTTCCCAACAAACACCACTTCCTCTCACTCCCTTTCTACCTTCTCAGGACTAGACACTTTCCCCAGTAAGCCCGCTGATGTATCAGGCAAAAGACAGGCTGAGGAAAGCCCAGCTCCTCCCAAGCGGGAATGACCACAAAGCTCACCAGGGTTCATGAGCGCCTATAGAAGCGGTTTGTTCTGCAGGCCCAGGATCAGCCCTTGGCTTTACTAGAGCCAAGGCCAGAAGGGAGATTAAGGAACATCAAAAACAATCTCCGTATTCAATGGCTGAGAATTTCAGCCCCAGCACTCAAATGACTTCCCAGGGTCACATAGCTGCCCACTGTAGTCTGACACTGCGACCAGAATGCAAGTGTCAGAGCCCCAGCCCACTGCCCCCACTCCCTCGCCCCCACCCAAAGTCAGGATACACTTTCTTCTCAGGTAGGCCAAAAGGGTTGTTTCTGGATCTGCATTTTTCTCCACCACCTATAAAAAAAACAACAGAAAAATACATCATAGATGTACTCAGCCATGGTCCTGCTGAAGAAGTTGTCAAGTTCGTAGGGGATGGGTTAAATAGCTTATGAAAGACTAAACAGTTTTTCTTGACAGTTCCATAAGAATGACATATTAACCACAAGCCACATTAGGTGTGTGCTGATAGCTTCCAATTCTCAGATTCTACATTAGCGCTCAGCTCAGGACCCGCCACCGGGTGCCTGGGAGTTGCACCCGCTGTGCTCGTCTGACCAAAGCGAAGCCCCCTTTACATTAGACACATCGTCTCATTTCCAGCTGCTGGATCACACCCGTGAATGCCAGGGACAGCCGAGAGCGGCGGCATGCATATCTCTGGCTTGGCCTCTGGGGGCGTACATGCTCAGACAGCAGAGGGCCAGTCTGTGGACCTGTGCTCATAGTGCAATACTGTATGCATTGGGCTACCACAGTCAACATTTAACCCGTGTCAGGAATGGAGGAGAAATCACAAACCGAGAAGGGCCACGAGTGGAATTTTCAATAAGATGGAGAAGGTTGTTTACAACGTAAAATGCCAGTATCCAATGCAAATTGTCAGGAAATCTACGTAAAATCATTTCACTATTCCTCACCCATTATCAGGGTAAAAGGGTTTGGATGATTGGGATGGTAAAGGGGAGAGACTTTAAGGGGAGAGAAACAAGAACTTCTTTAGAGAGCACTATAGTATGAGTCCTACATCGTCCTAATGCCAGGAGAGGAGTATCTGCCTCGCACCTCAAGCTTCATGAGGGTGTTTCCATAGCGCCACAGGAGAAGCTAACAGGGGACGTGGTGCACCGACATATATACACAGCTAGAGGTGGGTTCACCAGACAAGCTGAAGAAGAAAGCGTCATGTTGATGTTGGTATTGGGGTACATACCCAGAGTTCAGGAGAGCAAAAGACGTGAAGTGTTGGCCATGGACTTAGGGTAGGCCATGCATGAGGGAGAGAGATGGAGACAAAGAGAGGCAGAGAGAGACAGCGACGGAAAAAGAACTGGCTTAGAGGTGCTTAAGTCACTCTAAAAACAATAACTACAGGTGACGGGACCTCCTACAGGGTCTGTGTGGAGTGGACCTCCCAAAACCGGAGGCTGAGAGAGAGCAGCTGGCCTGAGAAAAGCATGTCCCCATGTCACAGAGCTGTGACTGAACATTCCCAGTGATGGCCAGCCATCTTATTCCAGCACCAATTGAATGAAAACCTTCTTGCTACCCTCCCCTTTCTGTCCTGAATTGAAACTGTATTAGGCAACTTAGAAATGACCATAGAATTTTTTATTGTTCAGAATTAATCAAAGAGGTAGCAAAACTGCCAGAATTCACCTCATGAATAAAGTTTAAAGGAGTAGAAGATAAATGAATTTTCATTTTTGATTATGCCCCACAGGTCCAGCTTCTTCAAAGTCCTGGTTATAAAGTTTACACAGGAAGTTACGTCTGTTTCTTGGAGAAGAAACCATAAATGCACAAAATAAAGATCTTTGTCACCTTTCCTGTAGACAGCAGTAAGGGCCTCTAAACCTGACCATCTTCTCCCCAAGCTGGTCCTCCCTCTTGCCCTCCAACTCTGCTTTCAAAACATCACATCAGTCCCCTGCTCAGTATTTTCAGTGACCTCCCGCATATTCAAGGTAACACCTGAGTTCCTTACACTGTCTTTCAAAGCTCATTTCAATATGTCCCCAATCTTCATCATCAGCCTTTCCCCCCTCCTACTTTCTCTGCCAAGCTGGTCTTTGTACTCCTATGAAAATACATAACTTCTGACTCCAAAGCCTTTGACCACTTCATTCCTGTTTCATCTGCATCTTGACTTGATGTCAGAAGACCCCAACATGTCTTAAGGAAAGGCCCCCATATCATTCCAGCCACAAGTGGCCCAGCTCCCTTGAATTCCTACAGAGAATGGCTGTGCCCCTCTCACAGCAGCGTGGCTAGAGGGTTTGCCCCCAGCACACTCCACAGAACTCATTCAACAGGGTGCCAGTGGGTACCCCAAAGGGAAAATACTTTATGGGGAAGTAAGCTTAAGAAACACTGGGTTAAGCAGATTGTTCTGGGAAACTTCAATCACCAAAACAAATAATGGCCAAAATGGGTTTAGAACCCATTAAATAAAATTAAAACTTCCATGAATGTGAACTGATCATTAGTAAATGAACAGACAAACAAATGGGAGGAAGAGGAAGTTTTCTTGGCAGAAGAATGCCAACTAATATACATGGTTGGCCATCTGGTAACCTGCCCAATAATTGATCCAGCTGAGAATCATCAAAGGATACTAAAACCAGTGGATGAAACTTTGACAATCAAGATATTTACATAGTCTCAAAGTTCCTCTCACAGGTCATTTATTAATTATAAAGGAAAGAAGAGTACTACCTGGTGAACACCACTTTCACCAAATGACCCAAGTCCACATCGCACGAATGGGGAAAACTGACATGATGTTCTCCTGAGGAGGACACAGCCCTTCTCTGGCATTCCTGCCCGAATGCAGACTCTGAATCTAATGATAAGGAAGCATGACACAAACCCAAAATGAGGGACACTCTAAAAGCTAACTGACTTGACCCCTTCAGAAACATTGATGTCACAAAAGACCAGGAAAGCTAAGGAGCTGCTCCAGACTAAAGCAGACGAAAGAGACATGACAGTTAACTGCAAGACACAGTCCTGGGGCGAGGCTGGGTGTGTTATAAAGGACGTTACTGGGAAAAATTGAAATAATGCTGCATAAATTGCATAGACTAGGTAACAGTATTATATCAACACTAAACTTCCTGATTTTTTAAAAAATAGATTGTGGTTCTGTCATAATATCCTTATTTGCAGTTTAAGGGGTAAAGGGGGTGTGATGTCTGAAATTTACCCTCAGCTGATTCAGAAATAAAATGTCATGCTTTATATCTATTTCTAGTATTTCTATACATACATAAACATATAAAAACTATTTGTGTACTTAGAATACATATATCTATATACCTGTGTATGCACCTATAAACACATACATATATAGAGAAAGAGAGAATAAAAAAGCAAATGTGGCAAAATGTTAACAGGTGGGTAAAGTCTACCTAATAATTCTTTGTATTCTTCTTGCAACTTTTTTGTAAATTTAAAATACAAAGTTTAAAAAAATAAATATCTTTGCCAAAGTATTTCTTAGGGCTTTTGATATTCATCTATTTATTCTATCCACATTAATTGGGCACCAACTTTGTGTCAACACTGGGCTGAGTGGTTTAGGAATATCTAAGAAAAGTATCTCATGGAGACAGTTTTCCATGAAATACATTTTGAAATATATTACTTTGCCTAACCGTAATCCACTTCTCCAACTATTTCATAAATTCCTGAATGGCAAATGCCTCCAGCCTACACAGACCCCACAGGCTTTAGGGCTTGGAGAAGCCTGCTAAATGATGTGAGGGAGGGAGGGAAGTGGGGAAGGGTTAACTAGTGCATCAGTCAGTGACTGATGCTGACTTTTTGTGGGGATAACTGTTGGACACCTTCAGCTGCACCCTACATGCTGAGTCTTCCCAGGTTTGTCCAGATGTACAATCTCCACTAAACAGAGAGGGATTGCTCAGAAAAGCAAGAATCCTACCCTCCCAATGATGATCACCACAATAATAACAAACACCTGGGCAGCTCCTTCCCTTCCGCTCTGACTCCAGACCAGGAAATGTGAAAACAGCGGTCATCAGGGCCCACCACCACCACAGAAGGCCCTCAGAGTATTTGATAGTTGGTATCTTACATCCTCTCCAGGATCCCAGCCAGAGAGGTCCCAGACAACAGTCTGAAACAGGGAAAGAAGAAGGCTCACATTTAAGAGTGAGTCACTGAGATGGCTAATTACCTACAGGGGAGCTCCCATAAGACTGTCAGGACATTTCTCAACAGAAACACTTCAGGCCGGAAGGAATTGACACAACATATTCAAAGTGATGAAAAGTAAGGACCTACAACCAAGGCTACTCTATCTGACAAGGCTGTCACTTAAAATTGAAGGAGAAATAAAGAGCTTCCTGGACAAAATAAATAATTAAATAAAACTAAAGGAGTTCATTATCATCAAATGAGTATTGCAAAAACCGTAAACGTTAAAAAGCCTGCTTTATGAAGAAGAGTGAGTCACCAAGTTCTGACCCCTTCTTTCGTAACTTCTTTTTATAACATCCTGTAACTCAAGGTCTAGAACATTTGGGAACAGACGTGGAAACACACTCACAGCTGCCCTAATTTGTCTTGGATTCCTTTGCCGGGCCTCACTTTTATAGCATTGTTTTCACCTCATGGCTCCTTCCCTCCTCGCCTGTCCTTTCCAGCAGTTTCTCAAGAGGCAACAAATTGTTTACAAATTACAAGCATGGACATCCATTACAGAAACTGGCAGTCATAGATGGTAGAGTTTGATGTAATGATACCATGCAAAAATTTTTAATTGCTTTCCTAAGCTGTAAAACAAAATACATGGGAAAACAGTTTTTGCCAAGCCAGATTTCCCTTGACATAGTCCAGTGAAGCTCTGGCCCAGTGGCTTAGTTGTTGGAGAGTCACCCTATACACCAAAAGGTTGCGGGTTTGATTCCCACTCAGGGCATCTACCTAAGTTGCGGTTTTGACCCCTGATTGGGGGTATGTATGAGAGGCGACCAATCAATGTTTCTCTCTCCTTTTCCCTTCCTCTCTCTCTAAAATCAATAAACATATCCTCAGGTGAGTATTAAAAAAAGAAAGAAATGTTCCAGTGAATCACAGCAAACCATTCATTAAGAAGAGAAGCTTGTGCTGTCACACAGGAACTCATGGTTTAAGAAACAATCAAATCTTAAGAGTGAGATGTGGCCTTGGAAGTCACTGAATCCAGCTGCTCAACCAATGTAAAAATTGCTTACAAAAATTCCACAGAAGCCCTGGGCTGGTGTGGCTCAGTGGATTGAGTGCTGGCCTGCGAACCAAAGGAGCGCAGGTCCAATTCCCAGCCAGGGCACATGCCTAGGTTGTGAGCCAGGTCCTCAGCTGGGAGCACACAAGAGGCACCCACACATTAATGTTTCTCTCCTACTCTTTCTCCCTCACTCCCCCTGTGTCTAAAAGTAAATTTTAAAAAATATTTTTTAAAAAATTCCACAGAAGATGCCTTTGTGTAAGTAACCCTTCTAGAAAAGCCAGTTCAGCAACTGTTTCTTAAATCTCTGCAGTATAATTGCTGAATGCAACAACATTGTTTGAAATGTTGGATACAGAAGTTTTACCACCACCAACGTGGAAGCTTTGCCCTACCGCTTGGTTTGGTGCCAGATGCCAACTCCAAAGGAAAGTGGCACAGAGAGACAATTTTGAACCCCGAAGAGCATGGGGACCCCACTCCGCAGTGCCTCCTGGGGACTGTGATCACTCAAACGGAATTCAGTCTTTGGAGCACTGATGGCTCATGGAATTTTCTTACTAGTCATTCCAAAACACCCTAACAATTTAAGCACTAGATGTCCTACAAAGCACATTTCAGTTCTTAAAAATTACCTTGAAAGTCACTCTGTTTCTTGTCTCAAAACCACCAATACAGCAAAACAAATAAAACTGCTTTTGGGGGCAGGTGTGCCCCCCGGGCACATTCATCGCTCACATGACCATGTGCAGTGTACGACTAGGGCTGCCCTCTCGCTGTCCCTTTCATTCCCGGCAAGGGAGCCAGAGCAGATGCCAGCGAGCGTGCCAGCAGTGGGAGGGAGGGCGCGTGGGGGGCGGAGGCAATGTCATGTACTCGCACTTCCTCTCTCTGCACCCGCATTAGAATGTGCAAAGGTCTTCATTTTTCCAGGGCTACGACGACTGGTTCCCACGTCCGAAGTTCCCCTCTTCCCCATCTCCCCCTCCCCCTCCCTAGGTCCCTGTGCATGGATGAAGTTAACCCAAGAGGTCAGTTTTTATTAAAGTGAGAGATCCACAGCATGTATATGTAGAACTAAGGGTGGGAGGGGAGCCTGCCCCTCGTGAAATTTATCACGGCTGCCACAAGATGTCAGTATATGTCCTCCCGCAAGTTACCTGTAATACAGGGTCGGCACAAATAACGCCCCCGGTTTATTACAAACCCGTAGCGTGTAACTCTGTAACATAACAATATCACACTCAAGCCCACCATATGACATTTTAGATGAAATGTTTAAATTAAAACTATAAATGACTACACCATATTATTACCCTACCGACCACACTCCAGCAAGCCTTACTTCTGCCGGACTCTGTATTTCCATACGTGAAATATCAGAAGCAAAGGCTGTGTACATCTTATATCCTGATATTAGCATGAAAAGACGTTCCCATCCCCTCCCTCGGGAAAGGGATCAACAGAAGCCTTAGGACACCTTTGATTAAACACAGAAACAGAAGTGTGGTGGGTGACCTCCTGTCTCACGTAGAACCCTGTCCCCCCTTTCTCAGCTTGTCAGTGTCCCTACCGCTGCAGAGAGCGGGCAGGGTGGGGTGAGCTCACAGACACCTCTCTCTTCGCTCCACGCCCCCCTCACTCCTTTGCCCCTTGAGTGTCTTGACTATGTTCTAGCCCTGAGAAGGTCTTCTTTCCCTAATGTCACCCCAAAGGCAGCCCCATGTTTAAAGGGAGAGAGAAACAGGAGAACAAGTGAGAGCAAACACGAAAGAGAGAGAACGAAATGACCTGTTCCACCGGACACACGGTGTCCGGTTTGGCTTCCCAGGCAGCAGGGAAGCCAAAGCAAAGGTCAGCTCCTGCTTACCTTTTTGCCATTCACAAAGAAAACCAGCTCGTCCACTGTCATTGTCAACAGGTGGAGTGCCCAAACTCCCAGTACCTCACTCCCAAGAGACACTGGCAGTTATTACCACTCTGTAACTGGAAAAACACACCTCCTCTAAAAAATGAAACCAAACAGGCCAATGGGAGGGAGCTGGCTTACAGCTTCAGCGTATAAAAAGTTCCTGGCAAAAGCCACTGGTTTGCATCATCAAGGAAGTGTTAAGCAATCATTCTTGCAAATCACTTCCTCCACAGCTGTATTGAAGAGCACAGTAAGGAACAGCATCATCAAAAATATGTATGACCATGGGGTCTTGGGCACAGCCCTGGTGGAAACTGCTTCACCCTCCCACTTGCTGAAGACAGAGAAGGGGCAAGGGCTATTGTCAGAGTTGGGGCAATAGAGCTGCTTCTCACCTTCCATGTCTACGCTTGTCACTTCACGATTTACAGTTGCAGAAACACACACTCGGCACTCACGTGCAGGACTCGCCCAACTGGAGGAGTGTGGAGGACATAAGATGCGATGCCCAGTGACTCAGATGCAACACCTGGCGCTGGTCCTCAGCCAGCTGCGTATCACCTCCAGAACTCTGCTTCGTTCATCCCATAAATGGGAATATGAATGACACCAATGGCGAAAGGCTGAGGGACCTGTTATATGATACATGTTGGAAGTGCTTTGTAAGTTTGCAAAGTACCAAAATATTTATTACTCTTGCTAATATATTCTCAAACAACACAACAAAAATAATCCTAAAACAAACCAGTTTTGAGACTTTTCTTTTATCTCTCAGGAATATGCCCTTAATATGTCACCAGAGTAACTCATAAAAATATTTCACAATAGCAAAAAAGTTAAAATGTGCACACAACCTAGGCACAGGCCAAGTTAACTCTGAGCTGGAAACCTCCCCCCATCCAATACTCATTAACTTCTCACAGGGGTGTGCAACCTTTCGGTGTCTCTGCGCCACCCTGGAAGAAGAAGAGTTGTCTTGGGCCACCTATTAAAGACATTGCGACACATAATCACAAAAGCAAATCTCATAATGTTTTAGTAAATTTACGATTTTGTGTAATGTTTGGTAAATTTATGATTTTGTGCTGGGTCACATTCACAGCCATCCCAGGCTGCCTGTGGCCCGCCAGCCACAGGTTGGACCCCCCGTCAGTAAACGCACATACATGCCCAGCGCCCACTCAGGCGGTGCGACTGAGCTCTCCGCAGTCTAGCTCCCAACTGCCTCTCCTGCTCACACACACACCAGCATGCCCTCTGGTCTCCTTCCACCCTAAAAAGACCCACACAGGTACTCCAATGGACCCTCTGATCACAAGGGAGTAGGGCTAGCGGGGGAGAGAAAGGCGTACTAAGCAGATGGGCTTGTCACGGCAACAGCCTGGAGAAACTGCAGACTGTGGGACAGCCACGGTATCAACCCTTGCCTCTCTCCCAGCCACAGTCTTTATTAGCCAGAGGTGAAATTTCACTTGTAGGGCGACCAGTCAACCCGGGGTGCCCCTGACCACTCTGGTGTTAGCCCTGAATCCCTTCAGTCCAGGGTAAACTACATTGGTTGGTCACCATAAAACAATGATTCTTAACAGGGGTAGGGGACAGTACCCAACCCCAGGAGCCATTTGGCCATGCCTGGGGATATGTTTCAGTGGTATGACTGGGAAGAGTTGTTACAGGTATCTAGTAGGTAGAGACCAAGGATGCTACTAAACACCCCTCAGTGCACCAGACAGCCCCAGTGACAAAGAATCACCTGGTCTTAAGTGTCAACAGGGCCAAGAGGAGAAACCCTGGCCTGAAAGAAAGAGGAAGAAAGGTGGAAAGAGTGAGAGTGGCTGAGCCCGGGGTAGTGGTTGTAACAGGGGACTTCTCCCTGACCCTTACGCCTTTGCAATGGAGAGGCCACCCAGCTCTGTTCACTGGCCCACCCAGGTTTCCAAGGCTTCTGCCTCCTGGCCAGTCTCTAGCCAAAGTCCCAAGAAACTTTCAACATAAAGGGGGAAGGCTGAGGAAACACCGTGCGTCTGTTGTTAGGTAGACTGGCTTGAATATTAGTTCCACCGCTTCTGTGTGACCTTTGGTAAAAATCACTCTCTGGACCTCAGTGTACTTATCTACGAAAGGAGGGTGACTCTGCCTCGTTGGTAGAAGGTACTGGGGTGAGTGTTCAGCGAGACTTGGGTTAGATGTGTGACCCACAGCACGTGCTCGAGGTACAGGTAATGGTTCACTTCTCCCCACTCAGCCAGGCTTCAGCCTCCTCCTCGCACCTGGAGGTAAAGTTCCCCCCCCGCCCCGTCACTGTGGGGCACTGAAAAGTGAGAATACATCTTCAGTAAGGGCTGATGTTGTCCTTCAGATTTTATTTCTGTAATAACTATAATAACAAATTTTACTTCTACAATACCAAAGTTTGACTAAAAAAGACTTTAACTTAGTATGATTACTTCTTTTTCAGCAAAATACGTGTGACCATTTCTTTCTCTGATTTTTCCAGATTCATAAATTAGAGGAAAACCATGTAAAATAAGCATTTTTTTTCCAAAGCTGACAATCTCCTAGATATGCTTTCAATGTTGAATGAATTCTCAAATTTGGGCTGAATTAATGGGATTTCATGGTCTGGGAATAGGCCAGTGATATCTTACATTACATTACTTTACCCCCATTTTTCAAAAGAATGTCGCACTTTATAATTCGCCTTGTGTCAGTAGGCAAGGTGCCGAAGTCCCTGAAAAAGCCAGATAAGTCCTGAGGCCTCCTGGGCACAGACCTTCCTCTTGGAACGACACTTGCAGGAAGTCACAGGAGATACGAAGAGTCATAATGCTGCTGAAAGCCAAGTCATTATTTCTGGAAGAGCGAGCTCTTTGGGGCCACACGTTCCCCGGAAGAAGAACCATTGAGGAAAGGCTTTTAGCGTTCTCTGAAGGCCGGGTCAGGGCTGCGGCTCTAGCTCTGACGGGGGGGTGGCCTGGCAAGTCCCCGGCCGCCCCTCCCCCGCCACAGCTGCAGCCCCTTCAGCCTGCTCACTTCCTCTCTTTGCACCCACATGTGCATCTCTGTTCGTGCCCTGTGGGTCTTCCCTGTTCATTTTCTTCACTTACAACAAACCTTACATGACAAGAAGAGAAATCAACTTTTATTTCAAAATATTCCATTGTTGAAACTTTTTTAAAATTAATGTTTTCTTCTCAAAGACGTGAGATGCCCGTTCTGGATGCAAGATTTTGCCACAGTCTCGGAGCATCACTGCCCGGCACCCACGTTGTTCAGATTATTAACCAATCTTAATGACAGCTCTTGGTGCATGAATAGCATTTCTTTGGCAAATAACGTGATTTCACTTGATCCTTACACAAGCCCTGTTAGAGGGGCAGGGAAGTTGTCATTATCTCCCCTCTCCAGACAAAGAGCATGAGAGCCAGGGAGGGTGACTTGCTAACCGTCTCACGCCGAGTGAGTGCCAGTTCCCACATCTGCCACCCACTCCCCAGCAGAGACGTCATCTCTCTGCTGTTCCTTCACTGACTGTGGAGCACAAACCCCGGGACTGTGAGTATGACACTCAGCCCTTCGCAGTCTGGCCGAAATCCCACCTGTTGGTTCGTGAAGCCCCTGAGATGGAGGCAGAATTGTGTTTACTACTGTACTGCCGGTGCCTAGCAGGGGGGCAGGTCTGTAAAAAGGATCAAGAAATGCCTGTTGGAGTGAGCCCACAATGCGAGGAACAAGTGAAGTTTTCCGACATGTCGAAGCCTCTGCCTTTTACCAAATACAGAATTTTCTTCCGTAGCTAACACCATTCAACTTCCCGCACTCACAACGAACCTTTTTTTCCAACGAACCTTTTTTTCATTGATATGGAGTAACCAGCTAGTATTCTTCAACATAAAGGTCACACTACTCTATTACTAGGGAGGAAATCACCCTTGATTTTCTTCACACATCAGGGAAGTAGATCCCTTTAGAATCAAGAAGGTGGGATTATCCAAAAGTGGACACAGAGTCAAAACTAAAAGGACATGAACTCCAGCCTGGGTTAGTACTGGCACATAAAAGCTAGAGGTATGGAAAGGGCCCAGAGACAAATTTAAGCCCACTTTATCAGTCTTCATCTGTTATGTTTTTTGATAATATCTTTGGCACTCAATAAACTCTGTAACTCCAGGGTCATTGGTGGTGATGACAGTATGGCTTGTTCGAACACAAAGGAAAGTCTCTCTTTTCAGTCTAGCACAATTCAGGATTAAGAGCCTGTACTTCTTTTTCTTTTTTTCCCTACTTGAACATTTTTTTATTTTATTTTAATTGTTGTTGCAATACAATTTTCTATCTTTTACTCCTATCCCAGCCCACCCACGCAGCCTTCCCCTCCTCCCTCCCATTTCCACCCACCCCTAGTTTTTTATCCATGTGTCCTTTATACTTGTTCCCTGTAAACCCTTTCCCTTATCCCCTGAAATTCCCTCTTCTCTCCCCTCTGAACACTGTCAGTCTGTTCTCTATTTCAGTCTTTGGTTACATTTTGCTTGTTTCTTTGTTTTGTTGTTTAGGTTCCTGTTAAAGGTGAGATCATATGGTATTTGTCTTTCACTGCCTGGCTTATTTCGCTTAGCATAATGCTTTCCAGTGCCATCCATGCTGTTGCAAAGGGTAGGAGCTCCTTCTTTTTTCCTGCTGCATAGACTCCCATTGTGTAAATGTACCATAGTTCTTTGATCCATTCATTTATTGATGGGCACTTAGGTTGCTTCCAACACTTGGCTATTGTAAATCGTGCTGCTATGAACATCGGGGTGCATAGGTTCTTTTGGATTGGTGTTTCAGGGTTCTTAGGATATAATCCTAGCAGTGGAATTGCTGGGTCGAGCCTTCTTCACTCAGAGGATCAACTCGCAGGTGCTCTGCAGACAATATGGCCCAATGAATAACCGTTTGGGAAAATTATTGTCATAATTGTTTTCACCCTCTTTCCCCCCTCTGACTTTATTTATCATCTGAAATACTATATGATATACTCACATGTTTGTTGTCTGTCTCTCTGTCCTCAATAGAATGGAAGTGTGCAAGATGTCTCTACCTGCCCCCCAAATACTTATGAGCTTCTTCACTATTGAAGAACTTCTGCTGGCAAGTCACTGCCTGGCCAGGAACATTTCGCAGCCCCCTTCTACAGGGACAAAGCCCTATGATTGCGTTCTGACGAATGTAATATGGGAGAAAGTGATGTTCACAATGTCCCAGCTCCCGCTCTCTCTCTCCCACTGTCTGACAATGGCTAATGTCAATACCCAAGGTGACTGGGAAGCCACACAATGAAGGCAGCAGAGCTTCCAGTCAGCCAGACTCCTTGGATAAGTACAGGAATCTGACCACTTCCCTCTCCCACCTTTGTCATGTATCTGACTTTCATAGAAGCAAGAAATAACCCTGTATTGTGTTTGCCTCCTGAGATTTCCAGGTTAGCCTGTTATAGCACCTAGTAATAAATTCATTAATACATTAAGTTCCCCAAGGTCAGAGATGTTTATCAGTTTTCTTCAGTCCAACACATTGCGTGAACATGGTAGACACAATATATATTCAATAAGTACTTATTAAATAATGAATGAATGAATGAACAAATGAACAACAGCAACAACAAAACCTGGTTTCAGCTAAAGGCAAGGGAGCATGGCTCAGATGTCTGGCCTGACCCACATGCAAAGCTGCATGTGCAAATAACATCACTGAGACTCATGGGCTCCTAAGCACAATATAACTTTGGTCTTATCCCCAAGTCTTTGGCCTTAATTATCTCCATCCTTATACTCTACTTTAAGAATGGATGGGCTTTAGAGCAACTTCTACACTAGATAATATTCATACATTCGTTAATTTATCAACTTCATGAGACTTTGCATATCTCAGGCACTGTGCTGGGCATTGTTTAACTATAGGGTCAAAGGCACCTAAAGAGCAGCCTCCTTGTACCTTACGGATAATTCATGATCCTTGAGCCAACACAGTGGAAACTGAACCCAGAGCATTACCTTCCCTCCTAAATATCACCACTCCCTTGAGCAAAGATGCAGGTTTTAGGCTTATTTTTGGTACCTTTAGAATATTGTAGTCATCATATGAAAACTCGAGAGCTTCTTTGACACCTCCCACGGCTTGTGGTTTCATGACAGTGGCCTCTGAGAACTCCATTCAGGATGCAACAGTCTACAGGAAGATCACTTGCTGTTCCCATTCTAAATTTGTCCGTGAACTAGAACACTCTCCACAGGAACGTAGTGTTACTAATATTGTTATTGGCTTTATTTTTCTTTTGAAAAGGAAGGAGCCCCTCCTCTCCTGGGGAGAAAAAAAAAGAGTCCATTAAACCACTATTCACAATCTGAGACAGACAACCTAAAAGGGCAGCATAGTCCCCCAAGCGATCCAGGGCAGAGATCAGGCCGACCACCTCAAGCCTGTTCTCTAGCATCTGTTCAGTTTCCCCAACACTCAAGGAGAGGAAAAGGATCACGGAGTGACCTCCGGTGGAGAGGCTTCCCTACTGGATGAGTCCCTCGCTGGAGGTCTTGTCCGTGCCTGGCCAGCGTTGTCCTCTGCTGATGGGACCTTCCCTTCCACCCTTGGTTGTACTTTTGGGAGAAGTCTACCCCTCTCTCCAAAACCTTGAAGGCCAGTTAACCCTTAGCAGATGTGGATGAATGTTTGAGATTTTCGCTACTCATGAGCAATTCTGAAGTTTCACACCATGATACTTGCCATTTTTCTGAAGCATGAATTTCAGTCTCATGAGCTCTAATGCTACATGCACACCACAGCCCACTGAGCAATTCTTGCTGAGCAACTTGAGATTATTTATATTGTCAGCTTTATTTTGGTTCCTTTTGTGATGACTGGGTAAATTAAGACATTCCCATTTTCTTACTGATCTAACAAGTCATTTTAAACTCTCTTAGGAGAGTATACAGTTTTATAAATGCTACAGGTGGCAGCCTCCAATCCTGAGAGGCTAGCCTACCGGTCAAGCCTAAATCACCTCCACAGTAGAGGCATTTAGAAGAGGACATAGATTAATGGAGCCGCTAATAAGTACCAGATTCCTAGGCTAGGCATTCTACATGGATCTCCTTTATTTGCATAACATCTGTATGAGATAGATATAATTTCTTGTTTCAGATATGTGGAAGCTGGCAGGGCTCAGAGAGATTAAGTAACTCACGTGGCTCGTAAGGTGGAATCAGTATTTGAAACTAAGTCCCTCTGATTCTAGAATCTTCTGACAGCAATAGACAGCAGAGAATAACAGGATTTCCCTAGCTCGATGCCACCCAGAAAGTCCTTTCACCCATGAACAGGAGGCAGAGGAAGGAGAGAAACCACTTTATGAACAAAGGTCTCAATGCTGAAGAGGTTATCAGCAGTGAGAAGCGTTGGCCTTGAGAGAATCAGATTGAGGGGAGTGTAAAATGAAACAGAAAGATTGGTGTGCAGTGTAGACAGAAGCTGGCTTGGGACCCATCAGGCCTGTCTTCTGAAAAAACACAGAGGTGATTTATGTCTCTGTTGACACTTTTACAGTCCCTATAAAGTACTTTGAGAACAAAGATCATCCAGCAAACAGAAATTGGATATCTGGCTACAAGAATCTTGGGAAATGTTTCGATCTCTAATGAAATCTAGAGTGTAAAAAAGTTACAGGGAGAGGGAAGAACCAGATGATGGAAAGTCAATACATCTTAGCTGTCACCCAGCAGACAATGTAGCAATTTGGGGACTTAGAAAAGGGCCCATGTCCCAGTCTCGCTCCACCAAGATAAGCAAATGACACGGAAGGTGTGACTACTGCCACCTCTCCCCACTCACCCCAGATGTGCAGAGAAGGGGCAAGGCAAGAGTATTCTTGCAAGCTACCTAGCACTTGAACTTGGCCCTTTTTCTCTTGGGAGAACCAGAAGGCTTCAGGTAAGCAGCATCCCTCGGTGGGTTGGTCATTTCCTGGAACACTGAGGGAACATGAACCTGAATGGGGAAGGTTTTAAACCTGCATAATGACACCCGTGGACCTGAACTGATGTATTGATAGACTTAGACATAAGCAAGCAAGAAAGAAGGAAGAAGACCCAAAGGAGAGGGCCCCAAGGTTAATGAACACAGGATTGCAACCATTTATCTCAGGGACCATGCCGTGGCCTCTTAGTCAAGTTCCCATTCCCTATAATTATACAATCCTTGGCTATCTTCTAGCTCTAGGTGAGGAGCCAGACCAGAAGAGTTAATAGTCCTTCGTGATCTGGCAACTATATTTGTTTAGCCTTGATCACTATCAGTGTTTTCACTCTATTAAATGTCCCACATTCATCATATCTTATTATCACCATTATTCTGAGAATCTCATAGGAAAGTAGGAACTGGGCTACCAAGAATCTTGTGAATGAGTCACACAGTCCTAATAGCCAAGTCTAGGTGCCAATGAAGTAGCAGCTAGAAGCTCCTGGCAAATCCATGAAGCACCTTGCCTGGAGCTAAATGGAAGCGCTTTACTGGTCAGGCTGTGAGTTGGTGAATTTATTGCAAAATAAATAAATAAATAAATAAATACAACTTTTTCCTGGGCAGAATCTCAACAGTCTATGCTTTTGTTATGAACAGACAGAGGTCCCATTTGACCAGTCTGGAGAATTTGGGCAACAACATGTTAGGGTGAGATGAAGACACGGGAAGAGTCTCAGTCTAGGAGATAAGAGACACAGGATAGCCAAGGATCTCCTCCCCTCCCTGACCCTTTCAGTAAGACCCCTTCCCACCTATAAGCCACTACGGACCCTTCCAGACCTGGCATTCTGGGTATTAGCGTATGGGAAAATACTTAGGCTTTTCTTCCCACCCTTCTTTCCAAAGGCAAAGTCTACTCCCAGTGTGTAATGGCCTTTTTATTCATGTCCTGTGAGCCTCACCCATCTCTGAACCAATTGTGCCTTGTCACAGGACAGTCCCCCTTCTTTTTTTTTAAAGATTTATTTTATTTTTTTTTAGAGAGGGGAAGGGAGGGAGAAAGAGAGAGAGAGAAATATTATGTGTGGTTGCCTCTCACGTGGCCTTCAACCCAGGCATGTGCCCTGACTGGGAATTGAAACCTGCGATGCTTTGGTTCGCAGCCAGAGCTCAATCCACTGAGCTACGCCAGCCAGGGCTCACAGTTCCCCTTCTAATCCAGCATCAGTGTGGCAGGAGTGTTAAAAAAAAGAGAAATCAGTATCAGATGACAGACGTGCTCTAGTTGATTTGATGCAAATCATGTTCATGTAACTGCTTGGACCAGTATTTTCCAATGTAGAGTATCTTGAGTAATCCTCTCCTTGGTATGACTCTGGAATGTTCATAATGTTTTATAGAAGCACAAAATATGTTGTCTGCCTGAGATTCTTGTCACCCCATGCATAGAGTGGACTCCCTTAAAAGATCCACTGGGGAGTGGGGGTGACAAGAAGTCTTCCGGCTGTCGAGTCTGGTGCTCCCACAAGGTCAGCCCAGGAACCCTGAAAGCAGCGCCTACCAAGGATAACAGGTGGCTGATCACAGCCCCACCCTGAGGCCCAGATAAGAGGTGACCCTGTCCTGGGCCAGCCCTTTATAGGTTATCAAACAAACACATTGCCAGCCACAGGACTAGATAAAGAGCCCAGCACCTCCCTGCACTGAGGCTCCTGTCTTAGATCTTAGTTGATTTCAATAACTAACCATTTGGGCTACAGGGGACTTTTTTCTCTTTCCATGCTTTAAATTTCAGCTTTCATGTTTTAAATTCACTAATAATGAGCCTATAAAACTCTAGTCCCCCCCCACCTTTGACCCCAATAAAAGCAGAACCCAAGGCTCCCAGTCTCATTCTCTCTCTCACCTCACTGGGGGGCCCCAGGTGTGTCATGTAATTTCCAGGTCCTGTTAAGTAATGGCCATTTCCCCCCAAAGTTTCCTAATGGTTACTGCTGAAGAATATCCTGCAAATCATAATAAAAACCACAAAGTCTAGTCTAAACACAAGGTTGGTTACTGATAGGCTGAGACTCAAACACAATACGCACCCAGAAGAATTCATTGCTCCCTGCCTGTTTACACTCTATTTCATGCCTACCTCTAGTATGGCATATAACACAGAGGTCAGATCTTACTTATTTTTGTACCTTCAGTAACACACACTAGTGATTGATAAACACAGTGATCAATGACCTCTGCTTAGCTGTAGAAGGCTGAAGGAAAGGCACCGACTCTTTTCTCAGGATTTGCCTAAGTCTGCCTCCCTCCCAGCCAGAAGTGAAAGTCATCTTACTCTCATGCTTATTCTTATCATTACTCTTCTCTTTCTTTCTTCCTCTTCACCATTGCTGTCATTGTGCACTACGGTTTGTACAGTATGGTTTATACAGGTTCCTTTGTAATATTGGATTAATTCATGGTATCCTCATAAATACGTGATGTCACAAGCCCCATCTTCATCTGAAGAAACAAGTTCTGAGAGTGAGTGAGGAGCAGAGTTTGAACTTCAGTTCAGGTTTTAATTCCAGAGTCAATGCTCCTTAACTCCACTAAATTTCCAGGATTATTTCTTGAGTGCCTTCATTGTTCTCATGGCTGAGAAACTTGCACAGACTCTGGAAACTGACCAATGCAGAGCTCTAATCAACATTGGATGACAAATAAGAAAGCAAGGAGGAAACCCTCAAGATTTATAAAACGAAGCACCGAAAACCAAGAACAAAAATCCAGGGATCAAGAAGTGCGTTTAGCCCTGGCTGGTGTAGCTCAGTGGATTGAGTGCCAGCCTGAGAGCCGAAGGATCACCAGTTTGATTCCAGGTCAGGCCACATGCCTGGGTTGCGGGCCCAGTCCCTAGATGGGACAACTAGTTGATCTCTTTCACACATCGATGTTTCTCTCCCTTTTTCTCCCTCCCTCAGCTCTCCAAAAATAAGTAAAATCTAAAAAAAAAAAAGATGGTTAAAAAAAAAGTGAGTTCTGCTTGCATAAACTCCAGTTACCAGGAATGTTGATTTAAGTAGGACTTTCAAGAAAATGGCAGGCCTTAAGGGAGTTTCTCATGGTTTGAACTCTGTGATTGCAGGCTACTCTCGTGAGGAATACTTCAGAAGGGGCTTGAAAGGAATGTTTGCTAAGGAGACGGAGTTAGTCCATAAATAGGCAAGTGAAGACTATAGGGAAAGGGTGAGAAAGGGACAGGTGGGAAAACTGGTTTGGGCAGAGGATGAGGAGGGAAGCCAGGAAGTAGCTCAAGGAAAGCCAACCCCAGGCAGAAGGAGGATGAGCCAGGCACATCTGCCCACCTCTGCGGCCCCGTGGTTTCCAGTGCCATGATGCCACCCTCACTGCACTGTGCCAGGTGAGTCAGTTCTGACTGGAAGGGCATCAGACCACGGGGCTGGCTGTCTGCATCTCCTCCATGGGAAGACCTGGAAAGCTAAGATAACTTCTTCTCACCTCCCTTCTGGAAAGGAGCAGCTGCCCTGCTGGGCTGCCAGAGCAAACGTCTTTCCCTCCAGAAGTTCCCACAGGTTCTGCCTCGGAAAGCCAGACTTCCCACACTCAGGTCCCTTTCAGCTTACACATGGGGTAGGGAAGCTGCTATTTACTTTCACATTGTGTGGGAAGCAGCAGGGTGCTGCACCAGCCTTTGTAGAGTGAGATAAGAAATAAGTTAATGCGCAGCTCCTGTCAGTAAACGCCAGTTTCCCAGAATATAAGGACAGGGTATGAGAACCAGATACTGACTCTAAGAAGCAGTAATTGACATGCCCTGAATTAAAGAGCTTAAATTTGCTCCCATTTTCACACGCCTCGCATCTGCCTACTGCCTCAGTGAGGGCCTAGAGATTCAGCCCTTTTTTTTACCAGCATCCACCAAAAAGAAGAGAAATGTGGGGAGAAGAGGGCAGGAAGATGTTGTTTTTCTACAAAACTTAACACAGATATGCCATTCAAATTCCCAGCAAGAACTTCCTTAAGGGCCAGAAGACCACAGGCCCTAAAAAGCCTGGCAGAGCCACCACCGAACAATTAGTCACCATCAGGAGCTGGTAGGTCAGCCTCGGGACAGACATGGCCGCAGCAGGCAGGAGCCACGGGTGGCACCGTCTGAGATGTGGGTGCTGTGGCTATTCCAGCATATCCCCTCAGTCCTGGTGTGTTCTCTGACTTGGGAAGCCCACGATGACTTCTAGGAAGCCATCTGATGGGGGAAGGACCCTGCAGCTCTCCTTCTCATCTAGTGCATTTCACTGTATTCAGAGGGACACCAGGGGATGCCTCAGGGTCTGAAACATCCCCAAGAGGACTGTCTCAGGTCGGCGGCTCTAACTAGGAGCTCTAGTAATCCCTGGGCTCACACAGCTTGTGCTGGAGTCACCAACAGGAGGAAAAGAAGATTTTGTTATTTTAATTCTCCAAGCTTGCCACTCTGGACTCTTTCATCACACTTTAAGAAATAGCTTTTGTTACAAAGGTACTGTTTCCAGAAGATTGAAAAATGTCCTTTGATGCCAGACCAGGAAGAGCTTCCGAGGAAAAAAGTCATAGAGATGAGATTTAAAGACTAGTAGTGCTATGTGCAATGCCACTAACATACAGAGACAGACAAAGGCAGAGACAGAGAGAGACAGAGAAGAAAGAAGAGGAGGAAGAGGAGGAAATTAAAATGTGTATTGAAAGTCCAAGTTCTCCACTCAACAGCTCTATGCCCCGTGCTGTCTAAACTGATGTCCCTACTTGTCTAATAAAGTTTATCCTTTCCTTACCTGGTGGTTGTAAGGAGATGATACTTGTTAATTTCCAGGAATGGAGCAGGTATACAACAAATGTTTCTTGCAGCAGAAGTTGGAGTGTGGCATTATTTTGTACTGTATCTTAGCCACTCTTTCAAGAACCTCTTGACCGTGTACATCTGTCAATAAACCAATGATATCAATTAGGTACTTTATAGGGGAAAAGTCCTGAATCCCACCAGCAGGCAGGGAAGGAGCATGGATTCCTCCTGAGAGCTTGCCTTGGGCCATACTGCTGCAGTAAGTACACAACACTCCTTCACTTCACTGGTGGGGAGCCAAGGAGAGAGGGAACTAGTGATCTCTGACATCCAGGATTTCAGGACCTTTCCAAGAATGAGCTCAGTAGCCCAAACCCAGCAGTAAGGATATGGATGAAAGGGCCAAGGCCCTTCTGTATTAGGTACAACAAGTCCTCTTCCAGGCAATCTTATTCTCTCTCTCTTTACCAAGTCTTAAATATCGCACCTTCCCTACATTTTGTTCCTGATTCTTCACTGTTGCACAGCATTTGGGCCCAGAGGCATGACTTCTGAAGCCTGGAGAGATATGACCAAGCTAAACCCACCAAAAAGTGACACAAGGGACTTGCACTCACATTTTGTTGGTAGACACAGTTACACTGGCCATATCCAACTTCAGGGAAGTGAGATTATCAGTCAGCTTAGGTAGGGTTTAACTGTAACAAAGGCTTATTTCTCCCTCATGTGACATGCTGCCTGCAGGTTCCCTAAGGCCTTGGGATCCAGGCTGAAGCAGTAGCCCCTATATGGAACATTGCCATTCTCATGATAAATGGAAATGAGAGTTTGTGGATTCATGCAATAGCTCTAATGTTTCTGCTCAGAAGTGGCATACCTCACTTACACTCTGAGGCCAAACTGAGTCACCTGGCCTATATCCAATATCAGAGAAATAGAATCCTCCTACCTGGAGAGGTAGGTATCACAGGTCACATGCACAAACCTAATGGCAAAGGGTCAGGAGATGTAATGATCTTATCACAAGAAAGAGTAACAGACATTGAAACAATAATCTAACACAATAGGAGAACATCATCATCCTACCTGTAACATGAGATGGAGGAGAGTGGAATGTTTGTTTAGTAATCTAACATTAGTAGCCTGGTCAGTGTAAATACAGAAGGCTATAAGATAGAACTTTGTAAGAGGAAATAATATGTCCTTGCCTGACGGATTAAGAGGTTCAGGGCAGTTACACAGAAAAATGGACAATTGATCGCAGCCTGGGTTTGAAGAACTTATCATTACCTACATTATATTACAAAATTAAGTCATTCAACCAATGTATATTGAGTATCTACTATGGGCCAGGAACTATAATCACTGACATACAAGGGCAAACAAAACAGACCTGGTTTCTAACCTCATGGAGATTAAATGCCTTTAAAGAAAATTGACATTAAACCAATACACATACAAATAAATATATATTTACAAAGTGGGCTGTTACAACAGAAAATACTGGCTGTCGAGAGACAGAAAAGCAGAGAGAAGGCGATACTCAGGAAATGAGGTTAGAACTGAGCGCTAACTCAGAGTTAGCCGGGCAAAGAACATCCCAGGCAGAATGAATAGTTTATACCAATTCCCTGAAGGGAAAAGGAATTTGGTGTACTTGAGTTGCCAATGCGAGGAGGGAAATCAGTGTAGTGATTGAGTGGAAAAGCAGTTTAAGGGCAAGTCGATGAGGAAAGTCACATCATGCAGGGACTTCAGACCATGTAAAGGGCTTTAGATTGTGTTTTAAATGAAATAAACCATTGATGGTTTTCAATGGTGGGGAGGCAGTTTATTTGTGAGTGTGTGATATAATCCTATCCTCATTTATTTAATCATTCTGGCTGCTACACGAAGAGTGGATTGAAGTGGGGCAAGCGCTGAAACAGAAAGACCAATTTGGAGGTTAGGCGGGAGTCAGACAGGAGAAGATGGTGGCTTGGGTTGTGTCTATGGAGATGAATATGGGCATGTCTACAATAATTTCATGACATACTTTGCAGATAGACTCAATTGCAATTTGTGATGAATTAGACTGCGTGTTGGGGGAGTGGAAGCAGAGAATGAGAAGAAGGTAGCAGAAAAGATGGAGTTGGTTCTGCCTGAGTGCAATTGCCCCAGAAGAGGAAGAATGATGCAATGAGAATGGGGGAATCAAATGTTTACTTGGAGGCATTGCAATTTTGAGATTTCTGTGAACCATCTAGTTAGAAATATCAAAAATAGTCATTAACTATAAGAGTCTGAGGACCAGAAGAAAGGCTACGCTACAGATATTCATTCAAGGGTCATAGTATATAACATAACACCACAAGTCATGGGAATAGAAGGGATGAGGATTTAAAGGGAGAAGAGAAGAGGCCATGAACTATTTCCTGAGGAACTCAAATATTCGAGTTCAGCAAAGGGGTTGGGGGTGGGAGGGAGGGAGGAAGTACTATAAGGTACTAGCAACAAAGTCTAAGAAGACCAGACAGATGGGGGAAAAAAAACAAGGAAATATGGTATGGAAGCCAAGAGAAGAAATACAATATTTTTTAAGTGGTTAAAAGCCTAGAATGCCTTGAAAGGTCCAATAAAAGGAGGACAGAGAAATCACCATTGGCTTTGGCAGCATGAGGTGACCTAGCAAGATTGCTTTTAACCTAGCAAGATTGTTTTCTACTGCGTGGAGGGGGCAGAAGCCAAAATTGAATACAATGAAGAATAAATAAGAGGTGAGAGTGTGATGCAGATAGCTCTTAGAAGAAGTGCAGCTAAGTAAGGAAACAAAGAATTGGGGCAATAGACGGACAAGATTAGAAAAACATTAATATTCTATATTTGTGTGTTCTAATAATATGCAAATATTGATTGGATGGATCCAATTGAAAGCTAAGGGTTCAAGAGGGTAAAAGCAGAAACCCTAACAAAGGAACAAACATCCTCATAAGGCAAAAGGGGAGCCTGGCTTTGCAAAGGAAAAGAGAAACCTCCTCAGACACAGGAGAGGAGGAAAACTCGGTGGTAATACCACCATATGCTTGGATTTGGTAGCTGGGAGAAATGGATAGGGTTTATATATTATATGCCATTTGGGGGTTTTAGAAAAAATTTACACAAAGCAAGGTGAGAGAAACATAGAATGGGATGCATGCAACTAGAAAACTGGAGAATGTACAAATATTCCTTGAAAAGAGTGAAAGAATGATCTTATCCCACCAGTGAGGTTGTATATCATGAGTTTAGAGTAAGTAGTTGGTCATCACAGGACTGAAAAGTCTTATCAATCTACCCAATTGTGGGATTTTTGCCCTGAAACACTCAGGCACAGGCAGCCAGGCACACAGCAGGTAGTGACTTGGTTTATGTAAGGTTGAGTTACAACAGGCAAATGGGTGGAATAGAGGCAAAAAAGAATTAAAGACATCTACAAGAAAGTGTTACCAGACTAAAGGTGTCATTTGCCTGTGCCCATCAAAGCCCAATCAAATGCAAACAGGAGAGTTTTCAGCCCCCAAAAGTAAGGGTTTATTTGAGGAAATGTGGCCAAGCCCAGAGTCACAGGTAAGTAATGTCAAAAAAACTGGCTCTCCAATGGCTTCTAGGGGATGGGTTATATAAGGGACTAAGGGAGTTAGGGTTATTGTCAGGGTTGTGGTCTCCACTGATGATTTGGTGCTAAGGTAGGAGGTAGTTGATCATCGTATCTGGTCAGCCATGATGTCAGCCATGGCGTCATTTAATCTAGTTTCACAAGGGTGTGTTTGGTAGGGTTGTTCCAGTTTTCTGAGTCTGAAACTAAAATGGAACTGAGGCCTAGATATTATCTTTGGTTGTACTGAAACTCTGTCTCTGTGGTCAATAGACCCAAAGTTTTGTTCCTAAGATTGTTTAATGCTAACCAGAACCTCATTGTCCTGAGGCCCTAATGATTAAGGGGAGCAGATACACAAGGAATGAGGGAGGCAGGTGAGTCATGGTGCTGGACAAGGCCATTTTGAATCAAAAGGAAAAAAAGGAGAAAAGCTCATAAAAGAAATAGAGTTTCTGTGCAGTTACACCAATTAGACATGCAGATGGCCAACAGACTTAGGAAAATGCTCAACATCACTAATCAGAGGAGAAATGCAAATCAAAACCACAATGAGATATCACCTCACACCTGTTGAAAAGGCTATGATCAAAAAGTCGACAAATAACAAATGTTGGTGAGGAGGTAGGGAAAAGGGAACCCTTGCATACTGTTAGCAGGGATTATAAATTCAAGTAATAATATATTATAAAACCTACATTTTATAGAGAGATTTTGTAAAACCTAAAAATATATATTTTAGACTTCTGGACAAGATGGAGGCGTAAGTAGATACACTTTGCCTCCTCACACAACCAAAAGAAGTAAAACAAATTTAAAAAACAAAAAAATAACCAGAACTGCCAGAAAATTGAACAGTGTGGAAGTTTGACAGCCAAGGAGTTAAGAAGAAACATTCATCCAGACCAGAAGGAGGGGCAGAGATGGGCAGCCAGGATGGAGAGGACTCTCAGCAAGGCGAAGGCTGGAGGATCAGGGCAGGTGGGGCAAGCAGCTGGTGGACCAGGTGATCCCACATTTGCATGCAGGTAAACTGGGAGGAACAACTGGGGAGCAAGACAGACTGTGCAACCCTGGGTTCCAGTGCAGGGATGTAATGCCTCAAAATCTCTGACTAAAATAAATCTGTGAGGGTTGAGGCAGTAACAGAAACTCCCAGCCTCACAGGAGAGTTCCTTGGAGAGACCCACAAGGTCCTAAAATGTACACAAAGCCTCGTACCCAGGAATCAGCACCAGAAGGGCCCAATTTGCTTTTGGGTAGTGAAGAAAGTGATTGAAAGCCACTTCCTGAAGAGCTGAACAAGCAGCATTGTTCCCTCTTGGACTACTCCCCCACATACATCACCACAATGCAGCAACATGGGTTGCCCCACCCTGGCAAATACCTAAGGCTCCACCCCTTAATGTGAAATAGGTCTGCCGAAACTAAAAAATATCCCCAAATGAAAGACCAGATCAAAGGTCCATAAAAATACAACTAAGTGATAAACACATAACCAACCTATCACATGCACAGTTTAAAACACTGGTAATCAGGATGCTCCCAGAAATAGTTGAGTATGGTGACAAAATAAAGGACAAAGTGAAGACTATGAAAAGTGAAAAAAAAATGTACAGGGATCCAACAGCAAAGAAAGGAAACTGGTACTCAGAACAACAGTTTGGAGCAGAACTTTGAACCAGAACAGAATGAAGCAACAAGAACTCAAAAAAAATGAGGAGAGGCTTAGGAATCTCTGGGGCAACCTTAAATGTTCCAACATCCAAATCATAGGGGTGCCAGAAGGAGAAGAGGAAAAACAAGAAATTGAAAACTTATTTGAAAACATAGTGAAGGAGAACTTCCCCAATCTGGCAAAGGAAATAGAATTCCACGAAGTTCAGAAAGTTCAGAGAGTGCTAAAGAAGTTGGACCCAAGGAAGCACACACCAAGACTCATCATAATTACATTACCCAATATTAAAGATAAGGAGAGAGTCTTAAAAGCAGCAAGAGAAAAAGAGGCAGTTACCTACAAAGGAGTGCCCATAAGACCATGAGCTGATTTCTCAAAAGAAACCTTGCAAGTAAGAAGGGGCTGGAAAGAAGTATTCCAAGTCATGAAAGGCAAGGACCTACATCCAAGATTGCTCTATCCAGCAAAGCTATCATTTAGAATGGAAGGGCAGACAAAGTGCTTCCCAGATAAGGTCAAGTTAAAGGAGTTAATAATCACCCAGCTCTTACTATATGAATCCCTTAAAGGGACTTAACTAAGAAAAAGAAGATAAAAAATACGAACAGTAAAATGACAACAAACTCATAACTATCAACAATGGAACCTAAAAAACAAAAACAAAAACAAACTAAGCAAACAACTAGAAGAGGAACAGAGTAACAGAAATAGAGATCACATGGAGGGTTATCAGTGGGAGGAGAATAGGAGAAAAGGTACAGAGAGCAAGAAGCATAAATGATAGGTACAAAATAGACATGGGGAGGTAAAGAATACTATGTGAAATGGAGAAGCCAAAGAATTTGTATGTGTGACCCATGGACATGAACTAAGGGGATGGGGAATGCTGGTGGAAGTGTTGGTACAGGGCAGAAGGGAATAAAAGGGAGAAAAAAGTGGGACAACTGTAATATTATAATAAATAAAATATATTTTAAAAATAAAAATATATTTTATTAGCATAAAAAAGCTAATAAAAATTTTATGCTAATAAATCTCCCTTTCTTTTATCTGTCTTACCCAGGAATAGGACTGAACTAACACACACCTATCCCATCACAAACAAAAATTCCCTTTCCTTTCTTTTCCCTTCTCCTCCCCTGTCTTTCTCCTTCTTTCTATTTTCCTACTCTCTCTCTTCCTTTCTCTATCACTCTGTAAGAGTGTGTGTGTGTGTGTGTGTGTGTGTGTGTGTGTGTGTGTGACTAAGAACCCTGACCCCTGGCTCCCTTTCCTTCATATTTCCTTTGTGTCTCATGAGTCTAGAATGCTTCCTCCCAAGCTTTTCCATCCCCGCTTACCAACCCCCCCTATGCTGGGAACAGCATATTTCCCATATTACAAATGCCCCCCCCAGCAGTCATTAATTATAGGTGGCCTTATACATCAAGGAATGCTATGGGATGACCCATCAAGCTAAACATTTATAGTATGGGTCCCAGCAAGATCCTTTTCCCATGCTTTGAATTAAATAGAATCTAAGCGTGCCTGTTAGATATTCTAGCAATAGAAGTGTATTTCAGGAACAGAGGTGACTTCTGGGCCTGAAGCTTTCCTAAGGAAAGAGAGAGTCAGGCAGAAAGCCTCTGTACTGGACATAGGGGCCAGTTCAAAATCCTGGCAGATCCAATACAGCTTTCATTGCCAAATCAACAAAGAAAACAAAAACCACAAGAGAAACTTTCACAAAGAACTCTGTAAGACACTACAGCTTTGCCTTTGGTATGCCAGGGCCAGGCAAACTCTTAGAGTCCCAAGTGCTGAAGAGATGATGGAGCCGTTCCTGCCTTCTCACCTTCTCCTGAAAATGCTGTTAAGAGTGCATGCCTGCTGGATCTTTAAAACACGTATTTTTGTGGATGCTATAACTTCTGGGTGAACGTTTGATAATTACATGACCTCATAATATCTTCCCACAAACTATTTATTAATTAAAAAGGGGGGAAATAATAACTACAATGGATAATCCTGGCAGACACCACCTCAACCCAGTGAAGAATTCAAACACCAGTGATAATGGACAAACCAGCACCCTCTGCTTCCTGATATAATGCACCAATGACACAGCATTGCTTTCATGGAGTCCTCATCAAGAATATAAAAATGAAGGATAAAAACCACATGATTATATCAATGGATACAGAAAAAGCATTTGATAAAATCCAGCAGCTATTTATGATAAAAACATTCAGCAAAGTGGGAACAGAGAGAACATACCTAAACACAATGAAAGGCCATGCATGGCAAACCCACTGCCAACATCTTATTCAACAGGCAGTAACTACAAGCACTGCCCTTAAGATCGAGAACAAGACAGGAAATGTCTGCTTTCACTTTTCTTATTCAACAGAGCACTGGAAGTCCTAGCCATAATAATCAGACAAGAAGAAAAAAGAAAAGGCATCCAAATTGGATGGAAGAAGTAAAACTGTTTTTCTGCAGATGACATGATACTGTACATACAGAACCCTAAAGAGTCCACCAAGAAACTACTAGAACTGATAAATGAATCCAGTAAAGTAGCAGGACATAAAATTAATGTCCAAACATCAGTTGAATTTTTATATGCCAATAATAAACTATCAGAAAAGGGAAATTAAGAAAACAATTCCATTCACAGTTGCTTCAAAAAGAATAAAATACCTAGGAATGAATCTAACAAGGGATGTAAAAGACCTATACTAGGAAAGCTATAAGACACTGAAAAAAGAAACTGAAGAAGATAAAAATAAGTGGAAACACATACCAAGTTCATGTAGAATGTAGGAAGAATTAACATCATTGAAATGTCCATTCTACCCAAAGCAATCTATAAATTCAACACAATTCCTAACAAAATAACGACGATGATGTGTTTCACAGAACTAGAACAAATACTTTCAAAAAATTTATATGGAACCATAAAAGGCGTTGAATAGCAACAGCAACCTTGAGAAAGAAAAAAACAAAGTCAGAGGAATCATGCTGTCTAATATCAAACTGTACTACAAGACCACAGTAATCAAAACAGCATGGTGCTGGCACCAACACAGATCAATGGGGCAGAATAGAAAGCCCCACATAAAAACATGCATTTATAGGCAATTAATATTTGACAGAGGAACCGAGCACATACAATGGGCTAAAGATAGTTTGCTCAGTGAATGGTGTTGGGTAAAGGGAACAGATACGTGCAGAAAAACGAAACTAGACCACCCTTCTTATACCACACACAACAATAAATTCAAAATTTACTATGGATTAAAGACTTAAATGTTAGACCTGAAAACATGAAAAGTCCTAGAAGAAAACATTGGCAGTAAAATCACAGATATTGCTCATAGTGATGTTTTCCCTGATACAGCTCTTCAGTCAAAGGAAACAAAAGAAAAATAAACAATGGGGACTACATCAAACTAAAAAATGTTTGCACAGCAAAGGAAATGATCAACAATGTAAAATATCTGCTAAGGGGTTAATATCCAAAATGTGTAAAGTTCTCATAAAACTCAACATCAAAAAAACAAACCCAATTTAAAATTGGGCATAGGACCTGAGTAGACACTTCTCCAAAGAGGACATACAGATGGCCAATCATGCATATGAAAAGATGCTCAATGTCACTACTCATCATCAGAGACGCAAATTAAAACCACAATCAGGTACCATCTCACACCTATCAGAACGGCTGTCATCAATAAAGCAACAAACAAGTGCTGGTGAAGATGTGGAGAAAAGGGAATCCTGTTGCATTGTTGGTGAGAATGCAGACTGGTGCAGCCACTGTGGAAAACAGCACTGGGCAGTTACCTCAAAAAATTAAAAGTAGAGGACTGGAGGCGACTGGCACAGTGGCTGAAAGAGTCTAGGCTTGGTCCAAATCTCCTGCGGGGGAGCAGAGGCTCACCCGCCCTCCTGGCAGCTCCAGCCCAGCAGGGCGGGGGCTGCAACACCAGCCTACCCACCCGCGCCCAGGCCACGGTGTCCTGCGGGCTGCACGCAAGCGTGGCGCCTGGTGTGACCCGAAGGCCTTTCCCACAACTGCGCCCACGCCCCACCCTGCGTCTTCTGCCACCCTAGCTGCTGGGGACTGCCAAGCCCTGCGGTGGATTCGGCCCCTCCTCCATCATCTCCAGGAACAACTAGAGTTAATCTGGGATTTTCCTGAGTAAACAAATCTTGCTAAATGACATCTTGAAGGATTTTTAAAAGCATTTGATTTTTTTTATCTTTGTTTTTGTGACAGTCCCTCACCCGTACATTATTTGTCCTGATCATTTTTCTCTCTGCGCATTGCTCCTTGACCCCCCGGAGGTTCGGGACTCGGAAGCCGAGTTGGCAGGACCACGCACCAGAGCCCCACCTTGGCCGCCAACCACAGCCCCCACTCCAGGCCCTACGGCGCGGTGGCGGCAACCTGGCGCCTTCCCACACAACGGGCGCTGCTTCCTCTTGTCAGTGCACCCCCCCCACCCCCCCCACCCACCCCCCCCACCCCCCCCCCCCCCCCCACCCCCCGCCAACACACACACTCGTTAGCCCGGACCCTCTTCGGTGCTGTGCCTGCTGCGCTACCTGCTGGGCAGTCCCAAGCCACCGCCTTCCGAGCCGCCTCAAGCTGCGGTTCTGGTGCAGTCACCTTGGGTGCTGGGCCCCGGAAAGTGCAGGACAGGCCAGACCCGAGCCTGGCAGGAGCAGAGGGAGCCGCCTGCACCCTGCTGCACGTGTCTTTTCGGGGCACCACCAGGTCCCTGGAAGGAGCTGCCGCTGCCGCACCCGCCACGGCCTGGGAAGCCTCAGCCTATGGCAGTGGCAGCGGATGCGGGCCTGACTGGCCAGGAGCAGATCTGGTGAGCGGGCTTCAAAGGCTGGTACTCCAGGCCCGGCCAGGCCTACATGGCACACCTGGACGCATCCTGGGCCGCTGCCGCCCCCGCCTCTGCGGGTCTCTTTGACAACCCGTCTTACACAGCCTGGACAGCCGCGCCAACCCTGCTGCCCAGCACCCCAATCTCGTAGATATATTTGATGACTTCCTGGAAGACAATGTGTCTGTTGTGGGGCCCTGGCTGGTCCCCTCTGGAGGCGGGATGGACAGGGCACTATGTAGGTAACACCTATGGTCCTTTACCGCAAGATGAACGGATCAACCACGGCACCAGCTGTACGCTTCCAGCTTCCCTCCGAGTGGGCCTCTGCTGCACCAACCACCTCTGCTGCGCAGGGCGTGGAGGGTGAGCCCGTGTGCAGCGTCTGCGGCCTCTACAGGAAGCTCCAGTGTGTTCTCAGGCTTCTTGTGATGCAGAAAGGGGAATTCAAAACCAGAAAACGGAAGCCCAAGAACCTTAATAAATCTAGACCACCAGAGGGCCCCACTGGCAGTGAGAGCCCTGTTCCCACCAGCAGCGTTTCCAGCCACTGCATCACCTCACCCCCCGCAGCAGCAGCAGTAAAGAGATGGCGCCCCACTGAGACAGAGCCCAGGCTGGCGTCCCACTACGGCCACAGGTCCCAGACCTTCTTGGTCAGTGCGATGTCTGCCCATGGGCCTTCCATCCACGCAGTCCTCTCGGCCCTGAAGCTCTCTGCACAAGGCAATATGCATCTTCTGTCAGCCAGTCACCGCCGGTCAGCCCCAACCAAGCAGGGCCCTTGGAACAGCCTGGCCTTGGCTAACTGTCATGGAGCACCACTCCCTCCCTCCTCAGATTCCTACACAGACCTGGGACTTGGAGAAGAGCTGAGATGAGGCTCTAGGCTCTCACCAGCTGGCCTGCTCTGTCTGGGAATGGCTCCGGAAGAACAGCTGGGAAGACACTTGAAGTCAAGGATTTGGTGAGGGGAAGTGGGTGTTGGATTTTATCAGGTACCTTTGCAAGATGGGGGGGACTGGAGAAGAGCCCAGACTCTGACCTGGGATGCATCGCCATTCACTAGGAGCACACTTCAGTCCCTTTCGTGGAGACAGAGGCTTCTTTCTCATTTTCTGCCCTGCTAGAGCCCCGATGAGAGATGAGCTATCCCTCTGTATCCTTCCATTACTGTGGCCTGTGGTGATGGTTTTTCCATGGTGTTTCCAGCACCAGGGATCTGAGGGGGGGTAGAGGAGCAGGGTGCTGGGACCCCTGCTCCAGCCTTCGTCGGGGTATCTGATGTGCCTTTGGATATGACGGGCAACCTGTGGGCAGCCCCTGCCCTTGCCCAACACTCCCCTTCAAGTTTACCATGCCCCTGAACCCTCAAAACTGGGTCTTGACCCCAGAAACACTGGGTGCAGCACCCATGTTATTGGGTCATCCATGGGGAGAGGCAGGAGAGGCTGCTTCACCCACCACGCATATGGCTTCGGCGGAATAGCCACTTGGCAAACCTGCCTCCCCCACATTTCTTTCCCCCAGCTCACAAACTCATTCCTTCTCTCCTCCTCTTCACCCCAAGGCCTCTGAAAATAAAAATTCCTTCCACTGCTGGGAGAGATTCGGCTCTGCTTTCTGCTTGAACACGTCTCCTCCTCAATGAAGCAAGAGCTCAGCAGTTGGGGCAATCAGCAGCACACCCTCCAAGCCTGTCCCCAAAATCCCCCACCCCACCCATCACACACAGGGTTCTGAGTGAGAACAAGTTCTGCCAAAGCACTTATCTGAGACTTGAGATCTTTGTAGAGAGGCTGTTGGGGGGACACCCTCCTGGGCCGGGGCAAGCACTGTATGGGGGCGGGGCAGA